>NC_092720.1:52118422-52718422 GCF_047496885.1 Scyliorhinus torazame | reverse complement strand
GGTACTTTATCTTGTAGACGGAAGGGCTTACTTTGTCCGCAATGGAGTACGGACCCGAGTACTTTGGTGACAGGAATGTGCTGGGGTTGTATACGGAGAGCATAACTTGCTGTCGTACACTGAACTCAGTCGCATGCACTGTCTTATCGAAACAGGCCTTGCTCTGTTTCTTTCTTGTGCCCAATTTCACTGCGGCTGCTAGCTGAGTCGTTTTAACATTCTCTACTAATTGTTTGACTGCGTTCTCGTGTGTGAGGGCCGTCACTTCGGGGCTGGTCAAGTCCAAACCTAATAAAAATTCTGTGCCTTTCATGGGGCGTCCGGTCATGAGGGTGTGTGGGGTGTAACCTGTGGATGTGGAAACTGTATTTCGCAAAAACATCAGCGCAAAAGGGAGGACTGAGTCCCAAGTGGTGTTGTTTTGCTGGACCATTTTACTGAGGGTGGATTTTAGGGTCCGAATTCATGCGCTCCACGATACCACTCAACTGTGGGTGGTATGCAATGTGGAATTTTTGGGTAATGCCAAATATCGTGAGGACGTTCTTCATGACACGTCCTGTAAAATGGGAACCTTGGTCGGATTCAATGCTGTGGGGGAGTCCCCATCTTGTAAAGATGTGGTGGGTTAAAATCTTGGCTGTGGTCTTTGCAGTGTTTGTTCTGGCTGGGAATGCTTCCACCCATTTTGTAAAAGTGTCTATCACCACGAGTACATATTTATAACCATTCCTGCAAGGGGGCAATGGTCCTATAAAATCAATCTGGAGGTTAGTCCAGGGGCCATTAACGGGTCGGGTGTGACTGAGTTGAGCTTTCTTGGCGTATCTGTCCGAATTATTCTGGGCGCAGATAAGACAATTCTCAACGTAGCGATTTACATCGTCTTTTAAACTCGGCCACCAGCAGAGCTGCCTGAGGTGGGCTGTAGTGGGATCGATTCCCTGATGTCCATGACTGTCATGGAACAAACAAATCAGTTGACTCCTGTCCTGTTCAGGAACCACATAAAGGGTGTCTTTTAATACCACACCGTCATGTGTGGTCAGAGCATTTTTAAACCTCTCGTAGGGTGCTGGTTAGTTTCCTTTTAAAATTTCCCTCAGATTGCTGTCCTGCTTCTGGGCCTGCACTAAATCCTCGATATTAGTCTGCGAGACCTGAACTGCATTCACTGGTGCGCTTTCGGGGGGTGTCCAAAAATATCCATGCCTGGAACTTGCTTTAGCCAATGCGTCGGCTTTTACATTTCCAGGGGGGAGGAACGATGGTGACTTCGAACTTTGACTATCCCAAAGGTCCTGTTCTGTGCTCTCTCTAAGATGTGACGGAGCAATGGGGCTGAAGGGAGGGGTTTTCCGTCTGCGGAAACAAATCCTCTTGCTTTCCACAGGGGCAGGAATTCCGTAAGGCTGTTGCAGACATAGAGGCTGTCCGAGTATATGTCTGCTGGGCTGGGGAAGGAATCTGGGTGTTCCACTATGTATGCGATGGTCGCAGGTTCTGCTGCCTGCGCGCCCAAGTGTCCTGGAAGTTTTATTGCTATTTCTTCTAGGGCGCGTCACTGCCCGTCCTCGACATAAATACCGCATCCTGTGATGCGCTTCCCTTCTAATATTGTGGAAGATCCTTATCCATCCAAATGGAGGGGGAGTTGTGGAATCCTTGTGGAAGGCATGTCCACGTGTACTGTTGAAGATCTGTGTGCTTGGGGCTCTGGGTTGAACTACCTATCTTTCTGGGGGGTGTTTTAGCAATAAAGGGGCCTGTGTTGTGGTGTGGAGAGATAATTTCACGTTCATGGGGGTTCCGGGGTACTGTAGGTTATCGGCTAAAAAAGTGTTGGTCTTTGTCCTTTTAACAGTGATGTCCCGTCCCTGCAAATGAAGGGTCCATCTGGCTGCTCTTATCTGACTAACTGTACCGTCCTTAAGTCGTCCGTCCAGTAAAAGTTGGGTGGGGGTGTGTTCCGTGAGAATTGTGATGGGGTTCAGTCCGGTAATGTAAGAAAAATACTGTACTGCCCAAAAAACTGTGAGCAGGTGCCTTTCACAGGCTGAAAATCCCTGCTCCACAGCATCTAAAACTCTGGAGGCGTAAGCCACGGGCCTTAACTGTTCGTGCCGTTCCTGAAGGAGCACGGCCAACAGGGTGCGGTCTGTGCTTGCTACCTCTGTAGCATAAGGGGAAAGCGGGTCTGGAACTTATAGTGCAGGGGCTGCTATGAGTGCTCTTTTCAATGCATACACAGCATCCGTATGCCACGGAAGCCATTCCCAGGGGGCTCCTTTCTTTAGGAGGTCTGAGAGGGGCGCTGCCTTGCTGGCGAAAACGTCAATGTGGTTTCGGCAGTAGCCAACCAGTCCTAAAAATGACCGGAGGGCTGAAAAGTTTTGGGGAAGGGGCAATTTAGCAATCGAGTCAATCCGTTTATGCTCGATCTCGTGTTTACCGTGCGTGATAATTGTTCCCAAATATATCACCTTGTCTTCCAAAATCTGGGCCTTTTTGGGGTTAACTTTACAACCAATTAAATGTAAGAGTTCCAGGAGTTCGGACAGAAGCTCAATGTGCTCTTCCTTGGTGTCTGTCTGCAGTAGTAGGTCGTCTACGTACTGGACCAGACATTCGGGGCAAGAGAATTTGGCTAAACCATTTGCCAGCTGTCAGTGAAAAATGGAGGGGGAGTTGTGGAATCCTTGTGGAAGACATGTCCACGTATACTATTGATTTTTAATGGTGAAGGCAAATTTGTACTGGCACGCCTTTGCCAATGGAATGGACCAGAATCCATTACTGACATCCAAAACCGTGAAGTATCGGGAATTGAGTCCCTGCTTGAGCATGGTCTCGGGACTTGTGGCTACTGTGGGGGCTGCTGCGGGGGTGATTTTGTTGAGTTCCCGGTAATCGATGGGTCAGTCGCCATGATCCATCGGGCTTTCTCACTGGCCAAATCGGGGCATTATTAGTGGAGGCTACTGATCTAAGTATGCCCTGCTCTAATAAGCTGTTGATTACTTTTGAGATTTCTCCCTCTGCCTCTTGGGAAAATCCATACTGCCTTTGGGTTCTCGGGTCAAGTCCTGTGATTTGTACTGAACCAGTTATCCGTCCACAGTCGTGTTTGTGGGTCGCGAATGCTGTCCTGTTCTTTTGCAGAACTGCCCTAACCTGCTTGTCCGTGCTAAGCGTGGTCGGGTTGAACCAAAATTCGCCTACTGCGCTAATTTTGTTGCGTATTCACTTATGTTGAGTGTTGCGGGGGCTCTTACGGATTTTGCCATTTTCCAGACACACTGGTTGTCTGGATCAAATGACATGTTGTGTGAATTCATAAAATCGATTCTCAGAATGTGTTCTGCTGTGTGGGGCAGATCGACTGAGACTACGGGGTGCTTGGTGGTGATGGTGCCGATTTGAATGGGTACAGGGGCTGTGATGTGTCCCTGCTGTGAGTGGCCTGTAAAGCCGCTGAGGATGATGGTGGCTGTAGTGGGCCACGTGTCCTTCTGGAACATGGTGGAGGAATTTATTGTGGTGCGGGACCCTCCTGTGTCCCATAGAAATTCGATGGGCTGTCCCCGAATTTTTGCTGCAACTACCGGTCATCCGGACCTATCCCAAAGGGTGTCGCAGACCCAACTGGGGGAGCCCGTACACCGTCAGTCCGTTCTGGTCAGGTCCGTCTGATCTGAACGGGTGCTAACACTATGAATGGGCTCTGTCTTATTCCTACTTAGAGTGCCCGTCTGCTGGGCTCTCTGTGGCTTTCGTGGGGCATTGCACTCTCTTGCAAAGTGTCCCAACTGTCCACATTTGTAACACTCCTGTGACTTTTGTGGGGGGCTGTTCTTTCCTTCATTTACCCATGCGGGGTTCTGGTGTGATTTTACTGCTTGTATGTCTGGTTCTGCCTGCTTTTCTTCGGGATTTTTAACTGCGGGTTTGTTTTGGATAGACTACTCCCAGGTTCGGGACAATCTTTTTACGACCCATTTCTCGTTATGAGCCTCCTCTGAGGGATCATAATTCGCACAAGCTTTTTGTCCTGTTTCTGTGGCATGGGAGGTAAGGGTGCGGGTCCATTTGGCCATGTTGTCTGAGGACAAATGGGCGCGGTCTAAGTCTCCAGAAACGGCTGCAAAGTGGATCCACAGGCGTCCAGCAAACGCTGTGGGGTGCTCGGTTTTCTTTTGCCTGCATTTGTTGAGGCCATCTACGGGGTCACCCCGATTATACCCGATCGCGTCCAGGATCGCGGTATGCATTTCTGCAAGGGTGCCTCCTCCTACATCTGTGGGTCGGGAAGGGCTGCTACGACCGAAGGGTCTAGACTCAAAACTGTGAGCTTCACGTGCTCTCGCTCATCCAGGCCGTACATGGTCGCCTGCTGCTTTACTCTGGCAAAGAGGTGGTGGGGGTCTGAGGTGGGGAGGAACGGTGTGATTTTCTCGCACGTGTCCCGTAATTGGGTCACTGTTAAGGGGGTGGTATACAAAAATTCCGTGTCGTCTGCTGTGGCTGTGCGGTGGGTGGTTACTGGGTTCATTGGAGCCTGAACTATCTGCTCTGTGGGGGGTTGGGGCGCTTTCCTCTTCTGTGGCTTTCCCTGCGCACATGTTCCCTGAACATTTCTCTGCACTGTCTCGTTTAACTCTTCCCAATCAGGGCCGTCTTCCTCTTCTAACTTTGCTCCAAATGTTTCCTGGAATCCTTGTTGGACTGAAAGCAGAGATTGCAGCTCTGCAATCTGCTTCCGGCACTTTGCGTGGTCTAGTGAGCTTTGTCTTTGCTCCGTGGTGGCAGCATGGAGCGCTCTTAACGTTGCCTTCAGGTCACTACACTGCCTCTGCAATGCTTCTACCTGCTTCTTGGTTTCTTCTCGTACCAGGACTGCACGTTGCATGTCCTGATAGGCCTTTTCATACTGGGACTGGAAGCTGCTTAAGTGTGCCAGACAAGACTGGTGTGCCCACTTGGCATCATCCACCTCTCCGTCTTTTGCTGACAACTTCCTCCTCAACTCTAAGTTCTCTCTTTCTACCTCACTAACATCGACCTTACTCATTTGGAGGTCCTAACGACCTCCTCTGTGCCTCGCAACTGTGCCAAACAGGACACGATTGCCATCGGCTTGCAAGCTTTCCCTAAGCTCTTCTTGTGAATCTCGCTCAGGTTCTCCCACCAAGTATGTCCTATACTCCCGGGACCTGTTTCCTCGTTGTTACAGAATTCGCTCCAAAGGGGCCATCCTTTCCCTTTGAGGTACTTCCTAATTTCTTCCTCCCATACGGGACATTGTCCTACTCTACTGCTGCTGCTCGCTGCGACTGCAAATTCTTCTGGGTTCATGAGGCGCTGCATTGCCTGCATTGCCATCTTTCTTAACCGAATGCTTCTTTTAAATTTGGAACAGGGGAACTAAGGCGGTGCTTTAAAATACGGGTATGGCTTTCGCTAATTTCCGAAATACAAACTCCCGACAGTTTTATCGTAACAAAGAAAACTATCAGTATTACCTTATTGCCCTGTTAGTTACGCATACACACACTTCCGAATTATGAGGATTGATCAGAACTGCTTGAACACTTGTGGTTTTCTGTTCCCAATTGGATCTCTAATTCAGATTTTTGGGTTCTCCCGGAGTGGTTAAGCCACTTCTAGATCGGGTCCCGTCAGAATGTCGCCAGGAATATGTTGCTAGCTTTTGGTTGGTTCAATTGGCTCTGTTTTATAACCTTAGCTCTCAAGTCGGCAGGTATCTTTATGATACTGCCACCTGGTTCAAGTTCAAGTAATGATCAATAACTCTACACACCAATTAGTAAGATTCAAATCAAAGCACATTTATTATACACAGTAATCGCTACTCATGCACAAATTCTACGTCTCAGCTACTTCTACAACTAACAGGCCTATACTTAACTTTGGACTGGCCCACCAGGTCGGGGAACAAATGGCCTTTCGTTCGGAATCTGCAACTACGGGATTCAAAGCCGGTATGGACTGGTAGCTAGGAGCGCCTATCTCGTCGCGAGCGTTGACTTGAGACTTACTTCAGGGATGCGGCAGCTTGGACCGTTCACTCTCAGGGTTTGCTTCGTGTTGCTGAGTGACCCGCTCATGGAGAGCGATTTGAACTTGGGGCTTAACTTTTATAGTCGTCAGGGGCTTACCGCCTTTCGGGGCGGACCCTGTACCTGGTTCTAGGTGATTGGAGTTCGTTCCAATCGCTTGGTTCGATTTCTCCAATACTGGAGCAGTTCCCTGATCGATGGGCGACTTGGGGTGTTCGTTAACCTCTTTTGTGTTGGCTCCTGCTGGCGCCGGAGAGTCTGGCTTAGTTTTGTGTGTCCCAAATGTTGCTATTGTTCCCGGGGATTGCTCATTAGTATGTAGATGGCTGCTACATTATTATGCTGATGGTCGCTGGTATCGATGCTGTCTGGGCTTTTGCAGAGTTAAATACACAGCAAACTTGCACCTGCTGGTTTCTGCCTGTGTTGGCTGAATTTCCCTTCAGCCTTTGCCGTTCGCCATTTTAAATCGGGACTTGGCCAACTCAGGTGGCTACAGCACGTGTCTGTGGGCTGGGGTCTCTGGGTGTATTACCTGCTTTCCTGGGAGCTGACTTAGGTATAAATGGGCCTGAATTATGGTTTGTGGTGATGATCTCACACTCGTGTGGGGTACCTGCATATTGCAAATTGTCGGCTAGGAAAGTATGGGTCTTGGTTCATTTAACTATAATGTCCCGTCCCTGTAAAAGAAGGGTCCAATGGACTGCGCGGATTTGGCTGACTGTGCCATCTTTAAGTCGACCGTCTAATAATAGCTGTGTTGGGTGTGTTCAGTGAGAGTGGTGATGGGGTTGAGTCCTGTAATGTAGGCGAAGTACTGTACTGCCCAAAAAACTGCAAGCAGGTGCCTTTCACAGGCAGAAAATCCTTGCTCGACAGGATCTAACACGCGTGAGGCGTATGCCACGGGGCCTAATCGGTCCTGGAGGAGCACGGCCGAAAGGGTTCGGTCGGTGCTTGCTACTTTGATTGCGTACGGGGAAAATGGATCTGGGACCTGTAATGCAGGGGCTAAGCTGAGGGCTGGCTCTCTTTAAAGCATCCACGGCATCCGTGTGCTGTGGAAGCCATTCCCAAGGTGCTTGTTTCTTGAGAAGGTCGGATAGGGGCGCTGCTTTTGTGGCGAAACCGTCGATATGGTTTCTGCAGTAGCCAACCAGTCCTAGAAAAACTGGAGGGCTGAGACATTATGGGGAAGGGGCAATTTGACGATCGAGTCAATTCTCTTTTGCTCGATCTCGCGTTTACCATGAGTGATCACTTTTTCCTGCAAAATCTGGGCCTTCTTGGGGTTGACTTTATACCCAATCTGTTTTAGGAGTCCTAGGAGTTTGGCGAGAAGCTAAATGTGCTCTTTCCTTTGTGTCTGTCTGTAATAGCAAGTCATCTACATACTGGACCAGACAATTGGGTCGGGAAAATATTGCTAGTCCATTTTCCAGCTGTCGGTGGAAAATGGAGGGGGAGTTGTGGAAGCCTTGTGGAAGGCACGTCCACGTGTATTGTTGTCCCTGGAATGTAAAGGCGAATTTGTATTGGCACGCTTTATCCAATAGAATGGACCAAAAGCCGTTGCTAATGTCCAAAACCAAATTTTTTTTTGACTGGAGTCCCTGTTTGAGCATGGTCTCGGGACTCGTGACTACGGTGGGGGCTGCTACTGGAGTTACTTTGTTCAGTTCCCGGTAATCAATGGTCAGTCGCCATGATCCATCGGGTTTCCTGACGGGCCAAATTGGTGTCGTAATGTTCCCTATTTGTATCGCTACAGGGGCTGTGATGTGTCCTTGTTGTAAATGACCTGTAAAGCCGCTGAGTGTGATGGTGTCTGTTGTGGGCCACAAGTCTCGTTGAAACATCGTGGAGGAATTGAGCGTGGTGCTGGATCCGCCTGTGTCCCAAATAAATTCTACGGGGTGTTCCCGGACTTTGCCTGCTACTACCGGTCTACCGGACTTGTCCCAAAGGGTGTCGCAGACCCAAATTGGGGAGCCCGAACACCGTCAGTCGGTGCCATTCATGTCTGCGTTCTCTGAACGGACGCTATCACTATGAATTGGCTTTGCCCTATTATTTAGGGTGCCTGTCTGTTGGTTTCTCTGCTGCTTTTAGGGCACGTTGCACTCTCGTGCATAGTGTCCTAATTGTCCACAATTGTAGCATTCCTGGGATTTAGGCTGCGGTGGGCTGCTCCTGTTCTCATTTACCCATGCGGGGTTCTGGTGCGTCCTAACTGAATGCATGTCTGCCTGCTCTTCCTCTGGCTTTACAAATGCGGTTTTGCCTTGGACGGATTGTTCCCAAGAGCGGGACAATCTTTTCAAAACCCATTTCTCGTTGTGGGCCTCGTCTGAAGGGTCGTAATCTGCACAAGCTCTCTGTCCTGCCTCTGTTGCATGAGAGACTAGGATTCGAGTCTATTTGGCCATATTATCCGCGAACAAATGGGCACGGGCTAACTCTCCAAATACTGCTGTGAAATGTATCCACAAGCGTCCAGCAAATGCTGTGGGGTACTCTGTTTTCTTTTGCCTACACTTGTTTAGACCTTCTAAGAGGTCCCCTCTGTTATAGCCGATCGCATCCAGGATCGTTGTGTGCACTTCTTGGAGTGTGCCTCCTCCTACATTCTGTGGGTCGGGAAGGGCTGCCACGACTGAAGGGTCGAGGCTTAAAACTGTGAGCTTCACTTGCTCCTTTTCGTCCAGGCCGTACATGGTAGTCTGCTGTTTAACTCTAGCGAAAAACTGGTGGGGGTCTGATATGGGAAGGAACGGTGTAATTCTTCCACACGCGTCCTGTAATTGGGTCACGGTTAACGGGGTTGTATAAAGGAAATCTTTGTTTCCTTCTGCTGCGGCCCTGCGGTGTGTGGTTACCGGGTTCATGGGGGTGTGTTCTGCCTGTTCAGTCGGGGGTTGGGGTGCTTTCCTTTTCTGGGGTTTTTCTTACGTACATGTCCCATGTACGTATCTGTGGGCAGTTCATTTAACTCCTGCCAATCGGCACCGTTTTCCTGGTCTAACTGGGATCCAAACGTACTTTGAAACCCATTCTGGACAGAAAGCAGAGATTGCAATTCTGCAATTTGCTTCCGGCACTTTGTGTGATCTACGGAGCTCTGCCTTTGTTCCGTCGTGGAAATGTGGAGCGCTCATAGGGCTGCTATTAAATCATTGCACTGTTTCTGCAATTGCTCTACCTGTTGCTCGGTTTCTTGCCTTACCAAGACCGCGCGTTGCGTGTCCTGGTAAACCTTATCGTACTGGGTCTGGAAACTACTCAAATGGGCGAGACAAGACTGGTGTTCCCTCTTGGCATCATCCACCTCTCTGTCCCTCGCTGCTAACTGTTCTCTTAACTCCTTATTCTCCTTCTCAAATTCGCTCACATCTCCCTCACTATTTCTGTCTCTCTCCTCAATCTCTCTACGGAGCGTCCTAACGACCTCCTCTGTGCCTCGCAATTGTGCCAAGCAGGACATGATTGCCATCGGCTTGCGAGCTTTCCCCAAGCTCTTCTTATGAATCTCTGACAGGTTCTCCCACAAAGTATGTCCTATACTCCCGGGACCTGTTTCGTCATTAGCGCAGAATTAACTCCAAAGGTGCCATCCTTTCCCTTTGAGATATTTTCTGATCTCTTCTTCCCATACGGGACACTGTCCTACTCTACTGGTCGCTGCGACCTCAAATTCCTGGGGGTTCATAAGGCGTTCCATTGCCTTCATTGCCATTTTCTCTCTATCTCTGGGTTCTCTACTGAATTTGGAATGGGGGTGATAAAGTGGTGATGTAAACACGGGTACGGCTTACGCTATTTTCCGGCCTACAAAACTCCCGACACTTTTATGCAACAAAATCTCTCAGGTTTACCTTATATCCCTGTTAGTACGCATGCATTAACACACTTCCGAATCTTGGAGGTTTGATCTGTATCGTTCTCACACTTGTGGTTTTTTCTGTTTCCAATTGGATTCCAATTCAAATTTGGGTTCTCTCGGAGTGACTAGGCCACTTCTAGGTCGAATCCCATCAGAGTCACCAGTATATGTTGCTCTCTTTGGTTGGCTCTGAATATGGCGGTCAATATGGTCGCATTCCTTAATTCTAATTACATTTGCTCTAGAGTCGCCAGGTATCTTTCAATACTGCCACAAGGTTCAAAACCGAATACTGATGAAAGACTCGGTACACCAGTTAGTTAATGCTTATTTATTTACACACACAGTTAATGCTTATTTATTTACACACACAGTTAAATCTACTCATGCACAAATACTCTACAGACTAAACTATCACTATTGCTAAAGCCTATACTTAGCTTCGGGCGCCCACTCAGTCAGAGGAACAATGGCCGTTGTTCGGATCTGAGGCTGCTGGGGTCGAAGTGGTGAAGGGGAAACAGCTACGGTCGTCCGTCTGGTAGTGAACGTTGACCTTGGACTTACTTGCTTCTGGTGCAGCTAGTGGACGGGTCTCTCCGTTGTGAGAGCCAAGTCCAAGAGAGCGATTCTCTCTCGGGGCCTCTAAAGGGGCTTCGCGCTCTTTTGGGCGGGCCTTGAACTTGGCCCCAATCAATTGGGCCGTTTCTTGATCATTCCTATTGATTTCATCCAATAAAGGGGTGGGTGCCCAGATGGCTTTGCGTGTCGTAAGTGGCCATTGGCCTGGTTTGGTTCGGTCTCCTCTGGTGCCGGGGTGTCTGCCTTAGTATCGGTTACTCAAATGTTACTCTTTTGTTCCCGGAGATGGGCCATTAGTATGCTAATAGACCTACAGTTTTGGTCTTGTCTGGGAGCTCCGGCTCCAATATACAGACAAGCTCTGAACCTGCTTGTTTTCTCAGCATTGTCATTTTCCCTGCAATCTTTGCAAAGCATCCATTTTGTAATGGGGAGGTGGCCATCCCAGATGGTTACAACATTTTTCTACATTATATTCCATCTGCCAGGTTGTTGCCCAATCACCGAACCTGTTTATATCCTTCTGTAGACTCTGTCATCCTCACCATTGCCTTTGTGTCATCTGCAAACTTGACAATAGTGCATTCACTTCCCTCGACCAAGTCATTAATATATATTGTGAATAATTGTGGCCTCAGCACGGATTCCTGTAGCACTCCACTAGTTACAGGTTGCCATCCTGAAAAGGCTCCTCTTATCCCAACTCTCTGTCTTCTATCACCTAGCCAATCCTCTATCCATGCTAATATACCACCCAACACCATGGGCTCTTACCTTATTAAGCAACCTTTTGTGTGATACCTTATCAAACAGTTTTTGGAAATTCAAGTATATTACATCTACTGGTTCCCCTTCATCAACCCTGTTCATTAACATGCCAAAGAATTCTAATAAATTTGTCAGGTGTGATTTTCCCTTCATGAAGCAATGCTGACTCTGCATACTTATATTATGCATTTCTAAATGCTCTGCTTAGAGATCACTTTCTTGTCCCGTTCTTTCCGGAGAGTGTGGTCACTCCATTCATTCATCGTATAAACCCAAGTTTTCTTTTTCCATGTGGTCTGCAATGATATTTCTGGTAGTTGAAGGGTCGTTTCCCTGTCGTTTGGATGTTCCTCATCATTGGGCTCACTTTGCAGTTTGGCTTTCATCACAACGCTGTGCTCTTCCATGTGTCTCCATGTCTCACAGATGTGCACTCTAGCGAGTTGATGGTTGCTAGTTCTGAGCTCCAGTATTGTCTTGCACCTTTGTGCATTGGCTGGAGGTTGCAATGTCTGTGTCATAGCGTTTACAGGTAGTGTGACAGCAGCTGTTACAACCTGGGGTTGATAAATCATTCTTCTGTTGCTGGTCATTTTCCTGTTTGTCTCCCACTCATGGTAAAGTGGTAATTATCTGAAGATTTGGCTGGTCTGACCAAAGAGGAGCTTCTGCCACCTGAAAAGAAATTGGACAAATCGGCTCTGAGAAAAGTGAAGACAATTCAGAGTTGAAGTCTCAGTCAAGAGTTTCTTGATTGATAGCCTCTCAGGAATTTGCCACCTTTTCCATTTTCAGAAGGTTAAGGGAAATCCAGGCATCTCAAGAGAAAAAGATTGGTTTTGGATGGTGTACCTGACTTTGAATATCTGCTTGTCTCCATACCTTAGTGATTTGAGGATTATGCCTATGACCAAAAGTTTGATTCCTCCAGACCCATTGAGTGGTACGTCTGGTGTTTATAGTCAGAGGGGTTTGAGCGACAGTTTCAAGCGGACCATAACACTGACTCTCGTGTTCAATTTGAAGTTGATGAGGTGACTGTTTACTGAGATGACTGCATTCCAAAAAAAGAATCCAGATCCTTGACCTCACCCAAGAAGCAAGGTGTGGTACCTCAATCCATGCATTGCCTTGGGATCCTCTGCCTGTCTGGGTGTCTCAGCTTTGAATAGTTTTCCGACACGTCCCAGATAGTTGCATTTGAAACATTGCACTGAAATTATTGGACATTGCTCTCTTTTTAAAATTTATTTGTCCACGGGATGTGAGTATCGCTGTCTGGGCCAGCATTTATTGCCATCCCTGAGGGCATTTAAGAGTCAACCACATTGCTGTGGATCTGGAGTCATATGTAGGCCAGACCAGGTAAGGATAATAGATTTCCTTCCTTAAAGGGCATCAGTGAACCAGATAGGTTTGTTTTTAGGACAATTGACAATATTTTTATGGTCATCACTGGACTTTTAATTCCAGATTTGTCTTGAACTCAAATTTGAACCCAGGTCTCCAGAGCATTACCCTTTGTCGCTGGATTACTAGTCCAGTGATAATACCACTGTGCCATTGCAATATGGCTTTTTCACAGGTAAAATGGATCAGTCCTGTTGGTGGATTTCAATCTGCCTGACTATTTGGATGGCCTTTTCTAGAGTCAGATCTTCCTTGGCCTGTAGTATGTCTGAATGGGCATCGTCAGCCACTCCACTTACATTCACCATGGTCTCACACTTTGTATTATTTGTTCATAAAAGAGTCAACCAATTCTCCAGGCTGTTGGAGACATTTGTTGAATTTCGCTCTACATTTTGTTGCTTTTTCGACTAAAATATATATTGAATGATTTTAGAACTTCAGCAAATTTATCTGAGGATTTGTATATTCCTCGTCTATCAATAATGTCATCAGCTTTTGAACCAACTGTAGTGTATTCACCTGTTCCGCTTCTTCTTTTTAGCTACCATCCATCATTACCACAAAAGTCCCAATTTTTTGCTTGGCTTGGCCTTTGGATCCGTCCAAATTGGTCTATAATGTCGATTTGTTGCCCATGGCTGGTTTAAAGTCCATGGGAGGACAGTGTTAAATACTAGGTTTTAAAGATGACATCACAGTAACGTTTTGGTCTTTCCGCACTTCTCAAGTTTTGGCTTGCTACCACGGCAATGGCGGTCCTGATCTCTGAGGTTTTGCGCTTTGCAGTGATTTATTAAATCAACAATTTGGAGCCTTCCCTGTGATATCGGAAGAATTTGGGTGTTTTATAATCTATCCCTGACTTTGTCTGAGATTTTTTTAATGTTTCGCTTTTTTTCATACAACAGGCCCAGCTGACATGTGGCATAGTGCTGCTTCCGAACCTGGGTTGGCCACAGTGCTTTCGGAAACAGGGTGTTCTGAGTTTTTAAACAGCACTGAAAATTTTTTAACTAATCCTTAGAATTGATTTATTTGCTCATCCCTGACAGGTTCTTTGACTTTGCACTCTGTGAGCATTCACAATGGACCTCCATGAGATTTTGTGGAATCCACAGCTGCACAGGAGTTTTGTCTCTGACTTTCCACTTTCAATTCTGCAATGGAACTTCTAATAATAATAATGATAATAATAATCTTTGTCACAAGTAGGCTTACCTTAAGACTGCAATGAAGTTTGTGTGAAAAGCCCCTAGTCGCCACATTCCGGCGCCTCATCGGGTACACAGAGGAGAATTCAGAATGTCCAAATTACCTAACAGCATGTCTTTCGGGACTTGTGGGAGGAAACTGGAGCACCCGGATGAAATCCACGCAGACACAGGGAGAACGTGCAAACTGTGCACAGACAGTGACCCAAGCCGGGAATCGAACCTGGGACCCTGGCACTGTGAAGCAACAGTGCTAACCACTGTGCTACTGTGCCGCCTTTCAGGCATGTGCCTCTGCATCTTCACTTCAGGCACTTTCACTCAAGTCAGGATGCTGTTCCTTTAATGTTTTAGCTCTTGAATTTCTGCTCCAGCTTCTCTAAGGTTCTGGGCTTTTCTGTTAGCTGCCAACATGTTGCATGATCAGTTAGTCTCACAAAGAGGCTCTGGATCTTGTATGGTTGAACATCAAGCGTTTATTGGTGTATGTATAGCTATGTATGTATTTACAGGGCATAGCCCAAGCCATGAGCTAATTCCATGCTTGCTTCTACACAGATCTCTGTCCAATCCACACCTGCCCCTTCTCTCAGGTCATGTGGCTTTTTACATCACACTGTAGGCAGTAGTGTTATCCAGTACCACATCAACTCTTGATGTGCTTGTTACCCTTATGTAGCCAGGCAATGGCCATCTCCAAGAAGAGAGAATCTAACCATCCTCCCTTGACATTCAATGGTATTAGCATTGCTAAATTGCCCCATTCTCAACAGCCTGATGGATACCTTTGACCAGAAAATGAACTGGATTAGTCGCCATATTAGCTACTGTGGCTAAAGAGCAGGTCAGAGACTAGCAGTCCTGCAGTGAGTAACTCACCTCCTGACTCCCCAAAGCCTGTCCACCATCCACAAGGCACAAGTCAGGATTGTGATGGAATACTACGCTAAATGTAGGAAATTGTTATATATTGTATTTTATTGCAGTAATGCTATTAAAAACCCTTGTTTAAAATACATGTAGGCAGTATGTCTGCTAAAGCTGTGATCAAAAAGTCGTAAAGGTGAGATAATCATTGATTTTAGCCATTTACTTGTTTACAGAAAGATGGCTAATGGAATATTGTTTACGTTTTTAGAGGTTCCTTGGGGTGTAAATAATTAATGAGGGATGCTGTTTGGTCACTAAGCAGGTCATGGGACATCATAGTAGTAGGATACAGATGATGTAATTAATGGGGTGAGCCAGGTCTGTCAGGTTTTGAAAGTTTGGTTACAGGATTTGAGTCTGACAAGACAGAAGGATTTTCAAGTTGTTTCTAAAAGGGTCTCTGTCCAAAGGTCTGCACAGAGAATAGCAAGTATGCCTGTTTGCTAACTTTATTTATGAGTGGAATTTGAACTGTATTGCTTTGTTGTAATATATATATATATAGTGGCAGGTGTATCAAAGTGAATCAAAGTTTTTCCTTTTATTTAAGAACTGTTAACTTATCAATTGTAATACTATTTCTTTGATTTTGTGGTTAATTCTGTGTTTCAATTAAAGTTTGCTTTAAAGGATACCTATTGGTCAGAGTCCTCACTCCTGGGATGAACTAACCTTTCCTCAGTTTTACAATTTACAAATTGTTTGGGGCTTCTTGTTTGGTATCCTAACAAAATAAATTGGGGTTTTGTCCGGTATCCTAACTATACTACCCCTTGCCTGGATGAATGCAGCTCCCAGCACACACAACACCATCCAGGACATAGCAGCCTGCTTGATTGACACACCATGCACAAACATTCACTCCCTCCACCACCAGCGCACAGTGGCAGCAGTGTTCACCATCTCCAAGATGCACTACAGAAACTCACCAAAATCCCTTTTGTAGCAGCTTCCAAACCCATTACCGCTTCTACCTAGAAAGTGAAGAGCTGTAGATGCATGGAAACACCACCAGCTGAATGTTCCCCTCCAAGCCACACACTATCCTGCCTTGGAAATATATCACCAATTCTATCATGTCACTGGATCAAAATCCTGGAATTCCCTCCCTAACAGCATTGTGGGTGTACCCACACCACGCGAACTGCAGCAGTTCAAGAATGCAGCACATCACCACCTTCTAAAGGCCTATTAGGAATGGGCAATAAATGCTGGCATACCCAGTAGTGATGCCCACAACCCACGCATGAACACAAAAAACATACATGATTCTTTCCTTAACAGTGTTATCAACTAAATGGCCTGTTTGAGCTCTTTGAAAACTCCAAACCAAACAGCCTCAGGAAGGAATAAGTTGGTTATGGGACATTTGGACATGAAACCTCAACTAGGAGGCATGAGGCCAGCCCAAAATTATCATTATCTGGGCTGTTTGGAGCCTCCAAGGATGCGGTCTGCATTTGAATAGTTAAATGTCTGTCCATTTGCATCACCTGCCTGAAAGGTGTCCTGGGAGGGGCAGGGTGGAGTAGCTTCATGTTAAGTAATGGGTTAAGAGACATTCCAATTAGTTGTCTCATTTATGTTAAGTACTGATATGTAAAGGGGCTTCAGGTGGTCTTTGTGTCAGGTGATCTTAGAGTTTTGTGCAGAGTCTGTTGAAGTAAATTAAAGGTGTCTGTGGAAAAGGAGTAGAACCTTTGACTCTTTATACAACAGCAGCTAAACGTATAACAGATGGTAGCAGAGGATGGTTGCTGTGCAAATCTGAAGGGTTGAAAGATACAACTTTTCCAGACCAAACCAAGGAGCGAATGAGAACCCGCCCCCCCCCCCCCCCCCCCCCCGCAAAGATATATGGCTGAACCTAGGATAAAGATGGCTGGATATGACTCTCCCCACCCCCCCCCGCTTATTTTCTGAAAGGGGATTGTACGACCAATGGAGAAGTGCAGTAATGAAATGAAAATCGCTTATTGTCACAAGTAGGCTTCAAATGAAGTTACTTGAAAAGCCCCTCGTTGCCACAGTAGTTATGTGGACTAAGGTAACTACCTTGGGAAAGAGAAAACAAGGTATGGCATTGGCTCTTTCCCTACCTTCTGACAGTAAAATCCAGAGCAAAGTGTTTTCTGAGCTGGAATTGGAAGAGTTAGACTCAGAAGAAGGTCTGCAGACTCTATTACGTTATATGGACAAGATTTATAAGAAGGATGACTTTTTTAAAAAATATTTTATTGAAAATTTTTGGTCAACCATCACAGTACATTGTGTATCCTTCACACAATAATATAACAGTATAAGTAACAATGACCTGTTTTATAAACAAAGAATAAATAATATATAACAAAAACGAAAACTAAAACTAAATGGCAACTGCCTTGTCTCAGATAAACACTCTCCAAAAATATGATTTAACAGTCCAATATACAATTATTTATAGCAACGACCTATACATATTATACATATATATTAATAACCCTGAGACTCCTTCTGGTTCCTCCCCCCCCCCTCCCCCCCTGGGCTGCTGCTGCTGCCTTCTTCTTTTCCATTCCCTCTATCTTTCTGTGAGGTATTCGACGAACGGTTGCCACCGCCTGGTGAACCCTTGAGCCGATCCCCTTAGGACGAACTTAATCCGTTCCAGCTTTATAAACCCTGCCATGTCATTTATCCAGGTCTCCACCCCCGGGGGCTTGGCTTCCTTCCACATCAACAGTATCCTGCGCCGGGCTACTAGGGACGCAAAGGCCAAAACATCGGCCTCTCTCGCCTCCTGCACTCCCGGCTCTTGTGCAACCCCAAATATAGCCAACCCCCAGCTTGGTTCGACCTGGACCCCCACTACTTTCGAAAGCACCTTTGTCACCCCCACCCAGAAACCCTGTAGTGCCGGACATGACCAGAACATGTGGGTGTGATTCGCTGGGCTTCTCGAGCATCTCGCACACCTATCCTCTACCCCAAAAGATTTACTGAGCCGTGCTCCAGTCATATGCGCCCTGTGTAACACCTTAAATTGAATCAGGCTTAGCCTGGCACATGAGGACGATGAGTTTACCCTACTTAGGGCATCCGCCCACAGCCCCTCCTCAATCTCCTCCCCCAGCTCTTCTTCCCATTTCCCTTTCAGCTCATCTACCATAATCTCCCCCTCGTCCCTCATTTCCCTATATATATCTGACACCTTACCGTCCCCCACCCATGTCTTTGAGATTACTCTGTCCTGCACCTCATGCGTCGGGAGCTGCGGGAATTCCCTCACCTGCTGCCTCGCAAAAGCCCTCAGTTGCATATATCGGAATGCATTCCCTTGGGGCAACCCATATTTCTCGGTCAGCGCTCCCAGACTTGCAAACTTCCCATCTACAAACAGATCTTGCAGTTGCGTTACTCCTGCTCTTTGCCACATTCCAAATCCCCCATCCATTCTTCCCGGGGCAAACCTGTGGTTATTTCTTATCGGGGACCCCACCAAAGCTCCCGTCTTTCCCCTATGCCGTCTCCACTGTCCCCAAATTTTCAAAGTCGCCACCACCACCGGGCTTGTGGTGTATTTCTTCGGTGAGAACGGCAATGGGGCCGTCACCATAGCTTGTAGGCTAGTCCCCCTACAGGACGCCCTCTCCAATCTCTTCCACGCCGCTCCCTCCTCTTCTCCCATCCACTTACTCACCATTGAGATATTGGCGGCCCAGTAGTACTCACTTAGGCTCGGTAGTGCCAGCCCCCCCCTATCCCTACTACGCTGTAAGAATCCCTTCCTCACTCTCGGGGTCTTCCCGGCCCACACAAAACTCATGATACTCTTTTCGATCCTTTTGAAAAAAGCCTTCGTGATCACCACCGGGAGGCACTGAAACACAAAGAGGAATCTCGGGAGGACTACCATTTTAACCGCCTGCACCCTCCCTGCCAGTGACAGGGATACCATGTCCCATCTTTTGAAGTCCTCTTCCATTTGTTCCACCAATCGCGTTAAATTTAACCTATGCAATGTACCCCAATTCTTAGCTATCTGGATCCCCAAGTAACGAAAGTCCCTTGTTACCTTCCTCAGCCGAAAGTCCTCTATTTCTCTGCTCTGCTCCCCTGGATGCACCACAAACAACTCACTTTTCCCCATGTTCAGTTTATATCCTGAGAATTCTCCAAACTCCCGAAGTGTCCGCATTATCTCTGGCATCCCCTCCGCCGGGTCCGCTACATATAACAACAAATCATCCGCATACAGAGATACCCGGTGTTCTTCTCCTCCTCTAAGTATTCCCCTCCACTTCTTGGAACACCTCAATGCTATTGCCAGGGGCTCAATCGCCAGTGCAAACAGTAATGGGGACAGAGGGCATCCCTGCCTTGTCCCTCTATGGAGCCGAAAGTATGCAGATCCCCGTCCATTCGTGACCACACTCGCCACTGGGGCCCTATACAACAGCTGCACCCATCCAACATACTCATCTCCAAAACCAAATCTCCTCAGCACCTCCCACAAATAGTCCCACTCCACTCTATCAAATGCTTTCTCGGCATCCATCGCCACCACTATCTCCGCTTCCCCCTCTGGTGGGGGGCATCATCATTACCCCTAGCAGCCTCCGTATATTCGTATTCAGCTGTCTCCCCTTCACAAACCCGGTTTGGTCCTCATGGACCACCCTCGGGACACAATCCTCTATCCTCATTGCCATTACCTTGGCCAGAATCTTAGCGTCTACATTTAGGAGGGAAATAGGCCTATAGGACCCGCATTGCAGCGGGTCCTTTTCCTTCTTTAGGAGAAGCGATATCGTTGCCTCAGACATAGTCGGGGGCAGCTGTCCCCTTTCCTTTGCCTCATTAAAGGTCCTCATCAGTAGCGGGGCGAGCAAGTCCACATATTTCCTGTAAAATTCAACTGGGAATCCATCCGGTCCCGGAGCCTTCCCCGCCTGCATGCTCCTAATTCCTTTCACTCCTTCCTCTATTTCAATCTGTGCTCCCAGTCCCACCCTTTCCTGCTCCTCCACCTTGGGAAATTCCAGCCGGTCCATAAAGCCCATCATTCTCTCCCTCCCATCCGGAGGTTGAGCTTCGTATAATTTTTTATAAAATGTCTTGAACACTCCATTCACTCTCTCCGCTCCCCGCTCCATCTCTCCTTCCTCATCCCTCACTCCCCCTATTTCCCTCGCGGCTCCCCTCTTCCTCAATTGGTGGGCCAGCAACCTGCTCGCCTTCTCCCCATATTCGTACTGTACACCCTGTGCCTTCCTCCACTGTGCCTCTGCAGTACCCGTTGTCAGCAAGTCAAATTCTACGTGTAGCCTTTGCCTTTCCCTGTACAGTCCCTCCTCCGGTGACTCCGCATATTGCCTGTCCACCCTCAGAAGTTCTTGCAGCAACCGCTCCCGTTCCCTACTCTCCTGCTTTCCTTTATGTGCCCTTATTGATATCAGCTCCCCTCTAACCACTGCCTTCAGCGCCTCCCAGACCACTCCCACCTGGACCTCCCCATTATCATTGAGTTCCAAGTACTTTTCAATGCACCCCCTCACCCTTAGACACACCCCCTCATCTGCCATTAGTCCCATGTCCATTCTCCAGGGTGGGCGCCCTTCTGTTTCCTCCCCTATCTCCAAGTCCACCCAATGTGGAGCATGATCCGAAATGGCTTTAGCCGTATACTCCGTTCCCCTCACCTTCGGGATCAACGCCCTTCCCAAAACAAAAAAGTCTATTCGAGAATAGACTTTGTGGACATAGGAGAAAAACGAAAACTCCTTACTCCTAGGTCTGCTAAATCTCCACGGGTCTACTCCTCCCATCTGCTCCATAAAATCTTTAAGCACCTTGGCTGCTGCCGGCCTCCTTCCAGTCCTGGACCTCGACCTGTCCAGCCCTGGTTCAAACACCGTATTGAAATCTACCCCCCATTACCAACTTTCCCACCTCTAGGTCCGGGATGCGTCCTAGCATACGCCTCATAAAATTGGCATCATCCCAGTTCGGGGCATATATGTTTACCAAAACCACCGTCTCCCCCTGTAGTTTGCCACTCACCATCACGTATCTGCCCCCGCTATCCGCCACTATAGTCTTTGCCTCAAACATTACCCGCTTCCCCACTAATATAGCCACCCCCCTGTTTTTCGCATCTAGCCCCGAATGGAACACCTGCCCCACCCAACCTTTGCGTAGTCTCACCTGGTCTATCAGTTTCAAGTGCGTCTCTTGTAACATAACCACGCCTGCCTTAAGTTTCTTAAGGTGTGCGAGTACTCGTGCCCTCTTTATCGGCCCGTTCAGCCCTCTCACGTTCCAAGTGATCAGCCGGGTTGGGGGGCTTTTTACCCCCCCCCTTGTCGATTAGCCATCCCCTTTTTCCAGCTCCTCACCCGGTTCCCACGCAGCTGTGTCCCCCCCCAGGCGGTGCCCCCCCGCCCATCCCACCCCATACCAGCTCCCCCCTCTCCCCAGCAGCAGCAGCCCCATAATTCCCCTCTCCCACCCCCCCCCCCCCGCTAGATCCCCCACTAGCGTAGTTACACCCCCCATGTTGCTCCCAGAAGTCAGCAAACTCTGGCCGACCTCGGCTTCCCCCCGTGACCTCGGCTCGCACCATGCGACGCCCCCTCCTTCCTGCTTCCCTATTCCCGCCATGATTATCATAGCGCGGGAACCGAGCCCGCGCTTCCCCCTTGGCCCCGCCCCCAATGGCCAACGCCCCATCTCTTCCACCTCCTTTCCTCCCCCCACCACCTGTGGAAGAGAGAAAAGTTACCAGATCGCAGGATTAATAACATAAAACTCCTCTTTCCCCCCTTTTTGCCCCCCTCTTCGCCCCCATACTCGCCCCACCACTTTGTTTCAAACGTTCTTTTTTTTAATAACCCGCTCATTCCAATTTTTCTTCCACGATAAAAGTCCACGCCTCATCCGCCGTCTCAAAGTAGTGGTGCCTCCCTTGATATGTGACCCACAGTCTTGCCGACTGCAGCATTCCGAATTTTATCTTCTTTTTGTGAAGCACCGCCTTGGCCCGATTAAAGCTCGCCCTCCTTCTCGCCACCTGCGCACTCCAGTCTTGGTATACGCGGATCACCGCGTTCTCCCACTTACTGCTCCGAGTTTTCTTTGCCCATCTAAGGACCATCTCTCTGTCCTTAAAATGGAGGAATCTCACCACTATGGCTCTCGGAATTTCTCCTGCTCTCGGTCCTCGCGCCATCACTCGGTATGCTCCCTCCACCTCCAGCGGAACCGCCGGGGCCTCCGCTCCCATTAACGAGTGCAGCATCGTGCTCACATATGCCCCGACGTCCGCTCCCTCCGCACCTTCAGGAAGACCAAGAATCCTTAGGTTGTTCCTCCTCGCGTTGTTCTCCAGCGCCTCCAGCCTTTCCACACATCGTTTATGGCGTGCCTCGTGCATCTCCGTCTTCACCACCAGGCCCTGTATGTCGTCCTCATTCTCGGCAGCCTTTGCCTTCACGACCCAAAGCTCCCG
Organism: Scyliorhinus torazame; assembly: GCF_047496885.1. Taxonomy (NCBI): domain Eukaryota; kingdom Metazoa; phylum Chordata; class Chondrichthyes; order Carcharhiniformes; family Scyliorhinidae; genus Scyliorhinus; species Scyliorhinus torazame. The sequence goes on along the minus strand of NC_092720.1, from coordinate 52,696,066 downwards.
CTCCTGGGTCTTTTGCTCCTCCTTTAGCCCTTCGATCGCCTGTAATATCGGAGCCAACAGCTCCTTCTTCAATTCCTTTTTGAGTTCTTCCACGCAGCGTTTCAAAAACTCATGTTGCTCAGGGCCCCATATTAAACTGCCACCTTCCGACGCCATCTTGGTTTTTGCTTGCCTTCCTTGCCACTGCTCTAAAGGATCCACCGCAATCCGGCCACCTTCCTCTCCTTTTTTCATCCGTATCCAGGGGGGATTCCCTTCTGGTTCACCGCACAGTACTTTTAGCCGTTAAAATTGCCGTTGGGGCTCTTATTAAGAACCTAAAAGTCCGTTCCACTGGGAGCTGCTGAAACGTGCGACTCAGCTGGTCATCGTCGCACCCGGAACTCGAAGGATGACTTGTTAAGTGCATATGAAGCATGGTCGGATTTTGATAGTTCCGGAAAATAGAGGATTTCGCCATTGAAGACTATATAATGGAATTTGGCAGACTATATAAAAGGCTGCAGAAACACAACCTGGAATTTCCACAGTCTGTGTTGGCCTTTAAATTACTTGACTGTACTAGAGTGAGCAACATGGATAGGCTCCTGGTTTTGACAGGAGTTCAGTTTGCGGATAAGGATACCTTATTCGATCAGATGAGAGAAGCTTCAAAAACGTTTCTGGGTAAATATTTGATTCCGATGGCTCTGATGACCCAAATAGGTCAGCCTGCAATAAAGCAGAATATGGAATATGGACGAACAGGATGGCGAAATCATACGGCTACAAACGGGTTCCAAGACTATAGAAGGAGAACGGGACCCAGAAATAATGAAGACAGAAACCTACTTAGAACCTAGATGAACCCCAGAAATGCACGGGGCAAGATAAATCGATGTTTGCGATGTGACTCTCAATACCATTATGCTTTCGACTTCCGGTTGCGGCTATGCGGAGCTAAGTCGCACGTTCGGCAGCTCCCGCTTGGAACGGACTTTTGGGCTCTTTTCAGCGCCCCCAACGGCATTTTCTCGACATTCCCCAGTGTGGGAAGAAGACTGCAACATTCCCCCGACAGTGTATGGCTTGGACCAGAAGTGGGGCGACTAAAAATGTGATGGTGAAGCCAAAGAAAGTGCGAGGGAAGAAGAGCAAGATGGCGGCGGGCGGGGACCAGGCAGCGTGGATGCAGTGGGCGCAGGAGCAGCAGGAGGTTATCCAGCGCTGCTTCAGGGAGCTCAAAGTGGACTGCTGGAGCCGATGAAGGCTTCTATTGATAAGCTGCTGGAGACCCAGACGGCCCGGGGGTGGCGATCCGTGAGGTCCGACAAAAGATCTCCGATGACGAGGACGAGATCTTGGGCCTAGCGGTAAAGGTGGAGGCGCACGAGGCGCTCCACAAGAAATGGCAGGAACGGTTCGAGGAGATGGAGAATCGGTCGAGGCGGAAGAATCCGCGGATCCTGGGCCTCCCGGAGGGGCTGGACGTGGGGGCCTATGTGGTCACCATGTTAAACTCGCTGATGGGAGCGGGGTCCTTCCAAGGGCCCCTGGAGCTGGAAGGGGCCCATAGAGTGCTGGCGAGGAGGCCCAAGGCTAACGAGCTGCCGCGGGCGGTGTTGGTGCGGTTTCATCGGTTCGCTGATCGGGAGTGCGTACTCAGGTGGGCCAAGAAAGAGAGGAGCAACAGGTGGGAGAATGCGGAGGTTCGAGTATATCAGGACTGGAGCGCGGAGGTGGCGAAGAAGAGGGCCGGGTACAACCGGGCGAAGGCGGTGCTGCACAGGAAGGAGGTGAAGTTTGGCATGCTGCAGCCGGCGCATCTGTGGGTCACCTACAAGGACCGGCACCATTATTTTGAGTCCCTGGAGAAGGCGTGGGCCTTTGTTCAGGCCGAGAAGCTGGACACAAACTGAGGGTCAGGATGGGGGTCGGATGTGGGGATGGTCGGGGATTGCTGTTGTTGTGTTACATTTTGAGGGGGGAGGTTCTTTGTTCTTGTTCTGTTTTGGTTCAGTGTGGGTGGTTAGGGAGGGTTGGGCACTATTTTGGTTGGGGCTGTCAGGTGGGCTCTTGGAGGGGGGCAAGTAAACGGAGTAGGGGGTGGATGGCTGGGAGAGTGGATGGGGCCCCGCGGGGGAGGGGGAGGCCCGAATCGGGGGTGAGGGGACTGGGCCTGTAAAAGGAGCTGCGACAGAGGAGGTGGGGCCGGGCAGGTGGAAAACGCGGGCTTTTTCTCGCTCTGAAGGCTGGAGGGGGCGGGGAAGCGTGGGTTTTTTCCCACGCTTGGGATGGAAGGGGGAGGCGGAGAGCCTGCTGGTGGGTAATGGAGGGAGAGGGGAAGTCCCACAATGGGAGGAGTTGAAGGAGAGGCGGGAGTGGCCGGGGTCAGCTGACTTGCAGGAGTGCAATGGGGGGAACAATGCAGCTAGGAGAGGTCCTAGCTGGGGGGTGGGCAGGGGGGGGGGGGGGTTGGAGAACCGTGTTGCTGCTGGTATGGTCAAGGGGGAGCTGGAGCGAGTAGAGGGTGTTGGGACGGGGGTCTGCCTCCGTGGGGAACAGGACGGGCGTTGGGCGCGTGGCTGGCCGGGGAGGGGTTATGGCTAGTCGGCAGGGGAGGGGGCAGGTAGCCCCCTGATCCGGCTGATAATCTGGAACGTAAGGGGGCTGAACGGGCCGGTTAAGCGGGCCCGGGTGTTCGCACACCTGAAGGGGCTGAAGGCGGATGTGGTCATGCTCCAGGAGACACACCTGAAGGTGGCAGACCAGGTAAGATTGAGGAAGGGGTGGGTAGGCCAGGTGTTTCATTCAGGGCTGGATGCCAAAAATCGGGGGGGGTGGCGATCTTGGTGGGAAAGAGGGTGTCGTTCGAGGTGTTGAGCATTGTGACAGACAGTGGCGGCAGGTACATAATGGTAAGTGGTAAGCTGCAAAGGGAGTGGGTGGTGCTGGTCAACGCGTACGCCTCGTACTGGGATGATGCGGGTTTTATGCGGCGCATGTTGGGTCGGATCCCGGACTTGGAAGTGGGGGACCTTTAACAAGGTGTTGGATCCGGCACTGGATCGCTCCAGGTCTAGGGAGGGTAGGAGGCCAGCAGCGGCTAAAGTGCTGAGGGGGTTTATGGACCAGATGGGAAGGGTGGACCCTTGGAGACTTGCAAGGTTGGGGGCTAGGTAATTTTCATTCTTCTCGCACGTTCATAAGGCCTATTCCCGGATCGACTTTTTTGTTATAAGCAGGGCGCTGATTGCGAAAGTAGAGGATACCGAATACTCGGCGATAGCCATTTCGGATCACGCCCCGCATTGGGTAGACCTAGAGCTGGGGGAGGAGAGGGACCAGCGCCCGTTGTGGCGCTTGGAGGTGGGGCTGTTGGCGGACGAGGAGGTGAGCGAGCGGGTCCGAAGAAGCATCGAGAGATACCTGGAGGCCAACGATAACGGGGAGGTCCGAGTGGGGATGGTCTGGGAGGCGGTGATTAGGGGAGAGCTGATCTCCATTAGGGTCCACAAGGAGAGGAGAGAGCAGAGGGAGAGGGAGAGGCTGGTGGGGGAGATGGTGAGGGTAGACAGGAGGTATGCGGAGGTGCCGGAGGAGGGACTGTTGAGGGAGAGGCGTAGCCTCCAGGCCAAATTCAACCTGTTGACCACCAGGAAGGCGGAGGCGCAGTGGAGAAAGGCCCAGGGGTGATTTATGAATATGGGGAAAAGGCAAGTCGGATGCTAGCGCATCAGCTTCGGAAGCGGGATGCAGCTAGGGAGATTGGGGGAATTCAGGATGGGGGAGGGGGAGCAGTGTGGTGCAGAGTGGGGTTGGCATCAACGGGGTCTTTAGGGACTTTTATGAGGAACTGTATCGGTCCGAGCCCCCACTGGAGGAGGGCGGGATGGGCCCCTTTCTGGACCAACTGAAGTTCCCAAGGTGGAGGAGGAACTGGTGGCAGGATTATGGGCTACGATTGGGTTGGAGGAGCTGGCCAAAGAGATAGGGAGCATGCAGGCGGGGAAGGCACCGGGGCCGGACGGTTTCCCGGTCGAACTTTAAGAAAACTATGTGGACCTATTGGTCCCGTTGCTGGTTAGGACCTTCAATGAGGCAAGGGAGGGGGGGGTGTTGCCCCCGACGATGTCCCGGGCACTGATCTCCTTGATCCTGAAGCGGGACAAGGATCCCCTGCAGTGTGGGTCTTACAGGCCGATTTCATTGTTAAATGTAGATGCCAAGGTGCTGGCGAAAGCTTTAGCTATGAGGATTGAGGATTGTGTGCCGCAGGTCATCCATGAAGACCAGACGGGGTTCGTGAAGGGGAGGCAGTTGAACGCGAATGTGCGGAGGCTCCTGAACGTTATTATGATGCCGGCGAGGGAGGGGGAGGCGGAGATAGTGGTGGCGATGGACGCTGAGAAGGCCTTTGATAGGGTAGAGTGGGGGTACTTGTGGGAGGGGTTCGTCAGGTGGGTTAGGCTGTTGTACGAGGTCCCGATGGCGAGTGTGACCACGAACAAGAGGAGGTGCTGAGTACTTTCGGTTGCATCGTGGGACGAGGCAGGGGTGTCCCTTGTCCCCCCTGCTCTTCGCGCTGGCAATTGAACCCCTGGCTATGGCACTGAGGGAGTCGAGGAACTGGAGGGGGCTGGTGCGTGGTGGGGAGGAGCATAGGGTATCGCTCTATGCGGACGACTTGCTGCTATATGTGGCGGACCTGGTGGGGGGAATGCCAGAGGTAATGAGGATCCTCAGGGAGTTTGGGGATTTCTCAGGGTACAAGCTCAACATGGGGAAGAGCGAGTTGTTTGTGGTTCACCCAGGGGACCAGGAGAGGGCGATTGGAGAGCTCCCACTAAAAAGGGCGGAGAGGAGCTTCAGGTATTTGGGGATCCAGGTGGCCAAGAGCTGGGTGGGCCCTGCATAGACTTAATTTCACGAGGCTGGTGGAGCAAATGGAGGAGGAGTTTAAGAGGTAGGACGCGTTGCCGCTGTCCCTGGCGGGTCGGGTGCAGTCAGTCAAGATGATGGTGCTCCCAAGGTTTTTGTTCCTGTTCCTGTGCCTCCCCATTCTTATCCCGAAGGCCTTCTTTAGGCGGGTTAACAAGAGCATAATGGGGTTTGTGTGGGCACGAGGGACTCCGAGGGTAAGAAGGGTGTTCCTAGAGCGGAGTAGGGATGGGGGGGGGGCTGGCGCTGCCCAACCTCTGTGGGTACTACTGGGCCGCCAATGCGGCGATGGTGCGCAAGTGGGTGATGGAGGGGGAGGAGGCGGCATGGAAGAGGCTGGAGTCGGCGTCTTGTGAGGGTACGAGTCTGGAGGCGCTGGTAACGGCGCCGCTGCCGCTCCCTCCAATGAGGTATACCACGAGCCCGGTGGTGGCGGCTGCCCTCAAAATTTGGGGGCAATGGAGGCGGCACAGGGGGGAAGTGGGGGCCTCGGTGTGGACCACGATACGGGGGAACCACCGGTTTGTCCCAGGGAGAATAGATGGAGGGTTTTCGGGGTGGCACAGGGCAGGTATAAGAAGGTTGGGGGACCTGTTTGTGGATGGGAAGTTCACGAGCCTGGGTGAGCTGGAGGAGAAGTACGGGCTCCCCCCGGGAAACAACTTTAGGTATCTACAGGTAAGGGCGTTTGCCAGGCGGCAAGTGGTGGAATTCCCGCTGCTGCTGCCACGCACGGTACAAGACAGGGAGCTCTCGGGGGCGTGGGTTGGAGAGGGGAAGATCTCGGCAACATACCAGGTGATGCAGGAGGAGGAGGAGGCCTCGATGGAGGTGCTGAAAGGTAAGTGGGAGGAGGAGTTGGGGGAGGAGATCGAGGAGGGGACGTGGGCAGATGCCCTCGGGAGGGTGAACTCTTCCTCTTCGTGCGCGAGACTCAGTCTCATACAGTTTAAGGTGCTGCACAGGGACAAGGATGAGCCGGTTTTTTGGGGGTGAGGACAGGTGTGTTAGGTGCTCAGGGAGCCCAGCAAATCACACCCATATGTTCTGGGCATGCCCAGCGCTGGGGGAATTTTGGAAGGGCGTAGCGAGGACGGTGTCGAGGGTGGTAGGATCCAGGGTCAAACCGGGCTGGGTGCTCGCAATATTTGGGGTTGCAGAGGAGCCGGGAGTGCAGGAGGCGAAAGAGGCCGGTATTCTGGCCTTTGCGTCCCTGGTAGCCTGGCGAAGGATTCTTCTTCAGTGGTTAAGGATGTGTTAATGGCAGTTGAAAATGGGACTTTAGCTGATAAAAAGCTTGTGGTATTGAAACTGCATTGGCAATTTGCACATCCGTCTCCTCCGAGGCTGAAAAATTTATTAAAGGATGCAGGGGTAAGGGATGACGACTATACTAAACTGATAGAACAGGTTAGTGACCGCTGTGAAGTTTGTAGGAAGTACAGAAGGACACCAGCACGACCGATAGTAACCCTACCTTTGGCCAGGTATTTTAACGACATTGTGGCCATGGACCTTAAGATCTGGGATAAAGCAAATAATATATTTATTTTGCATTTTGTAGATTTAGCAACCAGATTTAGTCAATCAACGATTGTACGAAGTAAAGAAAAGAGAGTAGTTCTGGATCAAATCGTGGAATGGGTCCACCGGCAAAATTCCTTACGGATAATGGGGGAGAATTTGCTAATGGTGAGTCTAGGGATATGTGTGAAAACATGAATATCAGAGTTATGAATACGGCTGCAGAAAGCCCATTTAGTTATGGTGTCTGTAAAAGAAATCATGCTGTCATCGATGACATGCTTGGAAAATTTTGGCAGATCGACCAAATTGCAGACTAAATTCAGCTTTAGCATGGGCAGTACATGCAAAGAATTCATTGCAGATGATTGGGGGATATAGTCCTTATCAATTAGTGTTTTGTAGAAATCCTAAAATTCCGTCCATTTTGGATGACCAGCCTCCAGCTTGGGAGGGGACTACAATTAGCTCTGGTTTTGCTGTACATTTAAATGCATTACATAGCAGTAGAAAAGCTTTTTTGGAAACAGAAGTCTCTGAAAGAATTCGCAGAGCTTTAAGACATAACATACGGCCATCAGATGCCGTTTATCAGCAAGGAGGCATGGTATACTATAAGAGAGACAATTCTAATGAATGGAAAGGCCCAGGGAAGATCATAGGCATAGATGGCAAAACAATTATTTTGCAACATGGTAATCAAACTGTTAGGGTCCATTCATTAAGGATAATGGGTACAGATTACAAATTTTCAAATTTAGACAGAGCAGACAGACATGAAGAGGAACCAGAGTCATCTGGTACGCATGTGTTACAGAACTATGAGGACCAATTAACTGATATAGACAGGGTTTCTGTGGAGGAACACAACACTTCTGGTGAATTAAAACAGGCCATTTTTCCGAAAGGGCAACTGCCAAAAGTTGGTACAAAAGTGACATACTTGCCTGAAGGGTCTAGTCAATGGAAGGATGCAACTGTTATTAGTAGAGCAGGGAAGGCCACTGGAAAGTATAAACATTGGTTGAATGTACAGCATTCAGAGGAGGGAGTCAAGACAATGGAATGGGAACACAAAGTTCAAAAATGGAGGGCACAGAAACGCAGTGCCAGTTCAGATAGTCCATTGGATAGCGAACAGGTCCACAGGAAAAGGTCGAGAACTATTGAAAGGACATCCCAAAGCAGAAGGGAAAGATCAAGCAGTAGCAGTACAGAACAAGATACCAGGCTGGACAGGGGACGTAGTTTATCAAGGTCTCGGAACAGGAGTAAGACTACGAATACTAATAGGAGTAGAAGCCCACATGCACGTGAGATTTTGGTGGCTTCCAATAAGTTAGATGAAAAAGTTATCAAAGATGCCAAACAGCAAGAACTGCATAGTTGGAGTGAATTTGGGGTATACACGGAAGTACCGGATAGGGGACAAAGAGCTCTATCCCACGGATAGATTTGCATGGAAAAGCTTGTGGCGAGGGTATTTGAAGAAAACTTAGAAGATCAGGATTTAAGGGTAGATTCACCTACGGCAGGAAAGGTTATTTTAAAGATCTTCTTGGCTCTATTAGCCATAAAGGCATGGGAATGCAAATCTATAGATATAAAAGCTGCCTTCTTGCAGGGGCATCAGCTCCAGAGAGACATTTTTCTCCGCCCTCCTACAGAGGCAGCTAACACAGAAGGGGTACTCTGGAAGTTGAACAAATGTGTATATGGATTAAATGATGCGTCTCGAGTCTGGTATTTTTCGGTAAGGTCAGTTTTGTTAAAGTTAGGCTGTTGCCAGTTGAAAGCAGATCCGGCAATGTTTTACTGGCACTATAAAGGAAATCTTTCTGGCATCTTTATGATGCATGTCGATGATTTTTTTGTGGGGTGGGACTAGCGATTTCAAAGCTGTTGTAATCTCTGGTTTGAGGAAAGAATTCAGGGTTGGAAGTCAGACTTCCGGTGCATTTAAATATATTGGACTGGAAATCGGACAGACTAAGTTAGGGGCAACTTTACGTCAGCAATCTTATTTGGATAGCATCAGCCCAATAGCAATTAGCCCTGGCCGGGTTTCACAAAAAGACGCAATGGTTTCAAAGATGGAAAAAGAGCAACTGCGAAGTTTAATTGGGCAACTGAATTGGTTAGGTAGATAGACTAGGCCGGACGTGAGTTTTGATGTCTTAGTGGTGAGTACAAAATGAATGATCCCAAAGTGGAAGACATCATAAGAGCAAATAAAGCGTTGGTCAAACTAAAAATGCAGAAGTGTGTTTTGAGGTTCCCGGTTTTAGGTGACCGTAGGGACTTGAAACTCATAGTTTATAATGATGCGTCTTATGCAAATTTATGTGATGGGGTTTCAAGCGAAGGAAGTTTTATAATTTTCCTTTTGGGGAATGGTAAATGTTGCCGTCTTGTGTGGGAAACAAAGAAAATAAGGAGAGTGGTCAAAAGCACTTTGGCTGCTGAGACGTTAAGCCTTGTAGAGGCGGTGGATATTGCCTTTTATATATCTCAGATATTGACATAAATTTGGGATTAGGGGATTTGGGTAATTGTCACATTGACAATAAATCCCTGTGGGAAAGTGTGCACGCTACAAAAAGAGTCAATGAAAAAAGGTTAAGGATAGACATCGCAATTTTGAAGCAAATGTTGGACAGAGGGGAAATAACAAATATTAAATGGGTTGACAGTAGCTTTCAATTGTCAGACTGTTTTACAAAAAGAGGGGCTAGCTCACCTTTGGATATTGTTAATTAAGGGCGCCTGTTTCTGTGACTTTGTTTCTTCCAAAAATGAAAAAAAGGGGGGAAATTGCATGTGTGTTTTTAAGTTTCTTGTAATTTTGTTTTCACCTAATTTTTTTTTTTCTCCAAGGAAGGGGAGACTGTTAAGTAATGGGTTCAGAGACATTCCAACTACTTGTCTCATTTATGTTAAGAATCCAATAATTGACACTAATAGGTAAAGGAGCTTCAGGTGGCCTTTGTGTCAGGTGTTGTGATGTTAGAATTTTGTGCAGTCTGTTGAAGTAAATTAAAGGTGTTTGTTGAAAAGGAAAACCTTTTGACTCTTGATACAACAGCAGCTAAACATATAACACTTCAGAGTGGTGGGAAGGTGGTGATGGTGGGGTGGTAGTTGCAAGTGCTTTGGAGTGGATGGATGCTCAAGGCTCCACCATAATTTTGGATTGCTTTTATTTTTTTAAAAACTCTCATCGATAACTGCGAAGTGTGAATATCCAGTAATTAAGAAACCATCTTTGTTTCAAAACGGCTTGACTCCTCCGTCCAGCTGTAGTGTTAGAGACAACTGAAACAAAACTGCAACATTTGTGTTGACTGAGGAAGGGACTTGATTTTTAATGCTGTATGTTTTTATCTCTGTGAGAATGTTGATTGAATTATTGAGATGGCTACTAAGACAGAAGTACTGCCTTTTATCTGCTTTATGTTAATCATACAGCTTATCTGAGATGACAAGGTTAAAACATTGTCCCTTTATGTGAAAGAGTTGATGTTTGGATGTTGGAATCAGATGATAGAATGACTTGAAAAGTTGCCTTTTGATCTCTGGGATCAGGGTTGAAATTCAGGCTAGACAGTTGGTGTGAATGTATACTTTTTCTTTCTTTGTAGAGTAGCAGAGTAGTGAGGGGCCGCCTTGCTTGCAATATAGATTGCATATAGTGATTGCTTGATGCTAATACAAAAGGCTGAAACATATTCCATTTCACACCAGTGACATTCTCACTCATCTTCATGTGTTCCATTTCTCACAAGAGATTGTATTTATTTTTTTAACCAATGGAATGGCAAAAAGGACTTGCGAATAATGGAATACCTCTGGCTGCCACAAGGGCCATTTCAAAATGAGTTCAAAGGCTGCCCTCAAAGTCTGCAAATGTTTATGCCTTAAAACTGAATGCTCAGTCGAGAAAAAAATACATTGCCCTTGATTGTCAAATATCCTTTCTTTTCGTAGGATTTTCAAATTCAGCAGCTTGAGCGAAGATTGGCTAAGTTAGAAGGAAATACGACCAGTAATGAAAATGAGTTGCTTGGAGAAAAAGCAGCAGAACTCTCAAAAAACCTGGACGAGAAGAAAAGCACATTGAACCTACTGAATGTACAGCTTAAGAAACTCCAGGTAATTGATCTGTGCTTGTTCATTACTCATTTTGTCAAATTTTATTTGAATAACTCTTTACCCTGCAGATTTTGAATTCGCTTGTATTTTCAAAAATTCCTAGTGGTATTTTCAATTAGAATATTGAGTAAAAATATTGAATAAAAAAGCAATGTTGCACAGCAAAATTTAGATTTAAACACACATGAAATATAACTCAAGACTATGATGAACACTGTGGCAATACTCTTTGAATGTTTGGTAAGAAAGAAATGGTTTAGGTCATTACTGCAGATTGCGTGATCCTGAAAACTGGTTTGCAACAGTTACTGAATTAATATATGAAGTAGAAAATAATAAGACCAATAAAGTAGAGTTGACTAATGGCTTTATCATCATAATGTTTAATTAATTTACGGATATGGATGTCGCTGACAAGGCCAGTATTTATTGGCCATACCCAATTGCTCTTGGCAACTTTGTGGTCAGTTACTTTTTTGAACCACTATGGGAATGGGCAGCAAATGCTGGTTTAGCTCGCAACGTTCACATCCCACAAATGAATTTTTTTAACGTGCACATGATGAAGAGATTGCTGAAAAAAAAGAGAGACATGTGTGGAGAGGATGTTTCCTCTTGTGGGAGAATCTCGAACTAGGAGCCACTGTTTAAAATAAGGGGTCGCAGAATGAGTAGAAATCTTTTTCTCCAAATGTTGTATGCCTTTGGAACTCTTCCTCACAAGGTGTTGGAAGCAAAGTCTTTGAATATTTTTTAAAGCAGCGGCAGATAGATTCTTGATAAGGAAGGAGGTGAAAGATTATCAGACGTAGGTGGGAAGTTACAATCAGATCAGCTATGATGATCATATTGAATGACGGTGCAGGCTTGAAGGGCTGAGTGGCTTATTCCTGCTCCTAATACATATGTTCGTGTGCATTCATCAGGACAACTTGCAACAATTTTCCAACAGTAGTGGAGGAGGAGCAATTTATACTGCATGAGAAGAGAATGCCAATCGGTTGGCAAGTGGACCCTGATTGACGGAGACATTGTCATGGGGAATGCAGCGTTGAGCAATTAACTACCCAACTTCATTCAAATTCAAACTGGGCAGATCGACTGATTGGTCAAGACATAACCCTGGGGAATGAAGCAGAAAATGACTGTTCTCGAAGCTTTTGTTTAGTTGAAAAAGATGCAATGTGTGGACATGTTACTTTTATCTGCAAAGCACAGGACTTCCAGTATACAGAAGTGAGCCACACTGAGTCCAACTGACATTCTTAAATTGTTTTTCAGTGTAATTCTTAGCACAATTAGTATTGTTTAGCAGGTGTTGTCCAGTCGTGGAATTGCATGTACTGTTGGACTCTATGGGACGATCTTCAGCTTGCACTCACCGTCCATGGGATCGGCGGTGCAGACGGAAAATCTCCTGAGAATTGCAAAATGCGATGCTTGCTGGAGTGATCACATTTCCCGATTTTTCAGACCCCTGACTGGCGACGCCACAAAATTCACGTCCACAAGGTCATGAATCTCATTTTAGTAACTTTGCATTCATTTATATATTGTTAGTGTTTCCTCCCCCCTCGCCCCAAGATCCCCCCCTTTGCCCTGTTATGAAACAGTCGAGGAGCTCCCTCGGTGGCACAGAGTTAAGTATAGCTCCACAAGGGCAGTGCCAGGCACAGCACCTTGTGGGAGCCCCATGGGGAGGAATTGGAAATCCAAATAGGCGAGGGAGGTTATTGATGTGTGGTATGGGACGGGTGCAAGGTATACTTCCCCGAGAGTTGGAACTCACAGGATTGTTTGTGAGGGGGGGGGGGTTGATGAGGGGGCAATCCCTCTGTGATGAGGGGCTGGGGTCATTCAGGCTGCAGTGCCGATCAGGATGCCCTTTAAAGATGGCGCCCAATCTCTCTGATGTGGCCAAACCAATGGCGTAAACTACAGCCATTCATTTTTTCTGATCTGAGGCTCAAGATTTGGAGAGAAATGGTCTGTGCAGCTGGAGAGTTACACACCAGTTTTCTGTCTGAGCTGACAATTCGCCAAATTCTGTTAAGGTTCCACGCTATATTTTGAATTTTGTAAACATGGACTGGTTGGGCATGGTCAGTACTTTGCCTGTTATAAACAGGCAATGGTATGATCTCTTATATGATCTGCCAATCATTGGGATGCATGGCCTTATACTTGGTATTCCACCAACACTGAAATTAATTTCCCACATTTCTCAATTGCGTGACAGGCAAAATCTCAATTTTGCTTGACAGCAGCATCCCGTTAGAGAATACCATTCATGTTGCCACTGCATAGTAACAGTGTGCAACAGCTAGTTTCTCTGTTGCTCAAATTGATCCTGATTGTGCAAAGGAGTACACTGGAAACCAATTCAAGATTACTAGTTGTGCTCACAATATGGATCACATATACATGCTAGAAGCCACACATGATGGGGAGATTCATTCCCCATGGCAGTGCCTTGATCAATCAGTCGAACTGCCTCGAGCTATCCTGATGAGTGCAAAATGAAAAGCTTTTCTAACTTGCCACTTTGTCCAGAAATACTCAAGTGATGAAGAGAGTTCCAGGATTATGGCCCAGTGACGATATTTCTAATTTAGGATGGTGTGGTGCTTGGAGAGTAACTTGGAGGTGGTAGTTTTCCCACTTGCCTGCAGCCCTTATCCTTCAAGAAGAGGTTGTGGGATTCGGGAGGTGCTGTTTAAGAATCTGAGCAAGTTGCTGCAGTGTATCCTGCAGATCAGTGTTTTTCAAACTTTTTTTCCCAGGACCCACTTTTACCGACGACGCACGCCGACTGGCCTTCTAGACCCACTCCGACTGGCTTCAGGACATTCCATTCTTGGTTACATTTAATGCAACAGGCTTGCTTGGTCCTTATGATCTCACTTGCTTTATCATTCAATGTTACATTTCTGCCGAGGACCTCAGCTGATGTCTTAAGTTCTGGCTACATCCTTTGAAAAAAAAAAGAAGAGGTTTGTCCTCGGACACACCATGCTTAGTCTTCAAATGCCTTTGAAGTTTTGAGTGTTTTAAACATTCATTTACCAGTACTTCCCTGCATATAACACACATAGCCCTGGACCTCTGGATACAGGCCACATCAGCATTGCTTTTCCCTGCTGTGGACTCTCCTGAGAAGCTCTCTCCACCAGATTCAATTGTGAGATCCTGGCCAGTTTGTGTCCCTGGCCCTCTCTTCCTGATTACAAAATGATCCACCTTCAATTCTTCACTCAGCCCTGTTGCTTGTCTGCTGGCAGCTACAAAGTGGAGGAATCTCCATGTGATTTCATGTCCAAAGCAAGGACCTACAAGGGACGTTATGTCAGTGTATGTGTCAGCCTCGTGACCTGCTCTCTGTCGCCGGTTCTGGTGGAAGACTCCAGCATTCGCATCTAAAGGCCGGTCATGGCCGGCATTCTGAAAGGCCGGTCTAGGGTCATTGGGCACCTCTTCGGGGATAGGGAACGCTGCGATTGATCGCTCTGCGATCCTACTGACACCTGCCTTTGACCCACCTGTAGGTCACGACCCTGAATTTGAAAAACCCTGCTGTAGATGGTGCTTGATGCAGCCACAGTGTGCCAGGAGAGAGGCAGCATGGTAGCATTGTGGATAGCACAATTGCTTCACAGCTCCAGGGTCCCAGGTTCGATTCCCGGCTTGGGGCACTGTCTGTGCGGAGTCTGCATATCCTCCCCGTGTGTGCGTGGGTTTCCTCCGGGTGCTCCGGTTTCCTCCCACAGTCCAAAGATGTGCAGGTTAGGTGGATTGGCCATGATAAATTGCCCTTTGTTTAAGAGGCTAGATGGCATCCAAACAAAAACTGCTTTTGTCCTGGGTGGTGTCAGGTTTCTTGATTGTTGTTGGGTCTCTACGCATCCTTGTAGATGGTGGAAAGGTTTTGGAGAGTCAGGAGGTGAGTTATTTTGCCACAGAATTCTCAGCATCTGACCTGCTCTTGTAGCCACAGTCTTCTTATGGCTGATCCAGTTAGGTTCTTGGTCAATGGTAACACCTAGGATGTTAATGGTGGTGATTAATGTGGTTTCTGAATTGTTGTTGGAAGAGACATTGCATACTACATAGCTGTATTAAACCACTACAAAAATTTAAAATTAGTTGCCAGTGTTTCAAAAGGGAGGCTTGCCAGCACCTTCTCAGTCTTGTCAGTGCCAGCCATACCCTGAGAAAAACTTTTAACAGAGCTGTTCCAGTTTATTTGCAGTCTTCCCAATAAACTGGGACAAAAAGTAGAACTAGAAACAGTTACCTCTATTAGAGGGGAAGTACACTATTAAATTGTAGTATTACTTATAAGATAACAGATATTTTACATTTTTGTTTTTAAATGTGAGTTTAAAACGTGAGGAGTACCTTGCACAGGACCGCTTTGCCTTCAGCAGTACTTTTTCACTAACTTTTTGTCAACTGCCTAGAAAAACAATGGGCGGAATTCTCTTCCCCCTCCCCCACGCCAGGTGGGAGAATCGCCGGGGAGCCGCGCGTGTCCCGCCACGCCGCCTCGACGCCAGCACGCGATTTTCCCACGCCCCTCAAACCGGCGCGGCGAGAATCATGGCTGGCCGCTGGGAGAATTGCTGCTAGCCGTTTGCAACGGGCGAGAAGCGATTCTCCGGCCCGGGTGGGCCGAGCGGCCTGCCCAATACGATGGGTTCCCGCCGGCGCCAGCCACACCTGGTCGCTGCCGGCTGGAACAGCGCGGGAACCCTAGGGGGGGGGGGGGGGGGGGGCCTGTGTGGGGCGGGGGGAGGTGAGGGGGGTTCCTGCACCGGGGGGGCCTCAAATGGGGTCTCTGAAGGAGGACTTCCTTTCCTCCGACACCCCGCAAGATCCATCCAACATCTTCTTGCGGGGCAGCCTCGGGGAGGACGGCAACCGCGCATGCACGGGTGATGTCATTTACGCTGCACCGGCCATGTCATTTACACGGCGCTGCTTTTACGTGGCGCCAAGGCCCGGCGTAAATGACGCGACGCTGCTCTTAGCCCCCCGGGGGCTGGAGAATAGTGGGCTGGGAGCGGGCTCCGACACCGGAGTGAAACACTCCGGTTTTCACTCCAGCGTCGGCACTTAGACTCCCGATGGGAGAATTGCGCCCAATATATTGCATTGAGGCCATTTTCATGAATACTGCAACACCAAATAATTATGGGATATGTATTTATGCCAAGATTTTGCAAAATTGAATTCCTAACTTCAAATATAAAAACTTAGGCAGTAGGCGAATAGCGGCTGAGCTTTTCTCCTTTGGAAGGAAAGTAACTGCATCCATTTGTACAAATGCCATTGAACTATTTTTGTGTCATAAACAACATTGATTGTCTTGATACTGATCTTCTCCAATTCTTTTAAAATGATTTAATTGTGTCTAGTTTCATCATAAAATAACTTCCTGTGTCTTGTACGTTTCTCATCACCAGAGGCACCTGTATTCTTTGTTAATGTTAGTGCCTCTGCTTCCACCAAAGTACAGTCATTTCAAATTTCCATGACAAAACTTCGAACTGAGGCTAGTAATTCTGAAGCACTCAAAAAAGTTCATCAACATTTTGCAGTGATTTTCTGACATCATTAATTCTCCGAAGTAAACAATTCCACAAAACAGTAAAAACATCAATTTTGTACTTTTCAAACTTCTCTGCTAAGTATTTTGCTTCAACATTTACAGTAGTTTCTCTGAATTTGATGGAACTATGTCTGATAATCATTCCTTGATATTGACAAAGTTCAGTCAGAACAGCATCTGCAAGAGTGAAACCTGGGGCGAAATTGTCCACCAACGGCGTGATGTCCGCCGACTGGCGCCAAACACGGCGCCAATCAGACGGGCATCGCGCCGGCCCAAAGGTGCGGAATGCTCCGCATCTTTGGCGGCCTAGCCCCAACATTGAGGGGCTAGGCCGACGCCGGAGGGATTTCCGCCCCGCCAGCTGGCGGAAATGGCGTTTGTTGCCCCGCCAGCTGGCGCGGAAATGCGGCGCATGCGCGGGAGCGTCAGCGGCCGCTGACAGTTCCCCGGCACATGCGTGGGAGCGTCAGCGGCCGCTGTCAGTTTCCCACGCATGCGCAGGGGGGAGAGTCTCTTCCGCCTCCGCCATGGTGGAGGCCGTAGCGGAGGCGGAAGGGAAAGAGTGCCCCCACGGCACAGGCCCGCCCGCGGATCGGTGGGCCCCGATCGCGGGCCAGGCCACCGTGGGGGCACCCCCCGGGGTCAGATCGCCCCGCCCCCCCCCCCAGGACCCCGGAGCCCGCCCACGCCGCCTGGTCCCGCCGGTAAATACCAGGTTTGATTTACGCCGGCGGGACAGGCAATTTCTGGGCGGGACTTCGGCCCATCCGGGCCGGAGAATCCATCAGGGGGTCCCGCCAATCGGTGCGGCCCGATTCCCGCCCCTGCCCAATCTCCGGTACCGGAGACTTCGGTGGGGGCGGGGGGCGGGATTCACAGCGGCCTACGGCCATTCTCCGACCCGGCGGGGGGTCGGAGAATGACGCCCCTGATGTCAAAAATTCTTTTGACTGTCAAATGTTTTCCATGTTGATTTCCATGTGTGCAGTCACACACATAGTGGCTCCTGCCAGTGTACTCTGATTTTGGCCCTTTTCACACAGTGATGTTTGGGAGGAAATCTGAATATTTTAATTGAATAAGGTCCCCACATAAAAGTAATGCCCAACAGTATCATACAAAGTAGCAGACGGGCAAAGAATTGTCATCGGACTCAGGGAAGCCCCTCGAACCTTGGTGAAGAAAATGGTGGAGGCTCCTGCTGTGACTTTGGCCTCTCCGTGAACAGCCAAGATGCTGGCAAGCTTCTTGACAGATCAATTCAAAAAGCTGCAGTAGGAAGGTTTCGAGGACTTCGAGAAGGCGATGGAAAGTGCTCTCGCCCTCATCCGTGTGGCCTTGGAGAAGACGGATCGGAAGGTAAAGGAGCAAGGCGCGGTGATACAAAGGGTGGATGTCGGACTCACGGACTAGAGTGACCGGATAGTTTTCCTGGGGGCGGAGATGGCCTTACTGGCTGAAGGTCATAAAGTGTCAAAGGCCAAGGTGGACGATCTGGGAAAACCACTCCAGGCGGCAAGGTTTAAGAATCAGTGAGTTGCCGGAAGGTCTGAAGGGCCCAAATCCTATGGACGACATGTCCAAGCTGTTTGGGAAGATGGTGGGGGAGGGGGGATTGCTATACACCTGAATTGGACTGGGCCGATCGGTCGCTAAGGCTGAAGCCCCGATGTGGGAACTACCACGGGTGATCATAGTCAGGTTTCACAGGTACCAAGACAAGGAACAGGTCCCAAGGTGGGCGAAGGACCATCAAGACTCTAGATGGGAAGTGTAATAATCCACAGGAGGCAGGGGTTCCGTCACCACCAGTATTTATTTGCAATAACTTATATACAAGAGCAGCTTCAAACAGTGCTGCTAGCATTCAAGTCAACTTAAGACTGCCTCACAAAGCCTACACAGGTGCTTATATGGGGCCCCTAAATGAGCTATCATTGAGGGAGCTCATACTCCAATTGGCCAACCAATAATGCCAATTGGAGGTCATTACACCCCTCCCCCCAAGGTCTGAGGAATTCCTGCCAGCTGGCATTCCTCTGAGCTTCTTCTTGCTCCTCCTGTCCGGGTCTGTCACCTCTGTGTCGTCCGCCGGGTCGTCGTTCGACGTGGGTGGTGTGTACCTTATAGGTGCCCGTCTTTTCCTTGACGACCTCCTTGGAAGTTGTACTTCCTCCTCCTCGGGGAGAGGTATCGCGTCGGCCTCGTCGAACGTGTCCATCCCCGACTCTGACGACTGGGTCTGGAGAAATTGCTGGGGTCTGGGTATCTTTCCTGTCTGAGCTATCCCAGCTTGAGGCGGTCCTGCTTCGACTGCCTCCAGGTGTGGTTCCGCTGCCCTTATTTGGTCTAGGTGTTTCTTCAGCACCTTACCTCTTATCGAAACTTTATATGATATGGGCCCTGTTTGGGACTCTACCGTGCCTTTGACCCACGTTGGTCCATTCCCATAATTCTTGACCCAAACCGGTGCCCCCACCTGGAAATGTCTCTGCTGCCGACTATTATCACGCCCCCTGCGTTGGACCTCCTGTTGTTTCTCCACTTTCCCCATTAAATTTGGGAAAAGGAGACTCAGCCTCGTTCGCAGCCGCCTTCCCATTAAGAGTTCAGCTGGCCCGTTGTGGAATGCGGTGTGGTCCTGTAATCAAACAGCCAGCGGGAGAGCTTTGTGTCCATTGACGCCGGCTGCTTCTTGAGTCCTGCTTTTAGTGTCTGGACCGCTCTCTCTGCCAGGCCGTTGGACGCTGGATGGTAAGGGGCCGTTTTGATGTGGCGGACTCCGTTTCCCTTTAGGAATTTTCCAAATTACCCACTTGTGAATGCCGTTCCGTTGTCCGACACCAATACCTCCGGAAGCCCATGTGTTGCAAACGAGGCCCTGAGCTTTTCAATTGTCGATGCTGTGCTTGCCGCGTTTACCCGGTGGACATCCAACCATTTGGAGTGGGCGTCCACTATCACCAAAAACATTGAGCCCATGAAAGGGGCGGCGTGGTCAATATGTAGGCGGGTCCACGGTCTGCCTGGCCATTCCCACGGGTGCAATGGCGCAGCTGGTGGCACTCTTTGCCCCTGTTGGCACTCCTGGCACCGACGTACCAAGGCTTCTATGTCTGTGTCCAATCCTGGCCACCAAACATAGCTTCGAGCTAGCACCTTCATTTTAGACACCCCTGGGTGTCCGTGATGTAACTCGGTTAAGATTGCCCGACGGCCCTGAGCTGGGACTATTACCCGGGCTTCCCATAATAGGATACCATCTTTTACGGTCATTTGGTCCCTTCTGCTCCAGTATGGGTGCATCTGGGGCTCCACTGGTTTCTCCAGTTCCCCTGATAGCAGTAAATGCTTCATCTTGGCTAAAACTGGGTCTTTTTGCGTCCACAACCGAAGATGTTGTGCGTCCACTGGTAGGGGGTCCACAAAATTTAGAGTCATTACTGTCTCCTCTACTTTCGGTATTAGCGGCGGGGTGTCTGGGAGGGGAAGTCTGCTCAAAGCGTCTGCATTTGCTACTCGCGTTCCCGGTCTGTGCTCCAGAACGTATCTATACGCCGCCAGTAGCAATGCCCAGCGTTGGATTCTAGCTAATGCAATCGGGGGTATTGACTTGTTTTCTTTTAATAACCCTAATAACGGCTTATGGTCTGTCACTGTGGTGAATTTCCGCCCGTACAGATACTGGTGAAATTTGTTGACTGCAAATATCACCGCCAGTCCTTCCTTCTCGATTTGGGCGTACGTTCTCTCAGCCATCGCCAAGGTCCTCGAAGCATAGGCTATTGGCCGCTCTTCCCCATTCCTTCCTCTATGGGCGAAGACGGCTCCTACCCCGTAAGGTGATGCGTCACACGTGACCACCAACTCCTTCCTTGGGTCATAATGCTCTAGGACATTTTCGGATGACAGCTGTTCCTTAATGTCCTTAAATGCTCGGTTTTGGCGGGCGAACCATTTCCATTCTTGGCCCTTTTTTAGTAGCTGGTGGAGGGGTTCTAAGATGGACGCCCTATTTTCAATAAATTTGCCATAATATGTTATCAATCCTAGAACTGATCGTAGCTCCTGGACCGTGGTGGGAGCTGGGGCTTCTTTTATTGTCCTTACTCGGTCTTCCAATGGGTGTAAGCCCGACTCATCTACTTTATATCCCAGGTACGTCACTTGTGGGGCCAGAAAAACACATTTTTCTCTTTTCAGCCGTACACCTGCCTTTGCGAAACGCCTGAGCACTTCCTCAAGTGTTCCCTGTTTGTCCTACCCGTGATCAAGTCATCGTCCAAATAAATCGCCACCTGCGGTAGTCCCTGCAGAATATTTTCCATCGTACGCTGGAATATAGCACAGGCTGATGACACTCCGAAGGGTAACCTAGTATAACGAAAAAGTCCCTTCAGGGTGTTGATCGTAGCGAACTTCTGGGAGTCCTTGTCCAGTTTTAACTGCAGGTAGGCGTGGCTCATGTCCAGTTTCGTGAACAAACTCCCACCTGCCAATTTGGCATATAGGTCGTCTATTTTCGGGATCGGGTATTTGTCCAGCAGTGCGTATTTGTTTACCGTCTGTTTGAAATCTCCACAGAGACGTATCGAGCCGTCTGGCTTCAAAATTGGTACCACCGGCGCTGCCCATTCCGAGAACTGTACTGGTCTGATAATGCCGTCGCGCCGTAACCTTTCTATTTCGACATCTACTTTCTTCCTTAATGCAAAAGGTACCGGCCTGGCCTTACAAAATTTCGGAAGGGCTTCTGGGTCCACGTGCAAAATTGCTTTGGCGCCTATAATTTCCCCCAAACCTTCTTGGAAGACCTCCGGGTATTTTTGGAGTACTCCACTCAACTGCCCGCTTCCACTCTGGAAAATTTTCATCCAATCTAAGTTTAGGTCTTTCAGCCAGTTCCATCCTATTGAGTTCAGTCCGGAGCCCTCTACTATCGTCAATGGTAATCTGAGCAATTGTTTGTCATATTCCACAGGTACACGAGTTGTGCCTAGAACTTCCAGGGATTCCCCCGTGTAGGTTTTAAGTTTTGTCGATGTTTTTGTTGGGTTAGTGGCTGGAGTCCATCTTTGATTTTTTTAAATGCTGCCACTCCCATTACTGATACGGCCGCACCCGTGTCTATTTCCATTATTGTCGGCTGACCATTCACCCGTGGGGTAATCTTAATAGGTTCTGCTTTCTTCGTCGCAATATTATATAACAACTGTTCCCCTACGGAGGAGGATGGGGCATCTAGGTTATGTACTTCCCTGCGTCCCCACCTGCTATTCCTCTTTTGCCACCTCCGTCTATGGTTTCTGTCGCTGTTACCCCACTCTGGTGTCAGAAACGGTCCTTCTCTGTTGGGGGAGCCTCAGCCGTTAGTTCCCTCTGTCTCCAATTAGTCCTAGCAGACTTGGGGGCAGTTCTGGGGTTTTCCTTTGGCCCTCTGTTCCTCCGGCTTTTCCTGAGGGCGGCTATCTGGTAGCTGGACCCATTGTGGTAGTCCCTCTCCCAGGTATCTACCTCCATTGGCGTGCCCTGTAGTTCCTGCGCCCCACTTGCTGCCTTTTCTAGGGACAGTGCGAGCTGTAACCCCCGCCTGCAGTCTAGCTGTGTTTCCGCCAACAGGCGCTTCTGTATTTGGAGGTCATTTATGCCACACACTAACCGGTCCGAAGCATTTCATTTAGCGTCGGGCCGAACTCACATTTTTCCGCCAGCCTTCTCAGGCGGGTCAAGAAATTTGTGACTGACTCTCTGTCTTCCAGCTTCGTTGTGTAGAATCTGTACCCACGCAAAATGAGGGGTGGTTTTGGGTCATAGTGCTCTTCCACCAATTTTGTTAATTCTTGGAACGGTATCGTGTCCGGCGTATCGGGATAAGTTAGACTACGTATAATGGCAAAGGCTGAGGGTCCGCACGCCGACAGCAGTATAACCCGTTTCCTTCCGTCCTCCGTTATCTCATTGGCCTGGAAAAAGTAACACATTTTCTCCACATACTGGGACCAGTCCTCAATAGTCGGGTCGAATGCATCCAACTTCCCCAAAATGGTCATTTTTGAAAGAGCAAGGCTTACCCTCTGAGTGCGGCAGCTGGTCTCCGCAAGGTTCTTCGTTTACCTCGTCGCCACTGTAATAATCCACAGGCGGCAGGGGTTCCGTCACGGGTGATCATAGTCAGGTTTCACAGGTACCAAGACAAGGAACAGGTCCCAAGGTGGGCGAAGGACCATCAAGACTCTCTAGATGGGAAGTGTAATAATCCACAGGAGGCAGGGGTTCCGTCACCACACCAGTATTTATTTGCAATAACTTATATACAAGAGCAGCTCCAAACAGTGCTGCTAGCATTCCAGTCAACTTAAGACTGCCTCACAAAGCCTACACAGGTGCTTATATGGGGCCCCTAAATGAGCTATCATTGAGGGAGCTCATACTCCAATTGGCCAACCAATAATGCCAATTGGAGGTCATTACAGGAAGCCCACGTCATCAGGATATATCAGGACATGCGAGCAGAGCTGGTTAGAAGGCATGCGGCATTCAACAATGCCAAGGCCACGTTGTACAAAAGTAATGGACAATTTGGTGTTTTGTACCTGACTCATCTTTGAGTGACTATTAAAGAGCTGAAGGAAGCGGATGAGGTTGTAAAGAAACATGGACTGGGGCAAACTAATTTGTGAATTGTTAGGTGCATTTAATCTGTATTTATTGTGGGCGAGGGAACGCGGTTATGGGGATTTGCTGGGGAATCTTTCTGGGTGAGTTTGTATTTTTTGGGTTGTTTGCGGGGTGGGCATCGGTTTCTTTTTCCCTCTATCTTTCTATATTAAAGTTGGATGTGGGCAGGGGGCAGGATGTTGGTATGATTATTTTTCTATTTTTTTTACCCACTGCGGGGTCACTCTGCTAGCTGTAAAGTTAGTTAATGGGAGTGGAGGAGTGGAGATATCTGCAGCTCCTTACCTTTTAGATAATGAGCTCAAGATTTTTGTTTTTGTTTTTTGTGGTGTTGGGGGTGGGGTGGGGGTGGGGGGGGAGTATATGGGCCTTTGTTCTCCTCTGAGCTGTTTATGGAGAGGTAGACTGTTGACGGTAACAAATTATTTGTCTTTGTTTTGGTTTATGGGAGGTAGGTAGCCATCTTGTGTGGGGCTGAGTTGCAGTTGGATTATCCCCCTCCAAACTTCATCTGTTCCATAAAGACCAATATCACCATCGCTACGGCATCCCCGTGGAAGTTTATTTATCTGAGGGCTAAGGAGTACTCACACATCCATCGAATCTACTCCCAACCTCTTTATGGTGGGTAAATCTTTTCCTGGGTGAAGGGGTGAGTTACTTAGCAATGTTATTTCAGATCATGCTCTGCATTCTGTGGATCTGATGTTGGAGTCAGGCTCCGCTCAGTGACCCCTGTGCAGATTGGACATGGTGTTGCTGGTGGAAAAGGGATTCTGTGAGCATATACCCTCCGCCATTAAGGAGTACATTAGGTTCAATAGGAACGAGGCAGTTTCACCTTCCACGCTGTAGGAGGCTTTGAAGGTGGTCATGAGGTTGGGGGGGGGGTGGGGGGAGCGGGGAAGAGACAATCTCCTACAAGGCATATAAGGATAAATATGGAAGGGTGGAGAGGCAGAGGCTGGTGGATTCAATTCTAGTGGATTGCCAGAACTTGAATGCCCCGAAACCAGAGTGTGTTCTGAGTTGCCCTGCCATTATAATGATAAAGTCATTGTGGGTTCTGCGCATTAAAAATTGGTCTTCCCTGAGCCACAACATTGATAACTTTTTAAATGTTCTTCAAGAAGCTTGTTAAATTCACTGAGATATTCAAGGCAGGAATAAAAAGTTACCTCTTCAACTTGACACTGACAATTCATCATATCCTCTAGAGGTAGTCCCAAGGAAAACAGCAGTTTGACTGTGACAATGACACGTCTCGGTACTTATCTCCAGGAAGAACACTCCTTTTCAAAGTGATATGATAACGCAGAATCAATTCTCCCAGATAATTTACATCATTAAACGAATGCACATGTCCATAATATGACTTTTGAAAGTTTCATGATCAGTACTATCTCTTCCAACATTTTTCCTGTTGGAGCACCCATCTGCAAATCATTGTTTCGCTTTACTAGGATCAGGGAATAATTTGCAAACGCAACAGTGGACTGCCTTCAGCAGTTTCTGAAAAAAACAACCTATTTCTCCTTTCTGTTATGCCATTTCCCTTCACCCTCAGAAAATGGTGCTCAAACGGCCTCCGGTGACAGGGATGTGCTGAGAAGTCGCACATCAGGTGGCTCTCCTCCCGTGAACCTGAAAAATAGGGGGCTGAATTCTCCACCGTCGGGATTCTCCATTTTGCCGGCGGCCAGGGGTTTCCCGACGGCGTGGGGCTGCCCTACAATGGGAAACCCCATTGACCAGCCGGCGAAATGGAGAATCCCGACGTCGTGCGGCATCGGAAAACAGAGAAACCCGCCCAGGCACTTTTTGCCTGAAAAACACACAAACGATATAAATCATCCTCATACCACTAACAAAACGAAGAAAGAAGTAAGGATGCCAAACAACCGCCAGTCCAGAGCACGAGTGGAGACCAGAAGTGGAAAAAGTCTGTACAAACAGCAAACGATTGAACCGATTGGCACACAAGGCGGCGAAGCTCGGACTTCGCCAGAGTGAGAGGAACCGACCCGCCGCACGAGAAGCCCCCCCACACCAGGGGATGGGTGGAGAATATTCCTCTCAAGAGAGCTGAAGGAACACTGAAAGGAAACAAAATCGGACATACAAGTTGCGGTGAAGGGTGCGGTGGCCGAAGCTCTGACAAACATGCACGTGGCCCTGGACAAAGCCGAAAAGTGACTGGGGGCCCAGGAGGTAACAATTAAAGATCTGGAGAGGGCTGCAACTTATCAGAGCGACCGGATCATCGCCCTGGAAAAGGAGGTGACAAGGCTGGTTGTGACACAAGGCAACCTGAGAGGAAAGGTAGAGGACCAGGAGAACCGGTCAAGGTGGGCAGAACCTGCGAATCATGGGCCTACAGGAGGGGATCAAAGGTAGAAATCCCACAGACTATGTGGCCCAAATGCTGGGTAACCTGGTGGGAAAAGACAGCTTCCCCAACCAGAAATCGACAGCATACCGGTTGCTCTGACCAAAGCTCAAAACCGGGGAATAGCCGAGGGTGATAATTGCAAATATGCACCCCACCAGGACCATGAAAGAATCCTGCGTTGGGCCAGGCAGTCCAAAAACTGCAGCTGGGAAGGTCACAAGATCTGGACCTATTAGGACAATAGGGCTGACCTGGCCAAGCGCCAGGCTGAATTTTTTTAATTAAAATTTTTTGTAATTAAAAAATAAATTTAGAGTACCCAATTCATTTTTTTCCAATTAAGGGGCAATTTAGCGTGGCCAATCAACCTAGCTTGCACATTTTTGGGTTGTGGGGGTGAAACCCACGCAAACACTGGGAGAATGTGCAAACTCTACATGGACAGTGACCCAGAGCCGGGATCGAACCTGGGACCTCGGCACCGTGAGGCCACAGTGCTAACCCACTGCACCACTGTGCTGCCCCGCCAGGCTGAATTTAACAAAGCGAAGGCTGCACTGTACAGAAACAGCATGAGATTCAGAATGCTGCACCCAGCCAAGCTCCAGGTCACATATCAAGGCAGGGAGCACATTTTCACGGTCCCTGCGGATGCTGACAAGTTCGCCACAGAGAACAAACTGGAGAAATGGCAGCAGGGGCAGCACTGAAGAGCCCGCAAAATGAGACTCTTAAAACACAATGTTTTAACAAAAAAGTTTACTCCCTTTTACAGTCTGTACAGCCAACAGTAGACCATCACCACAGGGACCGCTTAATGCGGGAGAACACTGCCTTGATTTGGAGATGACAGTATTAAGAGAAGGAAAGATTAGCTGAGCACAAGGAAAGGCGAGGGAAATGGCAGACAGGGAGCCAAGAGATCGGGCAACGGGAGGATGTGCAACAAGCCCCAGGAGGGGGGGGCCACCACACATGAATACGAGAGAGAGGCCGCGGCACGTCCCCTGCAACAGGGAAGGTGCCTGGCCAGAGTGGGGGTGGGGGTGTAGACAACAGGTACAGAGGGGTAACTAGGTGAAGAAGCAGGGGGAAAGGGGAAGAGAGGGAGGTTAGCTACGGGATAGGGGAGAAAAAGACATGGGGGGAGAGAAGATACAACAGGCCACACATGGCGACTTGGAACAAGATGACAGTGCAAGCAACCACTTGGAGGTTCCCTGGACAAAGGGAAACCCTGGAGTGCAGGGACTCACCCACATGGCGAACTCACAGTGATTGTGGCCATCTTGGACAGCCTCCTAACAAAGAGAAATTCCGCAGTGTAGGGGCACGCCTAACGGTAAATATGGTTGATCCCGCAGGAACGGGGGGGACAAAATACCCCCATTAGGATAGTCACCTGGAACATCAGGGGACTTAACAGCCCAGTGAAAAGATCCAGAGTCTTCACCCACCTGAAAAGCATGAAAGCCGACATAGTCTTGCTCCAAGAGGCACAGCTGAGGGAGAAAGACCGACTGTGGGTAAGGAAGGATTGGGTGGGACAGACCTACTATTCCTGCTACGGGACGAGGGCCGGGGGTAGCCATTTTGCTAAATAAGAGTACGATGTTCACGGCGACAAAGACGGTTACAGACCCAGGGGGATGGTACGTCGTGTTCAGCGGTGTCCTGGACGTGGCACTGGTAGTCTTCATTAACGTGTACGCTCCCAACTGGGACGACACGGAGTTTATAAAGAAGATCATGGCAGAAACCCCCGACATAGATTCATACCGTCTTTAACTGTGTACAGGACCCACGGATGGACAGGTCGAACCCCAAAACAGGAAAGACCTCCAATATGGCGAAGGAACTCAGCCTATTCATGGAGCAGATGGGGGCAGTGGGCCCATGGCGATTCACCCACCCACGGGGGAAGGAGTTCTTCTTCTCCCAATTACATAACATTTATTCACGGATTGACTTCTTTGCAGTGGAGAAATCAGTGCTTCAAGGGCTATTGTAATCTCCGAGCAATCTCCACATTACATGGATGTGAGGTTGGAGACGGGCCATGCCCAACGTTCCCCCATGGAAGTTGGACACGACCCTACTGGCCGATAAGGCTTTCTGCGAGAAGACATCACAGGCCATAGACAAGTATATTACTAATAACCCGAATGGGGAGGTCTCACCCTCCATGTTCCTAGAGGCGCTGAAGGCTGTGATCAGGGGACAAATTATCGCTTCTAAATCATGGAGACATAGGGAAGAGAGGGCGGCTAGGCAACAGCTGGTCGACTCCATACTGTAGGTATTCCGGCGATACTCCAAGGGCACGACCGTCGACCTCCTAGCGGAGAGGAAATAGCTGCAGATGGACTTTGGCCTGCTATCGACAAGGAAAGCAGTGCACCAACTCCGCCAGGCATGGAGGTCCCTGTACGAGCACGGAGACAAGGCCAGCTGCCTGCAGTCTACAGCTGAGAAAGCAGGCCACCACGAGGTAAAAAGCACACATTAGGGTTAGCAGAGGAAAATTAGTAGCAGAGCTGGACAAGGTCAACCAGGCTTTTGGGACCTTCTACTGGGTGCTGTACACCAGCAGGGGACTTGGGGATGAAGCAGTTCCTTAATGGTCGTGATATGCGAGAAGTGTGGGAAGACAGAAAACGGGCCTGGAAGCACCGTTAGAACTGGGAGAGTTACTGTAGAGTACTAGCTCTATGCAGGCGGGGAACGCACCGGGACCAGATGGTTTCCCGGCGGACTTCTACAAAAGATTCGCAACTGCACTGGCCCCGCACCTGCGGGAGATGTTCACAGATTCGCTGGCAAGGGGCACCCTGCTCCCTAAGTTAGCACAAGCCTCAATCTCGCTGATACCGAAAAAAGACAAAGACCCAACAAAATGCGGTTCCTACAGACCCATCTCACTGCTAAATGTAGACGCGAAGATATTGGTCAATATCCTAGCCAAAAAGCTGGAGGACTGCATACCAGAGGTGGTAGCAGAAGACCAGGTGGGCTTTGTCAAGGGTAGACAGCTGCTAACATCGAACATCAGGCAGCTGCTAAATGTGATCATGACCCCAACCTGAGGTGATTGTCTCCCTGGACCCCGAAAAGGCCTTCGATAGAGTCGAATGGAAGTACCTCATAGAGGTACTGGAGCAGTTTGGGCTAGGAACAGACTTCACCGCCTGGGTGAAACTCCTGTACAATGCTCCCACAGCATGCGTACGGACAAATACCACCAGCTCTAACTACTTCCAGCTGCATAGAGGCACAGGCAGGGATGCCCGTTATCCCCGCTATTGTCCGCCCGAGTGATTGAACCATTCGCGATCGTGCTTACGGCGGCAAAGAATTGGAAAGGGCTCCTGAAGAGGGACCTCCCTCCGGGCCCCAGCCACAGAGGCTCTCCCATCCCCACCTAATAAATATTCAACAAACCCAGTGGTGGTGGCAACATTCTGGTTGTGGAACCAACTGTGACAGCATTTCAGACTAACCAAAATGTCCGACAAAGCCCCGATCTGCAATAACCACAGGTTTATGCTGGTGACTATGGATGCAACTTTTAAAAGGTGGAGACAGGACGGAGGGACGGTGACGGTTAGGGACTTTTACACCAACAACAAGGCTCGAAGAACTAACAGAAAGATTCCAACTGTGGGGGGGGAACAAACTCAGGTATTTACAAATCAAAAATTTCCTACGAAGGGAAACAAGCATGGCAATCACTCCTAGAGGACCTGTTAGACGCGGGCATCTTTGGGAAAGGGAACTGTGGGGACCTGTACGGGTGACTGCTGAGGGGAGCTAACACAAAACTGTACGAGACGAGGGAGAAGTGGGAGGAGGACTTGGGGTTTGAAATCACAGTAACTTCATTGCAGTGTTAATGTTAGCTTACTTGTGACATTAATAAAGATTATATATAGGTGGAGACTCTGGAGCGAAGCACTGCACAGGGTCAACTCCACCTCCACATGCACAAGGCTAAGCCAATGCAGCTAAAGGTGGTACACAGAGCCCACTTAACCAGAACCTGAATGAGCAGGTTCTTCCCGGAGGTGCCAAGGAAGCCCAGCCAACCATACCTACATGTTCTGGTCCTGCCCCAGACTTATTTGGTTCTGGACAGCCTTCTTCGAGGCAATGTCCAAGGTGGTGGGGATGAGAGTGGATCCATGCCTGAGAGTGCCAGTCTTCGGGGTATCAGAACAGCCAGATCTATTCATGGGGAGGAGGGCCGTTGCCCTTGCCTCTCTAATTGCCACCGGAGAATCCTGCTCGGCTGGCGGTCAACAGCACTACCCCACTGCCACTGCTAATACCGCAAGGAAAAAAAAGAAGGGAAACAATGTATGTAAATAGATGAAACCGATATCTGTGTAAATAGTTTAATTTTACTTTTTTTTTGTTTCATCTCCTAATGTATGTTCACATTGATATATCTGCTCTGTAACCCAAACATTAAAAAAAAAAGAAAATGGTGCTCAAACTGCTTTCGGCTTCGAACGTCAAACTCTTTTCACTGGTCTATTTATTAAAAATATTCAATCATATCCAGTGGAACAGATTTTGGCCATAAGACAATGTCTTCAGGATAGGTTTCGACCCTCACTTCAGCAGCAGAAGAACAATGAGCTTGAGCAGTATCTCGTAGTTCCATTCCCATTTCAGAGTCCATATCTTATTCAAGATTTTCAAGAGATGTGTCATCTCTGGAAATCGGCAGGTCAAACTCATCAGACAAGTCACCAAAGCCTTTTGTGGATGTTGTTGTTGAGGATGAATGTGCAGTTTGGGCACTGCTCAATACTTCAAACCTTTTAAAGTGTCAAAATATCTTTTTACCTAGCTTCGTCCTCTTGCCTCATCTTCAGCGTCCTGCGTTATTGACTTTGAGATTCATCGTGTCTCATCATATTCTGGGGTTGATCTGTCTTGATTTCAACAAATCACGAATAGGTTTTCAGAATCTTCAGTTGAGTGAAACTTCCTTAAGCAAAAGCAGCCGATTGTCTAAGCTGCTCAAAGGCAATGACGAATTACACAAAGCTTACGAGTTAGTAGGAGGGTGGGTAGTCTTCAGAAATTGTGAAAAGAATTGGTGTGAGGATGAGCTGAACTTCGCTGCCAAAATCTGACCTGGCTGCTGGTAATTTTTGGAAAATCTGTGATGCCGATGGATGGTCAAGGGAAACGGGTATCATAAAGGACACCACAATCAGAGAGAAATGACTGACACCTAAAAATGCAGTAACGTCAACATGCCAGAACAACAAGAAGAAAGAAGATGTTGGTTGCTGCCCAGATCTCTCACTCTCAGCCCTACCTGACTGTCTCTGGCTCTGGTTGAGTCGCCCTGATCCTGCTGCTCCCCAATTCCCTAAGACACAACACCAACTCTTGCCTGGCCTTCTTCGCACCTCCCGACTGCTGCTCTGCTTACCTCTCGGTTCTCACTCGGGTGGCCGAGCCTCAATGACCGTGAGTACTCCTGGCTGGCTGCTGGCTATTTGGCCTGGCCTCTGCTCTCTTTCTTGCCCTCGCCGCCCAGTCCATTTGCTGCCTGGCCCAGCTCTCTCAGGCCTGCTGCCTGGCTGACCTCGCCTCTTTTCAAGTCGCCCTGCTACTGCTGGCCACTGCTCCCTGATTCCCTGAAACATGACGCCGGTGCTTACCTGGCTTTCTTCGCACCTCCTGACTGCTGCTCTGCTCACCTCTCACTCGGGTGGCCGGACCTCGAGCCTCGACAACTGCATGTGCTCCAGGCTGACTGTTGCTGCTGGACATCTGACCTGGTGGCCTCTGTTCATTTTGGTTGGTTGCTTGCTCACCCTCCTCAGCCTCTCGACGGTGGTTGGCCTCGCCTTGCTGAAGGCTTCGCAGGCTCGCACCCCAATATTAGGTTGATGACCTCACTTTTTCCTCTGGCTGCCCGCCAGACCGAATGCCAGAATCTTGGCTGCTCCTATGTACCGTTACTCAATGATAGTTCAGAAACTTCACACCAATTCAAGAGATATCAGTGTCTGAACTGCTCTATGTACCCACCACCTCTCAACGTCTGGCAAACTGTTTTCCTGCTCTGAAGGGGAGTCCACCAATCAGAGCCCGATGTTGTTCTGTGAGCCTCAGCAAACTAGAGTTACCAAGGCTTTGATTGGTGTTCCCACCACAACGGTCACCTCTCCGTATGGGCCCTCCTCATTGGCTGAGACCCTGCGCTGTAGCACTATATGTTTAATTGAAAATCCACCTCTGGTTAAATCAGTTACAGTAAGCAACTTCCTTTGAATAGCTTCACTGCAGAGTCTACAAACCAGCCTGTCATGAAGAGTATCATCAACTGTTGCACCAAATATTTAGCTGACCTTCTTAAAGTGAACTGTAAAATGCTTTCACCTTCTTCCTGACGACAACAGTGGAACCAGAACCTTTCTGCAATCAATAGCTGGTCTAAGAGAGAAATGTCCCTCAAAGATTTTTATTAATTTAATGGAGGACTTCGCTCCTGGTTTTGCTGAGTGACTAAACTTGTAGTAGCACAAACATTTTACGCCCTACTGAGCTGAGAAATGTTGCAGCATTTAGGTCCTCCGGTATCTGATTTGCTGAGAGAAATAATTGGAATCTTTCCTCATACAAGTTCCAAGTCTCACAATCTTCATCAAATGCATCCATGGCACTCATTTTTCCTCCCATTTTTGGATCCCGGCTCCTAGTGTGTACATTTCAACCAACTTCCTCCCTTCTGATTTAATTGAAAGTATGGCACAACTCTCCCCTTAATCACAAGCAGCGAGAATTTTTCTTCTGTTTTGCCTGACTGTAGCTAAGTGTAGTTTGACTTCCCCTGCCCCCACCACCGAGTAGCGGCCCATGCAGAGTCGGCAGACTCCAAAATCCCCCCAATCCTCATTGCCAGTTTTCTCTTTAGTGAAATTTCTTTGCTGCCTCAAAGAGAAAAGGTATGGAGGCACCCACACACTGGATTCTTGTAAAACACGGTGGGATGTTTATTGAGAGATGTTGCTCATGCAATTAAAGATGGTAAACAACCTGCATATCCAGCAGGAATGTATTCTCCAATACATAACACATCCTCATTCATCCCTTTGCTACCTCTAGGCTTGACCATACAATACACTGGGTGGCCTCCCACTTCTACTTCCATAGATTTGAGGTCATCCAAAAGTCTGCTATTCATGTCTTTCATTGCAACAGGTACGGTTCTTCCACCATCACTATGCTTGCTGATATTCTTTGACTCCAGGTTGAGCAACACCTCGATTTTAAAATTCTCATCATTGTTTTTTTAATCCATCCAAGGTCGCTTCCCTGTCTCTATAATCTCTGTCAGAAACACAATCCTTCAAGATATCTGAACTCATCTAATTCTGGTCTCCTGAGCAACCTCAATTTTAATTGTTTCAACATTGATATCTGGGGCTGGTTTAGCACAGTGGGCTAAACAGCTGGCTTGTAATGCAGAACAAGGCCAGCAGCGCAGGTTCAATTCCCGTACCGGCCTCCCCGAACAGGCGCCGGAATATGGCGACTGGGGGCTTTTCACAGTAACTTCATTGAAGCCTACTTGTGACAATAAGCGAGTATTATTATTATTATTATGTCCATGCCTTCACTTGTATGAGCCTTAAGCACTGGATTTCCCTCACTAAAGCTCTCTGCCTCTCTTTCCT
Source organism: Scyliorhinus torazame (assembly GCF_047496885.1). Classification (NCBI taxonomy): domain Eukaryota; kingdom Metazoa; phylum Chordata; class Chondrichthyes; order Carcharhiniformes; family Scyliorhinidae; genus Scyliorhinus; species Scyliorhinus torazame. Next base: position 52,663,083 of record NC_092720.1, on the reverse strand, counting down.
CCTTTAAGATGCTCCTAATTCTTTGACCATCTGCATTCACATCTCTTTATGTGATTCGATGTCAAATTTTGCTTCATAACACACTTTGAAGTACCTTGGGACTCGTTTGTTTGATTTGTATCGTCATGCACACTATTTCTTCCTTTGGGAAACAGTGGGGAAATATTGGAAGGATTAGCAGGTTGATTAACAACCTGTTGAACTGCGTCATAAAAGCCTGTTCTGTGGCCAACAAGTCCCGGAGTGCGACTTTAACCCAGAGCTTTGGCTCAGAGCCAGGAGTGCGACCAACTGAGCCACAAGAGCCTCCCACTTTAGGATGCTTTACGTTAAATGATTCTATATAAATGCAAGCTGCCATTGTTGTTCAAAACCACTCTGAATAATATTCCCTTCCTATTCCTCATCGGATTACAAGAAAAGAGAAAATAATGATGAATGGCCGTTCTGGTGACATCCCATAGCTGGTTGTTGGGTTAATAGAACCCCAGAAGCATGAGCGAAGCAACGGCCCAATGCCCTTTATTCTTTAAGCACCAATGTTTTCACTAGCTGAATTATTCTTACCCTGCGTTCTCTTTTTGACCATCCACAACAGAATCACTCCAGGAGTCTGTACCAGATGCAATAACCAAAATAAAAAATAATAATTTCTGTAAAGTTTGCTTGTAAACTGCTTTGTAGATAAATAAACTGTTTAAATTAAAGGAAGTGTCGTGCTTTTAGTTATCAACTTTAGCAAGTTTTTATTTTCCAGTTTAATTGATTGCATTTAATGCATTATCTGGAAATTTAAATGTTGTAGATTGTACAAACATAAAATGGCATTGTCTGGATCATTTGCACACCGTTCGCTCATCAGTTTACAAATTGTTTCTCATCCTGCAGAATGATGCTGAGCATTTGAGGCGACAGCTGGACAAGTGCAAAGAAGAAAAAACTGATTTGACCAGTAAAGTAGAAGACATCCATCTTCACATTGAGACTGGAGAAAAGGAACTAAAAAAGAACAAACTCATTGAACAAGTAGGTTAAGAATGGACAACGGTATTGGTCCACAAATAAGGCAAAAAGAAATCCACAACCTGACGCCATGTTTCACAAAAGCCAGTTTCTTTGCCAAAACCATTGGAATTTGAGGTGAAATAATAGAAATATAAGACTTTCTACAGCCAGTCATGATACACCAGGGATAAAAGTCCTTTCACTCTTGTCAAGCAGCTAAACAGCTTCTTAATCTTTATTTTTTTTAAAATAATTTTTATTAAGATTTTCATAAAATATCAATAACAAAATGAAAAAAGAACCCAACAGGGTTAAGTACAAAACACAGTCTAGAAAAGCAACCCTCCATACCCTCCTCCCCCCTGTACGTAAATAATAAATTAACATTAACACCCCGACTTAACACAACATATACACCCCCTCAGACCTTTCAGTGTAAATAACAAAAAGAAAAAGAAAGTAACCCCCCCCCCCCCGAGTTGCTGCTGCCATTGACCAATGTCTACCGTTCTGCCAGGAAGTCTAAGAACAGTTGCCACCGCCTAAGGAACCCATGTACCGACCCTCTCAAGGCGAATTTCACCCTCTCCAGGCGAATTTCACCCTCTCCAATTTAATGAACCCTGCCATATCGCTGATCCAGGATTCCATGCTTGGGGGCCTCTTTCGCCTCCTGCACTCCCGGCTCCTCTGCCACCCCAAATATTGCGAGCCCCCAGCCCGGTTTGACCCTGGATCCTACCACCCTCGACACCGTCCTCGCTACGTCCTTCCAAAATTCCTCCAGCGCTGGGCAGGCCCAGAAACATATGGGTGTGATTTGCTGGGCTCCCTGAGCACCTAGCACACCTGTCCTCACCCCCAAAAAACCGGCTCATCCTAGTCCCGGCCATGTGTGTCCCGTGCAGCACCTTAAACTGTATGAGGCTGAGCCTCGCGCACGATGAGGAAGAGTTCACCCTCCCTAGGGCATCTGCCCACGTCCCTTCCTCAATCTCCTCTCCCAACTCCTCTTCCCACTTACCTTTCACCTCCACTACCGAGGCCTCCTCCTCCTCCTGCATCACCTGGTAAGTTTCCGAGATCTTCCCCACTCTTTCCCCCCCCCCCCCCCCCCCCGCGAGAGCACCCTGTCCTGTACTGTGGGTGGCAGTAGCCGCGGGAATTCCACCACCTGCCGTCTGGCAAACGCCCTTACCTGTAAGTACCTGAAGGTGTTCCCCGGGGGGGGGAGCCGGTACTTCTCCTCCAGCTCACCCAGGCTCGCGAAAATCCCGTCCACAAACAGGTCCCCCAACGTTCGTCTGCCTGCCCTGTGCCATCCCAAAAACCCTCCACCTGTTCTCCCTGGGGCGAACCGGTGGTTCCCCAGTATTGGGGTCCACGCCGAGGCCCCAACTTCCCCCCTATGTCGCCTCCACTGCCCCCAAATTTTGAGGGCAGCCGCCACCACCGGGCTCGTGGTATACCTCCTTGGGGGGAGCGGCAGCGGCACCGTTGCCAGCGCCCCCAGACTCGTACCCACACAAGACGCCGTCTCCAGCCTCTTCCATGCAGCCCCCTCCATCACCCACTTGCGCACCATCGTCGCATTGGCGGCCCAGTAGTACCCACAGAGGTTGGGCAGCGCCAGTCCCCCCCCCCCCTCTCTCTACTCCGCTCCAGGAACACCCTTCTCACCCTCGGGGTCCCTCGCGCCCACACAAACCCCATTATACTCCTGTTAACCCGCCTAAAAAAAGCCTTCGGGATAAACACAGGGAGGCACTGGAACAGGAACAAAAACCTTGGGAGCACCGTCATTTTGATTGACTGCACCCTACCCGCCAAGGACAGCGGCAACGCATCCCACCTCTTGAACTCCTCCATTTGCTCCACCAGCCTTGTAAAATTAAGCCTATGCAGGGCCCCCCAGCTCCTGGCCACCTGGACCCCCAAGTACCTGAAGCTCCTCTCCGCCCTTTTTAGTGGGAGCTCGCCAATCGCCCTCTCCTGGTCCCCTGGGTGAACCACGAACAGCTCGCTCTTCCCCATGTTGAGCTTGTACCCCGAAAAGTCCCCGAATTCCCGAAGAATCCTCATTACCTCCGGCATTCCCCCCACTGGGTACGCCACATACAGCAGCAGGTCGTCCGCATAGAGCGACACCCTATGCTCCTCCCCACCCTGAACCAACCCCCTCCAGTTCCTTGACTCTCTCAGTGCCATAGCCAGAGGTTCAATCGCCAGTGCGAAGAGCAGGGGGGACAGGGGACACCCCTGCCTCGTCCCTCGGTGCAACCGAAAGTACTCGGACCTCCTCCTATTTGTGGCCACACTCGCCATCGGGACCTCATACAACAGCCTAACCCACCTGACAAACCCCTCCCCAAACCCGAACCTCTTCAGCACCTCCCACAGGTACCCCCACTCTACCCTCTCGAAGGCTTTCTCAGCGTCCATCACCACCACTATCTCCGCCTCCCCCTCCCTCGCCGGCATCATGATAACGTTCAAAAGCCTCCACACATTCGCGTTCAACTGCCTCCCCTTCACAAACCCCGTCTGGTCTTCATGGATGATCTGCGGCACACAATCCTCAATCCTCGTGGCTAAGACCTTCGCCAGCACCTTGGTATCTACATTTAGCAAGGAAATCAGTCTGTAAGACCCACACTGCAGGGGATCCTTGTCCCGCTTCAGGATCAAGGAGATCAGTGCCTGGGACATCATCGGGGGCAAAGCCCCCCCCTCCCTTGCCTCATTGAAGGTCCTGACTAGCAACGGGCCCAACAGGTCCATATATTTTTTATAGAATTCGACCGGGAAACCGTCTGGCCCCGGTGCCTTCCCCGCCTGCATGCTTCCTATCCGTTTGATCAGCTCCTCCAGCCCAATCGGGGGCCCCCAATCCCGCCAGCAGTCCCTCTTCCACCTTTGGAAACCTCAATTGGTCCAGGAAGCAGCCCATCCCTCCCTCCTCCCGTGGGGGCTTGGATCGGTACAATTCCTCGTAAAAGTCCCTGAAGACCCCATTGATGCCAACCCCACTCCGCACCACACTCCCTCCCCTGTCCTTAACTCCCCCGATCTCCCTACCTGTGTCCCGCTTCCGAAGCTGATGCGCCAGCATCCGGCTTGCCTTTTCCCCATACTCGTAAATCGCCCCCTGGGCCTTCCTCCACTGCACCTCCGCTTTCCTGGTGGTCACCAGGTCGAATTCGGCCTGGAGGCTGCGCCTCTGCCTCAACAATCCTTCCTCGGGCACCTCCGCATAACTCCTGTCTACCCTCACCATCTCCCCCACCAGCCTCTCCCTCTCACCCCGCTCTCTCCACTCCTTGTGGGCCCTAATGGAGATCAGCTCTCCCCTCACCACCGCCTTCAGCGCCTCCCATACCCTCCCCACTCGGACCTCCCCGGTGTTGTTGGTCTCCAAGTACCTCTCTGTACTTCCTCGGACCCGCTCGCTCACCTCCTCGTCCGCCAGCAGCCCCACCTCCAAGCCACAACGGACACTGGTCCCTCTCCTCCCCCATCTCCAAGTCCACCCAATGCGGGGCGTGGTCCGAAATGGCTATTGCCGAATACTCAGTATCCTCTACTCTCGCTATCAGCGCCCTACTCAAAATGAAAAAGTCGATTCGGGAATAAGCCTTATGGACATGTGAGAAGAATGAAAATTCCCTAGCCCCCGGCCTTGCAAATCTCCAAGGGTCCACCCCTCCCATCTGGTCCATCAACCCCCTCAGCACTCTAGCCGCCGCCGGCTTCCTAACCGTCCTAGACCTGGAGCGATCCAGTGCCGGATCCAGCACCGTGTTAAAGTCTCCCCCCATTATCAGGCCCCCCACTTCCAAGCCTGGGATCTGACCCAACATACGCCGCATAAAACCCGCATTGTCCCAATTCGGGGCATACACATTGACCAGTGCTACCCTCTCTCCCTGCAACTTACCATTACGTACCTACCGCCATTATCTGCCACAATGCTCGACGCCTCGAATGACACCTTCTTTCCCACCAAGATCGCCACCCCTCGATTTTTGGCATCCAGCCCCGAGTGAAACACCTGACCTACCCACCCTTTCCTCAATCTTACCTGGTCTGCCACCTTCAGGTGTGTCTCCTGGAGCATAACCACATCCGCCTTGAGCCCCGTTAGGTGCGCGAACACGCGGGCCCGCTTAACCGGCCCATTCAGTCCCCTTACATTTCAGGTTATCAGCCGGATCAGGGGGCCACCCGCCCCCCTCCCCCACCGACTAGCCATGACCCCACCTCGGCCAGCCACGCGCCCGCACCCCACACTCGGCCCGTTCCTCACAGCGGCATACCCCCGCCTCGACCCCCCCCACTCGCTCCAGCTCCCCCTTGACCATAGCAGCAGCAACTCGATTTCCCCCCCCACCCGCCGGCTAGGACCCATCCTAGCTGATTTACTCCCCCCATTGCACTTCCGCAAGTCTGCTGACCCCGGCCACTCCTTCGACTCCTCCCATTGTGTGACACACCCTCCTCTCCCGTTCCCCATCCATAGGCTCTCCCTTCCATTCTAAGCGCGGGAAACAACCCTCGCTTCCCCACCCCGGCCCCGCCCCCTCCAGTCTTCAGCGCGGGAAAACGCCCGCGCTTTCTACCTACCCGGCCCCGCCACCTCTGACGCAGCTCCTTTTACAGGCCCAGTCCCCTCACCCCGACTCGGGGCTCCCCCTCCCCCGCGGGACCCCATCTCACCGCCGTCCACCACCCCTGTTCCGTTTATCTTCCCCCCCTCCAAGAGCCCCCCCGACCAACCCAACCAAAACAGTGCCCAACCCGCCCCAACCACCCTCACCGACCCGAAAGAGAAAAACACCGAGAAAAAGAAGCCAGGAGCAAAGCAAAGGCCCCCCCCCCTTAAAAATAAAGGAAAAAATAACATATCAACCGTAGTCCCCAATCGCCCATCCCGACCCTCCATCTGTGTCCAACTTCTCGGCCTGAACAAAGGCCCATGACTCCTCCGGAGACTCAAAATAATGGTGCCGGTCCTTGTCGGAGACCCTCCGTCGCGCCGGCTGCAGCATGCCAAACTTCACCCCCTTCCTGTGCAGCACCGCCTTCACTCGATTGTACCCGGCCCTGGAAGGACCCCACTCCCATCAGCGAGTTCAACATGGTGACCACATAGGCCCCCATGTCCGGCCCCTCCAGCCCCTCCGCAAATTCTTCCGTCTCGACCGATTCTCCATCTCCTCAAACCGCTCCTGCCATTTCTTGTGGAGCGCCTCGTGCGCCTCCACCTTTACCGCCAGGCCTAAGATCTCGTCCTCGTTGTCGGAGATCTTTTGTCGAGCCTCGCGGATCGCCATCCCCTGGGCCGTCTGTGTCTCCAGCAGCTTATCAATAGAAGCCTTCATCGGCTCTAGCAGGTCCGCTTTAATCTCTCTGAAGCAGCGCTGGATACTCTCCTGCTGCTCCTCCGCCCATTGCATCCACACTGCCTGGTCTCCGCCCGCCGCCATTTTGTTCTTCTTCCCTCGCACCTTCTTCGGGTCCACCACTACCTTTTTAGTCGCCCCACTCCTAGTAGAAGCCATATCCTATCAGGGAGCTATTATAATCTCCTTCCCACACCAGGAAACGTCGAAAAAGTGCCGTTGGGGGCCCTGAAAAGAGCCCAAAAGTCAGTTTTTGCGGGAGCCGCCGAATGTGCGACTTAGCTCCACATAGCCGCAACCAGAAGTCCTTCTTAATCTTTATAAATGTCAAAATTATGGTAATGCTATGAATGATGCAGCTGAATGCAGAAAACCCCTAAATGCCTGGAGGAAAAGGTGCTGATAAGCACAGAAATAAATCTGGAATAGGCCACAGAGAAGCCACATGTGTAAAGAATTTGCAAATGTTACAATATCAAACCAGCAATATAATTGTTTGCTGAAAACCTTATGAGACCCAGAATAGGATGGACAAATTAAAGATGAGCATATCTATGGGTGAAAGAAAATTGTTAAAAACTATACCAAATAAATATATCGATACGAAAAAAGTTAAGAATTATGTAGCAACGTATCAGAAGTAAAAATTGCAGGCATAATGGAATTGTATTATACATGCTATTATAAGCTTCTGGGTGACCTTAAGTGCACTTTTTAAAATAAATGAAAATACTGCAGATGCTGGAAATCAGAAATAAAATCAAAAACTGCTAGCTAAACTCTGGCAGCATCGGTGGAGACTGAAAAACAGTTACTGTTTCGAGTCTGTGTGAGTTCGTTATAGCTGACGGGATGTAGGCATCGCTGGCTGGGCCAGCATTTGTTCACCATCCCTAATTACCCTGGAACTGAGTCACTTGCTCAGCCATTTCCGAGGCAATTTAAGAGTCAACCACATTATTGTAGACCTAAAGTCACATGTAGGCCAGACCAGGTAAGGACAGGAGATTTCCTTCCCTAAGGGACATAAATGAATCAGATAGGATTTTACAATTGACAATGGTTCAATGGACATCATTAGACTTTTAATTCCAGATGTTTGTGTTAGCATCATCGGTCTCTCTTGAAAGAACCCACATCAAAGAACAATACAGCACAGGAACAGGCTCTTCGGCCCCCCAAGCCTGCGTCGATCACGAGTCCCATCTAGACCAACCCACCTGTATCCTTCTGTACCTCATCTGTTCATGTGCCTGTCCAGATAAGTCTTAAAGGTCGCTAACGTATCTGCTTCAACCACCTCACTTGGCCTCTTGATATCCACCTTCATTCCCTCCACCACTCGTGGTAAGTTTAATTTGGGCCCAGCTCTGCGCCACCTGGATTCCAAGATACCGAAAACTCGCCCCCACCACCCGGAACGACAACTCCCCTAACCTCCTCTCTTGTTCTCCAGCATTGATCGGGAACATCTCGCTCTTACCCATGTTCAGTTTGTACTCCAAAAAACGTCCGAATTCCCGCAATATCTCCCAAACCCCTTCAATGCTGCTCACCAGATCCGAATGGTTCTGGATGGATCTGGATCCATCACGATCTTACCCCTTTGTCTCTCACCCTCCCAACCTCTCTCGCCGCTGCTTGCTTCTGCAGCTGATGTTCCAGCATCCTGTTGTCTTTTCCCTGTACTCGTACACTGTCCCATTGGCCCTTCACAACTGCCCCACTGCCTTTCCGTGGACACTAACCAAAACTCCATCTGGAGCCTCTGCCTCTCCTTTAACAACCCCTCCGGCGCCACCAAATACCCTCAAAGTCTCCTCTACTACCCTCTTCCTATTCATCCAGATCGAAATAGGTTCCCCCCCTAACTACCGCCTTAAGTGCCTCCCACAGCGTGGAGGCTGTGACCTTCCCCGTGTCATTTAACTCCACATAATCCCGAATGGCAGCCCTCACCTGCTCACACAACCCATCATCCGCCAACAGCCCCACATGCACCCACTACAGCCATTGGACCTCCCCCTGAACCGCCCACAAATCCACCCAATGCAGCGCATGGTCAGAAACAGCACCCAAGGGACCGGACAGTCGGAGGGCAGGCCGCCCCCGGAACTAACTGCCGTCAAGACAGGTCCCCAGGCTTCGGAATATCTCGTCCCAAACATAGTGCTGATGCAGTCAAAGAGCCAGGGACTACATGAGGGGATGTCGGTGAGCATCCAGCACCTGCAGGTGAAGGTGGAGAGTCCAACCGTGTGCAGGAGCAGAAGATGATGCCAACCATGCATGCCACCCAGGCCAACATCACACGGATAGATTCCGCGGTGGAGTCATTGGGGCGACGGTTTTGGCTATTGATCAGCGTGTCCAAGGCCTGGGGCATTCTGTGCAGGCGGTGGCCGAAGCCCAGGACAAGGCTGCCTTCTCACATCTGGAGAACCACCTATGTGTAGCGTTGGGGCCCGTAAGGCCACACAGTTAGACACCAGTTAGGTTGGCATGTGTGCAGGGTACAGTGTAGGGACTAGGGCACAGATCTGTAAGTATTTGTTCACAATAAACACCTGTAACCTCCTTTACAACCTGTCTCGGTTCTCTGACTGAGGGGTGGGCTGGTCTGGTCTGGGGGGGGTGGGGGGGGGTGCAGGTCCTGTGGGTGAACCATGTTCCCTACACTCTTCTCCCTCCCGACCATCCCCACCACCGCCACGCCAGGCATTCAGTGTGACCGTGCGATGAATGGCCAGGGATCACCCAGGTGGACGGTGCAACTGTGGGCAGGGGTCAGATGTTGTCATACAATGCAGAGCACCAGAGCTCATCGCAGAGCAGGATGTCATCACCCTCCATCCCATGGGCCAGCCCCCTGTTACTGCCATCCCAGGACTCCCACCTCGTAGCGCTGCAGGTATGTATAAAGGATTTGGGGGATTTGGCGGGGTGGGAAATGAGGGGCTGTGGGGTTGAAATGTGGTGTCCGTGCCCCCCTCCACCCCCCTTCAAGTCGGACCAACCTGGAGGCGACCAGAGCACCCGTGCACGTTGGCCCTGGCGCACACGTTATGCGGCCTCCTGTGCTTGCCCCATGTCCTGCCCATCCTCCCCCTCCCCCGCATCCTCCTCATCGGACGAGGCCTGCCCTTCCTCCTCGAGCACATTGCCCCTCTGCTGTGCGATGTTATGGAGGATGCAGCAGGTCACCATGATACGGGCGACCCTCCCAGCGTCATACTGGAGGGCCCCTCCAGAAAGGTCCAGCACCTGAACCGCATCATCAGGAGGCCGAAGCACCGCTTGATCACACTCCTGGTCATTGTATGGGCGTCATTATAGCAGATCTCTGCGTCAGTGTCATCATCCACGGCTGCAGCGGGTAACCCGTCATCCAGTAACCACTGTGTAGAACCAGGGGCCGAGGTTGGTGGTCAGTGAGTGCGCAGCAAGATGGCCATCGTAATGGAGGTTGGTGCCTGGGCACCGGCCCTGTCCCGTGTGGTGGTGGTGGATGGGGGTCACCCCGGCCTCCGGCCACCCGGCCTGTTCGCCCCCACCCCCACCCCAGCCAATGTCCAGTGTCCGGGCCGGCAGCCTGCGGTCGCTCCTCTGTGTCTCATCTCTCTCTCTCAGTAGCCAGCACGCCAGTGTCAAGATTTTTGAGAGCAGACGTGGACCGCGCAATCAGGAACTCGCCCCATCGGAGGCGGAGAAATGCAGGTGGGCCAACTAATGATATGCAAACGGAGTTTAAACACCGCGCGGCACATTTACGCCATATTCGGGGTGCTGAAGAATCATGAATTGGCGTCAAACCGGCGCCTGCCGCGATTTTGGCGACGGAGCTATTTGCCACCCAATCGCGTGTCCCGATTTCTACGTCGACTGACGGAGAATCCCGCCCCATATGTTTATTTTCAGTGGCATTGGTGGATAGATTTGGCGCGGATTGTTTAAAATGATCAAATAACCATGAAATGCTATTGACAATATGACTTTTCTACTCATTCTTTAGGATTTAATGATTGAAGATAACCTTTTAAAGTTAGAGGTTAAGCGTCTAAGGGACATGCTCCACGAAAAAGCAGATGATGTTCTATCTTTGGAGAAACGGAAATTGCAGCTTGAGACAGCAATGAAAGAGAGAACTGAAGAAATCAAAATTCACATGGATGTACTACAAATGCAGATCAAGCACACTGAGCAGGAACAGCAAGGTATTAGGTAAGTGTGAGGACAAAGGGGATAAGCTGCATGAAAGGGTAAGCCCACTTGTACGGATGTTTGAGGGTCAAGCATTAGTATCATGGTAGAAGGCTATTACAGATGAACAGATCATTTAATCCGCAGCCCTTGGGGGCTACAGGAATGATAGTGCCATCTAACTATGTAAGCCTACTTGTGACAATAATGAAGATTATTATTAATTTAAGTCCTCGCACAAATGAGGTGTGCCTCGCCTGCCACAAGAGAAACACAGTCATCTGATCAGCTTCCTGACCCTTTTGTGTTGATTCAATTGTGCCAATGAAGTCAACACAGTAATATACGAGTTTGCCATTGATTGGCACCAAGATCTTAACCCTTTGGATGTGTTGGGCCCAACGATTGCACTCCAATGCTCATACATACATCTACATTAGAGACATCACACTAATGTGAACTGGTGTGAACCCCAATGGAAGGCGTTATGGTGAAGTCTCTCATCATTATTCCATTCAAAGTCATGACATGGAGGCTTCTTTGAGGATCCCTGTGAGGTAAAAACGCTGCTCCAATGCATGCTCTAACACCTGGGAGGGGGTTGGGGGGGGGAATAGTCAGGGGTTAAGTACCACAGACTCACATGACGTCACAAAACCAGCATGTCACGAATTGTCAAAGACGAGCAATAGCAATGTTGTTTTATTTGTAAGATTTATGTTACGTTGCGACATACAACTGTGGAATCTTGTGGGTTGAAAAAGTAATAAACGTGGAATCCAACACAAGACTGAATCTCTCCAACATTAACCAAACACTACCACATTGCTAACTCCTTAAAAGCAGCAGCATTCTTTCCATTAATTCTGATCGTTTTATTGGAGCTGGCAAGCAAAAGCAGGCAAGGGAGGACTGGGATGTAGTCCACTGGCTCTTCTTCCATGGCTAACTAGACCACAGACGAAAATGTTTAAGAACCACTTTGTGGCCTTGAATACATGCGAGTATGAACCAAGCATGTTTAAGGATAAATCACCAGAACCGATAAAATGCCCAAGTATATTGAAGCCTGTAAATTACAGACACCTTAGGGACTGGGGTCAGATGTCCTTTACCTGCAGGTGTCCCTGTTTACAAAATAGTCATTATATACAGTGTAAAATATTTCAGTAGAATAGGTGAATTTACTGTCCAACACCTCAGCGGTGGAGAAACCGCTCTGTTTCTGAGACCAATATGAAAACAATTTGAAAAAAAAGTGAAGATAGATCAAGGTCTTGACTTCCAACTAGCGTCAGAAAGAGATGGCCGCAGGAATTATAAAAAATAAATACAAATAGTATAAAAAATAAATACATAATATTGAAAATTGCACTGACACATCAGATTGTCAGTGCTGCTTGGGGCCTGCATCGAACAACTCCTCCAAGCCCCCATTTTTACTACACCAGCTCATGTAATGCAGCTACATTTAAAGAGCCCAGTGAAATTGACAGGGCTGGTATAAGGTAATTGGATAATGTTATGATCCCAGCTGATCATGCTACTTGAGACAGTGGCGTAGTGGCATTGTTACTGGACTAGTAATCCAGAGACCTAGAGTAATGTTACTGGGGACATGGGTTTGAATCCCACCAAAGCAGATGGTGGAATTTGAATTCAATAAAAATCTGGAATTAAAAGTCTAGTGCCAACCATAAAACCATTGTCAATTGGTTCACTAATGTCCTTTATGGAAAGAAATCTGTCATTTTTACGTGCCTGGTCTGCCTACATGTGACTCCAGACCCACAGCATTGTGGTTGACTCTTAAAAGCCATCGACGCCCTCATCCTATGAACGAATAAAGAAAAAAAGAATCAGGTCCCAACCTGACAAATGGATATAGATAGGTTAGGACAGTGGGCCGAGAGTGGCAGATGGAGTTTAACATGGATAAGCGTGAGGTCATGTATTTTGGTCGAAAGAATGGAAAGGGAACTTAATATCTAAATGGAGAGAGTCTTTGGGGTGCTCCAATGCAGAGGGATCTGGGAGTACTCATGCATGAGTCACAGAAAATGAGCATGCAGGTGCAGCAGGTAATAATTTCAAAAAATAATAATCGCTTATTGTCACAAGTAGGCTTCAATGAAGTTACTGTGGAAAGGCCCTAGTCACCACATTCCGGCGCCTGGTCGGGGAGGCTGGTACGGGAATTGAACCCGCGCTGCTGGCCTTGTTCTGCATTACAAGCCAGCTGTTTAGCCCACTGTGCTAAACCAGCCCAACCAACCAGACAAAAAGATAATAGGGAAAGCAAATGAATGTTGCCATTTATAGCAAAAGGAATTGAGTATAAAGGTAAGGAAGTGTTGTTGCAACTATACAAGGCATTGGTAAGACTGTATCTGAGTATTGTGCACAGCTTTGGTCCCTTTATTTGAGGAAAGATGTAGCGGCATTAGAGGCAGTTCAGAGGAGGTTCACTAGATTGATTCCAGAGATGAGGGGTTTGTCATATGAGGAGAGATTGAACAGTTTAGGCCTACACTCTCTAGAGTTTACAAGAATGAGGGGAGATCAAATCAAGGTATACAAGATGCTAAAAGGTAAGGATAAAGTAAACGTGAAGCAGATGCTTCCTCTTGTGGGGCATTCTAAAACGAGAGGTCATAATCTTAGAATAAGAGGGAGTAAATTTAAAACAGGTTTGAGGAGAAACTACTTCTCCCAAGGGTTATGAATCTGTGGAATTTGCTACCCCAGAGTGCGGTGGACGCAGGGACAGTGAGTAAATTTGAGGAGTTAGACAGATTTTTAATTGGTAATGGGTTGAAGGGTTATGGAGAATGGACTTTGAGGCCAGGATGGGATCATCCATGATCACATTGAAGGTGTTTAGGCTCGGGAGGCTAAATTGCCTACTCCTGTTCCTAGATCATGTGTTCTAGGAAGGAGATGCTCTGGTTAATTTTGCAATCGAGTTCTTGGTCTGTAACATTGTAGGTAACAGATGAGGAAGATATCAGCCATGATAAAATGGCGGAGCAGACTCGATGGGCCTAATTCTGCTCCTACATCTTATGAACTTATGAACGTAAGAATGGAACCCTGGCTCAAAAGACTGTAACTTATCTTTTGTTTCGAGACGTGGACAGAGTCATAGGACTGCCAATTAACTTTTAACGAAAGATTAAAACATTTATCAAACATGAAAATATTGACTATAATACAATAATCTTTCACCTCACCTATATATTCACAGATGTTCACAGATTTTTATGGAAAACAGAAGTTACAAATATATCTTACACTAGAATGTTCTCAGTAAGTACAAATTCTATGAAAACTAACAGGTCAACTGTGGTCGGACACACCACACTCTGAAACCAAGTGGCAGATTCCACCCAATCCAACTTCTGTGGATTTCTCATCAAATTCCCCCAGATGCTTATCACACTGTGAGGCAACTAGTCTCACTGGAATCTGACTTCCATCCAAATGTTTCCAAGCTCAGTTCCTGGAAAACATTATGCCTTGGAATCTTCTCCAAAACAATGCTTTCTCTTGCATACACTCATCAAGGATCCTCTTCCAGGATTTCAGTCTCTCCTTTCAGTGTTGCCTTGGATTGCCATGTGCATCAAGTTTCCACACAATCTCATGGGTAACCAGCCATGACAACAGAACACCACTGTTTCACAGGCTATATGAAGATATCGCCAACCTTAAGATTACTTCAGATGTCTGGCTTTTCACAAGTCAACTTAACCAGGTCTGCACTTTCTTTAAGTAGGAACCTCTCTCTACCCCTTGCTTTAGCTTCAGTGAACAATATCTTGTTCAAATTCCAGTTCTTTGTCCCTTTGATTTCAGTCTGAATGGGACTTCTCTTTTATTCCCTGGTTTTGAGAACTATCTGTTCTTTAGCTTCTGGGACTTGCTTTATGCCTCTCAGTCCATTGTCCTGCATCTCTGCTGGCAATTTGTGAGAGCTGCTTTTGTCTCACATACCTGGTTGCATCTGAACCACAAGCATTTATACTTTTCCGTGTGGGTCCCTCATTACTAAGCAATAGCTTGAAATTTAAATTACATTTTTGGATGGTTCACAGTGCAGCGAAATTGCGCAGAAGACTTTTGCAATTCTGGGAAATTACCAAGCAAACCCTTACCTGGGAACTTCCAAGAGGGATTCCCTAGCACATCTTCGGTGAACCCCCTAGATCTGACACTGAAGAGCTTGGAAGTTATTGTCCCACAATCCTAACAATATTTATGCTACCCCCTGAACCACAAGCATTTATACTTTTCCGTGTGGGTCCCTCATTACTAAGCAATAGCTTGAAATTTAAATTACATTTTTGGATGGTTCACAGTGCAGCGAAATTGCGCAGAAGACTTTTGCAATTCTGGGAAATTACCAAGCAAACCCTTACCTGGGAACTTCCAAGAGGGATTCCCTAGCACATCTTCGGTGAACCCCCTAGATCTGACACTGAAGAGCTTGGAAGTTATTGTCCCACAATCCTAACAATATTTATGCTACTCAACAGTGAAGGTCATATTGTGACACCATTCTCAGTCAACAGAAATATGAAATTCTGGGGAACCAAAAAAAGGAATGAGTCAATTTCAGGAAAAATTCAAGTCCTTGCTGATTTTCTTTTTTTTAATAAACATTTTATTGAATCAAATATAAACAGTAGTAGACATTTTGCCAAAACTATACACATGATATACTTTCATAAACAACCAAATAACATTTAAAAAAACAAACAACTGAATCAAAAGTAAGAAGGCAATTAAAGAGTGCAATGGAACCAGGATCCCCTATTACTAACCTACCCCCTGCCACCTCATCCCACCAATCCTCTAATTTGTCCAGAACCTTACAGAAAGAAATGAATGGCCGCCATCTCTGGTAGAACCTTCCCATCGAGCCTCTGATGGTTTACTTGACTTCCTCCAGATGCAAGATGGTATCAAATCTTCCATCCAGGCAGATGCCTTGGGTGGTGAGGGAGATCTCCAGTTGAGTAATATTCACCTCCTGGCTATTAAGGAAGCGAAGGCAAGAACATCCGCCTTCGCTACCCAGTTGGACGATGGGGAGCCCAAAACCACAAATATTGCAACCAACGGGCAAGGTTCTCGGGTTGTCTGCAAATTTATTTATTTTTAATTCATTTACGGGATGTGGGTGTCGCTGGTTAGGCCAGCATTAATTGCCCATCCCTAGTTTCCCTTCAGAAGGTGGCGGTGAGTTGCATTCTTGACCTGCTGCAGTCCTTGAGGTGTGGGTACATCCACAAAAATCTTGGATATTGTGTCCAAAAAGGGGCCAAGTATCCTGCAAGCTTATGACAAGACCAAAATGCATGCATGTGATTAACAGGTGTAAGTGGACAGCGGTCATATTTGTTCTCCACGTTTTGAAAGAATCCACTCATCTTTGCCTTTGTCCAATGTGTTCTATGTGGCACTTTGAACTGAACTAAACTCAGTCTGGCACAGGATGAAGTGGAGTTCACCCTGTAGAGTTCACCCTGGGGTTGATTTAGCACAGTGGGCTAGATAGCTGGCTTGTAAAGCAGACCAAGGCAGGCCAGCAGCGTGGGTTCAATTCCCTTACCAGCCTCCCCGAACAGACGCTGGAATGTGGCGACTCGGGGCTTTTCACAGTGACTTCATTTGAAGCCTCCTTGTGACAATAAACGATTTTCATTAGAGATCTTCTCTCCAAACCTCCTCAGTAAGTACAGAGCCGAGTTCCTCAACTCATTTCTCATATACTGTATCCACAGGGGCAGTTTCTGAAGATAGAATGAGGCTGTACATATTTGAAATTGACCCTCTCGCCTGCTGTGCCAAGGCCAATACCTTTTCCAGCAGGGTATAATGAGGGCGCAGGGGAAGGAAGAAAAGCACTTGCGGGAGAAATCCCAAATTTGAAAATAATGAAAAAGTTTGGGACCAGTCAGATAGTATCTGTGAGAGTTTTTCAAGACCAGCAAAGCCTCCATCTAGGAATAAATCCCCGAATAAATCCCCAAAGTGTATCAGACCTTCCGTTCTCCAGGATCGGAACGATGGATCCAAGCTCGAAGGCATGAACAAGTAGTTGTTGCATATCAGGGCAGGTGAGGACAGTGAGAGAAGATTGCAGTGCTGCCAAAACTGCTTTAAATCCTGAGGGAGGAAAAGACCTACTGGGGGAAAAGGGCAGTGGTGCGGTAATTATGGTGTGTAGGGAGAAGGCTGTGGCACAGGTCCGTGCCTCTAATCTACTCCAGGTTAACTTTGGGTCATTTAGCCATTGTAGGATTTTCTGTATGTTGGCAGCCCAATAATAAGCAGGGGATTCGAGAGTTAAGCCTCCTGATCCTCTGTCTCTCTGAAGCAGAACACTGCGGACTCTGGGACTCTTACCTGCCCAGATAAACGCCGATATTAATTTGTTGACCATAATAAAAAATGCTTTGGGTAAAAAAATGGGGATACATTGAAATAAGTATAAAAATCTAGGTACCACCTTCATCTTGACAGTTTGGATCCTGCCCGCTCGAGTCAAGCGGAGATGATTTCACCTCTGTAAGTCCATTTCAACCTTACCGATGAGGCTTGAAAAGTTCAGTTTGTGGAGTAAGGCCCAGTTATGGGCCAAGCAAATCCTCAGCTATTGGAAATTAGAGGGCGAGGGGCGAACCAGGCTAGCGAGTTCACTGGAAAACACTCACTTTTACTTACATTTAATTTATACCCTGAAAATGTGCCAAATCTTGTGAGTATCTTAATGACGTTTTCAATTGAGGAGATTGGATCCGTAATATATAAAAAGTAGGTCATCTGCTTATAGTGAGATCCGGTGCTCCTCTCCCGGTGTATTCCCCTCCATCCCTCTGACGATCTCAACGCTATCGCCAAGGGTTCAATGGCCATCGCGAAGAGCAGTGGAAAAAGGGGGCAGACCTGTCTGGTGTCCCTGCCTTGCAGAAAGTATTCAGAGGTGGTCATATTTGTGTGGATGTTGGCTTTTGGAGAATTGTACATTAGACAAACCCAGGAGGAAAATTTGGGGCCAAAACCAAATCGATCCAAGATCTCAAAAAGGTGGTTCCACTCCATCCTATCAAATGCTTTTTATGCATCCAAGGATACTATAACTTCAGGTTTCTGAGCAGATGAGGGGGATATGACAATGTTCACGAGACATTGGCTGATAACTTTATATCTTTGATGAAGCCTGTCTGATTCTCCGATTTTATATCTGGAAGACAGGGCACCATCCAGTTGCCAGGACTTTCACCAGTATCTTAACATCAGTGTTAAGGAGTGAAATTGATTGTTAAGACCCACAGTCCACTGGATCCTTACCCTCTTTAAGGAGCACCAAAATTGTGGCTTGAGCCAGGGACAGGGGTAGTGGTCCCCTAGACAGTGTGTCGTTGAACATGTTCAAAATTAACGGTATAATTGTTCTGAGAACCTCTTATAAGATTTGGGTGGGAAACCGTCAGGACTGGGGCTTTGCCAGATTGCAGCTGACCCTTACATTTCTGGATTTCTTCTGTGCTTAAGGGATTCCAGTTCTCGTTTCCTGCCTTCCTCAATGGTCGGGATGTGTAAACCATCTAGAAACCTCATCATGTCGGAGGTATCTGGAGGAGGCTCTGACTCATATAGCTCATGGTAAACGTACTAAAGCCGCATTTACCTGGAGAGGGGCTGATACCAGTTTACTTTTGTCATGTGAGAGTACCTTTAAGAAATGGGTATTTATCAAATAGCTGTAGTGTATGTACCTTTAAGAAATGGGGTTTATCAAATAGCTGCAGTGATGTCAGAGTGTGGGTGGAGCTGGGCTGTCTGTCTGCTTTACTTTCGCTTTGGGCTGTCAGATATAGGGTGTGATTGGTTTCATTTTGCAGATTGGGAGCTGCATCCAGAGAAACAAGGTGTAATTCCGATCTCTCTCTGTATGAAAAGAATGCCTTCAGATCACTTGCTAATTTAAGTGATAACTGCTCTCAGTAGAGAATGTAAACCTGCTGTCTTTCTGTAAAAAGGGTCTTTTGGATGTTGCAAGGAAAGATTAAGGGTTACTTATAGAGTACTGTATTCTTTGGGGGGAGGATTTTAGATGATAGTTGCTAAGATGTTTACTGTGTGTGTTTAAAAATGTTAACTGGATTCATAGAATAAACATTGTTTTTGTTTAAACATACTTTAGCTCTCAGTTGCACCACACCTGTAAAGTGGGCATTCTGCTCCCCATAACCAAAATCTATTTAAAGTTGTGGGTCAGATGAACTCCATGATACACTTTGGGGTTCTCTAAACCCTGGCCCATAATAAATTGGGGGCTCGGGGCTCGTCCGGGATAAAAGTCTATCTATTGGGTTGACCTTGTGAACTTAAAGACAGTGAGGGGTGAGCATATTGTGGTTGTTTTTCAGGTGTGGTATACCAGTTTAAGTAGGGAGCGTGTTGTGGACAATGGCTGTTTCAGAGGCTCTGAAGTTTTTGGGGGTGGAGACGATCACACGTAGTAACTTACGAACAGAGACTAAAAACAGGCTTTTAGATTTGGCAAAAATTGCAGTTAACATTACCTGACAGAATACGAAAAGAAAAGGTACTTGTGGCGCTAGCTGAGCATTTAAAATTGACTGAGATATAGTCTGACTCATTGAAAATGGCAAAAATTCAGTTACAAATCAAGCAACTTGAACATGAAAAAGAATCAAAGCAGTTTGAATATGCAATGAGAGAAAAAGAAAGAGAAAGAGAGATACAGATCAGGGAAAAAAGAAAAAGAGAGAGAAGAAAGAAACAAAGAAAGAGCAGCCCGAGAAGAACAAAAAGGAAGAGAAAGGGAGGTACAGATCGAGGAAAGGGAAAATGAGAGTGTTTGAACTTCAGAAAATGGCCATGAAACATGACAGTCAGTTACAATTGGTAGATGTAAAGGGAAACGTACAGTTGGAGGATAGTGGTGAGGATAAAGAGAAAGAGCGTCATAGTCGACGGCTTGGTGGGGATCTATTTAAATATGTCCAAGCATTGCTAAGGTTTGATGAAAAGGAGGTAGAAGTCTTTTTCATTTCATTTGATAAGGTGGCGAAACAAATGAAATGGCCACCGGACATGTGGGTATTACTGATTCAAACAAAGCTGGTAGATAGGGCTAGTGAAGTGTTTGCATCACTACCGGAGGAGGTATCTGGGACGCACGAGGAGGTGAAAAAACCCCATCTCAGGTGCACATGAACTAGTGCCCGGAACCTCCAGACAAAGGTTTAGAAATTTAAGGAAAGAACCTGGTCAAACATATATGGAGTTTGAAAGGATCAGAGTAATTTTGATAGCTGGATAAGGGCTTTGAAAATAGACCAAATGCATGAAGCTATCAGAGAAATTATAATTTTGGAGGAGTTTAAAAATTCAATTCCTGATGTCGTGAGAACTCATGTGGAAGAGCAGAGGGTTAGAACTGCGAGGTTAGCAGCAGAAATGGCAGATGATGATGAATTAGTTCATACATCAAAGCTTGGTTTCCAACATCAGTTTCAGCCTGTGAGGGATAGAAACTGGGGAAAAGAGAAATACTCAAGTGGCAGAGATAAAGGAGATCTGATGGGAGATAATAAGGAGAGTGTACCTCAAATTAAAAAAGAAATCCAGGAGGGTGGAAGAGACATGAAAAGTTTCAAATGTTTTCACTGTGATAAACTAGGCCATGTAAAGTCACAGTGTTTGTGGTGGAAGAAAAGCACTGGGAAGGCTGATGTGGTAAAACAGGATAAGACAGTGGGGTTTGTTAAAGTGGTAAAGGAAAGCCCAAGTGAAGCGAAGGAGGTGCGTAACATTGTACAGCCTGATCAAGAGGTGATTGATAAGAAGGTGCCAGATCTCTTTAAAGAATTTACTTGTGTATGTAAAGTTTACTCATGTGTACAGAAGGAGCAGGTAAAGAAGTTACAATTTTAAGAGATACGGGAGCTAGTCAATCTTTAATGGTAAGAGATGAGGAGTTATGTAGTTTGGGAAGAATATTGCCAGAAAAGGTGGTAATATGTGGAATTCAGGGTGAGAAGAGTAGTATTCCATTATATAAGGTAAGGTTGGAAAGTCCAGTGAAGAGTGGTGAAGTGGTAGTAGCAGTAATAGAGAAACTATCTTGTCCAGGAATACAGTTTATCTTGGGTAATGATACAGCTGGATCACAGGTGGGAGTGATGCCTACTGTGGTTGATTAGCCAGTGGAAAATCAGACAACTGAAGTGTTAAAGGGCGAATATCCTGGGATTTTTCCGGATTGTGTAGTAATAAGGTCGCAAAGTCACAGGTTAAGACAAGAGGAGAAATCAAAGAGTGAAGATGAAGTTGAAGTGCAATTATCAGAAACGATTTTTGATCAGATGGTTGAAAAAGAACAAGAACAGGTGGAGGATGAGGCGGATATTTTTAGTTCAGGAAAATTGGCGGAGTTACAACAGAAAGATATAGAAATAAAACGGATGTATCAGAAAGCATACACTGAAGAGGAACCTGAGAGTATACCAGAGTGTTATTACCGTAAAAATGATGTCTTGATGAGAAAATGGAGACCTTTACATATGCAGGCGGATGAAAAGTGGGCAGACGTTCATCAAATAGTATTGCCGGTAGGGTATAGAAAGGAGGTGTTGCAAGTAGCACATGAGGTACCAGTGGGAGGTCATTTGGGAGTAAGGAAAACTCAAGCTAAAATCCAAAGAAGATGTAGTTAAATTTTGTCGATCATGTCACATGTGTCAAGTGATAGGGAAACCTCAACCAGTGATAAAACTTAATACCCATTCCAGCATTTGAGGAACCTTTTACAAGGGTCCTAATTGATTGCGTAGGACTGCTTTCTAAAATGAAAAGTGGGAATCAATATCTTTTGACTATAATGGATGTGTCTACTAGGTTTCCAGAGGTCATTCCAGTATGCAATATTACAGCTAAAAAGATTGTGGAGGAGTTACTTAAATTCGTTACTAGATTATGGACTACCCACAGAAATACAATCGGATCAAGGATCAAATTTTACCTCAAGGTTATTCAAAGAAGTTATGGATAGCTTAGGAATAAAACAATTTAAATCAACACGTACCATCCAGAATCGCAGGGAGCGTTGGAAAGGTGGCATCAGACATTAAAGACAATGTTGAGGGCTATTGTCAAGATTATTCAGAGGATTGGGATAAAGGAATTCCATTCGTACTGTTTGCAATTAGGGATGCACCTAATGCAGTCCAAAGATGTGCAGGTTAGGTGGATTGGCCATGATAAATTGCCCTTAGTGTCCAAAATTGCCCGTAGTGTTGGGTGGGGTTACTGGGTTATGGGGATAGGGTGGAGGTGTTGACCTTGGGTAGGGTGCTCTTTCCAAGAGCCGGTGCAGACTCGATGGGCCGAATGGCCTCCTTCTGCACTGTAAATTCTATGATAATGAGTCAACCAAATTCAATCCTTTGAAATAATTTTTGGTCATGAGGTAAGAGGACCACTTAAATTGATTAAGGAAAAATTGGTGAGTGAGAAATCGGAACTCACATTATTGGATTACGTGTCAAATTTTAGGGAACGATTAAATGGAGCAGGTGAATTGGCTAGACAGCATTTACAAATTGCACAACATGTGATGAAACGGGTAGCGGACAAGAAATCCAAAGTTCGTAGTTTTGCTATGGAGATAAAGTTTTAGTATTGTTACCAGTGGTAGGTGAACCATTAAAAGCACGGTTTTGTGGACCTTATCAGACCGAAAGGAAATGAAGTGAGGTGAATTATGTGGTATGAACGCCGGATAGAAGGAAAACTCACCGTGCATGTCATGTGAATATGCTTAAAAGGTACTTTGAAAGGGAAGGAGAGAAAAAGGAGGAGGTTTTAATGATTCTAACTCAAAGTGACAAACCAAATCCAGTTGACTTCGAATTTGACATACCTCAAATTAAATTGGAAAACGAGGATGTTCTTAAAAATTGGGATAAATTGTTGAGTTACCTTCCAGAGGAAAAACAGACTGACCTGAAAGAGTTATTGATATCACATGAGCAAGTTTGTGGAGATAAGTTGGGAAGTACTAAAATGGCTATACATGATGTAGATGTGGGAAATGCTGTTCCAATTAAACAACATCCATATAGACTTAACCCTTTAAAATTGGCACAGGTTAACAAAGAGATTGAAAATATGCTTGAAGAAAAACGTCCGGTTGCGGTGATGCCTTGCTAGCCGCACGTTTCGGCAGCTCCAGCTCCGACGGACCTTCGGGCTCTTTTAAGAGCCCCAACGGGAAATCTTTTGACGACGCAACCCGGTGTGGGGTGAGTGAGAAGGGAGTCCCCCCCCCCCAGCGAAGGAGGAAAAAACCGGCGGCGGCGGCTGCAGCGTGAGGAATCGTCGACCAAAGGGTCAGAAAGGGAGAAGCACAAGATGGCGGCAGAGAAAGCGCAGGCGGCATGGGGGCCTGAGCAGGATGAATTTTTGAGACGGTGCGTGGAGCTGCTGAAGAGGGAGGTGCTGACCCCGATGCTACAGGCAATTGAGGGGCTCAAGGAGACACAAAAGACCCAGGAGACAGAGCTCCACGTAGTGGAGCAGAAGGTGACAGATATTGAGGACGAGATCCTGGGCCTGGCGGTTAAGACACAGACGCACGAGGCACTTCATAAAAAGTGTACTGAAAGGATCGAGGCCCTAGAAAACGGAGCGCGAAGGAAGAACCTTCGGATACTGGGTCTCCCTGAGGGTGTGGAAGGAGTGGACTGTGGAGCTTATGCAAGTACGATGCTGAGCTCACTGATGGGTGCTGAGGCCCCTACGGGCCCCTTGGAGGTGGAGTGGGCACATCGGATCCCGGCGAGAAGACCAAAAGCGGGAGAACCACCCAGGGCGGTAATCGTGTGATTTCACCGCCTTAAGGATAGAGAAGAGGTCCTGAGATGGGCTAAAAAGGTGCGGAGTAGCAGATGGGAGAATGCAGTGGTACGGGTGTACCAGGATTGGAGTGCGGAGGTGGCGAGAAGGAGGGCGAGCTTTAACCGAGCCAAAGAGGTGTTGTATAAAAGGAAGGTGAAGTTCGGGATGCTGCAGCTGGCAAGACTATGGGTCACGTATCAGGAGAGACACCATTATTTCGAGATTGCGGAGGAAGCATGGACCTTTATCAAAGAGCAGAAATTGGATCGGAACTGAGGGACTGATGCTGCAGGAAATGTTATTGTTAATGTTATGGTTGAAGTTAATTGAGAAGTAAATTGGGAAGGGGGGAGACATTGGGAAATGTGGGCGCCGGTGAGGGGGGAAAGACGGGACATAGTTGGAGAATGGGGAAGGGGAGGGGGAGGGGAAAGGGAGCTGCGCCATAAGAGGCGGGTCAGGTAAAGGGATGTTCCCGCGCCAGAAAGAATATGGCGGGAAGACAGGCGCAAAGCGGATGGGAGTTCCCCACACGGGGGGGTCGAGGAGTGAGCAGGAGTAGCCGGGATCAGTTGAAGTCAGCTGACTTGCGGAAGTAATATGGGGGGAGCAATCACGCTAGAAAGAGATCTAGTGGGGGGGGGGGGGGGGCAACTGGGTTGCTGCTGCGGAAATCCAAAAGGAAATGGCTAAAGAGTGGGTGGACGGGGATGGTATGCGACGCAGGGGGAGCGAGTGGGAGCGCGGAGGCGGGATATGGGACTGGCCTAGAGAAGGTAATGGCTAGTCGACACGGGAGGGGGGGCAGGTAGCCCCCTAGTGAGGCTGATCACGTGGAACGTGAGAGGCCTGAACGGACCGATAAAAAGGGCCCGAGTGCTCGCGCATTTGAAAGGACTAAGGGCAGACGTGGTTATGCTCCAAGAGACGCACCTAAAGGTGGCGGACCAAGTTAGGTTAAGGAAAGGATGGGTGGAACAGGTGTTCCACTCAGGACTAGACGCAAAGAACAGAGGGGTGGCCATTTTGGTGGGGAAACGGGTAGCATTTGAAGCAAAGAACATCGTAGCAGATAGCGGAGGTAGATATGTAATGGTGAGTGGCAGGCTGGAGGGAATGGAGGTCGTGTTGGTTAATGTGTATGCCCCAAACTGGGACGATGCGGGATTTATGAGACGGATGCTGGGGCGTATACCGGACCTGGAGGTAGGAAACTTGATTTTAGGAGGGAACTTTAATACTGTGCTGGACCTGGGGCTAGATAGATCCAGCTCAGGGACCGGAAGAAGGCCGGCAGCGGCCAAGGTACTTAAGGGGTTTATGGACCAAATGGTGGGAGTGGATCCATGGCGATTTCTTAGACCTAGGGCTAGGGAGTTCTCCTTCTTCTCCCATGTCCATAAAGTGTACTCCCGGATAGATTTTTTTGTTTTGGGCAGGTCGTTGATCTCTAGGGTGGAAGAAGCTGAGTATTCAGCCATAGGGGTTTCGGACCATGCCCCACATTGGGTGGACCTGGAATTAGGAGAGGAAAGGGAGCAGAGAGCACTCTGGCGATTAGATGTGGGATTGATGGCGGATGAGGGAGTGTGTGCAAGAGTGCGGGGGTGTATTGAGAGATACCTGGAAGTCAATGACGACGGCGAGGTCCCTGTGGGAGTGGTATGGGAAGCACTAAAAGCGGTGGTCAGAGGAGAGCTGATCTCCATTGGGGCCCACAAAAGGAAAACAGAGGCCAAGGAAAGGGAAAGATTACTGGGGGAGATTTTAAGGGTGGATAGGGAATTTGCAGAGACCCCGGAGGAGGGACTGTACAGGGAGAGGAGACGACTCCAGGCGGAGTTTGACCTTCTGACCACCAGAAAGGCGGAGGTACTGTGGAGGAAGGCACAGGGGAGGAGGTATGAATATGGGGAAAAGGCTAGTCGCCTGTTGGCTCATCAATTGCGAAAGAGGACAGCAGCGAGGGAGATAGGAGGAATTAGAGACGAAAAGGGAGACACGGTGCGAAGAGCAGGAAAGATAAATGAGCTGTTCAAGACCTTCTATGAGGGACTGTATAGGTCACAACCCCCAGAGGGAGAGGAGGGGATGTGGCAGTTCCTGGACCAATTGAGGTTCCCGAAAGTGGAGGAGCAGGAGGTGGTAGGCCTGGGGGCACCGATTGGGGTGGACGAGGTAATTAAGGGACTGGGAAGCATGCAAGCAGGGAAGGCTCCGGGACCAGACGGGTTCCCGGTGGAATATTACAGAAAATGTGTGGACTTGTTGGCCCCGTTGATGGTGAGGACGTTCAATGAGGCCAGGGAAGGAGGGACTTTACCCCCGACGATGTCGGAGGCGACGATATCGCTAATTTTGAAGAGGGATAAAGATCCGTTGCAATGCGGGTCCTATAGACCTATTTCATTATTGAACGTGGACGGCAAATTGTTGGCAAAGGTACTGGCATCGAGGATAGAGGACTGTGTCCCGGGGGTGGTGCACGAAGACCAGACAGGGTTCGTAAAAGGGAGACAACTGAATGTGAACGTGCGACGACTATTAGGGGTGATAATGATGCTCCCAGTGGAGGGGGAGGCAGAGATAGTGGCGGCAATGGATGCAGAGAAGGCGTTTGATAGGGTGGAGTGGGAGTATTTATGGGAAGTGTTAAGGAGGTTTGGGTTCGGGAACGGGTTTATTAGCTGGGTTAAACTTCTTTATGGGGCTCCAACGGTGTAGCACACAAAGACTCCGTGAGACGAAGAGTGAAGTCGATGAGGCTTTATTAAGCGTGTCTGTTCCCCCGCAGCTCGATAGTAGAATGGCCTGCGGGGGAGGATGTCAAAAGTGTAGTTACGGGTCGACAAAGATCGGAGTATTTCCGACTATATAGGGGAACAAGACAGGGATGCCCGCTGTCTCCATTGTTGTTCGCGTTGGCAATTGAACCTCTGGCCATGGCGTTGAGAGACTCCAGGAAATGGAGAGGGGTGATTAGAGGGGGAGAAGAACACCGAGTCTCGTTATACGCAGATGACCTATTGTTATACGTGTCGGACCCAGCGGGGGGGATGATAGAGGTTATGCGAATGTTGAGGGAGTTCGGGGATTTCTCGGGGTATAGGCTAAACATGGGGAAGAGTGAATTATTTGTGATACATCCAGGGGACCAGAGTAGAGAGATAGAAGGCCTGCCTCTAAGGAAAGTGGAAAGAAACTTCCGATACCTGGGGATTCAGATCGCTAGGAGCTGGGGAACCTTGCACAGACTTAATCTGACACGGCTGGTAGACCAAATGGAGGAGGACTTCAAGAGGTGGGACATGCAGCCTCTGTCGCTGGCGGGCAGGGTGCAAGCAATTAAGATGATGGTCCTCCCGAGGTTCTTATTTGTATTTCAATGTCTCCCTATACTAATCACTAGGACCTTTTTTAATAAAATAGACAGGAGCATCACGAGCTTCGTGTGGGCAGGGAAAGTTCCGAGAGTAAGGAGGGGGTTCCTTCAGCGTAGTAGGGACAGAGGAGGATTGGCACTACCGAACTTGGGCGATTACTATTGGGCCGCCAATGTGGCAATGATACGTAAATGGATGATGGAGGATTTCAGAGCTGGCACCAGTTGGGAATTAGGAGGGTGGGAGATTTATTTATAGATGGGACTTTTGCGAGCTTGGGAGCATTGGAGGAAAAGTATAAGTTGCCCCGGGGAAACTTCTTGAGATATATGCAGGTGAGGGCGTTTACTAGACAATAGGTGAGGGAATTTCCGTTGCTCCCGACACAGGGGATTGAGGACAGAGTGCTTTCAGGGGTGTGGGTCGGAGAGGGCAAGGTGTCAGAGATATACCGAGAGATGAGGGAAGAGGGGGAGGAGTCGGTGGGCGAACTAAAAGGAAAGTGGGAAGAAGAACTAGGGGAGGAGATAGAGGAGGGTATGTGGGCTGATGCCCTAAGCAGGGTAAATTCCTCTTCCTCATGCGCCAGGCTTAGCCTGATTCAATTTAAGGTGCTACATAGAGCACACATAACGGGAGCAAGATTGAGCAGGTTCTTTGGAGTGGAGGACAAATGTGGGAGGTGTGGCGGGAGCCCGGCAAACCACGCACATATGTTTTGGGCGTGCCCGGCACTGGAAGGGTATTGGAAGGGAGTGACGGGAGTGATTTCGAAGGTGGTGAAGACCCGGGTCAAACCAGGCTGGGGGTTAGCTCTATTTGGAGTTGCGGATGAGCCGGGAGTGCAGGAGGCGAAAGAGGCCGACGTTGTGGCCTTTGCGTCCCTAGTAGCCCGGCGCAGGATCCTACTCATGTGGAAGGAGGCGAAACCCCCCGGACTGGAGGCCTGGGTAAATGATATGGCGGGGTTCATTAAATTGGAGCAGATAAAGTTTGCCCCGAGAGGATCGGCTCAAGGGTTCACCAGGCGGTGGCAGCCATTTCTCGACTACCTAGGGGAATGTTAGAGGGAAGACAGATGACCAGCAGCAGCAACCCAGGGGGGAGTTCTAGTTTAGTTTATGTCAAAAGATTATGGGGTTTAGTTATTTGTGTATTGTTAAAAATGTCTTTGTAAGAGGGAAAAAATTATTGATTGGGAAAAAAAATTTCAATAAAATATATTTTAAAAAAAAAAAGAAAATATGCTTTAAAATGGCATAATTGAAGTGGGTTGCAGCCAATGGAGCTCACCCATCGTGATGGTACCAAAACCAGACGGTACATAACGATTGTGTGTGGACTATAGAAAGGTTAATGCAGTTACAAGAACGGACTCTTATCCTATCCCACGCTTGGAGGATTGCATTGAGAAGGTGGGACAATCCTCTTTTATTTCCAAACTGGATTTACTTAAAGGTTACTGGCAGGTACCTTTATCCGAAAGGGCGAAGGAGATTTCAGCTTTTATGACTCCATATGGTATATACCAATTCAAAGTTATGCCATTTGGCATGAAAAACGCCCCAGCCACATTTCAACCGTGAACTAATAAAGTTGTTTCAGGATTACCCAATCGACGATCTGGTAATTTTCAGCCAGATATGGAAACAACATTCTGATGGAGTTATTCGATCAACTTCAGGAGGCGGGTTTGGTGGTAAGCCTAGCTAAAAGTGAATTTGGAAAAGCCCAAGTCACTTTCCTGGGCCATACAATCAGACAGGGTCGAATGGTCCCACGGGATGTGAAAACAAAAGTTATTGGGGAGTTTCCAATACCTACGACACAAAGGGAAATAGTGCTATTTCTTGGCATGAGTGGATTCTACCGGAATTTTGTGCCAAATTTTAGCAGCGTGGTTGCTCCACTGCTAAAGAAACGTTGCACATTTCAGTGGACAGCGGAGTGTCCACAGGCATTTGAAGGCCTAAAGGCTGTGATAACCGATGCTCCCGTGTTGGAGAATTACAAGGGGCTCTGTGATCGGGTTGAACTAAAGTATCTGACTTTAAAGAGAAATGCTGAGGCGTAGAGAAGTGGATGGATTGTGCATAGACCTTCTTGTCCAAAGTGACTGTAAATCAAGAGGGATTTGTGTTGGAGGAAGAAGAACTAAAATGGACTATCTTATTATAAATATTTGTGTGTTTTGTTTTGTTGAAAAAAAACATACATTCACTCTCAATATTTCTTAAAGGAAAGTGAAAAGGTGAAAAATGAAACCATCTTGAAGTTGATGGTTTATTTTTTCTTCTTGGGAGGAGGTGAGAGTACCTTCAAGAAATGGATGTACCTTTAAGAAATGAGTGTTTAGCAAATAGCTGCAGTGATGTCAGTGTGTGGGTGGAGCTGAGCAATGACTCTGCTTTTACTTTTGTTTTGAGCAAAAAAGGTTGTGTGTGTCTGTGTGTTTTAGTTTCGTTTCAGAGTTGAAGAAGCTGCAGTCACATCAAGAAGGTGCATTGATCACTCTCTGCAATCTAAAGACTGTCTCCAGATCATTTGAAGATTTCAAAGTAATACCTGTTTCTGTCGAGAATTTAAACCTGCTGTCTTTCTGTAAAAAGAATCTTTTGGTCTTATGGATGTTGTTAGGAAAGTTATGAAGGGTTACTTATAGAATATTCTATCTGTGGGGATTATTGGTGTTGATAATTGTTAAGATGTTTACTGTGGATTAATAAAGTGTTAACTGGATTCATAAATAAACATGGTTTTATTTTAAAAGTACTTTAGATCTCTGTTGCATTATACCCGTAAAGTAGGCCCTTGTGCTCCCCATAACCGCAATCTATTAAAAGTTGTGGGTCAATTGAACTCCATGATACACTTTGGTGTTCTGTAAATCCTGGCCCATAACAATAAACAGAGCACCAATATTAATTACAAGCCCACCAACTCCTACAGCTACCTCGGCTACAGCTCCTCACACCCTGCATCCTGTGAGGACTCCATCCCATTCTCCCAGTTTCTCCATCGCATTCTCCCAGTTTCTCCATCGCATTGGATGGTACCACATTCCAAAACGGTGCATCTACGTCTTCCTTTTTCCCAAACTGATGGTTCCCTCCCATTGTGGTAGACAGGGCACTCAGCCGTGTCTGATCCTTCTGTGGCATCTCTGCCCTCAAACCTTCCTCTCCCTCCCAGAGCTATGATAGGGACACTCTTGTCCATTCTCCTCCAACTCACAAGCCTCCATTTTCAAAGCATAATCCTCTGCAATTTCTACTGTCAGGCTTATGGGACGTTAATGAGATTAACAGGGAATTTGAGATGAAAATGAAATAACAAACAAGTAACAAGATTAGCAGGAATCGAGAGACATTGACTGCAAATGGTCACATCAGAAACATTGTTTACCAGAGATCAATGAGGTTATACAAATAGAAACTTCTAAAGGCGAGGGATTTGAATGAGGTGGAAATGAAATGAAATGAAAATGAAAATCGCTTATTGTCACAAGTAGGCTTCAAATGAAGTTATGTGAAAAGCCCCTAGTCGCCACATTCCGGCGCCTGTTCGGGGAGGCTGTTACGGGAATTGAACCGTGCTGCTGGCCTGCCTTCAAAGCCGCGATTTAGCCGTGGGTTAGAGAATATCAAAGAGATTGAATAATACAACTGTTGGGCCCCTTCAGTTTCCATCCAATAGCCCGACAGGCCTGAACTCCCTTGAAGCATCCCTTTTTCCAAACAACATCCCGACAGACCAGATCCATCTGTGATCCAAGCCATGGAGGACTGTTCCAGCTGGTGTTTAAAGCCACAGCAGATTGCAGAGACTCCTCTAAAATACACAGTTTTTACTCAGTCTGTAAATATTGACCCCAACTGCTGCTGCTCTTTAGCAACCAAAAGAGCTCGATGAGCTCCATAATTCTCCCGAATCAAAAACTGAAAGGAAGAGATCAAAATGAGTGTTGAGGAGTTTTGATAGTGCCCTGACCAAAGCTCTCTCAGGATCAGGAACATCCCCCTATGTGAGCACCTTTCCAATGGACCTCACTCCCTCCCCGTCACACAATAGCCACATTCCCCACAGTTACCCCTCTCAACTTCACCTGAATGAAACGCTTCGACCCTTGAGAGCCTGAGTGGTCTGTGTGACTTCATGAGGAGTGAAGACACTTGAGTGCATTCAATGGACCCACGTTCTAACCTCATGGGGAAACATGACGCTGCCACCCATCATCACCTGAACGAGGTGATTGATGAACACCTTCACCATAACCCCTTGCATTCAGGGCCACATTAGTGTTACCTCTCTGGTATGGAAACATGAGGAAGAGATGTTTTTCCAGACTTCACCTCAGCGATAGTTTGGTAACTATTAACTGGATTTAACCTTTAGCGTTTCTAAAATTGGATGTTGTTTGGGAAAAGGGGTGTCTCAAGGGAGCTCAGGGAATGTGAGCATATTTTGGGAACAAGGGATAAACTCAGATAAAACTGTGTTTAGTTATTCAAATACTTAAGTGTCACAGTGTTGTGTGTTTTTATTTTTATTTTACTTTAATATTCTTTATTAATTGTTTAAACAACGACTGGTCTGGTCCCTCACTGGGTTGCACATGATTGCTCATATTATTCCAAACAAAAATACACCACTAAGAACCAGTGTTTCAAGCTATCCTTCGGGGTTTTGAGACACTCTCGAAGGTTACATCAGCAGGGTTCCCAACATTGCCAACTCCAGCATGATGTCACCACCAAACACATCTTTCCCTCAGCCCTGCCATTATGAGGGCTGCTCCCTCTGTGACACCTTGGTCCACTCCTCCATGACCCTCAGCTCCTCATCTCCTTCCCGGGGCAACTTCGTATGCAATTGCAGAATTCCTATGCAATACCTAACCCTTTACCTCCTCACCATCCAAGGACCCAAACACTGGCAAGTGAAGCAGTTTTTCACTTACACCTCCTTCAAATTGGTCTACTGTATTTGCTGCACCCAATATGGTTTCCTCTAAATTGAGGAAGCTAAACACAGACCAGATGACTGCTTTGCGGAACACCTTTGCTCAGTCTGTAAATATTGACCCCCAACTGCTGCTGCTCCAAAGCAACCAAAAGAATTGCCAGCTCGACGAGCTCCATGATTCTCCCGAATTAAAAACTGAAAGGAAGAGATCAAAATAAGTGACGAGAAGTTCTGATAGTGCCCTGACCAAAGCCCTCTCAGGATCAGGAACATCCCCCTATGTGAAAAATGAAAATCGCTTATTGTCACAAGTAGGCTTCAAATGACGTTACTGTGAAAAGCCCCTAGTCGCCACATTCCAGCGCCTGTTCGGGGAGGCTGTTACGGGAATGCTATGTGAGTACCTTTCCAATGAACCTCACTCCCACCCCATCATATAATAGCCACTTTCCCCACAGTTACCCCTCTCAACTCCACCTGAATTAAACGCTTCGACTCTTGAGAGCCTGAGTGGTCTGTGTGACTCCGTGAGGAGGGCAGTTGAATGCATGTAATGGACCCGCGTTCTAACCTCATGGGGAAACATGACGCTGCCACCCATCATCTCCTGAACGGGGCGATTGATGAACACCTTCACCATAACCCCTTGCATTCGGGCCCACATTAGTGTTACCTCTCTGTTATGGAAGCATGAGTATTAGCCTTGGAGTTCAATGCTTGGGGGCCAGACTTCCAGATTTCTTTTTAATGAATTCAAATTTCATCATCTGCCCTGGTGGGCTTTGAACCAGGTTCATCATGGGTCTCTGCTTTATTAGCCCAGTGACAATTGGACTCCAATCAGCAGCACACTTATGCATTGCAATGCCAACTAAATTGACACAATTGACTCGTCAAGGGTCAGGGAGCTGATTGGTCAATTGGCTTCTCCTTGTGACAGTTGAGGCACGCCTGTTGCATATGAGCCCCCCCCCCCCACCCCCACCAGAACCTGAGTGACGGTATTCAACCCTTATGAGGCTGGGAACCACCCTTTGTCAAAGTCCCCAAAACTGGAAATGCTGCCTTGCATCTCACAGGACCCAACCCAGGGACTCCTGTGCTGACCTGTGGATTCACCTGCTCCCATCCACTTTCCAACTGCCATTTTAGAAGGGTAGTACTCAGTGGTGATATCACCACAAGCCCAGCAAGGAGGGCTTGGGAAGCTCTACCTGCAAACTAACCAACATTCCCCTTTAAACATAGAGGCTTACAGCCATGAATGGTAGCTAAGGCCTGCGAGTGACCCTCCCTGCACCAAGGTGCCATGACTGAACACCCCCCACCCCCAACATTGGACTTAGCTGGGATCCCCCATGTCCTCTGCAATTGGCAGCCTGGAGGGTAATGGCGACCTGAGTGCTCACTTCCGATATCCCTTTGGAGGCGAGGTCACCAGGTTCCTGTCTTTGTACAGCTGTCATCAATCCAATTGGTGCCTGATGAATATTCAGTGAGTGGAGAGTCACGGCTGTTGGGCTCCCTACTGAGATGCTATTGTATTTAAATTAGGTTCCTGCCCTTCCGTGGCGGGATTCTTGTTCAGTCACCGCAAAGGTTCTCGGAAATTGGAAAATGCTATTTCACTGGCGAGAATCGCATTTCACGATTCCTGCCATATTTTACGCCCATGTCGCTGTTCCCATTCACCACTAACCCGGGCTGAAAATTACCCTCATCGTCTGAGAACTTGGAAAGTCAGACTTTTCAGAAACTGGTATTTGCCTAGATCGGCTGGCAAATTAAATGGGAAAATTATAGATTTGCAATAAAACATTGCAAAAAAAAAAAGTTAAATACTCATGTTTACTTCTGTATTTTTCTATTAAATCAGTGCTGAATTACATGAAAGATTGTCAAAAATTGATAAAATGAAGAAGAGGTATGAACTTTTGATGGTTACAATGAGACCTCCCGAGGGCGAAGAAGAACAATCTCAGGCCTATTATGTCATTAAGGTAAAAAGTACATAAAATATATTTACAGAAATAGAATATGGGAAAATGAAAAATGCTGATATGAATTACCTGTTTTGGTAAATACTTAAATGGAATGAGAAAATAAACACTTTCAAAGGAAGATCAATTATTTTACGTGTGTGTAATTACAATTAATTTACTTTCCTCTGAGTTTCTACAGTTTATTTTCTATTCTTACTAATTTGCCTCCTTGCATACTCCCTGATGTTGACGTTTTATTGAGGTTTGGTTCCATGGCATCTACAACCCTAGCCGTTAATCATGAATGAGTATCAACAGAATTTGCAGTTTATTCAATCATGGAGCATGAAACTTGTGTCCTCAGGAGTACCAACAGTCATCCCGTGTAGAATTTGGGATTTTATCCACCCACGTAAGAGATCTCAAACCAACAGTAGCGTCCTGATTACCATTCCTGCTGAAATTAGCCTGTTAACTGCAGACTCAAACTCAAACATGGTCAATTTTTCTGGAAGTAATATCATGAAGCATCATGCACTTGATTGCATGATTTGACAAACGACATTGATATTTCACCAGCCATTAAACTGTAGTCAAAGTGAACTATTCCATTTTCTCTGTTTACATGAGGTTGATAGCCTTTTAAAAAATGTGTTCATGGGATGTGAACATTGCTGGCAAAGCCAGGATTTGTTGTCCAATCTTAATTCGCTTGAACCACCTTCTTAAACTGCTGCAGTCTACACAGTGCTGTTTGGAAATACGACCAAGCTTTTTGACCCAGCGACAATAAAGGAGTGGCAACATAGCACCAAGGAGATGATGTGTGATTTGAAGGGATACTTGCAGGTAATGTTCCCATGCATCTGCTGATTTTGTCCTTCTGGATGGTGGCGGTCACAGGCTTAGGAGATGCTGTTGAAGGAGGCTTAGAAAGTTGTTGCAGTGCATTTTGTAGAGAGTACGTACCACTGTGTACGAGTGGGGGAGGGAGTGAACCTTTAAGGTGGTAAAGGGGCACCAAACAAGCGGGCTGCTTTGCTCTGGATGCAATAGCCATAGACATCTCCCTTTGTGCTAGGTATGACTGCAACAAATGGAGTCTTGTGCCTTGATTCCTATTGACTGCAATTTTTCTAGGGCTCCTTGGTCAAGTGCCTTGAGTCAGTCTCACCACATTTTTTGAATTCAGAACTTTTATATCCATGCTTGGATCAAGGCTGTAATGAAGTCAGGAGTAGTGTCTTCTTGGCAAAACTCAAGCTGACATTGGTTAGCAGGTTATTACTGTGTAAGTGCTGCTCATTAGCACTGTCAATGACACCTTCTGTCATTTTGCTGGCGATTGAGAATTGGCTGGTTTGGATTTATTCTTTTTGTGGACATTACATACGAGCGATTTTCCACTTGGTCGCATATTTGCCAATGTTGTAGCTATAATGGAACAGTCGGTTATGGGTACAGTTGGTCTGCAGCACTAATCCACTAGTACAGCTGGGATGCTGTCAGGGCCCACAGACCTTGCTGCATCCATTGCCTTCAGACATTTCTTGATATTACACTGAGTGAATTGAATTGCCCAAAGACTGGCACCTGTGATTACCAGGCTAAGATTGAAAACTGCTGTGTAGGGAACCGTGGATTGATATTAATGTCCTAGCATTCAGCACAAGGGTCTGCTGACAGATCTTGTTCCTGCCTCTGAAACAAATAACGAGCTGGAATCATAGGCTTTTCTAGAATGAAAACAACTTCATTAGTCAGTAAAGAATCCAAACCATAAAAGTTACATTGGCAGCTGCAAAATCAAAATTCAGAGATGAAGAAAGAACAAGGCCCAACTGGTTCACCTTCTACCACTCCAACAGCAATAATGGAACTGTTGACTAATAATAGTCATTTTGCCAAACATGAGGTGAGGTAACCTCAGTGGTGACTAGCTTAGGGAACTATAGGACCAAAGTCACCTGTTTTCCTAAGTATGCTGCACTTACAAAATGGTTTCTGCTAATTTCTTTGAATCGTCCTCAAAATCAAATACTTTAACTTTTGAGTAATTGGTAAGCATTGGTCGGAATTACTTTTAATATTAAGTATTTTGATTTCCCAATCTGCACAATTTAGAAAATTTCCTTTGTATTAAATATTTAAAATTCAAAGTGCGTAGACTCACAGGAGCATTGCAGAATGGCATCCTTTCCAATGCTGCCTGTCTCAGAACGTTCTGACCCAAGCATGGATCTGACCCAAGTATGCCATTTGGCCCTTTCAACCTGCTCTGCCATTCAATGAGATCATGGCTGACATTCACCCTCAACTCTAACATTCCATATTATTTCCCTGTATCCCTTTGCACCCAGAAATCTACCTACCTCTGTCTTGAACATTTTCAAATATTGAACATCCACAGATTCCTGGAGAGAGAATTCCAAACATTCAAACCTTTTGAATGAAAAATGTCTTCCCTCTCAGTCATAAATGGCCAACCTCTTGCTCTGAAACTGTGATCCCATGTTCTAGATTACCCAGCCAGGGAAAACATTTTGTCAGTATCTACTCTATCAATCCCCTTAAGAATGTTATGCTTCAGTTAGATCACATCTCATTCTTCTAAACTCCAGAGAATAAAGACCTAATCCACTCAAGCTCTCATAAGCAATCCCCTCATCCATTAAAACGTTATTTCCGTCCCTCAAAGACAACGTGCCCTTCCTTGGGTAAGGAGACCAACAATGCATACAATAATCCAGGGGCTAGATTTTTACAGGACGTTGCCAGGCTTCCTGCAGGGCCTGGGTCTTCCCCTGTTGTTAATTGGTCAATTAGGCACATCAATAGCTTCAAGGGTGGGTCGGTAGCCCTACACCTCTGATGCCCCCTCGTACAATTTCAGACAGATGAGGGAGAGTGGATACACTGCAGAAAGGCTATATGCTGGATTTTATGTGCCGTGCCCTCCTCTCCCCCGGCCTTCAGATCTGCTGACAGGAGAATGTAAGATCTATCCCTCGGTGTGATCTTACCAATGCCCTGTATAATTTTAGTAAGACTTCTTCAGTGTTATACTCGTGGGTGGCACAGGAGCACAGTGGATGGCACATGAGCACAATGGGTAGCACAGTGGTTAGCACTGTTGCATCACAGCGCCAGGGTCCCAGGTTTGTTTCCCGCTTGGGTCACTGTCTGTGCAGAGTCTGCACGTTCTCCCCGTGTCTGTGTGGGTTTCCTCAGGGTGCTCCGGTTTCCTCCGACAAGTCCTGAAAGACGTGCTGTTAGGTGAATTGGACATTCTGAATTCTCCCTCTGTGTACCCGAACAGGCGGCAGAATGTGGCAACTAGGGGCTTTTCACAGTAACTTCATTGCAGTGTTAATGTAAGCCTACTTGTGACAATAAAGATTATTAATTCCTTTGTAACAAAAAGCTAACATAGTATTTGCCTTCCTAATTGCTTGCTGCAGGTGCATATTAACTTCCTGTGATTAATGTACAAGAATACTTTGTCATTCTGACCGGAATTTTCTGGCCCTGTCTGGGGTAGGATCTTCTGGTCCTGTTGAAGGTGATCCCCCGCCCCCCCGGCAACTGGTTTCCTGGTGGTGCGGCCAATGAGTAACAAAAATGGCCATTTACTTCAGTGGGACCGGAAGATCCCAATAACAGCCAATGACAAGCCCCCTCCACCACCAGGGAACCCGCCCCGGGGGCCAGAAAATCGCGGCCTCTGAATGCAAACATTTCAGACTTTCACGATAAATAAATATTCTGTTCTTTAATTTTTCCTACCGAAGTAGATAAGTTCACACTTCACCACATTGTATTCCGTCTACTCACCCATACAATCAATATCCCTCTGCAGCCTCTTTACATCCTCCTCACCATTTACTTTCGAATCAAATTTCGTATAGTCAGCAAACCAGAACACATTATACTTGTACTCCTCATTTAAGTCAGTAATATAGATAGTAAATAGCTGAGGCCCAAGTCCTGATCCTTGCGGAATCTCAGTAGTAATAGCCTACCAAACTGTTGAGTTTATTCCTACTCTCTGCTTTCTGTCGGTTAACCAACCCTCAATCCATGCTACAGTATGTAATGGAACCTACGAGGGAACAAGCAGTCCTAGATCTGGTCCTGTGTAATGAGACAGGATTGATTAATGATCTCATAGTTCGGGATCCTCTCGGAAGGAGCGATCACAATGTGGTGGAATTTAAAATACAGATGGAGGGTAAGAAGGTAAAATCAAACACTAGTGTTTTGTGCTTAAACAAAGGAGATTACAATGGGATGAGAGAAGAGCTAGCTAAGGTAGACTGGGAGCAAAGACTTTGTGCGATTTTTCACAGTGCTCAGCAAAGGTTTATACCAACAAAAAGGAAGGACAGGAGAAAGGGAATATCGACCGTGGATATCTGAGGAAATAAGGGAGAGTATCAAATTGAAGGAAACAGCATACAAAGTCGCAAAGATTAATGGGAGACTAGAGAACTGGGAAATCTTTAGGAGGCAACAGAAAGCTACTGAAAAAGCTATAAAGAAGAATAAGATAGATTATGAGAGTAAACTTGCTCAGAATATAAAAACAGATAGTAAAAGCTTCTACAAGTATATAAAACAAAAAAGAGTGGCTGAGGTAAATATTGGTCAGCCAGGTGAGGGGTATGGATGGAGAGTCGGGTGGGGGGGCCGCCGAGGGGAAAGCTGGAGGGGGGAGGCGCGGGCACGCGGCTCGCCGAAAAAGGGAGATGGCTAGTCGGCGGGATGGGGGGCTGGTCAACCCCCCGACCAGGCTGATCACGTGGAACATGAGGGGCCTGAATGGGCCGGTCAAGCGGTCCCGCGTGTTCTCACATTTGAAGGCGGAGGTGGCCATGTTGCAAGAGACGCACTTAAAGCTCGCTGACCAGACGAGGCTGAGGAAAGGATGGGTGGGACAGGTGTTTCACTCGGGTTTAAACTCTAAGACCAGAGGAGTGGCCATTTTGGTCAGTAAACAAGTGGCATGAGAGGCGGGGAGCATCATGTTGGACAAGGGGGGCAGGTATATAATGGTGAGTGGCAAGCTGCAGGGGGCCCGGGTGGTGTTAGTGAATGTATATACCCCGAACTGGGACAATGCGGACTTCATGAGGCGCATGTTGGGTAGGATCCCGGACTTGGAGATACGTCACCTGATAATGGGAGGGGACTTTAATACGGTCTTGGATCGTTCCAAGTGCAGGTCGGGAAAGAGGCCGGCAGCGGCCAGCGCCTTGTGGGAGTTCATGGGCCAGATGGGGAGAGTGGACCACTGGAGGTGTGCGCGGCCAAGGACGAAGGAGTTTTCCTTTTTCTCCCATGTCCATAAAGTCTATTCGCGAATAGACTTCTTTGTGCTGAGTAGGGCGTTAATCCCGAGGGTGGAGGGGGTCGAATACTCGGCCATTGCGGTCTCGGACCATGCCCCGCACTGGGTGGACCTGCGACTGGGGGCGGAACGGGGTCAGCGTCCTCTCTGGCGACTGGATGTGGGGCTGCTGGCGGACGAAGAGGTGTGCGGGCGGATAAGGAGGAGTATTGAAAATTATGTGGGAGCGAACGACACAGGAGAGGTGACAGTGGCAGTGGTTTGGGAGGCTCTGAGGGCGATCGTTAGGGGAGAGTTAATCTCCATTAGGTCCCATAGAGAAAAGGAGAGGGTGGAGAGGGAGAGACTGGTGGGAGAGATACTCAGGGTAGACAGGAGGTACGCGGAGGCCCCAGAAGGCCGGAACGAGCGCCGGGAATTACAGGCGGAGCTTGACTTGCTGACCACGGGGAAGGCGGAGGCGCAGCTGAGGAAAGCGAAGGGGGCAGTTCATGAGTATGGGGAGAAGGCGAGCAGGATGCTGGCGCACCAGCTGCGCAGGAGGGAGGCGGCCAGAGAGATTGGGGGAGTACGGGATAGGGAAGGCAACATGGTGCTGAGCCCAGAGAGGGTTAATGAAGTCTTCAGGGAGTTCTACGGGAAGTTATACGAGTCGGAACCCCCCCCCCCCCGGGAGGGGGAAGGGATGAGGCGGTTCCCAAGGGTGGAAGCAGAGCGGGTGGAGGGACTGGAGGCCCCGATTGAGTTGGAGGAGGTAGTCAGGGGGCTGGCAGGCATGCAGACGGGCAAGGCCCCGGGCCCGGAAGTCTTCCCCGTAGAATTTTGTCAGAAGTTCTCGGAGCTGCTGAGCCCGCTCCTGCTCAGAACCTCCAATGAGGCAAAGGAGAAAGGGACCCTCCCTCCGACAATGTCGCAGGCATTGATCTTGCTCTCCTGAAGAAGGAGAACGATCCACTTCAGTGTGGGCCCTACAGGCTGATATCGCTCCTGAACGTAGATGCCAAGCTGTTGGCAAAAATTCTGGCCACCAGAATAGAGGACTGTGTCCCGGGAGTGATTGGGGAGGACCAGACGGGTTTTGTGAAGGGCAGGCAGCTGAACACGAATGTGAGGAGGCTCCTGAATATCATCATGATGCCCTCGGAGGGGGGGGCGTTGGGGGTGGGGAGGTGGAGGTGGTGGCTGCAATGGACGCGGAAAAGGCCTTTGACAGGGTGGAGTGGGAGTATCTGTGGGAGGCGCTAGGCAGGTTTGGATTCGGGGAGGGATTTATAGGGTGGGTCAAGCTGCTGTACCAGGCCCCCGTAGCGAGTGTGTCCACAAGGCTAAGGTCGGAATATTTCAGGCTGCACCGGGAGACGAGAAAGGGGTGTCCCCTGTCCCCGTTGCTGTTTGCCCTGGCAATTGAGCCGTTGGCCATTGCGCTCAGGACTTCGAGGGATTGGAGGGAGCTGGTGCACGGAGGGGAGGAACACCGGGTCTCCCTCTACACGGATGACCTGTTGTTGTATATTTCGGACCCGTTAGAGGGGATGGGAGAGGTCATGCGGATCCTGAAAGGAATTAAATGAAAATCGCTTATTGTCACAAGTAGGCTTCAATGAAGTTACTGTGAAAAGCCAATAGTCGCCACATTCTGGCGCCTGTTCGGGGAGGCTGGTACGGGAAGTCCTATGGGCCTTTGGGAGGTTCTCTGGGTATAAGTTGAACGTGGGGAAGAGTGAGCTGTTCGTGGACCACGGTAGGGGCCAGGAGGAGACTGAGGAAGCTCCCGCTCAGATAGTGGAGAGGAGCTTTCGGTACTTGGGGATACAAGTGGCCAGGAACTGGGATGCCCTGCACAGGCTCAACTTAACCCAGCTAGTGGAGCAGATGGAGGGAGAGTTTAAAAGGTGGGATATGCTCCCGCTTTCCCTGGCGGGACGGGTGCAGACTGTGAAGGTGACGGTTCTCCCCAGGTTCCTCTTCATATTTCAGTGCCGCCCAATTTTCATCCCCAAGTCCTTCTTTAAGCGGGTGACTAGGATTGTTACGGGATTTGTGTGGGCGAATAAAACCCTGCGAGTCAAAAGGGTATTCTTGGAGCATAGCGCCGGGCCGGGGGGAGGGGGAGGAAAGAGAGAGAGAGAGAGAGGACTGGCTCTGCCGAACTTCTGCAGTTATTACTGGGCTGCCAATGTGGCCATGATTAGGAAATGGATGATGGAGGAGGTGGTAGCCCGGAGACGCCTCCCTGGTAGCCCGGAGACGGATTTTGTTAATGTGGAGGGACTCAAAACCACCGAGCGTGGAGACCTGGGTTAGCGATATGGCGGGATTCCTCAGCCTGGAGCGAATAAAGTTTGCCTTGAGAGGGTCCTTGCCTTCTCACGGCGATGGCAACCTTTCCTTGACTTTCTAGGGGAACAGTGTCAACAGCAGCAGCATCCTGGGGGTCGCGTGGGGGCGGCGTCATGTAGAGGCACCAGTCTAGGGGCACTGGTCACGGCTCCGCTGCCGTTCTCACCGGTGCGATAAACCACAAGTCCGGTGGTGACGGCGGCACTGAGGATCTGGGGGCAGTGGAGGAGACACAGGGGAGAGGAGGGGGCCTCTGTCTGACCCCGGTATGGAATAACCACAGATTTGCTCCGGGTAGGGTGGATGGGGGGTACCAAGGCTGGTATAGGGCAGGTATTAGGAGGATGGGGGACCTGTTTATAGACGGACCGGAGTTTTCCCCAGCATGCAGGCGCTGGAGGAGAGGTTCGGCCTGCCCCTGGAGAATGTGTTCAGGTACCTTCAGGTTCGGGACTTCCTTAGAAAACTGGTGGGGACATTCCCGCTGCTGCCCCCACGTAGGAGCCAGGATAGGGTGGTGTCTGGCGTCTGGGTAGGGGAGGGAAAGGTCTCGGACATATATCAGGAGCTGCAGGAGGTAGAGGAAGCCTCAGTGGGGGAGTTGAAGGATAAGTGGAAGGAGGAGCTGGGCGAGGAGCTGGATGAGGGTCTGTGGGCCGATGCCCTGGACAGGGTGAACTCCTCCCCATCATGTGCCAGGCTCGGCTTAATCTAGTTTAAGGTGGTGCATCGGGCGCCTATAATGGCGACAAGAATGAGTAGGTTTTTTGGGGTGGAGGACAGGTGCACGAGGTGTGTAGTGAGTCCAGCGAATCATGCCCATATGTTTTGGGCATGCCCGGTGCTTAAAGAATTCTGGCAGGGGTTTGCAAGGGTGATGTCTAGGGTTTTGGATGCTCGGGTGAAGGCGAGTCCAACAGTAGCGATATTTGGGGTGGCGGAGGATCCGGGAGTGCAGGAAGCGAAAAAGGCCGAGGTACTGGCCTTTGCCTCCCTGGTAGCCCGGAGACGGATTTTGTTAATGTGGAGGGACTCAAATCCACCGAGCGTGGAGACCTGGGTTAGCGATATGGCGGGATTCCTCAGCCTGGAGCGAATAACATTTGCCTTGAGAGGGTCCTTGATGGGGTTCTCACGGCGATGGCAACCTTTCCTTGACTTTCTAGGGGAACAGTGTCAGCAGCAGCAGCATCCTGGGGGGGGGGGGGGGGGGGCGGTACTGTGGATATAATGTGAGTTGGACATGGAGACAAAACCCACCTTGTTCTGTTTTTTTTAAATTTAAATTGTTGTGTAATTAGTTTTATGTAAGCTTTGGGCTATGCTTATTGTTATTTTTTTATTACCATCTGTATTTCTATTTTTGTTATGTAAAAACACTGATTGGAAAAACTTTAAAAAACATTTATTAAAAAAGAAAGGGTAAATATTGGTCCTTTAGAGGATGAGAAAGGAGATTTAATAATGGGAGATGAGGAAATGGCTGAGGAACTGAACAGGTTTTTTGGGTCGGTCTTCACAGTGCAAGACACAAATAACATGCCAGTGACTGATGGAAATGAGGCTATGACAGATGAGGACCTTGAAATGATTGTTATCACTAAGGAGGTAGTGATGGGAAAGCTAATGGGGCTAAAGGTAGACAAGTCTCCTGGCCTGATGGAATGCATCCCAGAGTGCTAAAAGAGATGGCTAGGGAAATTGCAAATGCACTAGTGATAATTTACCAAAATTCACTGGACTCTGGGGTGGGCCCGGCAGATTGGAAATTAGCAAACGGGACACCACTGTTTAAAAAAGGAGGTAGGCAGAAAGCGGATAATTATCGGCCAGTTAGCTTAACTTCGGTAGTAGGGAAGGTGCTGGAATCTATGATCAAGGAAGAAATAGCGAGGTATTTGGATGGAAATTGTCCCATTGGGCAGATGCAGCATGGGTTCAGAAAGAGCAGGTCGTGCC
Source organism: Scyliorhinus torazame (assembly GCF_047496885.1). Lineage (NCBI taxonomy): Eukaryota > Metazoa > Chordata > Chondrichthyes > Carcharhiniformes > Scyliorhinidae > Scyliorhinus > Scyliorhinus torazame. Next base: position 52,619,558 of record NC_092720.1, on the reverse strand, counting down.
TTATTAATTTAGTGGAATTGTTTGAGGACATTATCAGTGCGGTAGATAACGGGGAGCCAATGGATGTGGTATATCTGGATTTCCAGAAAGCTTTTGACAAGGTGCCACTCAAAAGGTTGCTGCATAAGATAAAGGTGCATGTCATTAAGAGTAAAATAGTAGCATGGATAGAGGATTGTTTAATTAATAGACAGCAAAGATTAATGAGTGTTTCTCTGGTTGGCAATCAGTAGCTAGTGGTGTCCCTCAGGGATCAGTGTTGGGCCCACAATTGTTCACAATTTACATAGATGATTTGGAGTTGGGAACCAAGTGCAATGTGTCCAAGTTTGCAGACGACACTAAGATAAGTGGTAAAGCAAAAAGTGCAGAGCATACCGGAAGTCTGCAGAGGGATTTAGATAGGTTAAGTGAATAGGCTAGGGTCTGGCAGATGGAATACAATGTTGACAAATGTGAGGTTATCCATTTTGGTAGGAATAACAGCAAAAGGGATTATTATTTAAATGATAAAATATTAAAACATGCTGCTGTGCAAAGAGACCTGGATGTGCTCGTGCATGAGTCGCAAAAAGTTGGTTCACAGGTGATTAAGAGGGCAAATGGAATTTTGTCCTTCATTGCTAGAGGGATGGAGTTTAAGAGTAGGGAGGTTATGCTGCAATTATATAAGGTGTTAGTGAGGCCACACCTGGAGTATTGTGTTCAGTTTTGGTCTCCTTACCTGAAAAAGGACATACTGGTGCTGGAGCGTGTGCAGAGGAGATTCACGAGGTTAATCCCAGAGCTGAAGGGGTTGGATTACGAGGAGAGGTTGAGTATACTGTGACAGTACTCGCTGGAATTTAGAAGGATGCGGGGGATCTTATAGAAACATATAAAATTATGAAGGGAATAGATAGGATAGATGTGGGCAGGTTGTTTCCACTGGCGGGTGAAAGCAGAACTAGGGGGCATAGCCTCAAATTAAGGGGAGGTAGATTTAGGACTGAGTTTAGGAGGAACTTCTTCACCCAAAGGGTTGTGAATCTATGGAATTCCTTGCCCAGTGAAGCAGTTGAGACTCCTTCATTAAATGTTTTTAAGATAAAGATAGATAGTTTAAGATAAAGATAGAACCACCTTAAATTGTATCAGGCTAAGCCTGGCACACGAGGAAGAGGAATTAACCCTACTTAGGGCATCAGCCCCTCCTCAATCTCCTCCCCCAACTCCTCCCATTTACCCTTCAGCTCCTCTACCAAAGCCTCCCCCTCTTCTTTCATCTCCTGGTATATCGCCGACACCTTGCCCTCTCCGACCCATACGCCCAAAATCATCCTATCTTGAATCCCCTGTGCCGGGAGTAGCGGAAATTCCCTCACCTGCCGCCTCACAAACGCCCTCACTTGCATGTACCTGAAAGCATTTCCCGGGGGTAGCCCAAACTTCTCCTCCAGCGCCCCTATGCTCGCAAACGTCCCGTCAATGAACAGGTCCCCCATTCTTCTAATCCCTGCCCGATGCCAGCTCTGAAATCCCCGTCCATCCTTCCTGGGATAAACCGATGGTTGTCTCTGATCGGGGACCACACCGAGGCTCCCGTCGCACCCCTGTGCCGTCTCCACTGCCCCCAGATCTTTAACGTTGCCGCCACCACCGGGCTCGTGGTGTACCTTGTCGGCGAGAGCGGCAGCGGTGCCGTCACCAGCGCCCCCAGGCTCGTTCCTTTGCAGGACGCCATCTCCAACCTCTTCCACGCCGCCCCCTCTCCCTCCATCACCCACTTACGGGTCATTGCCACATTGGCAGTCCAATAGTAACCACCCAGATTCGGCAGCGCCAACCCTCCTCTATCTCTGCTACGCTCCAGGAACCCCCTCCTTACCCTCGGGGTCTTACTCGCCCACACAAATCCCATAATGCTCCTGCTTACCCTCTTAAAGAAGGCCTTAGTAATCACAATTGGGAGGCATTGGAATACAAAAAGAAACCTCGGGAGGACCACCATTTTAACCGACTGTACCCTACCCGCCAGCGAGAGTGGCAACACGTCCCACCTTTTAAAATCCTCCTCCATCTGTTCCACCAACCGCATCAAATTAAGTTTGTGCAGTGCCCCCCAGCTCCTAGCTACCTGAATCCCCAAGTATCGAAAGCTCCTTTCCGCCCTCCTCAACGGTAGGTCGTCTATCCCTCTTCCCTGGTCCCCCGGATGGATCACAAAGAGCTCACTCTTTCCCACATTGAGCTTATAGCCCGAAAAGTCTCCAAACTCCCGTAGGATCTGCATTACCTCAACTGGATCCGTCACATACAGCAACAGGTCGTCTGCGTACAGCGACACTCGATGTTCCTCTTCCCCTCGAACCACCCCCTTCCATTTCCCCGACTCCCTTAACGCCATGGCCAAAGGTTCAATTGCTAATGTGAACAGCAGAGGGGACAGGGGGCACCCCTGCCTCGTCCCTCGATACAGCCGGAGGTACTCCGACCTCCGCCGGTTCGTGACCACACTCGCCACCGGGGCTTTATACAGGAGCTTAACCCAACTAATAAACCCTCCCCCGAACCCAAACCTCCTCAACACTTCCCAGAGATACTCCCACTCTACCCGATCAAACGCCTTCTCCACGTCCATGGCTGTCACTATCTCCGCTTCTCCCTCCACCGATGGCATCATTATCACATTTAGGAGCCTTCGCACTGCCTACCCTTTACGAATCCCGTCTGGTCCTCGTGAATCACCCCCGGGACACAGTCCTCAATCCTCATGGCCAACATTTTTGCCAGCAACTTAGCATCTACGTTAAGGAGCGAGATCGATCTATACGACCCACATTGCAGTGGGTACTTATCCCGCTTCAAGATCAAAGACATTGTCCGGGGCAGGGTCCCCCCCTCCCTTGCTTCATTGAAGGTCCTTACCAGCAACGGGGCTAACAGGTCTACATACTTCCTATAAAACTCCACCGGGAACCCATCCGGCCCCGGGGCCTTCCCTGCCTGCATGCTCCCCAGTCCTTTAACCAGCTCCTCCACCCCAATTGGCGCCCCCAAACCAACCACCTACTGCTCCTCCACTCTTGGAACCTCAATTGGTCCAAGAATCGCCGCATCCCCTCTTTTCCCCCTGGGGGCTGGGACCTATACAGCTCCTCGTAAAAGGCCTTAAAAGCCTCATTCACTTTCCCTGCACTCCGCACCGTAGTTCCCCTGCCATCTTTGATTCCGCCTATTTCCCTCGCTGCCATCCTCTTACGGAGCTGATGTGCCAGCATCCGACTCGCCTTCTCCCCATATTCATATATCGCCCCCTGTGCCTTCCTCCACTGTGCCTCTGCCTTCCCTGTGGTCAACAGGTCGAACTCTGTCTGGAGACTTTGTCTCTCCCTGAGTAGTCCCTCATCTGGAGCCTCTGCATAGCTCCTGTCCACCCTTAAAATCTCCCCCACGAACCTCTCCCTTTCCCTGCCCTCTCTCTTCACCCTATGAGCCCTGATGGAGATTAACTCTCCCCTGACCACCGCCTTCAGCGCCTCCCATACTACTCCCACCTGCACCTCCCCGTTGTCGTTGGCCTCCAGATACCTTTCGATACACCTCCGCACCCTCCCACACACTTCCTCGTCTGCCAGCAGTCCCACATCCAACCTCCACAACGGGCGTTGGTCCCTCTCCTCCCCCAGCTCTAGCTCCACCCAATGCGGGGCATGGTCTGAAATGACTATGGCCGAATACTCCGTTCCCTCCACTTTCGGGATCAATGCCCTGCCCAGAACAAAGAAATCTATCCGGGAGTAGGCCTTATGGATGTGGGAGAAAAAAGAAAATTCTCTGGCCAAAGGCCTGGCAAATCTCCACGGATCTACTCCCCTCATCTGGTCCATGAACCCCTTAAGCACCTTGGCCGCAGCCGGCCTCTTCCCCGTCCTAGATCTAGAGCGATCTAATGCTGGGTCCAGCACCGTATTAAAATCCCCCCCCCCATTATCAAGCTCCCTACCTCCAGGTCTGGAATACACCCCAACATCCTTTTCATGAATCCAGCATCGTCCCAGTTCGGGACATATACATTCACCAGTACCACCTCCGTCCCCTGCAACCTACCACTCACCATCACGTATTGGCCTCCCTTGTCCGCTACTATGTTCATGGCCTCAAATGACACCCGCTTTCCATCCAGTATTGCCACCCCTCTATTCTTCGCATCCAGCCCCAAATGGAACACCTGTCCTACCCATCCCTTCCTTAACCTGACCTGATCTGCCACCTTCAGATGTGTCTCCTGAAGCATGACCACGTCTGCCTTCAGTCCCTTTAGGTGCGCGAACACTCGGGCCCTCTTAACCGGCCCGTTTAGGCCTCTCACATTCCACGTGATCAGCCGGATTGGGGGGTTACCCACTCTCCGCCCCCCCCCCCTCCCCCCCGCCGACTAGCCATCTCCTATCTTAGGCCAGTCCCATGCTCGCGCCTCCCACACCCTCCAGTCCCCCAGGCGAGGAACCCCCGTCCCGACCACCTCTTCCATTTTCAGTTCCCCCTCGGACAGTGCAGCAGCAACCCTAAACCCCCCCCCTTCTCCTCCCCTTCCCCCCCCCCCCCCCCCGCCCCCCTCCCCGCTAGATCTACATCTAGCTCTTTTGCTCCCCCATATTACTTCCGTGAGTCAGCTGACTTCTGCTGACCCCGGCTTCCCCCGCCTTCCCGTTGATCTCCCCCGTGTGGGAGTCTCTCCTCCTCCTTACCTTCCTCCATCCCCCCCCCCCACCTTTTGGCGGGGGAAAGAGCCCGCGCTTTCCTGAACCAGCCCCGCCACCTGTGGCGCAGCTCCTGTTGCGGCCCTTATCCCAGTTCCCTCATCCCCGAGTCTCACCTCCCTCACCGACGCCCACATTCCCCATCATCATCATCTCGCCTACAGAAAAGAAAAAAGGAATTTTAGGAATTTTAACCAGAACTCTACCCACATCCCCATCCATCATCCCACCCATGAAGTATTCTTTGCCCATATTTACAACCCCATATACAACCGACATCTCCCCCCGCAACCACATCCCCTCAGTTCGAGTCCAGTTTTTCCGTCTGAATAAAGGTCCAAGCCTCTTCTGGCGTTTCAAAATAATGGTGTCTGTCCTGATAAGTGACCGACAGTCGCGCAGGCTGCAGCATACCGAACCGGACTCTTTTTTTATGCAGCACCGCCTTGGCCCGGTTGAAGCCAGCTCTCCTCCTTGCCACCTCCGCGCTCCAATCCTGGTAGACTCGGATCACCGCGTTCTCCCATCTACTGCTCCGCACCTTCTTGGCCCATCTCAGCACACTTTCTTTGTCCGCGAAGCGATGGAACCTTGCCACTATCGCCCTTGGCGGCTCATCAGCCTTGGGTCTCCTCGCCAGGACCCGGTGAGCTCCTTCCAGCTCCAGGGGGGTCGGAGAGGCCTCCGCACCCATCGGCGAATGGAGCATCGTACTCCCGTACGCCCCGGCATCAGCTCCCTCCACTCCTTCGGGAAGACCCAGAATCCGGAGGTTCTTCCTCCTTGACCTGTTCTCCAGGACCTCAATTCTCTCGGCCCACCTCCTGTGCACCGCCTCGTGCGCCTCCATTTTTACCGCCAGGCCCAGGATCTCGTCCTTGTTGGTATTCACTTCATCATTCACCTCACGAAGCTCCACCGCCTGGGTCTCCTTCAGCCCCTCGATCGCCAACAGCATTGGTGCCAGCACCTCCTTTTTCAGCTCCTCCACACATCGCTTGGGGACCCCTGCTGGTCTGGCCCCCACGCTGCTCGCTCTCCGCCCGCCGCCATCTTGCTTTTTTCCCCTTGTTTTGGTCTCTGCTCCAAGGCCTCTTTTCTCATCGTTCCACCGCTGATCTCTGCCATATATTGTAAGGAGGGAACCTTACTGCACCTTCCCACACGGGATTGATTCAAAAAAAGCTCCGTTGGGGCTCCTCTGGAGAGCCCGAAAGTCCGTTGTCGCGGGAGCTGCCGAAACGTGCGACTTAGCTCCGCATCGCCGCAACCGGAAGTCATGTGTGAAAATATACGGACAGCTACTGGACACAGCCCGGACTCCACTGGACGAGACCAGACAAAAATGGGAGGACAAACTGGGGACAGAGGTAGGATGGGGACTCTGGAGCAAAGCACTGAGCAGGGTGAACTCCACCTCCTCCTGCGCAAGGCTAAGCCTAATGCAGCTCAAAGTGGTGCACAGAGTGCACCTGACCAGAACACGAATGAGCAGGTTCTTCCCGGAGGTGGAGGACAAATGTGAGCGGTGCCAAAGGGGCCCGGCCAACCACACCCACATGTTTTGGGCTTGTCCGAGGCAATGTGCAGGGTTGTGGGGGTGAGGGTGAAGCCATGCCCAATAGTGGCAATCTTCGGGGTATCGGAAGCTTCCGACGGCCGCGCCCCTTCATCACTGGGAATGGCCAGGGCAGCCTTGGGCGCGCTTGCATACGGATCCATGTTCCTTTTATTAATCGACGCCCAGTCTAAATGGCTAGAGGTGCATAAGATGCTAGGCACAACGTCCTGCGCAACAATTGAGAAGATGTGTTTGTCTTTTTGTACGCATGGCCTCCCCGAGGTGCTGGTCACGGATAACGGTACTCCATTCACAAATGAGGAATTTGCGAGGTTCATGAAGATGAACGGCATACGCCATATCCGCACTGCCCCATACCACCCGGCTTCAAATGGGTTGGCGGAGCGCGCAGTGCAGACATTCAAACGAGGCCTAAAGCAGTCTTCCGGGTCAATGGACACGAGACTGGCTCGAATTTTGTTTTCGTATAGGACCACCCTCCATGCGGTGACTGGGGTAGCTCCCACAGAACTCCTAATGGGCCGGAGACTTCGCATCCGCCTTAGCATGGTTTTCCCGGACATTGGTGCAAAGGTATGCCGCACACAAGAACGGCAGGGACATGGTTTTTCTCGGCATCGGCCGATTCGGCAGTTTGCGCCCGGTGACCCAGTGTTCGTTCGGAATTTTGCTGATGGTGCCCAGTGGGTCCCTGGCGTAATCTTTCGCCAAACGGGCCCTATATCTTACCAGGTAAAAGCCCAGGGTCGTCTCCAGCGCAAACATGTAGACCACGTTCGGTCGAGAAGACTATCCTTTCCAAAGATTCCCTGCCCCCGGAGCTCATTTCTACAGCCACAGAGACCAGAGACAATGGAAAGTAGTCCTCACAATCTTCCTCTGGTGCCTTACTCAAAGCCTACACAGGTCGTTACAGAACCGCGTGGAGATAGAGACGCCGAGATGACGGAGGCAGCAGACTCTGACTCCGAGATGGAGACACAGGACGCATCAGAGGGGGAATCCTCGGGCCCACGGGCCGTGGATGTACAACCGTTACGCCGTTCATCACGGAAGCGTCGGTCTCCATCTCGTTACACGCCGCCCAATCCAGCGCCTCGTGCAAATGGTGTCCGGCCTGCGGCAAAACGAGTCCGACGCCCTCCTTCGCCAGGGTCTTCGGTGGACTCCTTGGACTTTGAGGGGGGAAGGATGTTACAACCTGCTTGCTTACCATTGGCTGGGGACTAATGACAATCCCACAATCTTGTGGGAGTATGAGCTTCCCCAATGAGGGGGGGGCGGAGAAATCATTAGCAGACTCCCTGTATAAATAAAGCTGGCCAGTTTGGAACCAGCAGGAAGGAGTGAGCAGCAAGTGAAGTTGCTGCTGCTGTTGTATATATATGTTATTGTAAATAAATGTTATTTCTTTCTGTCCTTAAAACTCGTGCTGGATTCTTCGTGGCCCTCACAAAAGTTACACATGGGGAAGGGGGCCAACGCCCTCGCTTTCGCTCCCCTAATCGCACGCTGGGGAATCCTGTGTGGCTGGCGATTGGCAGCACCACCCACAGTTGCAGACTGGCTCGCTGACCTTTCAGAATTTCTCCACCTGGAGAAGATTAAGTACACCACCTGAGGGTAAGAGGAATTCTTCCTGGATACTTGGGGGCAGTTTGTCGGTCTGTTCCAAAACCTGTTCGAGGCCAGCAACGAGGAGTAACCTAATAAGAATTTTTTTAAAACATCAAGATAGATATGGTACCAAAAGACTGTGCAACCCGGCGGGGCAGGGGGGGGGGTTAGGCAGAAGGAAGGTGGGGAAACCACGAGAGATGGACCCCCCTTTTTTTTCCATTCTGTCCGGGAAAAAAAAGAAAAGCACAGCCAAAGCCGGGGGGGGGGACCACAATGGAGAAGGGGAAGGAACCATAGACTGATCCAGAGGGCAACAAAATGCACATAGGGTCAGTTAAACGAAGGACGAACTAAACCCCTCTATAATAAAGGAAATTAGCACGGGCGAGAAACAACTGTTTAGAAGTATGGGAAATGCCAATAAAAAGATTTTTTTTAAAAACATTCCTTCCCCAACCAATAGTAAACAGAGTAAATGGCTGTTGCTGTTTGTAGGATTTTGTTGTGTGCAAAATGATTGCATAGCAATAAGGACATCCGGTGACGACATGTGAGAGTAAGTCGCATGAAAGCTGGCTCCTGCCAAGGTCCTTGTATTTTATCCCTTTTGCCCAGTTTTTCAGGAGATTTTGTGTTCCAGCCCAGCAGGTTGCATGGATAACATGGATAGTCAACAGAGAAATGTCAAAAGCCTCGGCAAAAAAGGCCGTGGGAAAGAAACCCCCGGCTGGTAGCCCGACAAAGGAATTTGGGGGAGGAAAGATGGCAGAGGCGGACGCACCCATCATATTAGAGATGCTGGTGGGGGGTGGTGGTGCAGGAGTCAGAAGTTTGAAAGGCAGGTGGATGGGCAATTTGAGCGGTAAGTAAAGGGGATTAAAGAGTAATTCAAAACCACCAGTGAAGAGGCGTTGGGCCAGATGCAAGAGCAGCTGGGCAAGACTACCAAAGCTGTGAAGGGGCATGGGGAGACGCTGAAGGGCATGGATGAAGTCTTGTTAATAATAATCTTTATTATTGTCACAAGTAGGCTTATATTAACACTGCAATGAAGTTACTGTTGAGGCACGAAGGTCAGCTTGCCTTGCTGGAAGCTGAAATGCTTCTTGTGACAAAGAGTACCAAGGGCCTGAAGGCTAAAGTTGAAGATCTGGAGAACAGATCGAGCAGCCTGAATCTCAGAGTGGTGGGTTTGCAGGAGGGTGTGGAGGGCCCAGGTATTTTGCAGAGATATTCTCTTGGTCGGTATGGGGAGAGGGGGGCGCTCAAGGAATTGTTCGCCCCTCCAGAGTTGGACAGGGTTCACCAGGCACTACGGCAGAACCACGGGCGAATGAGCCACCATAGGGTGGTAATCGTCTGCATTCAGAGTTTTCAGAGGAAAGAGTGGGTCCTGGAGTATTGGCACATTGATTGGGACGGGCACACAGTGCTCATTTATCAGGACATTGGCACTGAGCTGGCGAAGAGGCGGGTGGCTTTTAATAAAGCGAAGACGGTAGTGTACAACAAGGGTGTGCATTTCGGGGTGGTGTATCCAGCGAGGCTGAGAGTCACGATGGACTCGAAGGATCGCTACTTTGACACACTGGAGCAGGCTGAGGCTTTCACCAAGGATAAAGGACTGGCTTGAGGAAGGGTGGTGGGATTGTGTATGTGAAAGCCGGATGGAGTTGATTGTAAGCATCGCAATATGTTGTGTTTTGTCTTTGTTAGTTTAATAGGAGGTTGTGGGGAGGGGGGGGGATTTTTCTTGAGGCCGGGGGATGGCAAAGCGGGTGGATTTATATGGTAATTGGAGAGAAAGAAGAGCATGGTAAGGATGCTGAGATTTGGATATGGGAGTAGGGAGGGTGCGCTAGAGAATGATGTTGTTGACCTTTTGTGGTTGTTTTTGTGCGGGACCCTGGGGGGAGGGGGGGGGTGGGGGCGTGGAGACACCTTGTTAGCACTAAGGGGTAGGCTGCAACTGTTGGGCCAGTTTGGCACGGCTCGATGAGTCTACAATGTTCGTTTGAGCGGGGGCTAGACGAGGTAGCTGTGGGGTAGAGGGTATGGAGCTAACAGTGACCAGGGGATTTTCTTTATCTCACCTGTTGGGTGGGACAGATAGCTATTTTAGGTGGGCCTGGGGCCCAGGAACTGATGATGATGTTATGACACATCACGGTGGTAATAGCTGACTCGACGGTGGAAGGGGCGAGAGGCCCCAACAAGGTTAGTCACCTGGAACGTGCAAAGCCTGTTTAAAGAGTTTGTGAGCTGATGTGGTGGTTTTTACAAGAACATAAGGACTAGGAACAGGAGTAGGCCATCTGGCCCCTCGAGCCTGCTCCGTCATTTAATGAGATCATGGCTGATCTTTGTGGACTCAGCTCCACTCTCCGGCCCGTACACCATATCCCCGAATCCCTTTATTCTTTGGAAAGGTATCTATCTTTTTCTTAAAAACGTTTAAAGAAGGAGCCTCAGCTGCTTCACTGGGCAAGGAATTCCAGAGATTCACAACCCTTTGGGTGAAGAATTTCCTCCTACACTCCGTCCTAAATCTACTTCCCCTTATTTTGAGGCTATGCCCCCTAGTTCTGTGCTCCCCGACTAGTGGAAACAACCTGCCCGCATCTATCCTATCTATTCCCTTCATAATTTTATATGTTTCAATAAGATCCCCCCGCATCCTTCTAAATTCCAACGAGTACTGTCCCAGTCTACTCAACCTCTCGTCATAATCGAATCCCCTCATCTCTGGGATCAACCTAGTGAATCTCCTCTGCACTCCCTCCAGTGCCAATATGTCCTTTCTCAGGTAAGGAGACCAAAACTGAACACACTACTCCAGATGCGGCCTCACCAACACCCTATACAATTGCAGCATAATCTCCCTAGTCTTGAACTCCATCCCTCTAGCAATGAAAGACAAAACTCGATCAGCGGACTTCCGGGTGCGGCGATGACCAGCTAAGTCGCACGTTTCGGCAGCTCCCGGTGGAACGGACTTTTGGGCTCTTGATAGGAGCCCCAACGGCAATTTTAACGGCTAAAAACACTGTGCGGTAAACCAGAAGGGAATTCCCCCTGGACACGGATGGAAAAAGGAGAGGAAAGTGGACGGATTGCAGCGGATCCTTTGGAACAGCGGCAAGGAAGGCAAGCAAAAACCAAGATGGCGTCGGAAGGTGGCAGTTTCACATGGGGCCCTGAACAACAAGAGTTCTTGAAATGCTGCGTGGAAGAGATAAAAAAGGAAATGAAGGAAGAGCTGTTGGCCCCGATACTACAGGCGATCGAAGGGCTAAAGGAGGAACAAAAGACCCAGGAGCGGGAGCTTCGGGTCGTGAAGGCGAAGGCAGCCGAGAATGAGGACGATATACAGGGCCTGGTGGTGAAGACGGAGATGCAGGAGGCACATCAGAAACGATGTGTGGAAAGGTTGGAGGCACTGGAAAACAACGCAAGGAGGAACAACCTGAGGATTCTTGGTCTTCCTGAAGGTGTGGAGGGAGCGGACGTCGGGGCATATGTGAGCACGATGCTGCACTCGTTAATGGGAGCGGAGGCCCCGGCGGGTCCGTTGGAGGTGGAGGGAGCATACCGAGTTATGGCACGAGGACCGAGAGCAGGAGAAATTCCCAGAGCCATAGTGGTGAGATTCCTCCGTTTTAAGGATAGAGAAATGGTCCTAAGATGGGCGAAGAAAACTCGGAGCAGTAAATGGGAGAACGCGGTGATCCGCGTTTATCAAGACTGGAGTGCGGAGGTGGCGAGAAGGAGGGCGAGCTTTAATCGGGCCAAGGCGGTGCTTCATAAAAAGAAGATAAAATTCGGAATGCTGCAACCGGCAAGACTGTGGGTCACATATCGAGGGAGGCACCACTACTTTGAGACGGCGGATGAAGCGTGGACTTTTATTGTGGAAGAAAAACTGGAATGAGTGGGTTATTAAAAAGAACGTTTGAACAAAGTGGCGGGGCGAATGTGGGGGGCAAAGAGGGGTTTTATGTTCTAATCCTGCGGTGTGGTAACTTTTCTCTCTCCCACAGGTGGTGATGGGGGGAGGTGGGGAGGGAGAGGAGATGGGGTGTTGGCCATGGGGGGCGGGGCCAAGGGAGAAGCGCGGGCTTGGTTCCCGCGCTATGATAATTATGGCGGGAATAGAGAAGCAGGAAGGAGGGGGCGTCGCACGGTGCGAGCCGTGGTCACGGGGGGAAGCCGAGGTCAGCCAGAGCTTGCTGACTTCTGGGAGCAACATGGGGGGAGTAATTACGCTAGCGGGGGGTCTAGCGGGGGGGGTGGGAGGGGGGAATTACTGGGTTGCTGCTGCTGGGGAGAGGGGGGAGTGGGTACGAGAGAGGATGGGCGGGGGGGCACCGCCTGGGGGAGATACAGCTGCGTGGGAACTGGGTGAGGAGCTGGAAAAAGGTGACGGCTAATCGACAAGGGGGGGGGGGTAGGAAGCCCCCCAACTCGGCTGATCACGTGGAACGTGAGAGGGTTGAACGGGCCGATAAAGAGGGCACGGGTACTCGCACACCTTAAGAAACTTAAGGCAGATGTGGTTATGTTACAGGAAACGCACCTGAAACTGATAGACCAGGTTAGGCTGCGCAAAGGATGGGTGGGGCAGGTGTTCCATTCGGGGCTAGATGCGAAAAACAGGGGGGTGGCTATATTAGTGGGGAAGCGGGTAATGTTCGAGGCAAAGACTATAGTGGCGGATAACGGGGGCAGATGCGTGATGGTGAGTGGCAAACTACAGGGAGAGACGGTGGTTTTGGTAAACGTATATGCCCCGAACTGGGATGATGCCAATTTTATGAGGCGGATGCTAGGACGCATTCCGGACCTAGAGACGGGAAAGCTGATAATGGGGCGAGACTTTAACACGGTGTTGGAACCAGGGCTGGATAGGTCGAAGTCCAGGACTGGAAGGAGGCCGGCAGCAGCCAAGGTGCTTAAAGATTTTATGGAGCAGATGGGAGGTGTAGACCCGTGGAGATTTAGTAGACCTAGGAGTAAGGAGTTCTCGTTTTTCTCCTATGTCCATAAAGTCTACTCGCGCATAGACTTTTTTGTGCTGGGTAGGGCATTGATCCCGAAGGTGAGGGGAACGGAGTATACGGCTATAGCCATTTCGGATCACGCTCCACACTGGGTGGACTTGGAGATAGGGGAGGAAACAGGAGGGCGCCCACCCTGGAGAATGGACATGGGACTAATGGCGGATGAGGGGGTGTGTCTAAGGGTGAGGGGGTGCATTGAAAAGTACTTGGAACTCAATGATAATGGGGAGGTCCAGGTGGGAGTGGTCTGGGAGGCGTTGAAGGCGGTGGTTAGAGGGGAGCTGATATCAATAAGGGCACATAAAGGGAAGCAGGAGAGTAAGGAACGGGAGCGGTTGCTGCAAGAACTTTTGAGGGTGGACAGACAATATGCGGAAGCACCGGAGGAGGGATTGTACAGGGAAAGGCAAAGGCTGCATGTGGAATTTGACTTGCTGACTACAGGCACTGCAGAGGCACAATGGAGGAAGGCACAGGGTGTACAGTACGAATATGGGGAGAAGGCGAGCAGGTTGCTGGCACACCAATTGAGGAAAAGGGGAGCAGCGAGGGAAATAGGGGGAGTGAGGGACGAGGAAGGAGAGATGGAGCGGGGAGCGGAGAGAGTGAATGGAGTGTTCAAGGCATTTTATAAAAAATTATATGAAGCTCAACCCCCGGATGGGAGGGAGAGAATGATGGGCTTCTTGGATCGGCTGGAATTTCCCAAGGTGAAAGAGCAGGAAAGGGTGGGACTGGGAGCACAGATCGAGGTGGAAGAAGTGGTGAAAGGAATTAGGAGCATGCAGACGGGAAAGGCCCCGGGACCGGATGGATTCCCAGTCGAATTCTATAGAAAATATTTGGACTTGCTCGCCCCGGTACTGACGAGGACCTTTAATGAGGCAAAGGAAAGGGGACAACTGCCCCCGACTATGTCTGAAGCAACGATATCGCTTCTCTTAAAGAAGGAAAAGGACCCGCTACAATGCGGGTCCTACAGACCAATTTCCCTCCTAAATGTAGATGCCAAGGTCCTGGCCAAGGTAATGGCAATGAGAATAGAGGAATGTGTCCCGGGGGTGGTCCACGAGGACCAAACTGGGTTTGTGAAGGGGAGACAGCTGAACACGAATATACGGAGGTTGTTAGGGGTAATGATGATGGCCCCACCAGAGGGAGAAACGGAGATAGTAGTGGCGATGGATGCCGAGAAAGCATTTGATAGAGTGGAATGGGATTATTTGTGGGAGGTGTTGAGGAGATTTGGTTTTGGAGAGGGGTATGTTAGATGGGTGCAGCTATTGTATAGGGCCCCAGTGGCGAGCGTGGTCACGAATGGACGGGGATCTGCATATTTTCGGCTCCATAGAGGGACAAGGCAGGGATGCCCTCTGTCCCCATTATTGTTTGCACTGGCGATTGAGCCCCTGGCGATAGCGTTGAGGGGTTCCAAGAAGTGGAGGGGAATACTTAGGAGAGGAGAAGAGCACCGGGTATCTTTGTATGCGGACGATTTGCTACTGTACGTGGCGGATCCGGCGGAGGGGATGCCAGAAATAATGCGGATACTTGGGGAGTTTGGGGATTTTTCAGGGTATAAATTGAACATGGGGAAAAGTGAGTTGTTTGTGGTGCATCCAGGGGAGCAGAGTAGAGAAATAGAGGACCTACCGTTGAGGAAGGTAACAAGGGACTTTCGTTACCTGGGGATCCAGATAGCTAAGAATTGGGGCACATTGCACAGGTTAAATTTAACGCGGTTGGTGGAACAGATGGAGGAAGATTTCAAGAGATGGGATATGGTATCCCTGTCAATGGCAGGGAGGGTGCAGGCGGTTAAGATGGTGGTCCTCCCGAGATTCCTCTTTGTGTTCCAGTGCCTCCCGGTGGTGATCACGAAGGCTTTTTTTAAAAGGATTGAAAAAAGCATCATGGGTTTTGTCTGGGCCGGGAAGACCCCGAGAGTGAGGAAGGGATTCTTACAGCGTAGCAGGGATAGGGGGGGGGGGCTGGCACTACCGAGCCTAAGTGAGTATTATTGGGCCGCTAATATTTCAATGGTGAGTAAGTGGATGGGAGAGGAGGAGGGAGCGGCGTGGAAGAGATTAGAGAGGGCGTCCTGTAGGGGGACTAGCCTACAGGCTATGGTGACAGCCCCATTGCCGTTCTCACCGAGGAACTACACCACAAGCCCGGTGGTGGTGGCTACACTGAAGATTTGGGGACAGTGGAGACGGCATAGGGGAAAGACTGGAGCTTTGGGGGGGGTCCCCGATAAGAAACAACCATAGGTTTGCCCCGGGGGGAATGGATGGGGGATATGGAATGTGGCAAAGAGCAGGAATAACGCAACTGAAAGATCTATTTGTGGATGGGAAGTTCGCGAGTCTGGGAGCGCTGACCGAGAAATATGGGTTGCCCCAAGGGAATGCATTCAGGTATATGCAACTGAGGGCTTTTGCGAGGCAACAGGTGAGGGAATTTCCGCAGTTCCCGACACAAGAGGTGCAGGACAGAGTGATCTCAAAGACATGGGTGGGGGATGGTAAGGTGTCAGATATATATAGGGAAATGAGGGACGAAGGGGAGACTATGGTAGATGAACTAAAAGGGAAATGGGAAGAAGAGCTGGGGGAGGAGATCGAGGAGGGGCTGTGGGCAGATGCCCTAAGCAGGGTAAACTCGTCGTCCTCGTGTGCCAGGCTAAGCCTGATTCAGTTTAAGGTATTACACAGGGCGCATATGACTGGAGCACGGCTCAGTAAATTTTTTGGGGTGGAGGATAGGTGTGCGAGGTGCTCGAGAAGCCCAGCGAATCATACCCATATGTTTTGGTCATGCCCGGCACTACGAGGGTTTTGGATGGGGGTGACAAAGGTGCTTTCAAAAGTAGTGGGGGTCCGGGTCGAACCAAGCTGGGGGTTGGCTATATTTGGGGTTGCACAAGAGCCGGGAGTGCAGGAGGCGAGAGAGGCCGATGTTTTGGCCTTTGCGTCCCTAGTAGCCCGGCGCAGGATATTGCTAATGTGGAAAGAAGCCAAGCCCCCGGGGGTGGAGACCTGGATAAAGGCCATGGCGGGGTTTATAAAGCTAGAGCGGATTAAGTTCGTCCTAAGGGGGTCGGCTCAAGGGTTCACCAGGCGGTGGCAACCGTTCGTCGAATACCTCGCGGATAGATAGATGGAATGGGAAAAAGAAGGCAGCAGCAGCAGCCCAGGATCGGGGGGGGGAGGGGAGGGGTAGGGGGGGTGGGGTTACTTGTGACAAGGCAGTTGCCAATTAGGGCTAGTTTTCATTTTTGTTATTTAATATTTATTCATTTTTTTTGTTTATATAAAATAGGTCATTGTTATTTGTGCTGTTATAATATTGTGTAAAGGATGCACAATGTACTGTGTTGGTTGACCAAAAATTTTCAATAAAATATTTTAAAAAAAAATTTTTTTTAAAAAACTCGATTAGCATTCTTAATCACCTGTTGCACCTGCACACCAACTTTTTGCGACTCGTGCACCAGCACACCCAGGTCCCTCTGCACAGCAGCATGTTTTAACATCTTACCGTTTAAATAATAATCCATTCTGCTGTTATTCCTCCCAAAATGGATAGCCTCACACTTGGCAACATTGAATTACATCTGCCAGACCCTAGCCCATTCACCTAACCTATCCAAATCCTTCTACAGACTTCCGGTATCCTCTGCACTTTTTGCTTTACCACTCATCTTAGTGTCGTCTGAAAACTTTGACACATTGCACTTGGGCCCCAACTCCAAATCGTCTATGTAAATTGTGAACAACTGCGGGCCCAACACTGATCCTTGAGGGACCCCACTAGTTACAGGTTGCCAACCAGAGAAACACCCATTTATCCCCACTCTCTGCTTTCTGTTAGTTAACCAATCCTCTACCCATGCTACCACTTTACCCTCAATGCCATGCATCTTTAATTTATGCAGCAACCTTTTGTGTGGCGCCTTGTCAAAAGCTTTCTGGAAATCCAGACATACCACATCCATTGGCTCCCTGTTATCTATTGCACTGGTAACGTCCTCAAAAAATTCTACCAAATTAGTCAGACACGACCTACCCTTTGTGAACCCATGCTGCGTCTGCCCAATGGGACAATTTCCCTCCAGGTACCCCGCTATTTCCTCCTTAATGATAGATTCCAGCATTTTCCCTACAACCGAAGTTAAGCTTACCGGCCTCTAATTACCCACTTTCTGCCGACCTCCTTTTTTTAAACAGTGGTGTCACGTTTGCTACTTTCCAATCCTCTGGGACCACCCCAGAGTCTAGTGAATTTTGATAAATTATCACTAGTGCGTTTACAATTTCCCTAGCCATCTCTTTTAACACTCTGGGATGCATCCCATCAGGGCCAGGAGACTTGTCTACCTTTAGCCCCATTAGCTTGCCCAATACTGCCTCCTTAGTGATTATAATCATCTCAAGGTCCTCACCTATCATATCTTTATTTCCATCAGTCACTGGCATGTTATTTGTGTCCTCCACTGTGAAGACTGACCCAAAAAACCTGTTCAGCTCCTCAGCCATTTCCCCATCTCCTATTATTAAATCTCCCTTCTCATCTTCCAAAGGACCAATATTTACCTTAGCCACTCTTTTTTGTCTTATATATTTGTAGAAGCTTTTACTATCTGCTTTTATGTTCTGAGCCAGTTTACTTTCATAGTCTACCTTACTCTTCTTTATAGCTTTTTTAGTAGCTTTCTGTTGTCCCCTAAAGACTTCCCAGTCCTCTAGTCTCCCACTAATTTTTGCCACTTTGTATGTTTTTCCTTCAATTTGATACTCTCCCTCAACTCCTTAGATATCCACGGTCGATTTTTTCCCCTTTCTACCGTCTTTGTTTTTTGTCGGTATGAACCTTTCCTGAACACTGAAAGATCGCTCGGAAGGTTCTCCACTGTTCCTCAACTGCTTCACCATGAAGTCTTTGCTCCCAGCCTACATTAGCTAGCTCTTCTCTCATCCCATTGTAATCACCTTTGTTTAAGCACAAAACACTAGTGTTGGATTTTACCTTGTCATCCTCCAACTGTATTTTAAATTCCACCATATTGTGGTCGCTCCTTCCAAGAGGATCCCGAACTATGAGATCATTAATCAATCCTGCCTCATTACACAGGACCAGATCTAGGACCGCTTGTTCCCTTGTAGGTTCCATTACATACTGTTCCAGGAAATTATCCCGAGCACATTCGATAAAATCTTCCTCAAGGCTGCCTTTACCAACCTGGTTAAACCAATCGACATGCAGATTAAAATCTCCCATGATAACCGCTGTACCATTTCTACATGCATCCGTTATTTCTTTGCTTATTGCCTGCCCTACCATCCTGTTACTATTTGGTGGCCTATAGACTACTCCTATCAGTGACTTTTTCGCCTTACTATTTCTGATTTCCACCCAAATGGATTCAACCTTATCCTCCATAGCACCGATGTCATCCCTTACTATTGCTTGGATGTCATCCTTAAATAACAGAGCTACAGCACCTCCCTTACCATCCACTCTGTCCTTTCGTATAGTCTGATACCCTTGGATATTTAACTCCCAGTCGTGACCATCTTTTAACCATGTTTCAGTAATGGCCACAAGAGGCCCATTTACGGGTACGTGACCAGACTAGGCTCCAGAAAGTCTGGGAGTGTCAGGTGTTTTACTGTGAATGACAATAGGGCCCGGGGGGGTAGCGATTTTAATCACAAGGAGGGTCTGGTACGGGGCGGAGCGGGTCAGAGCTTATCAGGGGGTAGCATGTGTATTAGAGGGAAAGTCGGTGATCCTAGTGAACATGTATGCTCCAAATTGGGACGATGTATCGTTTATGTTGGCTACAGTACAGTGGTTGGCATGTCCGAGAGGAGAGCCAGATTGGAGAGGATGCCGTTTCAGTTAGCGGTACTTAGGGGTAAAGTTGCTGGAGATTGGGCGTGGCTCCGGAGGTTGCATTATATGAGCTTAGTGAGTAGAGTTAAGATGGCTTTGCAGAGGTGGGATAGTTTCCCTTATTTTTGGCCGGTCAGGACCAATTGGTTAAAATGAACATCTTGCCAAGAATCTGGTTTTTATTTCAGTGTCTCCCGATGTTCCTGCCCAAGACCTTTTTGCCAGAAGGTTCGAGCGGCTTATTTCCGGCTTTATTTGGGAGGGGACTATCCCAAGGATTCGGAGAGTCTCCTTCACAAGGACAGACAGTTAGGAGGTCTGGCGCCGCCAAACTTGCTGTATTATGACTGGGCAGCCAAAGCAGATAGGGTGTTGGGATGGTGCAGAGACCCATGGGCTCTCTGTCAGGTCATGATGCAGAGGGACAAGTTTGGTGGCAGTGGTAACGGCGATATTTCCATTGGCGCCGGCAAGGTACTCAACGAACCCAGTAGTGGTATCCATGTTAAAAGATATGGAGGCAACTCCACCAGCATTTTAAGTTGGGGCCAGCTTCAAGACGTCCATTTGTTTGAGCCACCATATTTGAGGCATGGAAAGAGAAAGGGCTGGAGAGAGTGAGTGATTTATTCCTGGAAGGGCGGTTTGCCAGTTTAGAGGAATTAAAGAAGGAATTTGGGTTGGTAGGCTCAGTCGGATTTAGGTACCTTCAGAGTACAGAGCGTTCTGAAGAGGATGTTCTCGGATTTTCCGGTAGTGCCGCCATCATCCTTATTAAAGAGGATCCTCTCCTGTTCGGGATCGGAAGGCAGCACGTCAGACATGTACGAACGGATCGTACGGAGTTTGGTAGAAAGGGTAAAGGGTAAATGGGTGGAGGAATTGGGGCCATTACTGGAGGAGGAGGAACCAAAAGATGTCCGAGCCTTCGCCTTGTTTGTGGCGCAGAGGTGGATCTTGCTGGGTTGCAGGCTAGCAACGCCGAGTGTGTGCCGTGGTTCGGGGACTTGATGGAATTTTTCCACCTCGAGAAGGTCAAGTACACTGTGAGGGGGTCACTTGAAGTGTTCCACTGGAAATGGCGGCCATTTATATTGTATTTCAGAGAGTTGGTCACTGTTAGCTGTTGAAGGGGGATGTGGGTGTGGAGAAGGGGAAAGAAAGAGGCAAATACACGGGGGATGGACCATATTCTTTGGGTTGAAGAGTTATTTGGGGGTTTCTGGTTGTTTGCGTCTAGTTAGGATGATTGTTTCTTTGTAATTTTATATAAAGTGTTAAAACTTTAATTAAAACATTAAAAAAAACATAACAATCAAGTCATTTCTGAAATGTAATAATGCGTGATATCAATGAAATTTTTTTACTAATTACCTTGGCCTTAATTCATTTAGGCCGCACAAGAGAGAGAGGAACTTCAAAATCACGGGGATGAGCTTGATGCTAAAATTTCCAAAGGTGAAAAAGAATTAAGAGCCCTGGAGAATACATTACAGCTGCTCAACAATCAAAATGCAACATATCAAAAATCTTTCAACAGGGTCACAGAAACAAGTATGTGCTTTCCCACAGCTTACAAAATGAGAGGTTTTTTTCTTAATTGTAGTAGCAATGCAAAATTCCACTTCATATTTACTAATGCTGTGTCTCATTAAAATAATTCCAAGAAAAATGGAAGACATACATTAGATTAGGCATTTTCAAAGTCGGGGTCGCGCGTGGGGTGGGCGCCGTGAGGGTCGCGGAGCCGTCCGCTGCAGCACTCCCGATTGCGCATATTTGTGTGCAACAGCAGCCGGCTTTTAACAAGCCGGCTGCCTTCAAAATGACGGCTGCGACCATATAAAAAAATAAGGGCGCATTGCGCTTGCGTGCTCAATCATCGTGCACATGCGCAGTGCGCCCGCATTTTTTTATATGGCCGCGGCCGTCATTTTGAAGGCCGCTCGCAGCCCGCATTGTTAAAAGCCGACTGCTGCGGCTGTTGCACGTGAATTTGCGCAATCGGAGAGGCAGGAGAAGATTTTTTTTTTTAAATTCAATGTAATCTTCCTGCCTGAAGGGAGGCAGAGAGCAGGTCACGCCCCCCGAACGACAACGTCATGTGCTTTGGGCACGATTGCGATTCCTCCATTTGGTTAGCAGCAAACAAGTAAAACCAAGCAGGCTCACCTCTCGCATTCAAGGTAGGAGAAAATGGTGGGTCTCGAATGTCAGCCGGTGTGCGTCGCGAAGGTCAGCCAGCATGAGTTACGAAGGTCGGCCGGCGTGGGTCGCGAAGGTTGGCCGGTTTGTAAAAATTGGTCCCCGGAAAAAAACGTTTGAAAAACACAGCATTAGATACAATGTCACTTGAGAACTACCCTCCATTTTCTGAAAATAGCGGGAAATGTTGATCCCAACTGTCCAATTCAAGAGAAAAGAAGAGAGACAAAAACAGCAAATTTATAGTTCTACCTCTGTTACACCAAGGACATCTGAAATAGAACAGATCTTCATTTAGGACAAGTGATTTTTCAGGCCTAAGACAAGGATTTGGTAATTTACATAATTTAAGGAATGCTGGTTTTCAGATCTGCCTGGGAAAATGGGCTGCCGTAGTATGGCTAACTACCACCAAAATGTAAGTTAAACATTTTTAAAGCTGGATGATTGTTACCAACCCATGAAAGTCTCGCACACCCAGAACATACCTGGTGCTGGAATTGGTTGTGCTGCCACTGGAGGGGCAACAGGCTTCAGCAGCTCCTCTAAATTATTCAAAGAATTATTCAAGGGCTAATTTTGGGCAAGTCTCAGGCCTCCCAATTTGGGCATGTACTCTGATACAAAAATGGGTATAATCAATTTGCCCTCACACGACCTACAATCCATTTTATTTTAGTAATTCTCACAAACCATGAAGTATAAAGCAGAAATTGAAAATTAGACAAAGTAAAAAAGCAAAATAAAGATTGGATATATAGATGGTATTAAGGGAGAGAAATAAAAGAGACAGAAACAGTTAAACACTTAGTTACTCAAATCTGCAATGCTAATTTTCTTGAGGAAATGCAACTCCAAACTTATAAAATAAGTTGCAGTCATTTTAATCGATAGTCAAGCAAGGTTTGGCTTATAATGTACAAAACCTTTTCTTAGCAATACTTTGTCTCCAAATCAAAAAAAATCAATACCTACTGAGTTCAACATTTTAAATAATTTACACTACAGGTGAAGAGTTTGAAAATAAACTACAGCTGGAAGAACAAAAAAAGGCCATTGATGAAAAATACAGATATAAGCGCAGGCAAATAAGAGAGCTTCAAGAGGACATTCAGGTAATGGATTAAAATAATGATGTTTCCAACACTGGAAAGCCAATTAACTTGAACTTACTTGGAAATTTTCAGATGAATTATATTCTCATGTCAGGTAAATGATTCCATCCTAAAACCCAGGAAAAGATTCAGAAATGTGCATCAATATCTTGCATTTTACTGTCAAACTCATGCTGCTCATGCTCTGGTCTGTTCCACTTGATGTCATTGATTAAACAAAACTTAATAAATGTCCACAGCTGTCAGAACTATTATTTGCAAGAATGTTAAGGAAACAGATTTAACGTTTTGACATGGAATCACTTAGGTTGTCTCAAATCATGATCATTGCAACAATGTTGCATGATTAATTAATTGTTTCAAAAGGAGCTCCTACCATAGATCAATGGAGCATCAGCAGGGATGTGTACCTCTCGTTTCGTACACTAGTTTATGATACCGATGTCCCTCTTTATTTGGGGAAGCACATTTATGTTAATAAGGAGCTAGACTACAGAAAGAACCAGTTTTGTCCAGATGTATTGTGAATCTGGCTCACCAATTAAGAAATATAAAAACTTTTCTTGGATTTTTACCCCTTCAGGACATCCTAAAACACAACAGTCAATTACTCACATTTGAAGTATAATTACTGGTGTTGTGTATACAAAACTCAACAGCCAGTTTG
The DNA here is from genome assembly GCF_047496885.1 of Scyliorhinus torazame. Classification (NCBI taxonomy): domain Eukaryota; kingdom Metazoa; phylum Chordata; class Chondrichthyes; order Carcharhiniformes; family Scyliorhinidae; genus Scyliorhinus; species Scyliorhinus torazame. The sequence goes on along the minus strand of NC_092720.1, from coordinate 52,596,666 downwards.
TGCACAATAATATCACAGAAACAAGAACGAGATGACAATTCAGTCAGTTTTGGTGATTTCTTTTATGGGTAGCTTGGACACAAGAATTGCCCTATTTTTTTAAAGCGACATAGGATTTAGTGCATCCACAGAGAGTACATTGGCTTCAATTTAACATCTCAACCAAAAGGTGGCATCCATAATAATGCAGTACTCCCTGAGGACTGCACTTAAGTGCCAAGCTAGAGTTTAAAGCTATGACCTCAGCGGGATTTAATGCCATTCACCCAACCCTGTGGCATGTTTTCTAGCAGTGGCGGCAAGATCTTCCAGTCTCACTGAAGTCTACGCCGTTTTGTATGGCACACCCGTCCCGCAGCCAAATAATCCACAATTTGGGGTGGGGGGAGATGAGAGAGAGAGAGAGGCCTTCGACATGACTGCAAAATCTTACTGGCAGGAAGGGACAGAAAATCTTATTCCGTGTTCAAAGCTGTTACCAAAGTTAATCATATCAGGTACAGCATATTTTTATGGTCATCGGTCCATCCATTGCAGGATGGTTGAATTCCAATATTCTTAAGAAATAATGAAAGATTTTTAATTTATACAATATCTTTCACAATATCAATGTCCCAAAACATTATATAACTAATAAAGTACTCACTGTTGTAATGTATGAAGAAGTGCACCAAATATGCTTACAGCAAGGCCTTAAATACAGCACGATATATTACCAATCAATTTTGTGTGATACAAAAGTAGAAAAACTGGAATACTCAGCAGGACAGGCATTAGCTGTGGAGGGAGAAACATGTACAGTTTCAGGTCAATTATCTTTTGTTAAGATTTAAATTTTTTAAATTTCAGATTTCCAACATTTGCAGTATTTTTCTTATATTAATATTCTGGTGATGTTGGTAAGGAATAAATATTACCCAGGATATTGGGAGGACTCCTGAGCTCTTCCTTAAAATAAAGTAGTGGGAGGCAGTGGCATAGTGGTATTGTCACTGGACTAGTAATCCAGAGACCCAGGGTAATGTTCCAGTGACCCTGGTTCAAATCCCACCACAGCACGACAGGGTGAAATTTGAATTTAATAATAATTTGAATTAAAATTCCTATGATGTCAATGATCATTGTCGATAAAAAACATCTGGTTCACTCGTCCTTTAGATAAGGAAATCCTTTTTCCTTACCTGGTCTGGGCTACATGTGACTCCAGATCCACAGCAATGTGGTTGACTCTTAAATGCCCTTTGAAATGGCCTAGCAAGCCACTCAGTCCAAGGGCAATTAGGATGGGCAATAAATACTGGCCCACATCCCATGAACAAATTAAAAATAAATGCCAAGAGTGGTTTATGTCCAACTGAAAGCAAATGTGGCTTTGATTCAACACCTCATTTGAAAGACAACTAGTAAAATGATCTGGAGATAAGAGTTAAAATCACACAATGACAGCTGGTGAATTTAAATTTCATTAAATTAATCTAATTTTAAAAGTGTTACTGTCACTAATCACGACCATAAAATTACTGGAGTGTCATTAAAAACCCATTTGGTTCACTAATATCCATTAGGGAAGGAAATCTGCCATCTGTAGCTGTTCTGGCCAAAATATGATTCTAGAGCCACGCCAATTAACTTTCTCTAAAATGGCCTAGCCACCAACTCACATGTATTAAAGTCTCAGCATCCCAGGGCAATTGGAGATGGGCAAGGGCAGCACGGTGGCGCAGTGGGCACTGCTACCTACGGCTCAGAGGACCCGGTTTCGATCCTGGCGCCAGGTCACTGTCTATGTGGAGTTTGCACATTCTCCCCATGTCTGCGTGGGTCTCACCCCCACAATTCAAAGATGTGCAGGTTAGGTGGATTGGCGGCACTAAATTGCCCCTTAATTGGAAAAAAATAATTGGGTACTCCAAATTTATTTTAAAAAAGAAATGAGCAATAAATGCTGGCCTAGCCAATCAGTCTTTGAACGAATAAAACTGTGTAATACTCCTTAAATACTGGAAAAAAACTGTAAACATTTTGGATACATTTCACAAATCACAAAAAGCATAAGCCGAAATTTAGAACATTTTATTTGCAATTATCCTCCCTCTCTCCTCTTCCCCCCCCACCAATGAAATATTAACTTGTGGCTTCTCCCTCAGTCCATGGCAAACACCTCAGACAATCTGTTAAAGGAAGAATCAGCACTCAATGCGATAACTGAAGAGCAACAGGACAAAACCGTGCATCTCATAAAGGAGTTGGAGGATCAGATAGGCAAACTGGAAAGGGTGACAAAACATGTGCGTAAAACTAAATATTACTGTTTGTAGCGTTGTTTCAATGTCATATTCTTTCAAACTGCTCTCGCACCCTGAACCCATTGTACAATTTAGCATATCTTCAAGTTGCTTAAACCGTGCTAATCGTCAATTGTCCTTCGCAGCAAAAATAAGATCTTAATATTCAATAACAATTTTGGCGTTTGACAAAGGAAAAATGGGTTACATGTTTACATTTCAATAAATTAACATCAATTTTGTATAATATTGTACAGTTGATCTGTAGATAGTGGATTATAAACACTAAACAGACAAGCAAAGCAAGAAAATTCAAGCCATTTATCCAATTGAAAAACAAGCATCAAATAACCGTTTGTTTTAAATTTCCATCTCTGTTCATTTTATTGCTTCTTGTTACATGCATCACAGAGACATATCCTGACCATTTTCAGAATGATTTTTCTCTAAATTATTTTATCAGGAAAAAGTTAAGTAATTTGCTACAATGAGCGGCATGGTAGCACAATAGTTAGCACTGTTGCTTCACAGCGTCAGGGTCCCAGGTTCGATTCCCAGCTTGGGTCACCGTCCGTGCAGAGTCTGCACGTTCTCCCAGTGTCTGCGTGGGTTTCCTTTGGGTGTTCCGGTTTCCTCCCACAATCCCGAAAGAGGTGCTGTTAGGTAATTTGGACGTTCTGAATTCTCCCTCCGTGTACTCGAACAGGCGCCATAATGTGGCGACGAGACCTTTGACTGTAACTTCATTGCAGTGATAATGTAAGCCTACTTGTGACAATAAAGATTAATTATTAAATATTTTCTAGCATGATGAATTCTTATGTGAAGTGTCCTTCGTTTTACTTTTTATCCAAGATCATGTTATATTTGTACTGTTTAACGAAAAAATTCTGAATGTTGAATCAATTTTCAAAACAGTGTTCTAAAGTTGTCAAAGATATTCGTTCTGCCAAGAAAAGCCCAGGAGCAACCCAAGAGGAGCAAGATATCAATCTTCGTGAACTACGAGACTTCAACAGGTCATTGAATAAGCTATTAGCAGATGCAATGGATGATTGTCCGAGTTTGGCTGCTGATCTTCAACTTTACTTTGACCAGGTAAAACAAATCAATACATTGTGCAGTTACAATTACAATTTTAAGTATTGAATTTTGGACTGGAGCTTAATCTGATTTAATAATAATGAAATAATTTCCCTTTGAAATTCAAATTTGGGAGTTAAGACTCTACAAAACATAATCTAATAATAATTGCAGCTATGGTGTGTCCTCCTTTTTCTGACATTAGATAAATATTAACTAAAATTTCACAAATAAATTATGCTATAATTTGGTTTATTATTTATAAAATTAATTTTTGAACTATATAATGTGATGGAAAATCTGTTCAGAAAAATTCAAGTCTACCACGAAGACACATTAGTTAGTGAAACCTAATTGACCATATTTTAATTTAGGCTTGTTTACCATTACCAACTGCTCCTACACCACCAAGTAGCCAGCACAGTTCAAGAACACCATCTGTTCGTAGCTCTGGATCATCCGCAAGGTTAGTGCTTTGCAAGTAAACATACATAGGGTAAACATGCTGTGACCAAATAAGAGCCTATTCAAATATTAATTTATGGTACAATTCCTCACACATCAGGTCCCTGACTGCAACTCGGAATTTGTTTTTATATAGGTGAGGGAAGGGGTGCAAGTTCTTTAATTATTATTTGTTACATTGAGTCTACAGCACAGAAACAGACTATTCAGCCCATATGGTCTGTGGTGGCATTTATCCTGCATACCATCTGCCTCCCATCTCTCTTCCTCTAACAGTCAACATCCCCTACCATTGTTTTCTCCCTTATCTGCTTATCCAGCATCCCCCTCGGTGCATGTATGCTTGTTGCCTCAACCACCCCTAGTAGTGATACGTTCAATGTTCATATTACCCTATGGGTAAAGACGTTTCTCCTAAATTCCCTATTGAGTTTATTGATGCCCACCTGCATCTATGTATTTTTTTTTTTAAACTGGCCTTATTAACCTGCAATACTACTTTATACGATTTGTTTTTGTTTCCTCAAGATCCCATTTCTTCTGTACCTTATTTGGATTATTAGCTAACCAATACTTATTCTACCAAAATGCCCCATTGCACACTTACTTATATTGAAATTCATTCACTAATTAAATCCCCCTCTGCAAGTTTATTAAAGTCTTCTTGTATTTTGTTTTAGTCTTTCTTTGTATTAACACCCTCCAATTTGGTGTTGTCCACAAATTTGGAAAGCGTACTGAGATTCAGAGTCAATAATGTAATTAAAATCATACTATGTAACAAATGGATCAAATAGTCATAACACTCCAAATTCTCGAAGAGGCACACAATCTTCATACAGAAATATGTTTTCTTAATGCAGAGTTTTATCTGATAAATAAGATGAAAAGTGAATAGGATTGGATTTGATCACAGCCACTCCTGATACCTTGCCCAAATAAATCTGGTTGATCTCGGCTCTTTTAACATTGCGAGTAGAACCAAGCCAGGTTTTATCCACAACCAATAGTTACAAAGTGCCACTTAGTAGTGAACCTGTTTTACTTGATGGTTAGTTTTCCTGGATAATAACTATAAGCATTCTTAAGGACATATAAACCTACTTGGAAAGTACTGATAAGCTCGTAGTCGGATGTCAAATTTGGCGAGCCACTCCATGGGATGTCAAATGGAGAAATTAGGCAACAAATCTTTGCGGGCAGGTTGATGAGATATCTTGCATGGTCCAAGATTCATGGTGTGACAGAGGTACTTCAGATTGTCCATTTACAGTTTGCTCCTGCCCGGTACAGGTTTGGTTGAGCACGTCCACTGTCTTCAAGGGAGATCAAAGCCAGGAAGCTCCAGTGAGTGATTCATGCTGGTGAAAGCTGATGATATTGTGCATGTGGTCTCCAGCTGATGTCGTCAAGACAACTGGGGAGGTGGTGGTGTAATGCTTTTGTCACTGAACTAATAAAGAGACTCCGAGTAATGCTTGGAGGACCCAGGTTCAAATCCCGCCACTGCAGATGGTGAAATTTTAATTCAATAAAAGTCTGGAATTTTTTTTAAAAAGTCAAATGATGACCATGAAACCATTGTCGATTGTCGTAAAAACCCATCTGGTTCACTAATGTCCTTCAGGGAAGGAAATCTGCCGTTCTTACCTGGTCTGGCCAACATGTGACTCCAGACCCACAGCAGTGAGGTCAACTCTTTTTTTTTAATAAACAATTTTAATGAGGTATTTTTGGCATTACAAACAGCAACAGTATAAAAAACAATGTACAAAGAATAATAAACATAATACAATCACCGACTCCCAACCCGTCACATTAACCCACTATTCTACGGTACCCCCCCCCCCCCCCCCCGCTGACGATTAATTCTCCGCGAAGAAGTCGATGAATGGTTGCCACCTCCGGGCGAACCCTAGCAGTGACCCTCTTTAGGCAAACTTAATCTTCTCTACTCCGAGAAAGCTCGCCATGTCAGTTAGCCAGGTCTCCGACTTTGGGGGCTTTGAGTCCCTCCATGCTATCTGTATCCGTCTCCGGGCTACCAGGGAAGCAAAGGCCAGAACATCTGCCTCTTTCTCCCCCTGGACTCCCGGGTCCTCCAACACCCCAAAAATCACCACCTCTGGACTCATTGCCACCCTTGCTTTCAATACCATTTCAATACTCGCAAACCCCTGCTAATATCCCCTAAGTTTTGGACATGCCCAGAACATGTGGACATGGTTTGCTGGTCCTCCCGCACATTTTACACACCTGTCCTCCACCCCAAAGAATCTACTCATCCGGGCCACTGTCATGTGGGCCCGGTGGACCACCTTGAATTGGATCAAGCTGAGCCTGGCGTAAGTCGCGGTCACGTTGATTCTGCTCAAGACGTCTGCCTAAAAGCCATCCTCCATCTCACCACCCAGCTCCTCCACCCACCTACACTTCAGCTCCTCGTTCTGTGTCTCCTCCGCTCCCATGAGCTCTTTGTAGATGTCCGAAACGCTCCCCTCTCCCGCCCATCCCCTAGACACTACCCTATCCTGGATCCCCCTTAATGACAGGAGTGGGAAGGATGAAACCTGACTGCGCAGAGTCCTGCACCTGTAAATATCTAAATTTGTTCCCCCTTGCCAACCCAAACTTCTCCAGCGCCCTCAAGCTAGGGAAGCTCCCCTCTAAAAACAAGTCCCGCATCCTCTCAATTCCCACCCTTCGCCATACTCAGAACCCCCGATCCAAGCTCCCCGGGGCAAACCGGTGATTGTCACAAATTGGGGACCAGACCGATGCTCCCACTGCGCCAGCGTACCTCCTCCACTGACCCCAAATTCTCAGGGCCGCCACCACTACGGGGCTGGTGGAGTACCTCGCCGGCGGGAACGGCAGAGGTGCCGTTATCAACGCCCCCAGACTGGTGCCCCTACACGAGGCTGCCTCCATACTATCCCAAACCGACTCTGCCCCCACCACCCACTTCCTTATCATGGCTATGTTAGCCGCCCAGTAATAATTACTGAAATGCAGCAACGCAAGCCCCCCCCCCCCCCCCCCCTCCCCCTGATTCCGCTCGAGCATCACCTTCTTCACTCGCGGGGACTTATCGCCCATACAAAGCCCAGGATGATTTTATTAACCCTCTTGAAAAATGACCGCGGAATGAAAATTGGGAGACACTGAAATACGAACAAAAATCTCGGTAGGACCGTCATTTTGACCGTCTGCACTCTCCCAGCTAACCACAGTGGGAACGCATCCCATCTCTGAAGCTCACCCCTCATCTGTTCAACCAACCGGGACACGTTCAACTTGTGTAACTGGCCCCAGTCGCGCGCCACTTGTATCCCTAAATACCTGAAACTGTCCCCTACTAACCTGAACAGCAGCTCCCTCAGCTGACCCTCCTGACCCCTCGCCTGGACTACAAACATCTCACTCTTTGTCATATTCAGTTTATACCCCAAAAACCGGCCAAATTCCCCCAGTCGCCATAATTTCGCCCATCCCCGCCCCTGGATCTGATACGTACAAGAGCAGGTCGTCCGCATACAGCGAGACTCTATGTTCCACCCCCCCCCACCCCCAACCAGCCCCTTGAAGTTCTCAGAGCAATTGCCAGTGGCTCTATAGCTAGCACAAACAGCAGTGGGGAGAGGGGGCACCCCTGTCTTGTCCCCCGGTACAGTCTAAAATAGTCCGAGGTTGTCCTATTCGTCCTTATACTAGCCTCCGGGGCCTGGTACAACAGCCTGACCCAGTCAATAAAGCCCCTACCGAACCCAAATCGTCCCAGCACCTTCCATAGATAGTCCCACTGCACCCGGTTGAACGCCTTCTCCGCATCCATTGCCACCACGACCTCAACCTCCCTACCCTCTGGGGGCATCATGATCACATTGAGCAGTCTTCTTATATTGGCCACCAGCTGCCTGCCCTTGACAAACCCAGCCTGATCCTCCATAATCACATCCGGCACAAAATCTTCAATCCTGGAGGCCAAAATCTTGGTCAGCAACTTGGCATCCACATTAAGCAGGGAAATCGGCCTATATGACCCGCATAGCTCCGGGTTCTTGTCCCGCTTCAATATCAACGAAATAGTGGTCTGTGACATCATCGGGGGCAGCGCCCCTCTGTCCCTCGCTTCATTGAAAACCTTAACCAGCAACGGCCCTAATGTCCCCAGGAACTTTTTATAAAACTCCACCGGGTACCCGTCCGGCCCCCGGGTTTTACCCGACTGCGTTGCCTTCAAGCCCTCAACTATTTCTTCGGCCCTAATTGGGGCCCACAGGCCATCCACCAGCTCCCTACCCACCCTTGGGAAGGTCAGTCCACCCCATGGGGGTTTCCAAGCGGTAGAGCCTACTGTAAAAGTCCCTGAACGCCCTGCCGACTCCCCTACCAAGTTCCCCTCCCCATCAACCACCCTCTCTATTTCCCTGGCTGCCTCCCTCTTCCTAAGCTGCTGTGCCAGTATTCTGCTGGCCTTCTCCCCATGCTCATAAAATGCCCCCCTCACCTTTCTAAGCTGCTCCACTGCTTTAACCTGTGGACAACACCCCAAACTCAGCCTGCAGCTTCCGACGCTCCCTTAAGTGCTCCACCCCCGGGGTCACCGCATACCTCCTGTCTATCTGTAAGATCTTCTTAACCAAACGGTTCGTTTCTGCCCTATCCGTCCTGTCCCTATCCGCCCGGATAGCAATGTGGTTGACTCTTAACTGCACCCTCAAGGGCAATTAAGGATGGGCAATAAATGCTGGCAGTCTGCAACGCCCACATCCCATAAACAAATTAAAACAAACTGAAAGTAGCCGCCTGGTTTGATAAGTATGAAAGCACTGAACTTGGGAACTAAATTGCGGCGGCACGGTAGCACAGTGGTTAGCACTGTTGCTTCACAGCACCAGGGTCCCAGGTTCGATTCCCGGCTTGGGTCACTGTCTGTGCGGAGTCTGCACGTTCTCCGTGTCTGCTTGGGTTTCTTCCGGGTGCTCCACTCTCCTCCCACAAGTCCCGAAAGAGGCGGTTAGGTAATTTGGACATTCTGAATTCTCCCTGTGCGTACTCGAACAGCCGACGGAATGTGCAACTAGGGGCTTTTTACAGGAACTTCATTGTCGTGTTAATATAAGCCTACTTGTGACAATAAAGATTATTATTATTAGATTTAAATGTGAATGCTCAGATTGTGGTAAATTAAGATTGGTGAGTTACATGTGTGTAGATTGCCATGTGGAAATATGATGGTGTCGCTATAACTGATAGTTGCTCAAAGAAAGGTAGGCCTGAGTATTAAATATTACTGGACACAAGGTGTCCAGAAAGATAGGGAATGGTGGCTGTATTGATTAAGGATAATATTGCAGTGCTGGAGAGAGTTAGAGAAAGAGGATGTCCCAGAGGGATCAAGGACAAAATCGATTTGACGCGAGCTAAGAAACACAAAAGGTGCAATTACATTACTCAATCTAGTCCAGTGTCCACCAACCAGAGAAAAGGGAGCTAACGTTGAGAGTCTGGATGACTCATTGTCAAAGCTGACTCAAAATGTTAACTCCCTTTTCTCTCCACAGATGCTGTCAGACCTGAGATTGTCCAGTATTTTCTGTCTTTTTTTCAGATTCTAGCATCTGCAGTAATTTGCTTTTATCTTAACTATCCAAATATAGACCTGGAGAGTTGTAGTGTAAAGGGCAGAGAGGGGCAAGAGTTCCTGGAGTGTGTTCAATAAAATTTTCAACATAATAGTTTCCAGCCTAACAAGAAACAAAGCACCACTAAACCTAGCTCTTGGGACTGAAGTGGGCCAAGGGTCAGTAGGCAATTTTTTAAAGATCGAATGTAGGAAGGCAGATAATGTCTAAAAATCAGAATAAAGCCGCTGTGAAGAAGGGAGGGAGTGAGAGTTCACCGTCGAGTGAAAGGGCCAGCCCGGGAGTTGGCAAGATAGTGGAGGCTGGGTGGGGCCACACTGCTTACAGCAGAAAAGAAGGCCAAGGTGATGGCCTTAGAGAAGCAGTTCGCAAAGCACATGGAGGTGTTGAGGAAGATGACGGTGACGTTGAAGGTGTTGGTCAAGGAGGCAATTTACCAGGACTTAATGGGAGAACTGGTGAGGAGGCAAGCGGCTTTCGGCCGAGTAAAGACGGCATTGTACAGCAGTGGGGTGAGGTTTGGTGTGGTGTATCCAGCGAAGTTGAGGGTGATCTGTAACTCCAGAGACTTTTACTTTGAGACAGTGGAGGCGGCGGAGGCGTTTGTGAAGTCGGAAGGCTTGGGGCAGAAGTGAGGAACAGGACTGAAGACTGGTCGTGAAGTAAAAAATATAAAACAGAACTATATACGTATATGTATATATGTACATAGTTCTGTTTTATATTTTTTACTTCATGCTGTTATATGGGTTAGGTTTTGCCTTTGTTTTTTGTAGCGAGTTTTTTTCTGAGATTTATGTTACACGGGACATGTTGGGATTGAAGGGGGGGGGATGTTTTTTCTGGTTGTTGTACATGGAGGGGGGGGGGGGCATGTGCCCCCGCACTAGCGAGCTTAAGTCAGCTAGTGAATGGAGGTGTGGTGGGGGTACGAGCTGCGGACATTGGAGCCTGGTGAGCATATTTCGATGGGCCGGCGGTGTGAAAAGGTCCGGGGGGGGGGGGGGTTCGATACTGGGTGAGGTGTGTTCAAGAAGTGGATGGGGGGATTCTGGGAGGGGGGGGGCAATGCGATGGTAACAATGGATGCGGGCGGGTCAGGTCCAGTGGGCAGGGCCCGGAATTCTGATATTGGTGGATAGGAATATTGGGGGGGGCGGGGGAGTAACCCCCAGTTACATGGAACGTGAGGGGGTTGGGAGGACCAGTGAAGAGGTCAAGAGTGCTCACGCACCTGAAAAGTTTGAAGGCCAATGTGGTTATGCTGCAAGAGGGCGAAAGATCAGATGAGACTTGGGAAGGGCTGGGTGGGGACTGGAACTTGGTGCAGAAGCCAAGGTTAGATAGGTGGCAGCTGCGCTCGCTTGCTCAATCTGGGAGGGGGGGGGGGGTGGCGCGAGCAAAGGTGTCGACTGGGCTTATGGAGGAAATGGGGGGAGTGGACCTTTGGAGGTTTTTGCACCCGGGGGAGCAGGGGTATTAGTTTTTCTCCTCTGTCCATAAGGTCTATTCGAGGATAGATGTATTTGTGGTCGGGAAAGTGCTGTTGGCTTGGGTTAAGTGATCGGAGTACTCGGCAATAGTGCCGCATTGGATGGATATGGTTTTGGATAAGGGGGCGGTACAGAGGCCGGGATGGAGATTGGATGTGGGCTTGTTGGGGGACATAGGTTTTTATGACAAGATTGGGAAAGTAATTTTTTAAAAATAAATTTAGAGTACCCAATTCATTTTTTCCAGTTAATGGGCAGTTTAGCGTGGTCAATCCACCTAAATGGGAGAATGTGCAAACTCCACACTGACAGTGACCCAGAATCGAACCTAGGACTTCGACGCCGTGAGGCAGCAGTACTAATCACTGCGCCACTGTGCTGCCCTATTGGGAAGGTAATTGAGGAGTACGTGGGGTTTAATTGTACGGGGGAAGGTTTCGCAGGCGGTGGTGAGGTGATATCGTTTAAGGCGCAGGTGGATAAGGAGGAAAGGGTAGAGTGGCAGATATGTTGGAGGTGGACAGGAGGTATGCAGACGATGTGGATCCAGCGCTTTTGGAGAGAAGGAGGGAACTGCAGGCGAGCTTTAATCGGTTGTCCACAAGCAAGGCGGTGCGCCAATTGAGGCGGGCGAGGGGAGCAGTTTTGAGTATGGGGAGAAGGCGGTACGCATATTGGCAGGTCAACTTCAGAGGGAGGCGGCGGTGAGGGAAATTGTGGAGTGCGGGATAGGACAGGGAAATTGGTGGTGGCCCCGGATCAGATTAATAGGGTGCACAAGGAGTTTTAAGAGATGTTGTATAGGTCGGAGCCACCGGGGGAGGATCGGGAGATGCAAGAATTCCTGGATGGTTCGGAATACCCGAGATTGGGGGAGGAGCATAGGGTTACACATTGGAGGGGGCGATAGGGGAACAGGCAATTGGGAGGATGCAGTTGGGGAAGGTAGCAGAGCTGGATGGGTTCCCGGTTAAGTATTACAAGAAATTTAGAGACAAGTTGGCGCCACTGATGGTGGGGATGTTTGAGATAGGGAAGAGCGTACTGCCACAGACTTTGGGGCAGGACTCTATCTCCTTGCTGCTAAAGAAGGATAAGGATCCGACAGAGTGACGGGCCTATATCGCTATTGAATGTGGATGCAAAGATTGGCGACGGCGTTGGTGGTTAGGTTGGAGGAGTGCCTCCCGAAGGTGATAGGGCAGGACCAGACTGGGTTCGTGAAAGGGAGGCAACTATTTTTGAATATTAGGAGGGTGTTGAATGTGGTTATGGCACTGGCAGAAGGGGGAGGCGGGGGGGTGTTGGTGACAGAGGTGGTGGTGGTTGCACTGGATGCAGAAAAAGCGTTTGATCGCGTAGATTTGAGGTATTTGATTGCGGTGCCAGAGAGGTTTGGGACGGGGCCGCGATTTGTGGAGTGGGTAGTTATTGTATAGGGAGCCGAGGGCTAGTCTCCGCACAAACAACATGAGTTTGGGATTATTTTGCCCTGTACCGGTGAACCAGGCAGGGGTGTCCTATGTCCCCTGTTATTTGCGCTAGCAATTGAGCCTTTGGCCATCGCATTGAGGTGTTCAGGAGTGTGGAAGGGAATAGTGCGGCGGAACATAGGGTGTCTTTATACGCGGATAATTTATTATTGTATGTGTCAGAGCAGAGTGCGTCGACGGGGGGCATACTGGAGCTGCACCGAGCGTTTGGGTCCTTTTTGGGGTAGAAATTAAACCTGGAAAAAAGTGAATACTTTGTGGTGTCCCGGCTGGGGGTGGGGGGGCTGCCATTCCGTAAGGCGGCGACCCAATTTAGATATCTGGGGGTGCAGGTGGCGCGGGACTGGGGGGAGGTTGGGGCTCCATAGGAACAATCTTACTAGTTTGGTGGGGAGGGTGAAGGTGGACTTGACAAGGTGGGATAATCTTCCTCTGTCACTGGCAGGCCAGGTGCAGGCGATTAAAATGAATGTGTTGCTGCGGTTTTTGTTTATATTTCAGTGCCTGACGAAATTTTTACCAAAGGCGTTTTTTTAAGGAGGTGGAGAAGATGATTACCTAGTTTATTTGGGGGGCGGGGAAGGTGACTAGGATTAGGAAGGTACTTCTGCAGAGAGGACGGCAGGCAGGGAGGTTGGGACTCCCGAATCAATTGTATTATTACTGGGCGGCGAATGATGAAAAGGTGAGGAGCTGGGTTGGGGGGGGGGAGAAAGAGTTCCAGTGGGTTAGAATGGAGCAGAGTCTGTGCAAGAAGTCATAGCTGAGGGCATTGGCAACAGTGCCGCTCCCGATGGCCCTGGGTAAATATTCTGGGAGTCCAGTGGTGGCGGCGGCATTGAAGATCTGGAGGCAGTTGAGGCAGCACTTTGGGCGGGGTCAAGTGAGATGCCGATTAGGGGGAATCATAGGTGTGAGCCAGGAAAGTGGGATGGGAGATTTCGGAGATGGGAATTAGGGTAGAAAAGGATTTGTTTCTGGAGGGCCGTTTTGCAAGGCTGGAGGAGTTGGGGGAGAAATATGGACTGGGACAGGGGAGGTATTTAGATATCTGCAGGTTCAGGATTTTGCCAGGAAGGAGGTTCAGAGCTTCTCAATAGCGACGGCCTCCACAATGTTGGAGGCGGTATTGACGACAGGAGGAATGAAGGGGGTAGTGTCGCCGATTTTGGAAAGATTCTGGTGAGGACAAGGTATCATTAGAGGGGATTAAAGCGAAGTGGGAGGAAGAGTTGGGGTAGGGTATGGAGGTTGGGCTGTGGTATGAGGTGCACCGGAGGGTAAACGCCTCAACCTCGTACGGGTATTGGAGGGAGGTCTTTAAGGTCATCTCGGGGGTGGAGCATGTGAGGTTCAAACCAGGGTCCCTAGAAGCCATATTTGGGTTTTCGGACCAGCCTGGGCGGCAGGTGGGTGTGGGGGCAGATGCCTTTGCCTCACTGATTGCCCGAAGGAGATAGGAGTGGAGGTCAGCTTTTCCGCTCTATGCCTCGGCTTGGCTGGGGTACCTGCTGGAATTTCTGACGCTCGAGAAGGTGAAGTTTGAGTTGAGGGGGAGGATGGAAGGGTTCCACAATTCACAGGCATTGTCTATCCTGCACTTTCAAGAATTAGATGCCATCAAACATTAGAGGGGGGGTGGGTTGAGTGTATTGTTTATCATATATGGGATGACTTTGCAGTCTCTTTTGGTCTTTCTTGGTTTGTATTTGGGATGTAGGGGGGAGTTTTGGGTTTGTATGTTGAAGGAGATGCTATGATATGGAGATGCCAGCGTTGGACTGGGGTGAGCACAGTAAGAAGTCTTACAGCACCAGGTTAAAGTCCAACAGGTTTGTTTTGAATCACTAGCTTTCGGAGCACTGCTCCTTCCTCAGGTGAATGAAGAGGTGGGTTCCAGAAACATATATAGACAAAGTCAAAGATGCAATACAATACTGTGAATGCAAGTCTTTACAGGTAATTAAGTCTACAGGTCCAGACGGAGCAACTGGAGAGAGGGATAATCCCAGTTTAAAGAGGTGTGAATTGTCTCAAGCCAGGGCAGTTTGTAGAATTTCGCAAACCCAGGCCAGATGGTGGGGGGTGAATGTAATGCAACATGAATCCAAGGTCCTGGTTAAGGCCGTACTCATGTGTGCGGAACTTGCTATAAGTTTCTGCTCGGCGATTCTGCGTTGTTACGCGTCCTGAAGGCCGCCTTGGAGAACGCTTACCCGATGATCAGAGGCTGAATGCCTTTGACCGCTGACGTGTTCCCCGACTGGAAGGGAACATTCCTGCCTGCCGATTGTCGCGCGATGTCCGTTCATCCATAAGGAGATGCTGGGTGGGGGATTGCCATGGTATTTGTTATTGTTGGTGATCTTTTGTTGGGTGTACATTTGATGAAAAAGTGGAAAACGAGGAGAATAATAAAAGTATTTAGAAAAAAACAGTACCGGAATAATACTGATTTTATAGAGCTAGTTCAGGTACAGATGAGATACATTTAAGAGGTCTCTAGATGACGAGAGATAGATATTAAGAAAAAATAGGTCCATGACAGACATCAGGAGGACAACTTGGCCAAGAATCAGGCTGAATATACAAGTTTTAGGTGGGAAGTGAAAAAGCTTATAAGAGAAGCAAGAAGAGATTATGAGAGGAGACTATGAGGGCAGCACGGTAGCATTGTGGATAGCACAATTGCTTCACAGCTCCAGGGTCCCAGGTTCGATTCTGGCTTGGGTCACTGTCTGTGCAGAGTCTGCACATCCTCCCGGTGTGTGCGTGGGTTTCCTCCGGGTGCTCCAGTTTCCTCCCACAGTCCAAAGATGTGCAGGTTAGGTGGATTGGCCATGATAAATTGCCCTTAGCGTCCAAAATTGCCCTTAGTGTTCGTTGGGGTTACTGGGTTATGGGGATAGGGTGGAGGTGTTGACCTTGGGTAGGGTGCTCTTTCCAAGAGCCGGTGCAGACTCGATGGGTCGAATGGCCTCCTTCTGCACTGTAAATTCTATGATAACTAGCCGCGAACAGGAAAGGGAATCCAAAAGTCTTCAATAGGCATATAAAAAAGTGGGGCTGATTAGGAACCAAAATGGGATCTACTCATGGAGGCAGAGGACATAGCATCTATCTTTAACAAGTTACCACTGAATCTGCTTCCACCCTTTCAAGCAGTGCATTCCCCACAGGAGAGACCCCCCCCCCAAGTTGTGTGTGTGGGGCGGAGGGGGTGGCCCTCTGATGGATTCTAGGGACAACTCCCTTAAAGACCCTCAAAGAGACACCCAAAAAAAGAGCATCCCCCCTGTTAGGAAGCCCCCCCCCCCCCCCAGAAGAGAGACCCCGCCCCATCAGGAAACTCCCAGGAGCCCTCCCTCCCTTCCCATATCAGGAAGCCCCTCCATTGTTTGGGTGGTTGGCCCTTGGATGTACGTTGGGGGGGGGGGGGTAACTCCCTTAAAGAGTTACCCCCTTGGCCCACCACCGTGTCACGGTCAAGTTTATCAGGACCAATAGTAATTCTCACCCACGTGATCCCCGGCCCGAGAATCACGCAGGGCCAGAGAATATGGTGCCTGGCCCATTAGGACCCATTTGCACCCTCCCACTGGTCTCGACACAAACCTCGATCCCGACGGCAGCAGTGGGACCGGAACATTGGGAACGGGCGGCGATCCAGTTTTCTTCACAAGCCCTGGATTCTCCGCCTCATCAGTAATTCTGCTACCAGCAGCGCAAGGCGGAGAATTTCCTGAGGAAAATCTACAATCAATAATTTTGTTTGATAATAGGCTGTGAATGGGAAGACATATTTCATAACCTTTCTTCTGGAAGAACAATTTGTTAATTACAACATTGTTTTTCTTTCCCATCAATCTAGGTTAGGTGAGGCCTCAATTTCACATCGCATGAAAAGGCTGCTGTTCTAGCAATACTGCATTCTCCCAGTACTGTGCCAGTCCAGATTATGATTTTAAATCTTGAATCCATAACGTTTTGACTCAGAAGTGACATGCAAGATAATTTCAACTATAAGATTACTGGGCAAATATGTAGACATTCTGTATTTTACAGTAAGATGGAGAGCAGTTCTATTAAATCAAAAATATTAAGTCCATGATTACATATATAACATGAATAAAACACCAAAAATGACACAGCAATCAAGATGATAAGTATTTGTAATGAAAAGCTTCTGATCTTTTCCAGATTGTATTTCTCCAATGTCTCCTAGCAATCGATTAATTACAAGGCTTTTTGTATTTGTTGAATTTGTGGGAAAATGTGAAGTTGTTCATTTTGGAAGGGAGAACTAAAGAACAGTATTATTTAAATGTAGATAAACTGCAGAAAGCTGCAACACAAAGGAACGTGCAGATATTTGTCACGAAACAGAAAGCTAGCACACAAGTGCAGCAAGTACTCAGGAAGGCTTCATGGGAGTATAAGAGCAGGGAAGTCTTGCTGCAACTGTACAAGGTACTCGTGAGACCACAGCTGGAGTACTGTGACCAGTTCTGGGCCGCTTATTTAAGGAAAGATATTGGGCGAGATTCTCAGACCCTCCCCCGGGTCGGAGAATCGCCCGGGCTGGCGTGAATCCCGCCACCGCCGGTTGCCGAATTCTCCGGCACCGAATATTCGGCGGGGGCGGGAATCGCGCCGCGCCGGTTGGCGGGCCCCCCCCCGCCCGCGATTCTCCGTCAAGTCACGCTGCTAAAATGCCTGTCCCACCGGCGTGGATTAAACCACCTGTCTTACCGGCGGGACAAGGCGGCGCGGGCAGGCTCCGGGGTCCTGGGGGGGGCGCCCCCACGGTGGCCTGGCCCGCGATCGGGGCCCACCGATCCGCGGGCGGGTCTGTGCCGTGGGGGCACTCTTTTCCTTCTGCCTTCGCCACGGTCTCCACCATGGTGGAGGCGGAAGAGACTCCCTCCACTTTGCATGCGTGGGAATGCCGCTAACGCTGCCACGCATGCGCCGCCCGGAGATGTCATTTCCGCGCCAGCTGGCAGGGCACCAAAGGCCTTTTCCGCCAGCTGGCAGGGCGGAAATTAGTCCGGCGCGGGCTTAGCCCCTTAAGGTTGGGGCTCGGCCCCCCAAGACGCGGAGCATTCCGCACCTTTGGGGGCGGCGCGATGCCCGACTGATTTGCGCCGTTTTGGGCGCCAGTCGGCGGACATCGCGCTGATACCGGAGAATTTTGCCCATTATTTCATTGGAGGCAGTTCAGAGAATGTTTACTAGAAGGATCCCCAGTATGGAGGGATAGTTTATGAGCAAAGGTTAAACAGTTTGGGACTCTACTCATTGGAATTTAGATGAGAAATTATTTCATTGAAACATATAGGATTCGTAAGGGGTTTGACAGGGTAAATGTGGAATGTTTCCTCTCGTGGATGAGTCTGGGATCAGAGGGTAGTCACAGAATAAAGGGGTGCCAATTTAGGATTGAGGTGAGGAGAAATTTCTTCTCTCAGATGTTTGAGAGCCTTTGGAACTCCTTGCCACCGGCTGTGGGGCAGAGTCCTTGTGCATATTTAAAGCTGAGATAAATTCGTGATCAGTAAGGGAATCAAGGGCTACGGGGAAAGGGCCGGAAAACGGACGTGAGGAATGATGGATCAGCCATGATTCCATTGAATGGTGGAGCAGGCTCGAGGGGCCAAATGGCCTACTCCTGTTCCTATTTTGTATGATCTGACACTTGGTGAACCACGTCTGAACTGGATTCAAATCCCCAAAAATTCCTTTGCTAATATTCCACCCAGTACTTTGCCAAACACAATACCTTCGACTACTTCCAAGCAATGTGTGATTATGGCGCAAAATGTTAATTCATCCGTCACATGCCGCTATCATTTTGAACGGACATCTGGCAAACTCATCCTATATGTAATTCAAATTAGATTGAAGAATATTTTTAAGCGGTTGGATATAACAAATTGATTTCACTCACATAACTGATTTAAAATAATATTCAGATCTGAAACTGCAAATCTATCAAGGCCTTTCAAACTTATTGCTTTTGAATGTATTTATCTTTTATGAAAAAAATTGAATCAATAAAATGTAGTTAAACAGTCAGTGCAAGATTAATAGTAACACTGAAGTAACCAGTGGATAAATGTTGTTCTTTTTCCCAGCTTTGCCTCTTCTCGAAGCAGTACTGGCTCACGGAGTCAACTAACTACTCTGGCAACAGTTAACCTGGATCTGGGTTCAAGAGTAACTTCTCCAACACAACCTGCATCTGATCCGATAACCCGCCTTAGCAGTGTGAAAAATGGCTTTTTGAATATCCGCAGCCGGAAGAGCCAATAACCAACTGAATTAAGAGATTATAACTTACTAAGAGATTTTAAATCGTTAAAAGCACTAAACAAAACTCAATATTCCTCTGTACACAGAAATTAATATAACATTACAGTGTGTTGTATAACCAGACGTGCATGTCACAATTTCTTGAGAATTAAAATAAATTCACAGATTCAAAACTGTTTTTCAGTTTTATTTAATAGCGACCACTATTATTACTGTATTTTGATTTTTTGAAACCAATTCAGGAATAAAAGCTATCAAGTTACCCTATAATTAGAAATATATGACCACCCAAACACATTTCCAGATAAAAGGTGGAGAATATAATTGTGTCCCGCAATGTTTATTTTTTTTGCTGAAATGATTTTATTTAGATTTCTGCAGTTTTACAGTTTTAAAAATTATCATATATTTACATAGGAATAACTCCTTCTCCACCCCCCCCCCCCTCCACCCCCATACTATTTAGGTGCTCTCGTGTGTATTTACTGGGTTTTGCTGGTTTACTTATATTGGCCCCTACAGGAGTAGCAAAGGTGGGAGGGCAGCACACCTCCTTCTCAGTCCCCCACTTCCGGTTGCACAAATAGCTGTTTGGCAGTTATGTTTGCGTTTTTCAATCGGGATAGGCGGTGCCCCTCCCCGTATCAGGTTAATTCAGCCTGTGCTGGCCCCTGTTCTGACCTGGGACCAGTTGTCCCTGCCATTGGGTTGTCTCTGTGGCCTTGCTCTCGGGCCCACATGGTCTGTCTCAGCTGTTTCCGTCCGCCCCCCCCCCCCTTCTTATTCTTTGGTACAGCAATGGCCCCTCACTTCTTTGGCTGTTGGCTTCAAACAGGTCTTGAACAAGTTGGTGAATGGCTTCTATGTTGTGGAAGTCCTCTTCCGACCCTCAGATGGTGAATTTGATTTTCTCCAGCTGGAGAAATTCTGACAGATCGGCCAGCCAGTCTGCAGCTTTAGGTGGTGCTGCTGATCGCCAGCCGAGCAGGATTCTTCGGCTTGCGATTAGGGAGGCAAAGGCAAGGATATCCGCACCGCTTCCCATAGTTATGGTTGGTCTGATACCTCGAAGATTGCCACTTCCAGACTTGGCTCCACCCTCACAACCTTGGACATTGCTTCAAAGAAGGCTGTCCAGAACCCAACCAGTCTGGCACATGCCCAGAACACGTGGGTGTGGTTGGCTGGGCCTCCCTGTCACTGTTAACATTTGTCCTACACGTCAGAGAAGAACCTGCTCATTCAGATTCTAGTTAGGTGTGCTCTATGCCTCACTTTCAGTCAAGGCTTAGCCTTGTGGAGGTGGAGTTGGCCTTGTTCAATGCTTCACTCCAGAGTCCCCACCCTATTCAATCCCTAGTTCTTCCTCCCATTCCCCCCCCCCCCCCCCCCACCAGAACGTGCCTCTACCAGCAGTCGTCTGTACAGGTCCCCCCACCCAGGTTGCCCGTGTCCAACCGTTCCTCCAACATAAGTGTGTCTCGGTATCAGTGGGTATGATGTCTCCTTGAGGAGTAAGATTTTTACCTGGTGTCGCAGTTCCCATTTGGTAGCTGTAGTCTTTCAGTCAGTTCTTCTAACATCGCTAGTCTGTCCTCTGTGTTGAAGTTGCTGTCAGCCCCCCCCCCCCCCCCCCAAAATTGGGGTCCATCGTGACTGGCACGTACCTGTGGCAACCGCAGATGGGGGGCCATAGTGGACATTTCGGTCAGACTGAAGTGCTGACTCATTTGATTCGGAGTGTGGCTACCACCTTTTGGCTTGTTGAGTATTTGGCTGACGGGGACGGAAGTGCCGTTGTGGCTCCCTGTGCAGGAGGTCTCCTCCAACCTCACCATTTCCTTCACCATCCCCTTTCTGCTGTGGCTTCCCAGTGGCAATTTTGTTGGATTGGGTGGGCCAGGGCCAGGGCCAGGGCCAGGGCCAGGGCCAGGGCCAGGGCCAGCCCCCCCCCCCCCCCTCCCCCATGCTTCGTTTTCTCTATAGGACCTTTTCGGGGATCTTTGGATTATTTCTCTCTTCCCCACCCCCATCCCCCCCCCACACACACACATGCCACAATCATTTTTGTCAACTGTGTTGAAGGCCTTGGGGATGTACATCGGTATGGATCTGAGCAGGAAAAGGAACCTGGGCAGCACATTCATCTCGTTCATCTGCACCCTCCTTGCTCGGGAGAGTGCAGGTCTTTCCCGCCAGACTGGTCAGGTTCCATTTGTGGATCCCACAATTTGTTTATGAGCTGAATCCATGTAGGGGTCAGTCCAGAGATTCTTCACCGTGCTAGCACTGTAATAACCCAGTAAGAAATATTACAACACCAGGTTAAAGTCCAACAGGTTTCTTTTAAATCACTAGCTTTCGGAGCACTGCTCCTAGTCACCTGAGGAAGGAGCAGTGCTCCGAAAGCTAGTGATTTGAATCAAACCTGTTGGAATTAACCTGGTTGTTGTAAGACTTCTTACCGTGCTCACCCCAGTCCAACGCCGGCATCTCCAAATCATGTAATAACACAAATCGTGCAAAATTGGACTCAAAGTTCCACTTGCACTGCATGTTATTTCCCACCTCCAATCTCTAGAAAACTATACAAGTGTCACATTATAGCTTGTGCCAACCGATAACCAAAGTGACCTTTTCCTGATTACACCATCATAAAGGCCATGTTGAAGAATCTACGATCCTGTCTACTAGTTTACTATCATAACTGTACTGCATAGATAGAATCTTGCAAGTTTGTATGGCATATTGAAGAACAATTGCCAGTCTCTGGTGATTAGGAAATGGGGGAGAAATATCAAGATTTTTCCTCCCCCCAGTTCCTCTTGAGCTACTCCTTCTGGAAAGACATATCTGGACATCAGGATGAGGGTAGGATTGTAAATTGTGGTGTACTTTCCAGTTGAATAGCATACTTGAATTTGTTGCCCAAACTCTCACATGAAGAATGATTACTTGAATGAAGTAGCACTCGTTCCTATAGAATATATCCCAATACGGAGTCATCTGAAGATTCAGTCTTCATCCGAAGGTAACGCATATAAAAAGGAGACTCCCAATTTTTTTTTTTTTACAAAACAAGTCAATTGGAGGAAACAATTGATTTGATGAGGCCAGATTTATTGTAGTCAACATCATAAACATAACTGCTGCCATCATATCCCAAGATTCATTATGGTCTGATCCTAATCCAGTTACTGCTGAAATTTTAGTAAGTGATCCCAAATAAAGGATGCGATTTGAGGTATATGAATACATACCTAAAAATAGAAAGCATTAACATTGGTGCAATTGGCATTACAATGCTGACCTATCACTCTTGTAGTATGTGTAGATAAACAAAATATATCAGCTGGTTTGAATTACTAGTGTCACAAAGCTGTGAATAAATCCTCCTTGAACAAAAACACAGTTCTGTGGCTTTATTTGTATATGTGTATGCATGGGAAGGGCTCTATAGCACAAGTAAAAGGTAGGTAAAGTCACCATAGTCCCGATGACCATAGGCTGTTTTCCCCTTTGAGGGGGAGAGCTGACTGATGGTGGTTTAACCTGAGGATCACCAGAGAAGGCAGGGCCTTCATGAATATCCTCAGCTGGTACAGGAATTGAACCCATGCTGCTGGCCTTGCATCATGAACCAGCTGTTTAGCGAAGTGAGCTAAAGCGGCCCCACTGCACAAATAATGACATTTATATAACCCAAGTTATGTTCCAACACTGCAGAGTTTCAGTTTCTACTTGCTTTGACATATTCTATTTCTTCTGAAGAAGACAGGCACACAAACATCAAGGACAACTGAAAAGAAATGATTGGAAGACCATAAGACATAACAGCAGAATTAGGCCACTCGGCCCATCGAGTCTGCTCTGCCATTCAATCACGGATGATATTTCTCTTATCCCCATTCTCCTGCCTTCTCCCCATAACCCCTGATCCCCTTATTAATCAAGAATCTATCTCTTGTCTTAAAGACACTCAGTGATTTGGCCTCCACAGCCTTCTGCGACAAAGAGTTCCGCAGATTCACTGCCCTCTGGCTGAAGAAATTCCTCATCTCGGTTTTAAAGGATCGTCCCTTTAGTCTGAGATTGTGTCCTGTGCTTCTAGTATTTGCTACAAATGGAAACATCCTCTCCATGTCCACTCTGCCTCGCAGTATGCTGTAAGTTTCAATAAGATCCCTCCTCATCCAATGAGTACAGTCCTAGAGTCCTCAACCGTTCCTCATACGACAAGTTGTTCATTCCAGGGATCATTCTTGTGAACCTCCTCAGAACTATTCCAAGGCCAGCACAGCTTTCCTTTGATGGGGGCCCAAAACTGCTCACAATACTCCAAACACCTTATACAGCCTCAGAGGTACATCCCTGGTCTTATATTCTAGCCCTCGACATGAATGCTAACATTGTATTTGCCTTCCTAACTGCTGACTGAACCTGCATGTTAACTTTAAGAGAATCGTGAACAAGGACTCCAAAGTCCCTTTGTGCTTCTGATTTCCTAAGCATTGCCCATTTAGAAAATAGTCCATGCCTATATTCATCCTTCCAAAGTGCATAACCTCACACTTTGCTACATTGTATTTCATTTGCCACTTCATTGCCCACTCTCCTAGCCTGTCCAAATCCGTCTGCAGCCCCTATGCTTCCTCAATACTACTTGTCCCTCTGCAGATCTTTGTATCATCTGCAAACTTAGCAACAGTGCCTTCAGTTCCTTCTTCTAGATCATTAATGTATATTGTGAAAAGTTATGGTCCCAGCACAGACCCCTGAGGCACACCATTAGTCACAGGCTGCCATCCTGAAAAAGACCCCTTTATCCCCACTCTTCCTTCTGCCAGTCAGCCAATCCTCTATTCATGCCAGGATCTTACCCTTAACACCATGGGCTCTTAACTTATTTAACAATCTCCTATGTGGCACCTTGTCAAAGGTCTTCTGGAAATCTAAATAAATCACTTCCACTGGTTCTCCTTTGTTTAAATTCCTTGTTACCTCCTCAAAGCACTTCCATGTACTCCGCAATCTCATCTTTAATAACGGACTCTAAAATCTTACCAATGATCGAAGTCAGGCTACCCGGCCTATAATTTCCCGGTCTTCTGCCTCCCTCCCTAATCTCTTTTCGAACCCTGGGGTGTAGCCCATCCGGTCCAAGTGATTTATCCACCTTCAGACCTTTGTTTCCCCAGAACCTTCCTCTTAGTGAAGGCCACTGCACTCACCTCTGCCCCGATTCTCCTGGAGCTCTGGCATCCTCCACCGTGAAGACTGATGCAAAGTAACTATTCAGTTCCTCTGCCATTTCTTTGTTTCCTATTATTACTTCTCCAGCCACATTTTCCAGTGGTCCAATGTGTATTTTTGCCTCTCTCTTACCTTTTATATATTGAAAAAAACTCTTCCTATCTTTTATATTAATAGCTAGCTTGCACTCAAATTTCATCTTCTCCTTATTGCTCATTAGTTGTCCTCTGCTCGCTTTTAAAGGATTCCCAATCCTCTGCCTTTCCACTAATCCTTGCCATAGGCAAGAACTGATGAATATTTTCAATTAAGTATTCTAAGTTAACCATTGCCAGATTTTGCCAACTGTCGTTCACTTCAACTTCAACATGTTCGTCCTTGCTTTTTCACTTTTTGCCTGCTTGTTCGTTTACGCTTTCTTCTTACATTTGAAATGGGGGACGGCAGGTATGGAAGAATTTGTTGGTTGTCAGTTAACTGCTAAGTACCAGCAAATATTGTGTGTAATTTGCAGCTGAATATTAGGGTCTGATACAGCTGCGACACAATGTGAAGGGGAATGCCACAGTTCTCCATTGTTTTTTGTTTTAAAAATTTTTTAAAATTCTTTCTCACGTTTTCTCCCACATTTACACCCATCAACAATAAACAATAATCAACAAGATATGTCAATCCCCATAATAACAACGATCCCATCTGCCCACCAACCCACAAACCTCAACCCACCTGTTTACATAAACAAATGACAAAAAGGAATCAGGGATTACCCGTAGTCACCCTTAATCTACACGGCTCTCCACCCCCCCAACCAACGCCATCCAGCCTCTAAGAGAGTACCGTACATGATACCCCAAAGTTGTAACCCCCCCCCCAGTCTCCAGCTCCTCCCGTCCAATGCCTCTTGTAAAACTCCTCCCCCAACCTCGGTTCCCTCCCCCCAACTTTCCACACCGGTTAGACCACTCGGACCCCGTTCTGTCAGGCTCCGATCGCCGCAGCCCCTCCCCCCACCTCACTCCCGTTCACTGGCCGGCTTAAACCGGCCAGCGTGGAGGCCCCCGCCCGGGTCCCTTTCCCCCTTGCACGGCCCTAGGAAAGCCCAAAGATCCCCTTTTAGCACACAAACCCCGCATATCCACCTACACCCCAAAGAGCCCTCCTTTCGAGTGAAAGTCCCGTCCCTTCCCTTGTCCAAATATATGCAACATTGGCTCCTTTAGCCTCTACACCCGCGCGCAGTGATACAAAAAAAGAAGGAAATACAGTCATGAGGTTACATCGGCACATGACCATTCCTCAATTTGTCAGTTCTGCCACAGTCCTTCTGCCTTCGCAAACTCCTCCGCTGCTCCCGCCGTTCCAAAATAAAAGTCCCTGAGCTTGTAAGTCACCCTCAGCTTCGCTGGATATACAATGCCGCACTGCACCTTGCCAATGTACAGTGCCCTCTTCACCCGGTTGAAGGCAGCCCGCCTCTTCGCCAGCTCCACCGTAAAGTCCTGGTATACACGTATACCAGCTCCAGCCCACTGCACCACCCGCTTCTGTTTGGCCCAGCTCAGGACCTTCTCCTTCACCCTGTACCTACGGAAGCACAGAGTCACTGCCCTTGGCGGCTCACTCGCCTTTGGTACAGGTCTCCACGACCGATGAGCCCGATCCAGTTCATATCGGGAGGGGTCCTCCCCCTCCCCCAGTAGTTTTGCCAGCATCGCGCTTCGGTCCTTCAACTCCTTCGGGCAGCCCCACGACCCTCAAATTCTGTCGCCTGGATCTGTTTTCCAGATCTTCCATTTTTCCTCTCAGATTCTTGTTCGTGTCCATCACCTTCCGCATCTCCTTCCCCATCAAGGCAAGTTGATCACCGTGCTGCAATACCGTCTCCTCCACTTCCTTCAGCGCCTCCCCTTGCTCTCGCACCTCCGCCACTGCGCTCGCCACCGCCGTCTTCACCGGAGAAACCGCCTCCTCCACCAGCACATTCAAAACCTCCCTCATCTCCTTCCTCACCATCTCCATACATTTCTCAATCTGCGCCAACTGCTTTTGGAATTCCGCAGCCATCACCTTAGTTATTCCTTCAGCCGTAAGCACTGCGGCCTCCCCTGGTGCTCCAGCCTCCATTTTCTTTGTTGCCCCGCGATGACCTTTCCCCTCTCCAACGGACTTTCAGCCGCTTTTTTCCCGGCCGTTTCTTTTGGTGATTTTCGACATCCTTCTTCTCCTTGCGCTATCCCCCAACTTTTACTGCCGTCGCTGGCCCTAGGACCGGGCGTTACTCCGCGAAAATGCCGTTCCCGAATGGGAGCCTTCCAATGTGCGGCTGCCTCCCGCCCGCCGTCACCGGAAGTCCGGATTCCTCCATTGTTGATCTTGTATTTGTTATTGGGTGGAAAGTGGCATAGTAGAGAAACAAGCTATTGTTGGCAGCAGGCTTAATGAGGTGAGAATTAAAGGGAAAATGTTACTTTGAGCAGCATCTTTCCTATTCCCTCACACCCCACCCCCAATCACGCCGTCTTCATCCCCTCATGCTCATTCACTTCCGTTGACCTTCCCACCACCCCTCACGCTCATTCATCTCCCTTGACCTTTCCACCACCCTCTCCCCACACTTATTATCTCCATTTCTGCTCCCTTTGAACTCCCTGCTCAATTGCTGCATGTTTAACCAGTTTCCTTCCTATTTTCCTACATAGGAATTTCTTTCCTATTGTTCATACAATAGCTTTACTTACTTTCAAAACTTTATAATGAATTCAAATATGGGTAGGAACTCTGCCAACTTTGCAATAATTTTTCCTTAATCCTCAATTCTCTCATGGTGCCAATTTTCTTCATAGCTCCATCCCTATCTGTTGCTCTGAGGTTTTATATGGTATTAAAAAAAAGATGAAGCAACACTCTTGTCTGCCTTTCTTTCCCCCTCATATTCAAAATTAGAATCAGTTCCAAAATTGGGAATGCACAAGCCAGGACTGGCTGAGCACAGATATCAGGGGGGGGGGGGGGGGTTGTAGAGCTGGAGGAGATTACAGAGATGTGTGGTAGTCAATTAGCTGGCAAATGCAGAAAACTCACACATTCAATGCAAAATTTCAATCCAAAGACAATTGATGAGTCATTGGTATAGCACAGATTTCACCATTTGAGTGTTTATGTGCCAAGACAGTGTTTGTCAAACAGTTTTGCCCGGGACCCATTTTTACCAACCGGCCATCCTTTGGGACCCATGCCATCTGACTATCGCGACTCAAGATGGCCGAGCTTTGTGACCCATGCTGGCCGAAATTCACAATTCACCATTTTCACGAGCCTGCTCAGTCCTCATGATCTCACTTTACCATTCAATTTTACATTTCTGGTAATGACTTGAGCTGATGATTTAATATCTCACTGCATTCATTAAAAAAAAAAATCAAGAGGTTTTGAGGGTTTTAATCTTTCATTTTCCAGTATTTCCCTGCATATAACACACATGAACTTTGCATCCCGATTTGCAGTGGCACAATTAATAAACCCATACCTCTAGAAATCATCTTTATATTGCTTTGTTCCTATTTTCAGCTTCTCCTTCATGGGTTGTTCACCAAAGGCCCTGGAGCTCATACCAGCACGGCTGGTAGCTACAAAATGGAGGAATCTCTCGCGCACCTAGAACACATGACGTCAGTGTACGAGACACGTGACCTGCTCTCTGCTTCTGGTTCGAAGACTCCATCGATTTTTTTAAAAAATCTGCTCCTGGGTCAGCGCGCTGACCTCAGGAGGAGGCGGTCTGTATTGCTGAGCATCGGGCCTGCGCATTGCCGAGGGGACACACATGCGTGGGCCGGCCAGCATTTTGAAAGCTGGTCACGGTTGGCATTTTAAAAAGCCGGTCGCGCCCATTGGGCACTTCTTCCCACGATCGGGAATGCAACCGACGGCCCTGCGACCCTCCTGACACCCTCTCACGACCCACCCATGGGTTGCAACTTTGACTTTGTAAATGACTGTGCTAAAGAATCTTTCTTCCAACTATCATTTTCCAAACATGTGTGTTAAATTGCTACATCATTGTGCACATGTCACACATACCAGGCCTACTAAAACAATGCATTCAACATTTTCCTCTCATCTGTTTGGGTTTCTTACATGCTCAATTGCACACAACCATTGCTCCAAGCATCCAACAGAAAATTCCTACAGTAAACCTCATACTCCTGGGAAAATATGCATCTAAATGGGGAAGACGAACAGAGGGATTGGTGGGTATGGGTTATAGATACAGAAATACTACAAGTAGCAATGCAGTTTAATAAAAAAAATAAAAGCAGGAAAAAAATATACATGCTCATTTCTAAAGGAATAGAATTGAAAAACAGAAAAGGTAAGTTAAACTTGTACAAAGCCGTGGATGGATCACACTTGGGAGTACGATGAACAGTTCTGATCTCCATCTAATAAAAGGGTA
Source organism: Scyliorhinus torazame (assembly GCF_047496885.1). NCBI lineage: Eukaryota > Metazoa > Chordata > Chondrichthyes > Carcharhiniformes > Scyliorhinidae > Scyliorhinus > Scyliorhinus torazame. The sequence continues at coordinate 52,568,175 of NC_092720.1, read as the reverse complement.
CGGAGTTACTTTAGAAGGTACAAAACAGATTTACTCAGATGATGTCAGAACTGAGAGATCACACTGTAAGGAAGACTAAGCAGGCTAGATTTCTTTCTTCTAGAAATAGGAAGAGTAAGGCATGCTCTAATAATGGTCAACAAGTATATGAAAAGATTTTATTGGGTAGATGCGAAGAAAGTGTTTCCTTTTGTGGGCAAGACCAGAACTAGAGGTCATAAAGATAGGATAGTGAAGAGATATAGCAGGGAATTCAGGAAAAGCTTCTTTACCTAGATTCAGATGAATATGGAACTCACTATCAGAAGAAATGGTTCAGGCGAATAGCACAGCATTTAGGTAAGTACAAGGGAGAACGGGATGGAAGAAAGTGTTGATGGGCGTAGATGAAGGACTTATGTGGAGCATAAATACCAGCATGTGTTTGTGGGGCTGATTGGCCAGTTTCTGTTCTGTACTTAATTTGTCAACATTAGTCATGTTTTCACTCATACTAAGCTTATCATGAAAATATACCCCTATTTGCAATCACCAGTAATATTGTTCACTGAAAAATTATCAAGTTATTATGCATAGTAGAATGAACGTCTACGGTTAGAAATGAACATAAATGACATCGTGTTTTTTTGATAATTGTCAAATTCAGTGTAATAATGGTTTATTGTGCAGTCAAAAAAGTTCGAAATAACATTTCATGGTATATATGATGCCGCAGGTTCCTAAAATCACGGTACTAATGATCATAAAATGAAAGACAAAAACACATTTTGATTATTTGTTTTTATATGGCTGTCATCATTAGCACACATCAAGTGTTTTTGATTTAACAGTCCATTTTGGCAAGCAAACTTTTAACATGGCAGAGTATGGTCTGCATCACAAGAATGCTATAATTTGATACAATAAAGTCAATCCACCCAAAGCGATGTATGACATTGTAGGGCAACGACAATACACCTGTAACTAATGAAGGATCAAATATGATTGATGTATTTATATTTTAATAAGGCAAATCAGTAATTTTAAGGTATTTATTTCACAGGATGAAGAAAAAAAGTATCAAGTTAGGACTCGTTACAGGTGTAAAATCAAAATTAAAATTAGTGGCACATTACTAGAAAATGACAAAACATTATTAAGACATCGGCGTGTGCAGGAAAGATCATTGGTGGGATTCTCCATCCCGCCGCACCCACCAGCGGCGGGATTCTCCATCCCGGCAGCCAGCCAATGGGGTTTTCATTGAGGGAAATCCCCGGGCAAGAGTGCACTGCCGGCGAAACGGAGGATCCCGCCAACAAAGAATCCAGCCCACTGCCTTTTAACTCTCTCCTCCCTTCTTATTCCTCCCACTGTACTCGGCCAGGCCAATACAGACATTTTTCTATCTGTGCTCTTGGATAGTGACATGAACATGGATAAGTGGCAAGTTCGAAAGTGCATCATGACGAATATGCCATACCGAATCACAGTACGATTCTAATTCATCTTTCGCATAGGTGATTTGTTTCCAAGCACCCACCACCCCTTCCACCAAACCTTCCCAACCCCAACCCGCCCAATTCTCAAAATCAGCTGTAATTGATATACACGTCCGTTACCTACCTTCCTTCCTAAAATTACCAACCTAGAATGTCACCAATAATATACTCACAACAGTTCATATTTGTTGCCTGTTTTCTGAAATATTCAGGTGAATTTCCCCAGTACAACTTGGAGGGGAATGCTTCTTAATAATCTTACAAAAACATTGCCAGTTATAGTTAACTTGCTATAATTGCCTGCCGATCACTTGTGCTTTTTAAAACCCACACACGCCACTGTCAGTCACTACATAATAGCTACTTTTTAACAATGCTAACCCCAATATTCAATCCAACACTAACATACGACACTTAAAACCAATTCAAAGGAAAGCATGCAGACATATAATTAGGGCAAATACTAACCTTTTCTTATTGATCACTGCAATAGCTGACAACATAAATATGTAAAGAAATTATTAAGCAACTTAAAGAATTCACAATGTGCTAAGAAAATGTATGGCAAATGAGAAAACATATCTATGCAACCCAATAAATAATACTTCATGCTTTATGTAAGATCTTAAAAATTCAGTGAATTCATTGCTCCTACTTTTTCTTTTTTTGAACGTATCCAACTTTTTCACGGGGATATTCGATAATGAGTATATGAAAAATATGCCACAATGGCAACTTATGTGTGTTTCTGTGCACATTTCCCTCCATGTTCTTTCCCTTTCTCAAACTCTTCAATCTGACTGAATATTTCCAGCAGATTTTGAGGCATGCTTTTCACTGCCTTTCCTTGAGCAGAAGTATGATTGTGAGGGTAATCTTTGGAATTCTCCTTTTTATCTTCCCTGTAATGACTACTTTCACTTTCCTCTTTCCAGTCCTGGTAGCTTGCTCCACTTTCATGTATGTAGTCTTTTCTACCATCTCCACTTCTTCCAAAATCAAGTTTTTTATCTTTACTAGTAACATTACTTAACCAGGATTTTTTTCTTTCATGTTGGTACTTGTCACCTGACAAATGTGAATATTCCAACCCTGAAGATCCAGAGTAGTTTCTGTTGCTTTTATCACACTTTTTCCTGCTATATTCATTTGCAAATTCACATTCTTGAACCTGTCTTCTAAATGTGTCTTGGTCATCTGTTATTTTGTCACACAATTCCTTGCCTTTATCTACTTTGTGCCATTTATCATATTGGCTGAAACTATCTTGAGTTCTTGAACTATATGAAGAGTCTCTGCTATCCTCAGACCTACCTCCAAGAGGATCTAAAACTTCAACTGATGATGAAGAAATTGAGCAGTACCTTCTTTTCCCCAAGATCTCTGACCACTGATCTACTGAGCTGTCATTTTTCTCCAGCAATTTTGCTACTTCCTGTTTCTGATTCAGAAAAGAAGCTGTAGTATCAGCTGGAGGAGTATACCATTCCTTCTTATTGTTGTGTGAATGATGAATTTTCTCATCACATGAACTCTTACTTAAGCGCCTCTTCTGACTGCGAGAGGAATCAGAACGTTTCCGTCGTCGCTTCTTTGTTGATTTGTGTTTCCTAAAACGTTCAGGTGAAGATGACGAAGTAGACCATGATGAAGATTCTGATGAATTAGTTGACGATGATGATGTTGAGCACTTTCTTTTTTTCTTCATCCTGAAGAGGTTATAAAAATGAGCATGATTTAGAAGCAAAACTTAGCAAGATTAATTTGTGTTCAATGTTCACATTGTTACTTCCAATGCTAGATATTGCTGACAATACCATCCAAGCCAACAACTTATAGATAAAAAAGTTGCCACTACTCAACTAGAAGATGTTCACTAAACAAGTTGAAATTCCAGAGTTGTACAATATGTGGAATGAATATTTAACGTGTTATTTGAGGATAGACTTCCAAGACAGGCAGGAACTGGTTAAAAAAACGTGACCTCCAGCAGATCAGAAACCAAGCCTTCATCAGTAGAATTGATAATGCTCCAAATAACTGAAGGCATTAATTATACAACGAGAATATCTATGTAATTCCAACTTTGAGGAAAACAAAATAAAAAGGCTGCATGACACAAAGCGATTGGTAGGGAGAGTAGGAAAAAAGGTCCTGTGCTGTTTGTTTCATACATGATCAAAGTTGTACCCAAGGACAGATAATACATTGCAAGTCTACTTCTGATAAAAATAGATCAATACTTTCCAGGCAATTGTAGTCTGCAGCTAAATACAGTTAAGACTCCGTTTAATGTTGCCCCATTTATTTGTTTTGCTGTAACATTGGTATGTCAACGGGGTCCATAATCTCGTTGAGCGTCTTTAGATTCATTTTGACAATTTCCCATGTGACCCAATTGGTACCATTTTGGAGTAGCCTCTTCCGCTTTGACCCTCCAACTTGCTTCCTCCCTCAGTCCCCGACCCTTTGACTTGCTGCCTCTCCCTGAGCCTAACCAATGGACTTGCTGCCTCTTCCCATGCCTAATCCACCCTCAATGTGGAGATGCCGGCGTTGGACTGGGGTGGATTCAGTAAGAAGTCTTACAACAGGTGAAAGTCCAACAAGTTTGTTTCGAATCATTAGCTTTCGGAGCGCAGCTCCTTCATCAGGTGATTCCACTCACCTGATGAAGGAGCTGCGCTCCGAAAGCTAGTGATTCGAAACAAACTTGTTGGGACTTTAACCTGGTGTTGTAAGACTTCTTACTGAATCCACCCTCACCCAGCCTCTCACCCCTTTCCCCTCATGAGTTACATTCCTGTGACTTCCGGTTGCGGCTATGCAGAGCTAAGTCGCACGTTCGGCAGCTCCCGCTTGGAATGGACTTTTGGGTTCTTTTCAGGGCCCCCAATGGCATTTTTCCGACATTTCCCGGTGTGGGAAGAAGACTGTAACATTCCCCCGACAGTGTATGGCTTGGACCAGGAGCGGGGCGACTAAAAAAGTGGTGGTGAACCCAAAGAAAGTGCGAGGGAAGAAGAGCAAGATGGCGGCAGGCGGGGACCAGGCAGCGTGGATGCAGTGGGCACAGGAGCAGCAGGAGGTTATCCAGCGCTGCTACAGGGAGCTCAAAGCGGACCTGCTGGAGCCGATGAAGGCTTCTATCGATAAGCTGCTGGAGACCCAGATGGCCCAGGGGGTGGCGATCCGCGAGGTCCGACAAAAGATCTCCGATAATGAGGACGAGATCTTGGGCCTAGTGGTAAAGATGGAGGTGCACGAGGCGCTCCACAAGAAATGGCAGGAACGGTTCGAGGAGATGGAGAATCGATCGAGGCGGAAGAATCTGCGGATCCTGGGCCTCCCGGAGGGGCTGGAGGGGTCGGACGTGGGGTCCTATGTGGTCAGCATGTTAAACTCGCTGATGGGAGCGGGAGCCTTCCAGGGGCCCCTGGAGCTTGAAGGGGCCCATAGAGTGCTGGCGAGGAAGCCCAAGGCTAACGAGCCGCCGCGGGCGATGCTGGTGCGGTTTCATCGGTTCGCGGATCGGGAGTGCGTGCTCAGATGGGCCAAGAAAGAGGAGCAGCAGGTGGGAGAACGCCACGGTTCGAATATATCAGGACTGGAGCGCGGAGGTGGCGAAGAGGAGGGCTGGGTACAATCGGGCGAAGGCGGTGCTGCACAGGAAGGGGGTGAAGTTTGGCATGCTGCAGCCGGCACGACTGTGGGTCACCTACAAGGACCGGCACCATTATTTTGAGTCCCCGGAGGAGGCGTGGGCCTTTGTTCAGGCCGAGAAGCTGGACACAAACTGAGGGTCGAGATGGGTGGTCAGGGATTGCTTTTGGTATGTTACATTTTGAGGGGGGGTTTTTTGCTCTTGTTTCTTTTTGATTCGGTGTGGGTGGTTAGGGTGGGTGGGCACTGTTTTGGTTGGGTCTGTCCGGTGGGCTATTGGAGGGGGGGCAAGTAAATGGAGTAGGGGTGGATGGACGGTAGGGGGGATGGGGCCCCACAGGGGAGGGGGAGGCCCGAGTCGTGGGTGAGGGGACTGGGCCTGTAAAAGGAGCTGCGTCAGAGGTGGCGGGGCCAGGCAGGTGGAAAGCACGGGCTTTTTCCCGCGCTGAAGGCCGGAGGGGGCATGGCCGGGGAGCGAGGGTTGTTTCCCGCGCTTGGGATGGAAGGGGGAGGCGGAGAGCCTACTGATGGGTAATGGAGGAGGAGGGGATGTCCCACAATGGGAGGAGTTGAAGGAGAGGCGGGAGTGGCCGGGGACAGCTGACTTGCGGGAGTGCAATGGGGGAGCAAGGAAGCTAGGAGGGGTCCTAGCTGTGGGGGGGGGGGGGGGGGGGGGGGGGGGGAGCGGGTTGCTGCTGGTATGGTCAAGGGGGCGAGTAGAGGGGGTTGGGACGGGGGTCTGCCGCTGTGGGGAACGGGCCGTGCGTGGGGTGCGGGCGCGTGGCTGGCCGAGGGGGGGTTATGGCTAGTCGGCGGGGGAGGGGTCGGGTAGCCCCCTGATCCGGCTGATAACCTGGAATGTAAGGGGACTGAACGGGCCAGTCAAGCAGGCCCGGGTGTTCGCGCACCTGAAGGGGCTGAAGGCGGACGTGGTCATGCTCCAGGAGACACACCTGAAGGTGGCAGACCAGGTAAGATTGAGGAAGGGGTGGGTAGGTCTGGTGTTTCATTCAGGGCTGGATGCCAAAAATCAGGGGGTGCCGATCTTGGTGGGAAAGAGGGTGTCGTTCGAGGCGTCGAGCATTGTGACAGACAATGGCGGCAAGTACTTAATGGGAAGTGGTAAGCTGCAAGGGGAGAGGGTGGTGCTGGTCAATGTGTACGCCCCGAACTGGGACAATGCGGGTTTTATGCGGCGCATGTTGGGTCGGATCCCGGACTAGGAAGTGGGGGGCCTGATAATGGGGGTGGGGGGGGGGGACTTTAACACGGTGTTGGATCCAGCAGTGGACCGCTCCAGGTCTAGGACGGGGAGGAAGCCGGCGGCAGCTAAAGTGCTGAGGGGGTTTATGGACCAGATGGGAGGGGTGGGCCCTTGGAGATTTGCAAGGCCGGGGGCTAGGGAATTTTCATTCGTCTCGCATGTTCATAAGGCCTATTCCCGGATCGACTTTTTTATTATGAGCAGGGCGCTGATAGCGAGAGTAGAGGATACCGAGTACTCGGCGATAGCCATTTCGGATCACGCCCCGCATTGGGTAGACCTAGAGCTGGGGGAGGAGAGGGACCAGCGCCCGTTGTGGCGCTTGGAGGTGGGGCTGTTGGCGGACGAGGAGGTGAGTGAGCGGATCCGAGGAAGCATAGAGAGATACCTGGAGGCCAACGATAACGGGGAGGTCAGAGTGGGGATGGTCTGGGAGGCGCTGAAGACGGTGGTTAGGGGAGAGCTGATCTCCATTAGGGCCCACAAGGAGAGGAGAGAGCAGAGGGAGAGGGAGAGGCTGGTGGAGGAAATGGTAAGGGTGGACAGGAGGTATGCGGAGGTGCCTGAGGAGGGACTGTTGAGGGAGAGGCTCAGCCTCCAGGCCGACTTCAACCTGCTGGCCACCAGGAAGGCGGAGGCGCAGTGGAGGAAGGCCCAGGGGGCGATTTATGAATATGGGGAAAAGGCAAGACGGATGCTGGTGCATCAGCTTCGGAAGCGGGATGCAGCTAGGGAGATCGGGGGAGTTAAGGATAGGAGAGGGAGTGTGGTGCGGAGTAGGGTTGGCATCAATGGGATCTTCAGGGACTTTTATGAGGAACTGTATCGGTCCGAGCCCCCAGTGGAAGAGGGAAGGATGGGCCGCTTTCTGGACCAATTGAGGTTCCCGAAGGTGGAGGAGGGACTGGTGGCGGGATTAGGGGCCCCGATTGCGCCGGAGGAGCTGGCCAAAGGGATAGCAAGCATGCAGGCGGGAAAGGCACCGGGGCCAGACAGTTTCCCGGTCAAATTCTACAAAAAATATGTGGACCTGTTGGGCCCGTTGCTGGTTAGGACCTTCAATGAGGCAAGGGAGGGGGGGGGGGCTTTGGCCCGACGATGTCCCGGGCACTGATCTCCTTGATCCTGATCTCCCGGGACAAGGATCTCCTGCAGTGTGGGCCTTACAGACCGATTTCGTTGTTAAACGTAGAAGCCAAGGTCCACGAGAATTGAGGATTGTGTGCCGCAGGTCATCCACGAAGACCAGACGGGGTTCGTGAAGGGGAGGCAGTTGAACGCGAATGTGCAGAGGCTCCTGAACGTTATTATGATGCCGGCGAGGGAGGGGGAGGCGGAGATAGTGGTGGCGATGGACGCTGAGAAGGCCTTCGATAGGGTAGAGTGGGGGTACTTGTGGGAGGTGCTGAAGAGGTTCGGGTTTGGGGAGGGGTTCGTCAGGTGGGTTAGGCTGTTGTACAAGGTCCCGATGGCGAGTGTGGCCACGAACAAGAGGAGGTCGGAGTACTTTCGGTTGCATCGAGGGAGGAGGCAGGGGTGAGCCCTGCACCCCCTGCTCTTCGCGCTGGCAATTGAACCCCTGGCTATGGCACTGAGGGAGTCGAGGAACTGGAGGGGGTTGGTGCGGGGTGGGGAGGTATCGCTCTATGCGGACGACTTGTTGCTATATGTGGCGGACCCAGTGGGGGGAATGCCGGAGGTAATGAGGATCCTCAGGGAGTTCGGGGATTTCTCAGGGTACAAGCTCAACATGGGATTTGGCGAGCTCCCACTAAAAAGGGCGGAGAGGAGCTTCAGGTATTTGGGGGTCCAGGTGGCCAAGAGCTGGGGGGCCCTGCATAGACTGAATTTCACGAGGCTAGTGGAGCAAATGGAGGAGGAGTTTAAGAGGTGGGACGCGTTGCCGCTGTCCCTGGCGGGTAGGGTGCAGTTGACGAATGTGATATAAAATAGTTAGGTTAAATATATTTGTTACAGTAATGTAGATGTAGGCTGGTCTAATTCTAGGGAGTTCACAGACAAAGGATTTCAGAGAGCATGGCAAGGAGGGGGGGGGTGGGGAGAAGGGTGTCAGGTAGAGGAGGAGAAAAGGATGCTGGGTAACAAGAGGCGAGGGGAAGGAATGAGAAGTGAGCCAATTAGGATGTATGGCCAGGTCAGGAGGGGTATAGGATGACCTATGGGAATCGTTTATGTGAAACTTGATGCCATTTGAATGTATTTGTAGAGATTCCTTTGTCTCCAATAGCACTCGATTCTGAAGACCCAGGAGGCTGCTTGTGTGCTGGGTTTTTGTGCAGCGAGTCAGACTTGCAAGTCGGGTAAAAATAAATAATACTATGCCTACAAATCCATCTTGAGTTTTCTTGAGGCCAGACTGACAGGTAAAGAATTCAACATTTGTCATTTGGTGCCGAAACCCGGAATTTCTCAAGACGGTTCTGACCAACCGCGAAATCAGAATTAGACTGATTTTAGAATAATAGAATCATAGAAGTTTACAGCATGGAAACAGGCCCTTCGGCCCAACCAGTCCATGCTGCCCAGTTTTTACCATTAAGCTAGTCCCAGTTGCCCGCACTTGGCCCATAACCCTCTATACCCATCTTACCCATGTAGCTATCTAAATGCTTTTTAAAAGACACAATTGTACCCGCCTCTACTACTACCTCTGGCAGCACATTCCAGACACTCACTACCCTCCGAGTGAAGAAATTGCCCCTCTGGGCCCTTCTGAATCTCTCCCCTCTCACCTTAAACCTATGCCCTCTAGTTTTAGACTCGCCTACCTTTGGGAAAAGATGTTGACTATCTACCTTATCTATGCCCCTCATTATTTTATAGACCGCTATAAGTTCACCCCTAAGCCTCCTACGCTCCAGGGAAAAAAGTCCCAGTCTATCCAGCCTCTCATAACTCGAACCATCAAGTCCCGGTAACATCCTAGTAAATCTTTTCTGCACTCTTTCTAGTTGAATAATATCCTTTCTATAATAGGGTGACCAGACCTGCACACAGTATTCCAAGTGTGGCCGTACCAATGTCTTGTAGAACTTCAACAAGACGTCCCAACTCCTGTATTCAATGTTCTGACCAATGAAACCAAGCATGCCGAATGCCTTCTTCACCACCCTGCCCACCTGCGACTCCACCTTCAAGGAGCTATGAACCTGTACTCCTAGATCTCTTTGTTCTATAACTCTCCCCAACGCCATACCATTAACTGAGTAGGTCCTGGCCTGATTCGATCTGCCAAAATGCATCATCTCACATTTATCTAAATTAAACTCCATCTGCCATTTGTCGGCCCACTGGCCTAATTGATCAAGATCCCGTTGCAATCCTAGATAACCTTCTTCACTATCCACTGTGTCACCAATCTTGGTGTCATCTGCAAACTTACTAACCATGCCTCCTAAAGGAGGCAAGGAACGTGAAAAAGGGCCCACAATGTATAGCTGGAAAATGACCGCGCATTGATTTTTCCCCTCTTCTTATGGTCTGATTAGTCTGGTCACTCGCGGTTGGTACGGAAAGATCGTCTCGACGAAATCAAAGGTCAGTCTGGGGATTAGAAAATTTAACTGATAGGATTTCATAATTGATGCTTCGGTTTTGGGTTAGTTTTGGAATTGATGGGACATCAAAATGATGATTTAATTCCATGAGTGAGTGTTTTTGATGAACTGATGGGACCTCAGTTATAGAGGGTTTAGTTCAATGAGTGTTTTTAAATATATAGTTTATTAAGCTAAAATTGTATCCTTGGACTGTAGTGGCGAAAAAACGCAGTCTTGAGGACTAGTTTGTGATTATGGGGAATTGCTTGGATAACACGAATGATCCAGGCACGCCATTGCAAATATTATGTGATATTTACCCAGATAAAGCGAGAGATTTTAGGGAAATGTCAGCAACCTTAAGGAACAAATTGGGTGACGAATGGCCACTAGGGGGCACTAAAGACCTGGGCATCATTAAGAAAATTCAGGGAAAAATCTGGAAAAAGAGCCAAAGTATGAAAGCAAAAGAATTAATTGGATTATGGAGGCAATATTGTCAAGAGGAACGAGATAAGATCATGTTATCAAGTTGGCAAGAAAATGCCCTTAAAATGGGAATTCCTATTCGTGAAGGGGGGAACCAGAAAACTCTGGAGATCTTGAAAAAGGAGTGTGCATTCAAAAAACGCGCAAGTAAAGAGAGGGTGGACTCGATGGCTGGCCTTGCATTGACAGAAGATGAAGAATTAGAAAATTGGACCATGTCGACCAGAGTCCCGACTGCACCAGTAGTATTGTCTGCACTAATTCCGGAACCACCAGAGTATCATAGTTTATATCCAGTCACTGCTCCCCAGATTCAAATCATGCCAGCTTCTCCAGCCCCTTCGGTCGATAGCTTCGGTCCTATTTTAGCATCTTCACTATCTGTTAGAGAAGGGGAGCTCTGTTCGACAAGCCCAGTTAGCTCTAGGACCCGATCTCGGACAATGAGAGAGGGGCCTGATCCTATCCAGAAACAATCACACATACCACCTAGATCCCTTCAGACCGATATGGTAAGACAGAAAAGTATGAGAACAAAGAAAGAGAATAGGGATGGTTCTGAGGAGCTGGAGCTCCCCCTAGTGACAGGGAAGGACGTCAAAGTCTTTGAAGAGCCAGAGGAATCAGCTAGAGCGCCCCCTAGTGAGACTCTGAGACAGTTGCCGATTAGGAAAATACCAAACCCTGATGCTGTGACGGCGGCTGCCCAGCCCACGATAGACGTTTATTTCCCATGGAGACCCAGTGAGATGATGGCTATTCTGGCTGCAGTCCCAGACAGGAAGAAATCTCCTGCTGCTTTTGTGGACTATCTGAGAACTACATTCTCAGTTTATCAAGCTGATTCTCGGGACCTCTGGGCCCTAGTCCAGCAGGTTTTAACCCCAGCAGAGTACCGCAGACACCTCAACCACTTGAATTATTCTAGCCACGCGGCACTCCAGCAAGCCCATGCTTTGGACGATGATAGACAGGCACAAATTCTGAATGCGTTGAATGTCACATTTCAAAAGCCCATAAACATTTCTGCTATCTTAGACCTCAAACCTAAAAAGACTGAGGAGCCAGAGGAATTTCTGGAACGTTTTGATGAAATCTACCGTGGGCAGGCAGGCGACTTGCCATACCAAAATGGTCAGAATTCCCCTCAATATTGTGCTATGTTAATGCATTGCCGACCACCTTCCGTGGCTACTGCCGTGAAATATAATCACATGAATTGTACAGAGAACGACCCTCCTCAGATGGCCAGGGCAGTCAGATTTTATTGGAAGGAGGGTGTAGGCCAGGAAGAAGGCTCAGTTACAAGGATTAAGACTGAGTATGTAATGAAAAAGGATGATCTGAGACCCCAACCAGCGGCAGAAACGGTGGCTTACCAGCTGGAACCCCAATATTGTGATCTTGGGTGGGTGGATCAACATGGGGTAGGATATCAAACCCACCCAAATGGACCATCAGCCCCTCTTTATGGCCCACCGTATGTACCAACAGCTTTACAACTGCCGCCCCCTCTGAGGGGCCATTGGTCTACTGGGAAAAGAGGAAGGGGCAGATATAGAGGGAATAATACATGTTTTAATTGCGGCCGTGCAGATCACTGGCAACAGGAATGCCCCTTTAAAAGACGGGCAGCAGAAGGAGACAACCCGACCCAAAGGAGGGGGTACCCACCAAGGGGAGGACAGACGAGATACACTGACTTCTCCCAGGCAAATCCTTTCCCAACACAGGATTGACGAGCTAATTTAGTCATAAGGACTCTCCAATCGGACAGGGAACCTATTATTTCTCTGCAGATAGGAGATCAACACTGCCCATTTGTAATCTACACTGGAGCAGCCATGTCTTCGGTGCAATCAGAACTTCGACTACCACTATCTGACCACACCCAGCATTTGTCGGGGTTCCAAGGACAGGTGTGTGAGTATCCTATTTCTGAACCTGTGACAGTCACTTACGAGAATAAATCTGCGGATCATCAGTTGAAATGAAATGAAATGAATGCGTTGAATGAGTTTGTGGTGACTACTGGATTGGACTGTAACTTGTTGGCCCGAGATTTACTGTGTATCTTCCAGCTACAGTGCGGAGACGACGGGGTAATGGTTCAATCATGGAGGATGAGACAACAGTGCTATATTTCTATCACTCCCCAGTGGTGGACGTTAGACATTGAACATTCACTGCATCACGTTACCCTGGCCTATGACAGAATCGGACAAAACAGGAAGTTGGAGAACAAATACCGCCCATTAATTGAGACCGAATGGCCAGTCAAGGTTACAGCCACAGTCACGGGAAAAGAAGGTACAGCCGATTTTGTTACAATACCACCACATTTATGGCCAGTCAGCTTCTGTAGGCCCTCATATTACACGTCAGGTCCACGACCAGTACCATGCCAAGGATCTGGGGCCTATGGTAAGGAGGGCAGTGGATCATTCAGATCCAACAGAGTACGCACTTCAAGTCACGCCAGACGGCACTTCCATAAAATATTTTGAGGTCGCTGAAACGATTAACACTCGACTTCAGCATCACCGGGGACGTGGCGTTTTGGAATATGTCAATCCACAGGTCTGGGCGGAATACCCATCACAAGTTGCGCTGGTCAAGGAAACACAGCCTGAGTGAGTGAGACACAGACAGAGTGAGAATTTGAAACTTGGTAATTTGGTGCAGTGAGGTAATTCGGTGAAGAGTGGGAGAAGGTGCTTTTTCCCGACTGTTTTGTTCTCTCCCTTTCTTCTGGCCTGTAACTTTTAATCAGCAGGGAGAGAACCTGAGAACATATGAGACCCTCAGAAGGTAAGTAAGTGATTTTTACTCATTTTTACTTTTATTACCCTTTCAAATTGTGTGTGTGGGGTGGGGAAACTGATGTGACATCACAGAAAAGCTGTGACCTGAGTGGCTGGGTGGGAATCTCCACTAAATTAAAAAAATTAAGCATTGGTAACTAATTATACATAATTACTTAATTATAATTTAGAGGGGTATCTAAGCCAGAGATCGGAGAGTACTATAATTCGCTTTCACATTTATAGTAGAAATCTAGTGCTCGGAAACAGATAGTTAACAGTAACTTTTTAAAAAAAATTTAACTTTAATTTATTAATTAATTGATGCAATGTCAGTTAGAGGGGTGCAGTGCTCGGACTGTGAGATGTGGCACGTCCGGGAGGCTTCCAGCGTCCCGGGTGGCTTCATCTGCAGAAAGTGCACCCAACTGGAGCTCCTCACAGACCGCATGGTTCGGTTGGAGCAGCAATTGGATGCACTCAGGAGCATGCAGGTGGCGGAAAGCGTCATAGATAGCAGTTATATAAATGTGGTCACACCCAAGGTGCAGGCAGAGAAATGGGTGACCACCAGAAAGGCCAGGCAGACAGTGCAGGAGTCCCCTGTGGTTGTCCCCCTCTCGAACAGGTATACCCCTTTGGATACTGTCGGGGGGATAGCCTATCAGGGGAAAACAGCAGCAGCCAGAGCAGTGGCACCACGGCTGGCTCTGATGTTCAGAAGGGAGGGTCAAAGCGCAGAAGAGCAATAGTAATAGGGGACTCTATAGTTAGGGGCACAGATATGCGCTTCTGTGGACGTGAAAGAGACTCCAGGATGGTATGTTGCCTCCCTGGTGCCAGGGTCCAGGATATCTCCGAACGGGTAGAGGGCATCCTGAAGGGGGAGGGCAAACAGGCAGAGGTCGTTGTACATATTGGTACTAACAACATAGGCAGGAAGGGGCATGAGGTCCTGCAGCAGGAGTTCAGGGAGCTAGGCAGAAAGTTAAAAGACAGGACCTCTAGGGTTGTAATCTCGGGATTACTCCCTGTGCCACGTGCCAGTGAGGCTAGAAATAGGAAGATAGAGCAGCTAAACACATGGCTAAACAGCTGGTGTAGGAGGGAGGGTTTCCGTTATCTGGACCACTGGGAGCTCTTCCGGGGCAGGTGTGACCTATATAAGGACGGGTTGCATCTAAACTGGAGAGGCATAAATATCCTGGCCGCGAGGTTTGCTAGTGTCACACGGGAGGGTTTAAACTAGTCTGGCAGGGGGGTGGGCACGGGAGCAATAGGTCAGAAGGTGAGAGCACTGAGGGAGAACTAGGGAATAGGGACAGTGTGGCTCTGAGGCAGAGCAGACAGGGAGAGGTTGCTGAACACAGCGGGTCTGGTGGCCTGAAGTACATATGTTTTAATGCAAGAAGTATTACGGGTAAGGCAGATGAACTTAGAGCTTGGATTAGTACTTGGAACTATGATGTTGTTGCCATTACAGAGACCTGGTTGAGGGAAGGGCAGGATTGGCAGCTAAACGTTCCAGGATTTAGATGTTTCAGGCGGGATAGAGGGGGATGTAAAAGGGTCGGCGGAGTTGCAATGGAAGGATGCTTTTCAAATTGGAGGGCTGTGACCAGTGGTGTTCCGCAGGGATCAGTGCTGGGATCTTTGCTGTTTGTAGTATATATATATAAATGATTTGGAGGAAAATGTAACTGGTCTGATTAGTAAGTTTGCAGACGACACAAAGGTTAGTGGAATTGCGGATAGCGATCAGGACTGTCAGAGGATACAGCAGGATTTGGATTGTTTGGAGACTTGGGCGGCGAGATGGCAGATGGAGTTTAATCCGGACAAATGTGAGGTAATGCATTTTGGAAGGTCTAATGCAGGTAGGGAATATACAGTGAATGGTAGAACCCTCAAGAGTATTGAAAGTCAGAGAGATCTAGGTGTACAGGTCCACAGGTCACTGAAAGGGGCAACACAGGTGGAGAAGGTACTCAAGAAGGCATACGGCATGCTTGCCTTCATTGGCTGGGGCATAGAGTATAAAAATTGGCAAGTCATGTTGCAGCTGTATAGAACCTTAGTTAGGCCACACTTGGAGTATAGTGTTCAATTCTGGTCGCCACACTACCAGAAGGATGTGGAGGCTTTAAGAGAGGATGAAGAAGAGATTTACCAGAATGTTGCCTGGTATGGAGGGCATTAGCTATGAGGAGCGGTTGAATAAACTCGGTTTGTTCTCACTGGAACGACGGAGGTTGAGGGGCGACCTGATAGAGGTCTACAAAATTATGAGGGGCATAGACAGAGTGGATAGTCAGAGGCTTTTTCCCAGGGTAGAGGGGTCAATTACAAGGGGGCATAGGTTTAGAGGAGATGTACGACGCAAGTTTTTTTTACACAGAGGGTAGTTGGTGCCTGGAACTCGCTACCGGAGGAGGTGGTGGAAGCAGGGACGATAGTGACATTTAAGGGGCATCTTGACAAATACATGAATAGGATGGGAATAGAGGGATACGGACCCAGGAAGTGTAGAAGATTGTAGTTTAGTCAGGCAGCATGGTCGGCACGGGCTTGGAGGGCTGAAGGGCCTGTTCCTGTGC
Organism: Scyliorhinus torazame; assembly: GCF_047496885.1. Lineage (NCBI taxonomy): Eukaryota > Metazoa > Chordata > Chondrichthyes > Carcharhiniformes > Scyliorhinidae > Scyliorhinus > Scyliorhinus torazame. Next base: position 52,552,317 of record NC_092720.1, on the reverse strand, counting down.
TGTACATTTCTTTGTTCTTAAGTGGGAAAGACAAATGTTACACTTATTAAGGTAACGATTAAGGACCATGTAAAGCTGCCTTCCATTCGGCAATACCCCCTGAAACCCCAAGCTGCCCCGTCTATAGACAAATTAATCCGAGCTGTTGCAACAGGGTATTTGGTCCCTTGCCAATAAGAATGTAACACCCCGATACTTGCTGTGCCTAAACCAGCCAAACCAGACCAGTACCGATTAGTACAAGGTTTAGGTTCAATCAATGCCATCGCACAGCCGTTACAAGCTCTCCTCCCTAATCCTGCCCACATACTGGCTCAAATTCCAGCTCAAGCCCGGGTCTTCGCCATAATTGACCTTCAGCACGCCTTCTTTGCCCTTCCACTCGCATCTGAAAGCCAATATTAGTTTGCCTTCCCTTACAATGGACAGCAGTATACCTGGACCCGACTGCCACAGGGGTTCGTCAACTCACCTACGCTCTTCTCCAGATGTCTGCAGACCCAACTCCCAGGCCTCGACATTGGAGCATGGTTCCACTCTAGTGAAGTATGTAGATGACATATTGGTAGCGAGTCCTGACGAGCCCAGTAACAGGGATGACGTGATCCAGTTATTAAACCACCTATCCTCGTTGGGTTATGTTGTTTCACAATCAAAGGTCCTGGTGGCTCAGACAAAGGTCAAGTTCTTAGGAGTTTTACTTACAGCCACAGAAAGAAGTCTCAAACCCAGTAGGATTGAACCAATATGCCAATTCCCCGCCCCTACCACAGCCAAGGAGGTCCGTCATTGGCTGGGTATGGTGAATTATTGTAGGCAGTCGATACCAAACATCGCTGTCTATATAAAGCTGCTGACGCCTTACACTAGTGAAGGGAGTAATTTTACTCTCACCACCGAGGCACTCGAAGCCTTCCGTTGCCTGAAGCAGGCCTTGTTACAAGCACCGGCCCTCGGTAGGCCCTTGTACGACCGACCGTTCCAGATATACTGTCCTGTTCTGGAAGGATGTTCAACAGCGGTACTCACCCAGCAACATGGGGACAAGCACCGGCCCCAAGCATATTACTCTTCCAAACTTGATCCAGTGGTGTTGGGCCACCCTGTTTGCACCCAGATCTTGGCAGCGATATACAATAGTTTGCAGGCTGCTGCCAATATCACTCTCCAACAGGATATTACGGTGTATCGCTCCCACTCGGTCATCGCACTACTGGGGCAACTGCAGACTCAGCATCTTACAGAAGCTCGTCAGAATAGGTATGAAATATACCACTATCAATCCAGCCTGTTTTCTCAGCGGTCCCCCTGTCCATGAAGACGCACCTGGCCACGGCTGTTTAGCCTTGATTCAGGAAACTACCACAATAAGGGATGATGTGAGTGATATTCCGTTAGAACAACCTGACATGATTATGTATGTTGATGGCAGTGCATTAATAAGCCCCACTGGCCGGAGACTGTCCGGTTCCGCAATCGTGGATCAGGATGGTCTGATCCTGGAAGCGGCTGCTTTTCAGACCCCTTATTCAGCCCAACAAGCCGAACGTTTTGCCCTTACCCGTGCATGTATACTTGGGGTAGATCGTCGGGTAAATATTTACACTGACTCCCGATACGCCTTCGGGGTAGTTCATGACTTCGGACAGCTCTGGAAGAATAGGGGATTCCTTACCTCGGCCGGCTTGGAAATATCCCACCGGGGTTTAGTTAATGACCTACTGCAGGCCCTCCTTATGCCCGCGCAGATTTCCGTCACTAAATGCGCTGCCCATACAAACGGTAAGACCCCAGTTGACGTTGGTAATAAACAAGCAGATTGTGCAGCGCGGACAACCGCGCAAATTCAGCAAGTGATGGTGCTTAAAATGTTACGTCAGACTAAACGATCTGCTATAAATATGTCTGCTTCTGACAAGCAATGCCAACCATCCAAGACGTCATAGGGTTACAGGAGGACGCTCCTGAGAGTGATAAACAAATGTGGAAACGGTTAGGTTGTACATATTATTCGGTTTCCTCTTTATGGACCATGCCAGCACATCAGACTTGTATGTCTGATGTACTGGCTTTATGGGTCATCGAATGTGTACACTTTGCAACTCATTGTGGGGCTCGGGGGACTAGTGATTTGTTGCTGGACACTTGGTGGCTCCCTAAAATGCAGGGGCTGGCCCAGAGTATCAGTAATCGGTGTTTGATTTGGCAGCAAAATAACACCGGCAAAGGTATCCCTTGTGGTATGGGGCAAACCCCGTTGCCCAATGGTCCCTTTGAGATGCTCCAAATGGATTACATCGAGTTAGAAAGGTGTCAATGTTATAAATATGTTTTGGTCATTGTGGATGTGTTCAGCAGATGGGTTGAGGCGTATGCGACTACCGATAATAAAGCTGCTACTGTGGTTCAAGTTCTGATGCGGGAAATCATTCCCCGGTACGGTATACCAGCTCAGTTAAGTTCTGATAACGGGCCTCATTTTATTGGACAGATTAACAAGGAGTTCTGCTCCCAGTTGGGCATACGCCAGCAGTTACACTGTGCGTACAGACCGCAGGCGGCCAGGTTGGTTGAGAGACACAATCAGACCCTCAAAACTAAATTGGGTAAATTAAGAGCAGACACGGGACTGACATGGCTTAAGTTGCTCCCCGTTGCCCTCTTCCAGCTGCGGGTTACACCTGCGGGACCGGCCCAGCTCTCTCCTGCCGAGATCCTTTATGGCAAGCCCCTTAGAACTCCCTGGAGCCTGCATGTTCCCAGACTGGTTCAGTTTCACCATATGACTGAAGAAATGACCACCTATGTTCTAGCCCTCACTAAGGTCCTCAAAGAGCTCCATGGCCAGGTCCGCGCGGCTCACCAGCCAGCGCCCCCATTACCTAGCTCACTTTCAGTGCAGCCCGGTAGTTATGTCATGGTCAAAAATTGGACTCGGAAAGGTTCGGAGCCACGATGGGAGGGGCCCTTCCAAGTTCTCCTTACCACCCCCACGGCAGTTAAAGTGGAGGGGCGGAGTGCTTGGGTCCGCCTCCACCACCATAAATTGGATCCACCTCTACCACTGTAAAAAGGTCGGTTACTAACCTGCCTCCCTTCCCCAGTGCTGTTTTACAGGTGTGAAGCACGATGGGGTGGCATCGCACCGCCTGTGAGATCTTCGGCCTCACCTCGCTTGGAGTGACATCGGCGACAGACATGGAAAAGGGAAATATCATCTACATCTGTAACCCTAACCAAACTACAAGGACATTTAGTTTATGCAGAGGTGATGTTCTTTGCTGCCCCCATATACGAGGGCATGGTATCGACTCATGGAAGGTCATCAGGTTAACGGACAATGCAGGACTCATGAAGCAATTGCACCGGTCCCGGCGATGGGAAGGGAACATTACATGGACATTGCCTTGTTTTTGGAGTACATGTAAATTTGATTTTGGATGTGTTAAGATTGGTGCCATAAAGGTAAAATCAGACCGTCAGGAGAGGGTAGGAAGAGGTTGTGAGAGAGAGGGAGGGGGACTAGAGAGAGGACGGGGCGTGTAAGGAGGGGAGTACAACTACAACGTGGGTTATCAGGAGATACACTTAATTCATTTAGGGCCCAGACTGAGGAAAACCCGGGTAGTATGAATCTCTTCTACCAGATTTACCATCGCTTGTATGGCCAGGGACAGGTTGTCTGCTACCCGAACCCCGCAGCTCTGTCTAGGTTATTTTCTGTTTCACCGCTTTGGGACACTCCCCAAACGGTGGTTCATTGTCAGCGTTCCGAGCCACCGCCCGAGCAAGTCACTCTTCCTTACGATCTGGGTTCAGCACCACCGGCTATTTGCCTTCCCGTACCTCGGGATAATTCCCACTCACAGTATGATAGGCTGCAACGGTGGAGGGCGTACATACCTAGCCACTTCACTCCCAATGGACTCCCAGTCGTACGAGAATTGTTTCAGCAGTGATGGGTATGGCTGTTTGCTGGTAGAGGTGGAAACGAATATAACATGTCTATTCCCCACCTGTACGGACAGGAGGTGTCATATCAGTCACACGTCTGGCCAATGCGTTTGTTACAACACCACCTGCGTTCCATTGAACGCTGGCCTCCAGCTCCTTTGTGGCTGGGCGAATGTCTCTCATATCACTGTTGGGACTAGGGCTTTCCGCATTGCTGGGAGGCCCGAATGGGCGTTCCAAAGCTGGATAAACTGGGCTACTGGGGGATCCCTACGCAACTGATATACTGATTGTGATGCTAGCCTGTACACGGAGCAAGGATACTACTTTTTTTTTTAAATGGCACAGCGACCAATGTTTTGTCACCCCCATTTCCCTGCCAAATTGCTATCGGGACTCTAGTCCCTACTAGTCCCCTGCCCCTCGGCATGGATGCTGCATAATCAGTTAGCATGCCGGGCAGTCTCAACTGAATTCTGCGAGAACTGGAAAAAATCTCGGGTTCTCGCACCCAACCGGAGCCACTCAGCCGGATGGAGAATTCTGAGCGTCTTGACACTGGGAGGTGTGGGGGGGTTCCTTGGCGGTCAGCGATAGGAATTATTTTATTTGTGGCCTTACCATCCTGGGAAACGAAACCTTGGGAGCCCTCGGGGCAATAACCAAGGATTTGTCTCAGCTGCGGTTGTTTGCAATGCAGAACCAGTATGCTCTTGACTATCTTCTGGCCAGTGAGGGTGGGGTATGCACCATAGTGCAGGGCAACTGTATCACGGGAGTTCAAGACCTAACCGCTAACATCACTAAATTTATGGATCGCATACAGGATCACCTGGATGGAATGCAGGATCCTGGCTCTTGGGGTAACTGGGGATTTGGAGGTTGGAAGGACTGGTTGATAAATATGGCCATGTATTTAGCAGTGGCACTCGGCTGCATCTTTCTGGGCCTGGCCATCCTTAAATGCGTGATGGGTAGAATGCGGGGTGCACTAGAACAGATAGACGCCCCCTAGAATCTTGGCTGTTAGGATCCACAAGGGTGCAACAACAGGAATTGGAAATGCAGCAACGAATCTTATTAGATGAGGGGCCGTAGCTACGGATTGAATAGATAGGTTATCATGAAATGATAAAAGGAGGGAATGACGAATGTGATATAAAATAGTTAGGTTAAATATATTAGTTACAGTAATGTAGATGTAGGCCGGTCTAATTCTAGGGAGTTCACAGACAAAGGATTTCAGAGAGCATGGCAAGGAAGGGGGAGGGGTGTCTGGTAGAGGAGGAGAAGAAAAGGATGCTGGGTAACAAGAGGCCAGGGGAAGGAATGAGAAGTGAGCCAATTAGGATGTGTGGCCAGGTCAGGAGGGGTATAGGATGACCTATGGGAATCGTTTATGTGAAACTTGATGCCATTTGAATGTATTTGTAGAGATTCCTTTGTCTCCAATAGCACTCGATTCTGGAGACCCAGCAGGCTGCTTGTGTTCTGGGTTTTTGTGAAGCGAGTCAGACTTGCAAGTCGGGTAAAAATAAATAATACTATGCCTACAAATCCATCGAGTTTTATTGAGGCCAGATTGACGGGTAAAGAATTCAACATTTGTCACAGTCAGTTAAGATAACGGTGCTAAGATAACGGTGCTCCCAAGGTTTTTGTTCCTGTTCCAGTGCCTCCCCATTCTTATCCAGAAGGCCTTCTTTAGGCGGGTCAACAGGAGCATAACGGGGTTTGTGTGGGCACAAGGGACTCCGAGGGTGAGAAGGGTGTTCCTGGAGCGGAGTAGGGATGAGGGGGGGCGGCTGGCACTGCCCAACCTCTGTGGGTACTACTGGGCCGCCAATGTGGCAATGGTGCACAAGTGGGTGATGGAGGGGGAGGGGGCTGCATGGAAGAGGCTGGAGACGGTGTCTTGAGAGGGTACGAGTCTGGGGGCGCTGGTAACGGCGCCGCTGCCGCTCCCTCCAATGAGGTATACCATTAGCCTGGTGGTGGCGGCTACCCCCAAAATCTGGGGGCAGTGGAGGCGGCACAGGGGGGAAGTGGGGGCCTCGGTGTGGACCCCAATACGGGGGAACCACCGGTTTGTCCCAGGGAGAATAAATGGGAGGGTTTTTGGGGTGGCACAGGGCAGGGAGAAGGTTGGGGGACCTGTTTGTGGATGGGAAGTTCGCGAGCCTGGGTGAGCTGGAGGAGCAGTATGAGCTCCCCCCAGAGAACACCTTTAGGTATCTACAGGTAAGGGCGTTTGCCAGGCGGCAAGTGGTGGAATTCCCGCTGCTGCCACGCACGGTACAGGACAGGGTGCTCTCGGGGGGGTGGGGGGGTTGGAGAGGGGAAGATCTCGGCAACTTACCAGGTGATGCAGGAGGAGGAGGAGGCCTCGGTGGTGGAGTTGAAAGGTAAGTGGGAGGGGGAGTTGGGGGAGGAGATCGAGGAGGGGACTGTAGCCACCCGAGTTGGCCACTTCCCGACTTAAAATGGAGAACCGCAAAGGCTGAAGGGAAATTCAGCCAACACAGGCAAAGACTAGCAAATACAGAAATCATGTGTATTGGAACCTGTAAGAAACCAGACAGCACTAATACCAGCAGCCACCTGCATAGTAATATAGCAGCCATCTACATAGTAATGTGCGATTCCCAGGCACAATGGCAACAGTTAAGGTAAACAAAGCCAAGCCAGACCCCTCGGCGCCAGCAGGAGCCAAGACAAAGGAAGGCCAACGGACACCTAGGGACCGCCAGCGATCAGGGAGCTGCTCCAGCATTGGAGAAATCGATCCAAGTGATCGGAAAGTAGTCCAATCACTTGGAACCAGGTACGGGGTCCGCCCCGAAGGGCGGGAAGCCCCTGGGGACTATAAAGTAAAGCCCCCAAGTTCAAATCGTCCCTTCTTTGGCAGGGTCACTCGGCAACTTGAACCAACGCTTGACAGTGACCTGTCTTGTTGCCACCAAGCAAGTAAGTCTCAAGTCAACGCTTGCTACGAGATAGGCGCTCCTAGCTACCAGTCCATACCAGCTTTCAATCCTGCAGACTCAGGACCTGAACGAAAGGCCATTTGTTCCCCTGACCTGGTGGACCAGTCCGAAGCTAAGTATAGGCCTTTTAGTGATAGGAATAGCCTAGAAAGTAGAGTTTATGCATAGTGATTTACTGTGTATAATAAATGTGTTTTGATTTGAATCTTACTAATTGGTGTGTTGAGTTATTGATCATTACTTGAACTTGAACCTCGTGGCGGTATCATAAAGATACCTGGAGACTCTAGAGCAAAGGTTAAACAAACAGAGCAAATTATGATTTAAGAGCCAACCAAAAGTTAGCAACAGGACGGGGACAGATGCCCTTGGGAGGGTGAACTTTTCCTCTTCGTGCGCGAGGCTCAGCCTCATACAGTTTAAGGTACTGCACAGGACACACATGACCGGAACAAGGATGAGCCGTTTTTTGGGGGGTGAGGACAGGTGTGTTAGGTGCTCAGGGAGACCGGCAAACCACACCCATATGGTCTGGGCGTGCCCAGCGCTGGAGGAGTTTTAGAAGGGCGTAGCAAGGACGGTGTCAAGGGTGGTAGGATCCAGGGTCAAACCGGGCTGGGGGCTCGCAATATTTGGGGTTGCAGGGGAGCCAGGAGTGCAGGAGGCGAAAGAGGCCGGTATTCTGGCCTTTGCGTCCCTGGTGGCCCGGCGAAGGATTCTTCTTCAGTGGAAGGATGCGAGGCCCCCAAGCGTGGAATCCTGGATCAACGATATGGCGGGATTTATTAAATTGGAGAGGGTGAAATTTGCCTTAAACGGTGCAAGGGTTTTTCAGGCGATGGCAACCGTTCTTGGACTTCCTGGCAGAATGGTAGACAATGGTCAGCAGCAACAGGAACCCTGGGGGGGGGGGGTTCTATTTTATTTTTGTTTGTCTGCACTGGGGGATCGGAGGGGGTGCATATATTTGCTATGTGTTAATTTGGGGTGTTAATTTATTATTTATGTATCGGGGAAGGGGGGCACGGGGGTTGTTTTATTTTGTTTTGTATTTAATTCTATTGGGTTCCTTTTTCATTTTGTTGTTGATATTTTGTGAAAACTTCAATAAAAATTATTTTTAAAATTAAAAAAATGAGTTACATTCCTGTCCAAAATCCAGATCTCAACTCTGGGATTGTGAAGTATCATTCTGCAGCTGGTAGAATGGATGTTTTTTCCTAATGACTGTTAAAACTATTCCTCCCTCCTGCTATGCCACTCATGTCCAGAGCCCACGCACACAGTAAGGTTCAGGAGAGGGAAGTAGCAAGCAGTCTCACTTAAGAAAACAAAACATTGGTAATAACAGCCCCAGCGCTCCATTTTGGACCTGGATCTTGAATGGGAAAGCATGTTCAGCAGAGGGAAGCAGTGCAAGGGTGGATTGGGCACAGAAAAAGCAGCGAGTCAGAGGGTTGAGCACGGCTAGAGGCTGTAAATCTGAGGGGTCAAGGAGCAAGAGGATCTATAACAACCAGGTGGATCATGGAGCAGGCAGGTCAGGAAACAGGGTCGGCAGTGAACAGGAGGCACGACAAGTAGCTTTGTCGGGCGGCACAGTGGTTAGCACTGTTGCTTCACAGCGCCAGGGTCCCAGGTTCGATTCCCTGCTTGGGTCACTGTCTGTGCGGAGTCTACATGTTCTCCCTGTGTCTGCGTGGGTTTCCTCCAGGTGCTCCCACAAGTCCCTAAAGACGTGCTGCTAGGTAATTTTAACATTCTGAATTCTCCCTCTGTGTATCCGAACAGGCGTCGGAATGTGGCGACATGGGGCTTTTCACAGTAACTTCATTGAAGTGTTAATGTAAGCCTACTTGTGACAATAAAGATTATTATAGAAAATTAATTTTACTTATTTTAAAAGTTATTTCACTCACCAAAATATGAATTTACCAACATACAATAATTACAGGATACAATGTTTTAATCATTTTTTCTGATAAGGAAAGTCCATAAGACATAGGAGCAGAATTAGGCCACTTGGCCCATCGAGTCTGTTCCGCCATTCAATCATGGCTGATATTTTCGCATCCCCATTCTCCTGCCTTCTCCCCATAACCCCTGATCCCCTTATTAATCAAGGTCCTACTGCACCCAACTGTTAATTCCTATAGGAGCTTACGTTTCACTTAACATTGTGCTTTTCAGGAACTCAACCACAACTTTAAGTGAGGACGTATTATAGCCCATTCTGAGTGTGCATTCAAAAGTATGGGACAGCAGAACCAGCTGTAAATTAAATGTTTTGGTTTTATCTCCTTTTAAAATAAACCAAGTAGAAGCATTTTGGACTTCAAAGACTTGCAACGAAGACCAAAGGCAGGATTCCCAATTTGCAAACAACACCACCACTGCTACACAATCAAATTCTCTGATCTCACCATATAGCTGCTATACATAGTGACTTTTATAAATGTTTATATTCAACTCCACAAAAGACACCTTTGTATCTGCCCATTCATAATCACAATTTGAGTTAAGTAACTTGAAAATATCAGCCCAAGCAAAATGTAAAGATTTTAAATCTCACTTCTCTTGATCCAGAGAAGCATCATTTTACCTTATTTTCTGTCATGGCATCATAAAACTGCAAATCTATTCTCAGATGAGAAAATTACCTCTTTTCTTCTTTTAACAGCTTACGCAATTTCTCTGCACTTGACACCTCGATTGTTTTCTCTTCTTCTCTAGATTGCTTTTCTTTCTTTTCAAGTGATTTCTTTTATACCCAGTCATCATGAAATTGCGGCAGAAATTTGATTTAGTTTTCAGTCAGCAACACCATTGATCACATTTATATCCAGAAAACCGTGTCACATTACCAGTTTTAAAAGATTAAAGGTTTGTCATATTAAAAATAATCATACATATTATATATATTGTATTAGAATTGTAGAATTCAGATATATTTTGTCAACAATTGGGGAACACAAAGTGGCAATGAGAAAACACATTAAATTCAATGAGGGGTTATAGGGGAGTAAAGAAAAATTTAATTAGAAGGAAAGACACAATCAGGAACAAATTATGGGTAAGGAGTTAGCAGTCACACATGAGGACGTTTAACATTATACATTAAAAAAAGCAAGGGATAGCATATCAAAATGTTGTAATCAAAACAGGAACATACATGGGTGACCAATATGGCAATCCAAGGAAAATGGAAATTATAAAACACAAGGTTTTCAAATCACAAAAATAGGAAAGCAAGGGAATGATTGAATATTCACAAATTTAATAATGATCAATTCAAATAAAGGTTTTGTACAATTTACCAAAATATATTTTTTGTTAAAACAAACCCGCCAAAGTCACCGTACATCACCAGTTGTTCCCCAATGACCAAAGTACAAACCAGGATTGTGCAGCAGAATCCAGTTCAGATCAGGTGTGGTATGTAATGAATTTCAGCAGCCAAGGCCCCAGAAAGAAAATGCACACAAAAACAAAACAAGGAAAAAAAAATCAGTAATGCAAGAAAATATTCTCAAAATGTTAACAGCTCAGAGAAATTAAATTTAAAGACTTGTTAAGTTTCTCCTGCCATTACTTTTAGCAGAAATTTTGCCAATATCACAAAATATAGAAATTGGTTTTGTGCTTCCACAAACTTAATTAAAATTAAAGAAATTTCATGCGCAGTATTAAAAGTAACATTCCCGAGTGAGGAAGGCATGCAAGTGCAGCAATAAAGGGCTTCGTAATAGTTGAGCAGTTGGAAGCATACAAGTCTTCAAATATTATTCTGAATAACAACCTGTAAATCTGGTTAAAAGGGTGCTTCTGACTGGATAGTAGAGGATTGGAAAGTTTTCTAAAGTCTTCAAAGCCTTTTATTGGCTTTTAAAGGGATAGCCTATTAAGATGTTGTGGGAGATTAAACATATAAACATCTCACGCACATTACTAGTGCTTTGACAGATGTGAAGTTTACCTGCAGAGATTTAAAGTGGAAATGCCACATAAAGTGAGATCTCCGTTTTATAAACCTGGTAAGTTTAATCTTCAAATAACTTCTGATTTAAAAAAAATTTCAATAGCTCTTCAGATGCATTTAATACGAAAACATCTAAAACTTGTCAACTTCAAGACACTATGAAACATACATTGTTGCAAAGTTAAGCCTTTCCAAACACGGACAAAATGATCACATTGATTACATTCCTCCTGTCAAAATAGACTGTTTTTCCTGAATTACTTTTAGTTCTCCTGCTCCATACTAAAGAGCGTACAGGCACTTGGAGGCCTTGAATTTGAGCCAACTACCAGGGGTTCTCAAATTTTCCCTCCCTCAGTGAAACAGCTACCCACATTTATCTTTTTTTAAATAAATTTAGTGGACCCAATTCATTTCTTCCAATTAAGGGGCAATTTAGCGTGGCTAATCCACCTACCCTGCACATCTTTGGGTTGTGTGGGGCGAAATCCATGCAAACACGGGGAAAATGTGCGAACTCCACACGGACAGTGACCCAGAGCTGGGATCGAAACTGGGACCTCGGCACAGTGAGGCAGCAATGCTAACCACTGCGCCACCGTGCTGCCCAGCTACCCACATTTATCAAGATCAGGTATGCCACTCTCTCCCCAAATTGATAATTGAATCACAAATAAAAAGGGTTTGCAGTGACACTTGCAGGCTATAAAATAAACAATGAAACTACAGGACAAAATTTCTATCCTGGAGAGTAGGTCCAGTCACATCTCCAGCTGAGTTGCAAATTATATTATGAAATATTATTTTGCAGCCTCTTTTTGGGGGGAGGGGGTGGTGGTAAACACAAAATAGTTCCGACAGTATTAATGTCATAATCAGCACCTACTCAATTTTGCAGAAGATCTTGAGTATGTCTTATGTTGTAAAAGTCTAAACAACACAAGACAAAAACAATTTTAGATTTTCGATAGCAAGAAAAAGTGCTAATCTTTGTAGTAAACTAATTTCAACTTCTTTTCCAGAAGTTTATTGTTAAGAACAAGATTAGGTCAGAGTTTGCTCATCATCAACCCAATTTCAGCTGAATCACACACAAAAAAAATCCCCATGGGATTGAATATCAAATAGCATTTAAAGGAAGGAAAGTAGAAGATATTCATTCCTGACTAAATAGCAGCAATTTAATGAAAAATTAGTTTGGTTTGTAACCATGGATATTGCTGATTCAGAGTAGGGAAAGGCACAATTTTGAACAGGAAACCCAAAACAGAGAAGCTCAGAGAGAACAGATCTGAAGCAAACTTTTTAAATTGATAAGTTTGATATTTGGATCGCAATGGAAGGACGAAGTTCCAAAAGGTTCCAAGACAAATATTGGTTTTAGTAGCAAGGTAAAAGTATCTAACAAAGATCAAGAAAATCAACTGGGGTCGGAAAGGAACAGTCATTTTCAATAACATGCTGAAATAATGCTCCTCTCCACACAAACAGTAAAAAAAAAATGACTTCTCTCCAAAATGAGGCACGCCTATTTTTTTTTATGGACTGCATCTTTCAACAAACTTGAATGCAGTCTCCACATTTCGACGTCGCTGAGTTCGATGATTGAGGTCTTGCACACGAGTTGATGACACAACATCGCTTCCAAAAAAATTCTAATCAGCGCTCGTCAGGAAGAACTGTTAAGTTCAAAACTGATCATGTAATATTGCATTCCTTTACTACTTAGTGAAAACTCCACCAGTCCATATTGGGATGCATCAATACACAAGCACATCACACATAAATGTGTAATTTCTTCCAGTTAATAATGGTGAAATATCCTGTCGATCTCGGAGTGAGGCACATATCAAACAGCAGTAAAATTGTAAGCATAATACTGAACCCAGTAAATCACCTGCATGTGTTTTCTTAATTTCTGTAAAGCTTCCTCTGCCTCACTGAAAGTCTCATCGAGCTTCAATGCTTTCTTATAGCAATTCTCAGCATTTGCCAACTTTTCTTCTTCCTCTAACCTGATAAAAGATTTTTAAGAGCCATCAGAAAGTGATCACATTCAAATCCTTCCTTGAATACAGAAATTAGTAGAATACAGAATACCAACTTAGTAACAGCGAGCAAGGCAAAACCTTTAAAACAGAGGTTTCAACCTGCAAAGAAAGACACCATAGCAAATTAAACTTCATTCTGTTCCTATACGGAACCATTGCACAGATCCTGAAATTTTTTGGGTTGTTTTGGAGGTCTTTGGGATAACTAATGCCACAATTCCCAAGTGTTGATTTACATACGTTTGGTGTAGTATATTGCACATTCTGAAAATTTTGCAACATTGCCCTTTTTGCTGGGGATGTGTAGATAAAGTTAGTTCAATAAAGGTTGCCTGCAGTCATTCCACATGGTGAGTTTTTCCTCAGTACAACATACACAACAGAAAATTGTGATGAGGTTTGAATGCAATTTCTTTTATACTTCATTTGAAAAATTAAGGATTGAAGAACATTATGACACATTTTTGGAACTCCTAAAGTTGATCGAGGAAGTTTGAGCAATTTGAAAGATTACTTCAACAAGTTGTGCACATGGAGCACAGTCATGATGACCAACAGTCCTGGATTTTCCAGGACGATCCCAAAATTCAGCTTTTCATTCTGCGTCCCAGGTCAGGACTTCCCGGGATGCTATTAGTCCTGGATATCTGGGGCGTCATTCTCCGACCCCCCGCCGGGTCGGAGAATGGCCGTTGGCCGCCGTGAATCCCGCCCCCGCCGAAGTCTCCGCTCCCGGAGATTGGGCGGGGGCGGGAATCCGGCCGCGCCGGTTGGCGGGACCCCCCGCTGGATTCTCCGGCCCAGTTGGGCCGAAGTCCCGCCCAGGAATTGCCTGTCCCGCTGACGTAAATCAAACCTGGTATTTACCGGCGGGACCAGGCGGCGTGGGGGGGGGGGGGGCGCGGGGCAATCTGACCCCGGGGGTGCCCCCACGGTGGCCTGGCCCGCGATCGGGGCCCACCGATCCGCGGGCGGGCCTGTGCCGTGGGGGCACTCTTACCCTTCCGCCTCCGCTACGGCCTCCACCATGGCGGAGGCGGAAGAGACTCTCCCCACTGCGCATGCGCGGGAAACTGACAGCGGCCGCTGGCACTCCCGCGCATGCGCTGGGAAACTGACAGCGGCCGCTGACGCTCCCGCGCATGCGCCGCATTTCCGCGCCAGCTGGCGGGGAAACAAACGCCATTTCCGCCAGCTGGCGGGGCGGAAATCCCTCCGGCGTCGGCCTAGCCCCTCAATGTTTGGGCTAGGTCGCCAAAGGTGCAGAGCCTTCTGCACCTTTGGGCCGGCGCGATGCCCGTCTGATTGGCGGCGGCTTTGGCGCCACTCGGCGGACATCCCGCCGTTGGGGGAGAATTTCGCCCCTGGTGTCTCGGCAGGCTGTACTTTTCCTGCATGGTTAAGTGTCCGTTATTTTATTTTTTTTAATAAACAATTTTAATGAGATATTTTTGGCATTACAAACAGCAACAGTATAAAAAAAACAATGGACAAAGAAAATGTTGCTGGCCAAGGTGTTGGCCTCCAGGATTGAAGATTGTGTGCTGGAGGTGATTATGAAGGACCAAACCGGATTTGTCAAGAGTAGGCAGTTGGTAGCCAAGATAAGGCGGCTGCTTAATGTGATTATGATGCCCCCGGAGAGGAGCGAAGTTGAGGTAGTTGTGGCCATGGACGCGGAGAAGGCGTTTGACCGGGTAAAGTGGGACTATGGGAGGTGCTGGGACGGTTTGGGTTTGGTAGGGGCTTTATCAACTGGGTCAGCCTGTCGTACCAGGCCCCGGCAGCCAGTGCAAGGACGAATAAGACAACCGCGGACTATTGTTGGCTACACCGGTGGACAAGACAGGGATGTCCCCTGTCCCCACTGCTGTTTGCGTTAGCCATAGAGCCGCTGGCAATTGCTCTGAGAGCTTCTAGGGGGCTGGAAAGGGCTGGTTAGGGGGGTGGAGCATAGGGTATCACTGTATGCGGATGACTTACTCCTAAATGTTGCAGATCCAGGGCAGGGATGAAAGAGATTATGGCGATTCGGCCAGATTTCAGGGTACAAATTGAATATGACAAAGAGGGAGATGTTTGTAGTCCAGGCAAGAGGTCAGGAGGGCCAGCTGGGGGAGTTACCATTCAGGTTAGTGGGAGACAATTTTAGATATCTGGGCATACAAGTGGCACGCGACTGGGGCCGGTTACACAAGTTGAACTTGTCCCGGCTGGTTGAGCAGATGAGGGGCGAGTTTCGGAGATGGGATGCGCTCTCGCTGTCACTGGCGGGTAGGGTGCAGTCGGTTAAGATGACGATATTGCGACTTCCGGGTGCGGTGATGACCAGCTAAGTCGCACGTTTCGGCAGCTCCCGTTGGAACGGACTTTTGGGCTCTTGATAAGAGCCCCAACGGCAATTTTAAACGGCCAAAATCACTGTGCGGTGAAATAGAAGGGAATCCCCCCCGGATACTGATGGAAAAAGGAGAGGATAGCGGCAGGATTGCAGTGGATCCTTCGGAGCAGCGGCAAGGAAGGGAAGCTCGAAGCAAGATGGCGTCGGAAGGTGGCCGTTCGATATGGCGCCCGGAGCAACAAGAGTTCTTGCGGCGCTGTGTGGAAGAGCTGAAGAAGGAGGTGTTGGCCCCGATGCTACAGGCGATTGAAGGGCTAAAGGAGGCGCAGAGGACCCAGGAGCTGGAGCTTCGGGTCGTGAAGGCAAAGGCTGCTGAAAATGAAGATGAAATTCAGGGCCTGGTGGTGAAGACAGAGACGCAGCACAAGAGGTGTGTGGAGAGGTTGGAAGCCCTGGAGAATAATTCAAGGAGGAAAAATCTAAGAGTCTTAGGTCTTCCCGAGGGCAAAGAGGGGGCGGACGTCGGGGCATTTGTGAGCACGATGCTTCACTCGCTAATGGGATCGGAGACCCCGACGGGCCCTTTGGAGGTGGAGGGAGCTTATCGAGTTATGGCGCGAAGACCAAGGGCAGGAGAAATACCTCGAGCCATAGTGGTGAGGTTTCACCGCTATAATGACAGAGATATGGTCCGAAGATGGGCGAAGAAAATTCGGAGCTGCAGATGGGAGAACGCGGTGATCCGCGTTTACCAGGATTGGAGTGCGGAGGTGGCAAGAAGGAGGGCAAGTTTCAATCGGGCTAAGGCGGTGCTTCACAAAAAGGTGAAATTTGGAATGCTGCAACCGGCAAGACTGTGGGTCACATACCAAGGGAAGCACCACTACTTTGAGACGGCAGAAGAGGCGTGGACATTCATAGTGGACGAGAAGCTGGAATAGTCTGGCGAGAGAAAGAGCTTCTGGGACAAAGTGGTGGGGTGACTATGTGGGACGAGGAAGGGGGGGGGGGGATGATTTTTCAATTGTTAACTCTTTAATCCTGTAAATTTTCTCTCTTTCCCCTCGTTTGGGGGGGGGGGGGGGGGGGGGGGATGGCAGGAACAGGGACGCACGAAGGTGGGGGCCTCGCACAGTGAGAGGCCGAGGGCAAACGGGGAAGCCGAGGTCAGCCAGAGTTCGCTGACTTCTGGGAGCAACATGGGGGGTGTAATTACGCTAGAGGGGGATCTAGCGGAGGGGGGGTTGGGGAGGGAGCTAACTGGGTTGCTGCTGCTAAGGGGAAGGGGAGCTGTTAGGGGGCAGGGTGGTCGAGGCGGGAGGGCAACGTCGGTGGGATATACGGGCACGTGGGAACCGGGTGAGGAGCTGGGGTAAAAAAGGGGATGGCTAGTCGACAAGGGGGGGGGGGGGGGGGGGTAAAGAGCCCCCCAACCCGGTTGATCACGTGGAACGTGAGAAGGCTGAATGAGCCGATTAAAAGGGCGCGGGTACTCGCACACCTAAAGAAATTAAAGGCAGATGTGGTTATGTTGCAGGAGACGCACCTGAAATTGACAGATCAGGTCAGACTACGTAAAGGATGGGTGGGACAGGTGTTTCATTCGGGTTTGGATGTGAAGAATAGGGGGGCAGCTATTCTAGTGGGGAAACGGGTACTGTTTGAGGCAAAGACCATAGTGGCGGATAGTGGGGGTAGATACGTGATGGTGAGTGGCAGACTGCAAGGGGAGGCGGTGGTTCTGGTGAACGTGTACGCCCCGAACTGGGATGATGCAAACTTCATGAGGCTTATGTTGGGGCGTATCCCAGACCTGGAGGCGGGAAAGTTGGTAATGAGGGGAGATTTCAATACAGTGCTTGATCCAGGGCTGGACCGGTCGAGGTCCAGGACCGGTCGAAGGCGCTTAAGGACGTCATGGAGCAGATGGGAGGAGTAGACCCTTGGAGATTTATCAGACCTAGGAGTAAGGAGTTCTCATTCTTCTCCCATGTTCGCAAGGTATATTCACGGATAGACTTTTTTGTCCTGGGAAGGGCACTGATTCCGAAGGTGACAGGGACGGAGTACACGGCCATAGCCATCTCGGACCACGCTCCACACTGGGTAGATCTGGAGGTAGGAGAGGAAAAGGAACAGCACCCACTCTGGAGAATGGATATGGGCCTGTTGGCGGATGAGGGGATATGTTTAAGGGTGAGGGGGTGTATCGAAAGGTACTTGGAGTTTAATGACAATGGAGAGGTTCAGGTGGGAGTGGTCTGGGAGGCGTTGAAGGCGATGGTCAGAGGGGAACTGATATCCATAAGGGCACACAAAGGGAAGCAAGAGAGTAAAGAAAGGGAGCGATTGCTGAGAGAACTTCTGAGGGTGGACAGGCAATATGCAGAGGCACCGGGGGAGGGACTGTACAGGGAAAGACAAAGGTTACATGTGGAATTTGACCTGCTGACCACGGGTAAGGCAGAGGCACAGTGGAGGAGGGCACAGGGAGTGCAGTATGAATATGGAGAGAAGGCGAGTCGGTTACTGGCCCAACAATTGAGGAAGAGGGGAGCGGCGAGGGAGATAGGTGGGGTGAGGGATGAGGAGGGAGAGATGGAACGGGGAGCGGAGAGAGTGAATGGGGTGTTTGAGACATTCTATGAGAGGTTGTATAAGGCTCAGCCCCCGGAAGGGAAGGAGGGAATGATGCATTTCCTGGATCAGCTGAAATTCCCGAAGGTGGAGGAGCAGGAGAGGGCGGGACTGGGAGCACAGATTGATGTGGAGGAGGTGGTAAAGGGGATTGGGAGCATGCAGGCGGGGAAGGCCCCGGGACCGGATGGGTTCCCGGTGAAATTTTATAGGAAATAGAGGATTGTGTCCCGGGGGTGGTCCATGAGGATCAAACTGGGTTCGTTAAGGAGAGACAGCTGAACACGAACATACGGAGGCTGCTAGGGGTGATGATGATGCCCCCACCAGAGGGGGAGGCGGAGATAGTGGTGGCGATGGATGCCGAGAAAGCATTTGACAGGGACGAGTGGGACTACCTGTGGGAAGTGTTGAGGAGATTTGGTTTCGGTGAAGGGTTCATTGGATGGGTACAGCTGCTATATAGGGCCCCGGTGGCAAATGTGATCACGAACAGGCAGAGGTCTGACTACTACCGTCTTTATAGAGGGACGAGGCAGGGGTGTCCCCTGTCTCCGTTACTGTTTGCATCAGTAATTGAGCCCCTGGCCATAGCACTGAGGGGCTCCAGGAAGTGGAGGGGAGTACTCAGGGGAGGAGAAGAACACCGGGTATCATTGTATGCAGATGATTTATTGCTCTATGTTGCGGACCCGGTGGAGGGGATGCCTGAGATAATGCAGACGCTCGGGGAGGTTGGGGAATTCTCGGGGTACAAATTGAACATGGGGGAGAGTGAGTTGTTTGTGGTACATCCGGGGGAACAGAGTAGGGGAATAGAGGATTTACCGCTGAGGAGGGTAGCAAGGGATTTCCGGTACTTGGGGATCCAGATAGCCAGGAGTTGGGGAACCTTACATAGGCTTAATTTAACACGATTGGTGGAACAGATGGAGGAGGATTTTAAGAGATGGGACATGGTGCCCCTGTCACTGGTGGGGAGGGTGCAGGCGGTCAAAATGGTAGTCCTCCCGAGATTCCTTTTTGTGTTTCAGTGCCTCCCGGTGATGGTCACGAAGGCTTTTTTCAAGAAGATCGAGAAAAGCGTTATGAGTTTTGTGTGGGCTGGGAAGACCCCGAGAGTGAGGAGGGGGTTCTTGCAGCGTAGCAGGGAGAGGGGGGGACTGGCACTACCGAGCTTAAGTGAGTACTATTGGGCCGCCAATGTCCCAATGGTGTGTAAGTGGATGGGAGAAGGGGAGGGAGCGGCGTGGAAGAGATTGGAGATGGCGTCCTGCAAAGGAACCAGCCTACAAGCACTGGTGACAGCACCGCTGCCGTTCTCCCCGAAGAAATACACCACAAGTCCAGTGGTGGTGGCAACACTGAAAATTTGGGGGCAGTGGAGACGGCATAGGGGAATGACGAGAGCCTCGGTGCGGTCCCCGATAAGAAATAATCATAGGTTTGTCCCGGGGAGAATAGATGGGGGATTTGGAGCATGGCAGAGAGCTGGGATTGTGCAACTGAGGGATCTGTTCCTGGACGGTCGTTTGCGAGTCTGGGAGCGTGACGGAAAAATATGGGTTGCCCCAAGGGAATGAATTTCGATACATGCAACTGAGGGCTTTTGCGAGGCAACAGGTGAGGGAATTCCCGCAGCTCCCGACGCAGGAGATTCAGGATAGAGTGATCTCAGGGACATGGGTGGGGGATGGTAGGGTGTCAGATATATACAGGGAAATGAGAGACGAGGGGGAGAACATGGTGGATGAGCTGAAGGGAAAATGGGAAGAAGAGCTGGGGGAAGAGATTAAAGAGGGGCTGTGGGCAGATGCCCTACGTAGGGTAAACTCGTCGTCCTCGTGCGCCAGGCCAAGCCCGATACAATTCAAGGTTCTACATAGGGCGCATATGACTGGAGCAAGGCTCAGTAAATTTTTCGGGGTAGAGGATAGGTGTGGGAGATGCTCGAGAAGCCCAGCAAACCACACCCACATGTTTTGGTCATGCCCGGCACTGCAGGGGTTCTGGGTGGGGGTGGCAAAGGTGCTTTCAAAAGTGGTGGGGGTCCGGGTCGAGCCTGGCTGGGGGCTGGCTATATTCGGGGTTGCAGAAGAGCCGAGAGTGCAGGAGGCGAGAGAGGCTGATGTTTTGGCCTTTGCGTCCCTAGTAGCCCGGCGAAGGATACTGCTTATGTGAAAGGAAGCCAAGCCTCCGGGCGTGGAGACCTGGATAAATGACATGGCAGGGTTTATAAAACTGGAACGGATAAAGTTTGCACTAAGGGGTTCGGCTCAGGGGTTCACCAGGCGGTGGCAACCGTTCATTAACTACCTCGCAGAACGATAAAGGAAATGGGAAGGTAACAGCAGCAACCCAGAGGGGGGGGGGGGGGGGGTTCAGGTGGATCCTCAGGGGTGTTTTTGTAAAGATATTGGTACTTGGTTACGTATATTGAATTGCTGATTTTATTATTTGGGAGAGCTATTATTTTTGTTATGGCAGTTGCCATTTAAGTTTATATATTATTCATTTATTTGTTAAAATACGGTCACGGTTATTTATATTGTTTTGCTGTTGTAAAAAGGGGAAAAACCTTTGTACAGTTTTGTATGGCCGAAAAAGTTGAATAAAATACATTTTTTTTTTTTAAATGACGATATTGCCGAGATTTTCATTTCTGTTCCAATGCCTCCCGATTTTCATCCCGCGGTCCTTTTTTAAGAGGATGAACAAAATTATTTTGGGCGGGTACATACCCACTGGTGAAAAAAGTGATGCTCGAGAGGAATCGGTTGGGTGGGGGGGCTTGCGCTGTCAAATTTTAGTAATTATTACTGGTCGGCCAATATTGCGATGATAAGTGGGTAGTGGGGACGGGGGCGGCTTGGGAGTGAATGGAGGCAGCCTCATGCAGGAGCAGCAGCTTGGGGGCGCTGATAATGGCACCGTTGCCGTTCCCGCCGGCGAGATATTTTACCAGTCCCTTGGTGGTGGCGGCCCGGAGGATCTGGGGTCAGTGGAGGAGGTGCGTTGGTGCAGTGGGTGCATCAGTTTGGTCCCCAATATGTGACAACCAACGGTTCGCTCCTGGGAGTCTAGATGGGGATTTCGGGTATGGCAAAGGGCGGGAATTGAGAAGATGGGGTCCTGTTTCTGGAAGGGAGCTTCCCCAGCTTGAGGACGCTGGAGGAGAAGTTCGGGTTGGCAGCAGGGAATGATTTTAGATATCTTCAGGTGCGGGACTTTCTGCGCAGGCAGGCATCATCCTTCCCACTCCTGCCACTAAGGATTCAAGATAGGGTAGTGTCTAGGGAATGGGTGGGGGAGGGGAGTGTCTCGGCCATCTACAAAAGAATTAATGGGGCGGAGACGCATATAGAAGAGCTGAAGCGTAAGTGGGAAAAGGAACTGGGGGGTGAGATGGAGGACAGCCTATGGGCGGAGGCGCTGAGCAGCGTCCATGCGACCGCTACATGCGCAAGGCTCAGCTTAATCCAATTTAAGGTGGTGCACCGGACACACATGACAGCGGCCCGGATCAGTAGATTTTTTGGGGTGGAACACAAGTGTGTCAGGTGTGCGGGTGGACCAGCGAACCATGTCCACATGTTCTGGGCATGCCCAAAAATGAGGGGATACTGGCAAGGGTTCGCAGATGTCATGTCCAGGGTATTGTGACGTCATGGGAGGTCCACTGGATTTCAGCAAGATCCATGTCACGACAGCCAGGTTCACAGAGTCAGAAATTTCATGCTCCTGCGTCCAGTCAAACTATCATGCTTGCGGGAAAGTTGGTCATATCCAGATAGCTAGCAAGAGTCCAGGTTGTTGCAGTAAAACTCCAGGTCACAGCCATGCAGCAGGTCCAGGTAGGTCGGGAGCTGGTTCATGTGTCTGGAAATCCTCAAATATGCATGGTAGATGTGGAAACAGAACTTGATATTATCGAGCAGGAAGATCAAGAGATGCACTGAGTCAGTGAGCAAGAAAAACAGCATATAGAAGACGAGTGCAACGCACAACATTTAGTTTAGTCGCTTGGTGGGACAGAACTTCAGTATTGATGCTGTAGCTGCTCATCTTGTACTCATCAGGACAGGTGCAAGAATGCCAAATTTCAGAGGGGGCACCAAGTGAAAAGAGTGCTGAGTGGTTGGGAAGTTGACTCTGGTTGATCAAGGGGTTGCCATGGAAAATGTATCAGGAAACTATTGTCCCCCAAGCTTCTGCTTAATTCAAAAGGTCTCGATGCCTAGACATGTACCTTTTGCCTGTGACAGACCGGCCCTTGTGTATAAATATATCTAGCTTCGAGTAAATGCAAATGAACCACATTACGTGCCCGGCTGATTTTAAATCTGCTGTTAGTGTCATTCTTAGCACATTTAGGATTGCTCAGCAAGCGCGGCTGAGTTTGAGAATCACACTGAGTTTTGCAAGCACAGGCTGGTTGAGTGCAGTCAATACTCTGCCAATTGTGACCCGTCCTCGACAGGCAAAAGAAACGTGTCCAGGCATCGCACCTTTTTTGAATTAAACAAAACCCTAGAAGACAACAGCTCCCCAATGCATTCTCCTTCGCAACACCTCAAACAGAGTCAACAATTAGTGGCCCTTACTCGAAGAATAAACTGTTACGCCCTTTGTCTTACTTTTTCATCTACATTTGATTTCCTTCTTTTCTTCCCTTCTTAATTATTACTTCAAAGCAAAAAAATCTGACACAACCTTGAACAAAAATGGTAACCATTGGATTGTTCAACACATTGGGCATGATTCTCTTGCCATGCTGCGCTCAAGTGAGAGCACAACACAGCCAGAGAATCCCAGGAGACCTCCACCAGGCCTCCGCGCCTCGTGGGATTCACCCAAGTCCCGCGCGATATCGGAGTCAGATCTCCATCCAAAAGGAACGGAACCAAATGACACACTCAGAAGTAGGTGGTAAATCTACTTACAACCTACCTGCCCGGGATCCACCAGCCTCCCTCGTTTCTCTGGCCTCCCGAGGGAGGCTGCAGCCGGCCGTGGGTCAGTGATGGTCCACAAATATGGACCAGGCTGAACGTGCCGTCAGAGTTCCCTGGGTGGTCAGGGTAAGTTCAGGGTGGTCCCCTGAAACAGCACCTTGGCACTGCCATGGTGCCCAGGTGGCACTGCCAAGTCAGCAGGAGCACTGGCTGGATGTTAGTGCAAGGGTGCCCAGGTGCCAGGTTGCCACTGTTCAGGGCCGAGGGGGGGGGGGGGCTCCCCATGAAATGAGGGTGCAGGGGGTCTTTGGAGGGTGGGAGTGTGCAGGGCAGGTACGTAGGAGCCTCCCGTAGGTTGGGGGGGGGGGGGGTGTCCTTACTTGAGTGGTGTGGGGTAGTGCCCATTTGTGTGGGGGGTGACATTGACTATGGGTGGGGGATGCTCACTTAGAGATCGAGGCACCCTTCCAAAATGGCGGGCCGATCTCACAGTTCAGCTCTCAGTGCTCAAGTGCAGGCTAAACCGATGAGAAACTCCCCAGGGCCCCCAAAAATTACTAAGTATCATTGAATAGCGGTGGGGAACTCGCCGACAGAGCCAGCGGGAAACTCCCTGAAAAACCCGCCAAAACTGGAGATATTTTTCTGGAGAATTGTGCCCTTTATATCATGAAAAATATAGATGAATGGCAAGATACCAAGGAGTATGTAATTGCATGTTATAACTTTCTTTACGGCATACATAATCATGGGAAAGAAGGTAATTCACAAATAGAGTAGCATAGAACAGATCTGATGAATGATTCCATTGTTTTCATTTCCAGGATTAAACAACCAACAAATGGTTGTGAGGAAATTAGTCCCATTTGCTAATTATTCAAATCATAACTTTCTTGACCATGCCACAAACTGAATGCTCAAATTTTAAAGTTTTCTGGTGCCAACTTCTACCATTATAAATTCATCCACCAACAGTCATAATAGAAACTGCTAATGCAAATTTGTTTCACCGATTACACCCTCCAACCATGATGGTACCGTAATCCCCATTTTTAATATATATATCACACACACACACACACACACACACACACACACACATACACACACACACACACACGTCCAAACTAATTAGGCAGAAAAGCACCAATGCTGGAAAAAATTCTACTTTTCTGTCTATCAAACTGGCTGAACCGTTGCTGCTTAACTAAGAAAATTATAAAATCGCTGTACTTTATAAAATAGCTGTACTTTATAAAATAGAAGTACAGAATGAATGACATTAAATGGAAAGTAATTACATGCCTGTGCTATAGTCAAATTAACTCACCCTGTCCTCAAACACCCTTCATGGAGAGGCTGTTTAGCACAGGGCTAAATCGCTGGCTTTGAAAGCAGACCAAGGCAGGCCAGCAGCATGGTTCAATTCCCGTACCAGCCTCCCCGTACAGGCGCCGGAATGTGGTGACTGGGGGCTTTTCACAGTAACTTCATTTGAAGCCTACTTGTGACAATAAGCGATTTTCACTTCATTTCATGTCAGAAGTAAAATAAAAGCAAATTACTCGGAAGTGTAGGTTTTGACTCCTCGTCTACAATGCCATGTAAATTCATGAATAAATTTGTTTATTAAATACAACCATTCGATGCATTCCGCACTTACTGGCCTCCTCTTTCCACTAGAGTTTGACAGAGATATTTCTTTGCATTCCTGTGTGTTGGACACGTCTCCAAAGCCAAATCAAAGTCAGAAATAGCTTTGTTTAGACTTCCTTTTGTTGCATAGCTAAAACAAAAAGGGAAAGAATTGTTAACAAGATCATGTAGATGTGCATTAATTGATGAATTAATCACTAATCTCATCTCAAATTGAAATGTTTTGAGAAATAAAAGGCAGTTATTTGGACGATCCAAATTAACATGAGCCACGCAGCATAGTTTCTCCTGGGAGGGGTTTAACCAAAACTTACTTTAAATTAAATAGTAAATTCCTGCCATCAAAGCTCGAATGAAATGCATGACAGCATTATGCATAAATCAAAAGAATTATTCTCCAAAAGTTGTAAACATTGGGAAAGGAATCGCAATGCCGCTCACAACATGATTTGTCTCACCACCATTGTAGAAATACCAGAACCAAACTATATGCACAATTGTGATTTGTTTTTCTTCCCTACCCTTCCTCACTTGGAGGGCTATTCATACTAGGTGTGGCTGTATATCTTATGGCAGACTTTCTTCAACCAGCTGACCATTCAACTAAAAAGCACGAACAGCAAGCGCCAGTGGACTATAGAACAATGGAATTATTACAACTGAAGAACATTTTATTTTCACTCATTGTACATGCTCCAAAAAAGAATCGTGAAGTAGCAATTAGTACCAGAAATTCCGGCCCCTCCAAAACAGGGACCCCATTGCTAATTGCAAAACTCCTGCAATGTTATTCTGATTGGGGGATAACTAACTCAGCACAGACCAGGGATAAGATATGGTTCTTTTATGATTTGCATGGTTTCCCACCACACCACATGGTATATTTATCCTTTGAACTACCAGAGGACCTATATCTGTGACTCCTAAAAAGATTTAACAGCATTAAGAGCAGTACGGACAAACATTCACAAGAATAAAATAATTAGTAGCAGTAGGAAGCCATCCGGTACCTCGAGCCTGCTCTGCCATTCAGTAAGATTATGGTTGATCTGATTGTGGCCTCAACTTCACTTTCCTATCTGCCCCTATAACCCTCAACTCACTTGTTAGTTATTTTTGATCTTTCAATGACCCAGTTTCCACTATTCTCTGGGTAGGAGAACAATTTCAGACTAAAAGGACGATCCTTTAAAACAGAGATGAGGAGGAATTTCTTCAGCCAGAGGGTGGTGAATATGTGGACCTCTTTGCCACAGAATGCTGTGGAGACCAAATCACTGAGTGTCTTTAAGACAGAGATAGATAGGTTCTTGATTAATAAGAGGATCAGGGGTTATGGGGAAAAGGCAGGAGAATGGGGATTGAGAAAAATATCAGCCATGATTGAATGGCGAAGCAAACTCGATGGGCCGAGTGGCCTAATTCTGCTCCTCTGTCTTAAGGTCTTATAATTCCAACGGCTAAAAACCCTCAAGAGAGAAATAAATTTCTCCTTATCTCAGTCTTAAATAGAAGACTCCTACTTTTTTTTTTAAACTGTGTGCCCCATGAGGGGAAACATTCTCTCAGCATCTACCCTGTCAAGTCCTCTTTGGATCTTATATGTAATAGTGTATAACCTATCACATACTTACAGAGCACCACGAGCCACAAGAGCTTCAACATTATTACTGTCAATTTCCAGAGCTTTGTTGTATTCATTCATAGCATCTACATGACGTCCTGCTTTAAAATGTTCCACCCCAGCCTTGACACTGTGGGAAAAGGACAAATGCAAGTCAGTACAGAATCAAAAATTCATTCAACTTATTTCTTCAAAATGTTTCACGTAAAACTCAAATAGCTTTCCCTGATTATGCTGATGCATTTCACCTGCCAAGAAAATGGCCAGCCACAGAGACAACTGTTTTGTGAATATTTATGTTGCCATCAGGAATCAAACCATATTTAGTGTATTTTGTGAAATGGCTGAACTTTGAATAGTGCAGCTCTTCAGTGTTCAAGTTCATTTTTCTTTTTGAAAATGTTTTTATTCAGGTTTTTCATATTATACAATGCTAAATAAACACACCGGTGTAGATCGGATACGATTTACAAAAGCTAAACATTGGAGGTAACCCCAAAGTCCCTACCTCCCTTACCCCTCCCCCAACCCCCGTTCTTTTTATTTTACTTCAAAATATTTTTGTTGAATTTTTACATCTGTACACCGTACAATAGGTGAGCGAGACGGTTCCTATGCACAGTTTTGTTACTGTTGCTCCAATGACTTTGTTGGGGGGGGGGGGGGGGGTAGGGGTTCTGGCCTCTTTCCCTGACCCCTTCCCTTGCTGCCCCCCCTCTTTGTTCCCATCTGCTCCATGTGGTCCTGTCTGCCCTCAATGCCCCCCCCAACCCGTTCCCCTCCCTTCCCATCCAGCACTGGCCTCGAACACACCTTCGAACAGGCTGATGAATGGCCCCCATGCTTTGTGGAAGCCCTTGTCCGACCCTCAGATGGTGTATTTGATCTTTTCCAGATAAGAGAAATTATGACAGGTCTGCCAGCCAATCCGCAGCTGTGGGTGGTGCTCATCGCCAGCCAAGCAGGATTCTCTGGCATACGATTCGGGAAGCAAACGCAAAAGCGTTGCCCTCGTCCCCATATCAACTTCTGGCTGGTCCGCTATCCCAAAGACTGCCACTCTTGGGCACTGCTCCACCCTCACCCCACAACCTTGGACATCGCTTCGAAGAAGGCTGTCCAGAAGCCGACAAGTCTGGGACATGCCCAGAACATGGTTGGCCGAGCCTCCCTAGCACCGTTCACACTTATCCTCCACCCCCGGGATAAATCTGTTCATTCTGGTTGTGGTTAAGTGCGCTCTGTGCACCACTTTGAACTGCATGAGGCGCCTTGCGCAGGAGGAGGTGGAGTTGGCCCTACTCAGTGGTTCGCTCCAAATTCTCCATACCGTTCAACTCTAGCAGTTCCTCCAGCATTGACTCTCTTGGGGTCCTAGGGTACCCATCGTCCCATCCGGTCAGTAGCTTCAGTCGTTCTGACAGCTTGTCCAGGGTGGGTGTGGACACAGGCACTCACACACAATAATAATAATTTTGTCTATTTCTTAGAAAAAGGCCTTGGGGATGAAGATCCTGGAGTTGGATGATCAGCCATGATTGTGATGAATGGCGGTGCAGGCTCGAAGGGCCAAAAGGCCTCCTCCTATCTTCTATGTATCTTTGTATCAGCATGGATCTGAACAGGAAGATGGAACCTCGGCAGTACATTTCACCTTGATCATCTGCATCCTCCCTGCCAGGGGAAGCGGAAGTGCATCGCATCTCTGTAGGTCGTTTTTAACATCCTCCGCCAGACTGGTCAAATCCATTTGTGGATCTGTGTCCAGTCTTGGGCTATCTGAATCCCCAGGTAGCAGAATGTGTTTTGGACTAGTTTGAATGGTAGACCCTCCCTTGTTGGGTTCACTGGGAACATCTCGCTCTTGCCCAAGTTGAGTTTGTAGCCCGAGAAGGCCCCAAACTCTTCCAGAAGCCTCATGATTTCCATCATGCTGTTCCACGGGTCCGAAATGTAGAGGAGCAGGTCATCCGGGAGACATTGTGCTCTCTGCCTCCTCTTCGGATATCCTTCTAGCCTTTTGCATCTCGCAGCACGATCGTCAGGGGTTCAAGTACCAGGGCGAGACAGCTGGCATCCCTGCCTGGTGCCTCTGTGCAGTTGTATTCACAGCTGGTGGTGTTGGTCCAAATGCTCGCCTTGGGGGCATTGTAAACTCCGTCTCTATCCCAAACCGCTCCAGTACATCAATGAGGTACCTCCATTCGACTCTGTCGAAGGCCTTTTCAGCATCCAGGGAGACGTCCACCTCTGGTGTTCTCTCCCTAGATGGGGTTAGTATCACATTCAACAGCCGTCTGATATTTGCAATTAGCTGTCGACCCTTGACAAAGCCCGGCTGGTCCTCGGAGACCATTTCTGGTACGCAACTCTCCAGTCTCTTGGCCAGGACTTTCGCGAGCATTTTCACAAAAACGTTAAGCAGCAAAATGGGTCTATGTGATCTGCATTACGGGTCTTTGCCTTTTTTGGGTATCAGCGATATGGTGGCCTGTGTTAGCACAGGAGGCAGGGAGCCCCATAGCTAGATAGTTTGCGAACATCTCCCGTAGATGTGGAGACACAGCTGGTGTGAATATTTTATAGACGTCCATCGAGAATCCATCAGTTCCAGGGAGAGGGGGCGGCATGGAAGAGGATGGAGATGGCGTCCTGTAAAGGAACGAGCCTGGGGGTGTTGGTGACGGCACCGCTGCCGCTCTCGCCGACAAAGTATACCACGAGCCCGGTGGTGGCGGCAACGCTAAGGATCTGGGGCCAGTGGAGACGGCACCGGGGTGCAATGGGAGCATCGGTGTGGTCCCCGATCAGGGGTAACCACCGGTTTGTCCCGGGGAAGATGGACGGGGAGGGGTTCCAGAGCTGGCATCGGGCGGGGATTGGAAGAATGAGGGACCTGTTCATCGATGGGACGTTTGCGAGCCGAGGGGCACTGGAGGAGAAATTAGAGTTACCCCCGGGAAATGCCTTCAGATATATGCAGGTGAGGGCTTTTGTGAGGCGACAGGTGAGGGAATTCCCGTTGCTCCCGGCACAAGAAGTTCAAGATAGGGTGATCTCGGGTGTATGGGTCGGGGAGGGCAAGGTGTCGGAAATACACCAGGAGTTGAAAGAAGAGGGGGAAGCGCTGGTAGAAGAGTTGAAGGGTAAATGGGAGGAGGAGCTGGGGGTGGAGATTGAGGAAGGTCTGTGGGCTGATGCCCTAGGTAGGGTTAATTCCTCCTCCTCGTGTGCCAGGCTCAGCCTGATACAATTTAAGGTGGTCCACAGAGCGCACTTGACGGGGGCGAGGTTGAGTAGGTTCTTTGGGGTAGAGGACAGATGTGGAAGGTGCTCAGGGAGCCCGGCGAACCATGTCCATATGTTTTGGTCATGCCCGGCACTGGAGGGGTTCTGCAGAGGCGGGAGCAATATCTCAGGTGGTGAAAGTCCGGGTCAAGCCAAGCTGGGGGCTAGCAATATTTGGAGTAGTGGACGAACCGGGAGTGCAGGAGGTGAAAGAGGCCGGCATTCTGGCCTTTGCGTCCCTAGTAGCCCGGCGAAGGATCTTGCTAATGTGGAAGGAGGCGAAGCCCCCCAGCCTGGAGGCCTGGATAAATGATACGGCTGGGTTCATAAAGTTGGAGAGGATTAAGTTCGCCTTGAGAGGGTCTGCGCAGGGGTTCTACAGGCGGTGGCAACCGTTCCTAGACTATCTCGCGGAGCGTTAGAGGAAGGTCGGTCAGCAGCAGCAGCCACCCTGGGGGGGGGACTGCCTGGGAGCGTGGATGAGCAAGAGATAAAATGAAGGGTTTGGGAAACTGGCACCTATGAGTGAGGGCCAGTGTACAAAGCTGTGTAAATATATAATTTTGCCATGCATATATCTTGCTCTGCGCGATTTCTCGGTTTTTTTTGTTACGAGGGGGGGGGGGGGGGGGGGTTATTGTTTGTAAGGGAGAAAAATTGTGTTAAAAAAAACTTTAATAAATATATTTTTTTAAAAAAGAGAATCCATCAGTTCCCATTGCCTTCCCGATCTGCATTGAATCGATGCTCTCCATGAGCTCTCCCAGGCAGCACGGCATCACAGTGGTTAGCACAGTTGCTTCGCAGCTCCAGGGTCTCAGGTTCAATTCCCGGCTTGGGTCACTGTCTGTGCGGAGTCTGCACATCCTCCCAGTGTGTGCGTGGGTTTCCTCCGGGTGCTCCGGTTTCCTCCCACAGTCCAAAGATGTGCTGTTAGGTGGATTGGCCGTGATAAATTGCCCTTAGTGCCCAAATAGGTTAGGTGGGGTTACTGGGTTTATGGGGATAGTGTGGGCTTGAGTGGGATGCTCTTTCCAAGGGCCGGTGCAGACTCGATGGGCCAAATGGCCTCCTTCTGCACTGTAAATTCTATGATGATAAAGTTGCTTCCAGTTCCCTCCGCCTATCGTCCCCCACGACTGGCATGTCCAGTCCATCCCCAAGTCCCCATCGGGGGGCTCAGAGGTGTACAGTCCCCGGTAGACGGCCTCAAATGCTTGGTTGGCCTTTTTTGGTTTCGCTACCAGTTCGCCTCTGCTGTCTTTTATCTGGGCTATTTCCCTCGAGGCTGTCCGCTTTCCAATCTGGTGAACCAACAGGCGGTTAGCATTCTCTCCATGTTCATAAAAGGTCCCTCTTGTCTGACGAAGTTGGTGCCCTGCCTTCCTGGTGGATAGCAGGTTAAAGTCCATTTGCAGCTTTTTCCTCCCCGCCAGAAGCTCTACGGTCGGCGTCTCGGCATATTTTCTGTCGGCCTCCAGGATGGAGTCGATCAGTTAGACGCCCTCCCTTCCCTGTCTCTGCGAGCCTTGTAGGCTATAATCTCTCCCCTAATCACAGCCTTCAGTGCCTCATGTGGAAGGTGAGACTTCCCCATACTGGTTGTTAGTTATATACCTGCCTATGGCCTGTGCTGTTTTCACCGTACAAAACACCGTTGGCTAAAAGGTCCATGACCAACTTCCAAGCGAGTCGCTGGGTATGGCTCGTAATGTGGAGCATGGTCAGAGATGACTATTGTGGACTATTGCTGTTTCTGGAAACACCAATTTCTCTACTGTAAAGAAGTTGACACGGGTGTAAACCTTGTGCAACGGCTTAAAGAACGAGAATTCCTTCTCACCAGGATGTAGGAACTGCCTTGGGTCGATCTGCTCCATGAATGCTCCCAGTTCCCTGGCCATGCCTGTCTTTTCTCCCATTCTGGGGTTCGATCGGTCCGTCAATGGGTCCTGTACACAGTTAAAGTCCCCTCCCATGATCAGTCAGTATGTGTCGATGTTGGGGATTTCCGCCATGGTCTTTACGAAATCCTTCGTCCCAATTGGGCGCAAACGCGTTTACCAGGGCTACCTCGTTTACCAGGACTGCATCGTTTGGGACACTGCTGACCATGACATACTGTCCCCATGGGTCCTGTTACATTCTGGTGCTTGGCCAGTCAGAATAAGTGCACGAGAGAACGTCTAGTTTAGGACTAGTTAAATATTTATTGTTAAACAATAAAGTGGGTTAGATAACCATAAGAAAATTATCAAAATCTACTGTTATAAATGATCTCAGAGCTACAATGTGACAATCCACTACAACGATCATCTCCGGCCTCTCTGAGGTAAGTG
Organism: Scyliorhinus torazame; assembly: GCF_047496885.1. NCBI lineage: Eukaryota > Metazoa > Chordata > Chondrichthyes > Carcharhiniformes > Scyliorhinidae > Scyliorhinus > Scyliorhinus torazame. The sequence continues at coordinate 52,520,506 of NC_092720.1, read as the reverse complement.
CCCCGTGGGTGTTCTCTACTGCCAAATGCTGGTTGGAGGCCGCATCTATCACTATTTACATGATTGCTTATGCATATCACATCCTCTTTCCTTTGGAAATGCATAATATGTACACAGTATTTGAATTTAATACACAATGTATATGATATATATAATGCGCCCACTATTCACATGTTTACAGTGCATCACAAATTCAAACTGTCTGTCTTTCTTCTGTGTTTTGTCAACCTTCTAAGCATTGGTTGAACTTGCGAGTTTGGTTGATTTTCAACCGTTTGTTGAAGATGGTTCTTGCTGTGTTTTGTACATCTGCAGCTTGTTCTGTTTCTGTATGCTGAGGTAGCGTTTGTTCAGTTGTCCTGAGATTGCTTTCAACATCATCTGGTGGTTCCGAAACAAAGGGTTGCTGAACATTCAGTAAGGCTCTCCTGTTTCTTCTTAGAACTTGCCAGTCATCGGTGACAATGATATATGACTGAGGACCTGATGCTTGTATTACCGTTGCACACTTCAACCATCCATTTCCATCAGGATCTTCTACCCTGACTGTCATTCTTTGCCAACAAGGAACAAAGAAAAGTACAGCACAGGAACAGGCCTTTCAGCCCTCCAAGCCTGCGCCAACCATGCTGCCCGTCGAAACTAAAGTCTTCTAGACTTCCGGGGTCCATATCCCTCTATTCCCATCCTATTTTTGTATTTGTCAAGATGCCCCTTAAACGGTTGCAATATCTTGTGGATTCATCATAATACCTCTTTTGCCTCCTTTTTTGAAATGTGAGCTTCTTTCAATTCATTGGTTCCTGTGGACTGTATGTTAAGGTTGTTCTGAGCTGTCATGGCCTCAACAATTGTGACGGTGATAATCCATTAATCAATGGTGCTGCTCTATAGCTAAGTAATGCGTGTTATGGGCGAGGCGTTTACAGAACCCCAAAATGTATCATGGAGTTCAACCAACCTCTCCCTTTAATGTATTTGTTGCTTTTCCTAGCACACGGCTTGTTCCGTAGGTGTGGGATTACAATTAGGGACATGTGGGTTTTTAAACACAAAACAATGTTTATTCCATGAACTCAACTAAACATCTTAAATAAATATTGGATCTCTTAACACCTCTTACTTCAAAGATAACTCAGAAAATATTGCAACAGTAAATAATTCCTCAAAATGTTCCTTCAAACTTCCAAGAGACAGTCACATCAGGTTAAAGGCTTTACTATTATGGAGTTTAAATCACCCAAATGATCCAGAGATAGTCTTTCATGGCAGAGATCCTGCTCACTGCAAACACAGACACTGCCAAGCTCTTTTCCTCCAAACTGTAGCTCTCTGGAAACACACTGACACTCCCCAAGCTCTTTACAAACTGCAAAACTAAACTGCAAAATGGATGATCTAAAGCCCAGCTCCACCCACTCTCTGACATCACTGTTTTCTTAAAGGTACATTGCTTAAACATTCATGTCTTAAAGGTACTCTCGCATGACATGCGAGATATGGATCTTACCGGCTGTCCATAGCTTTTTTTGAGTAGCTGCTTCACAATATGAACACTTTTTTCAGCCTTCCAATTGGATTGCGGATAAAGAGGACTCGAAGTAATATGTCGGAATCATAGCTCTCTGCGAACACTGTCCATTCATGACTGCTAAAATGTCCTTGGTATGTTTGATGATACATCTAGCTGATGAGTTTACTAGAGTTTGCTAGCTGTACCATCTCTGGAAAGTTCGAAAAATAGTTGATCACCAACAGGTATTCTTTTCCTGCCAGATAGAACAGATCCATTCCCACTTTCTGCCATGGAGTCATAATTATTTCGCCCACTTACATTTGTTCTTTGAAATTTTTCATTGTTTGTACTGAAATTTCTGATAAGTTGCCGTTTTCAATCATGATTTGAATATCTTGATTGATGCCTGGCCAGTAAACAGTTTCTCTGGCTCTTTGTTTGCATTTTTCGATGCGCAAGTGCCCCTCATGAATCTTCTTTAGAATCATGGATCATAATGATTGTGGTATGACAATCCTATTTTGCCCGATAAAAAATCATTAGCTGCACTTAGCTTTAATCTAATGTTATAATATTTGCAACAGGATCCTTTTGGCCATCCCTCCGATATGTTATGGTTCTCTGCAACATTTCATTCCTGATTAGTTGGTTTCGTCCCTGATTAGTTTTGACTTCTCATCGGACACTGGAAGAGATTGTGTCACACGATTCACGTATACCTGCACATCCTCATCCATACATTGTTCTTTGTTTCTATCCGTAGCTCGAGAAGGTGCATCAGCTACTACGAGATGTTTTCCTGGCGTATAAATGAGATTGGAGTCGTACCTCTGTAACTTCATCATCATGCGTTGTATTCTTGGTGACATCTCATTTAGACTATGGCCACAAGTGGTCTATGATCAGTTTCAACTAAAAATGTCGGTAGGCCATATACGTGATCATGGAATTTGTTTAATCCATTTGTCAAACTCAAGCAATCTTTTTCTATTTGAGCTTATCTACGCTGTGTCAGTCATTGACCTTAAGGCATCGGCAACTGGAAGTCAATTTTCATCATTGCCTTGCTTCAATAACACTGCTCCCAACTTTCGACGCATCGGTGAATATTTTTGTCTTCTCTGTAGGGTCAAAAAATGACAGCACTGGAGCTGCTGTCGCTGCTTCTTATAACATTCGCCACTCTTGCTCATGTCTTTCCTTTTTGTATCCTTTTTGACTGTTTCCCGCACGCATGTCTTTTTCGCTGATAAATTAGGAATTAATTTTCCTACAAAATTTATCATACTAGCATCCTGAGGACTTTTTGTCTGTTGGATGTGGCATGTTTAATATCGCCTTCATCTTCTCTTGGTCAGGTTATATACCTCTCGCAGAAAATTTGTCTCGCAAGAACGTGATTCTTTCGACACAAAACTGTCATTTTGCTTTATTTAAATTCAGACCATGCTTTTTGATGCGTCTCAGCACTTTGATAAGCCTTTCATCATGCTCTTCTCTTGTTGAACCCCAAACGATAATATCGTCTAGATGTACTCTGATGCCTGGAATTCCTTCTACGCGTTCCATAGAAAATTTCAGATGCTGAAATAATACCAAATGGCATTCTGAGAAAACAGTATCGCCTAAATGGAGTGTTAAAGGTGCACAGCTTTGTGCTCGTCTCAGCCAACTGGAGTTGCCAAAAACCCGGTGATGCATCTGGTTTGCTAAAGCATGTCGCTCCTGACATCACACACGTAATCTCTTCTCTTTTCAGAATAGGATAATGCTCTCTCTTTATGTTTACATTGAGATCTTTGGGATCCATACAGATTGTCAGGTCATGATTTTGTTTCTTCACACAAATCACAGATTTACCCGATCCGTTGGTTCTTCAATTAATTTTACTACCCCCAGATTTGTCATTCTCTCTAGTTCATTTCTTAGTTGTTCCTTTGATGGAGCTGGTACTGGCCTTGGTGCGTGCATGACTGGTTGCGCATTCTCTTTTGAGTGGATCCGATAAGTGAATGGCAAAACTCCGAATGCTTGAAATATTTCAGGAAATGCTTTAAAGGATTGAATCCACTGATGTAATTTGCGTGGTTACAGCACAGTCAACACTGTATATTCTTTTTACTAATTTGTGTGAAACACATGCTTCCATTCCCAGGAATGATTCACGCTCAGGCTCTACAATGGAAAACTTCACTTTATGCACCTTATTCTTTATATGGCCCCCTAGTTTGCATACTCCCAGAGTATTAATTATTTTGCCGTTGCAATCGTTCAAAAGTACTGTTTTATTTAAAACACGTGGTTTAATTTTCATTTTCGCATATCCAATGAACTTAAAAGATTGGCTCTTGCTCCCGTGTTAAGTTTAATATTGATTAATGTTTGTTAATCATGTTTGTCAGAGGAACTGTCCAGTTATCTCCTTGAACACTTGTATTTGCATTGCTATTACTGCAAATTTGCTTCGAAGCCTTTTCAACTTGCATGTCATTACAATGCTCATCTTCACTAGATATCAGAGCCATAAAAATTGTCTTTGAGATTTATCTAATCAATTATGTTGATTGATTTAGGTATTTCCTATTTTTTTATTCGATAAACATTGCGTGATTCTTGCCTTTACATTTAGAACAGACTTTTCCAAATGCTGGACATTGCCGTTGCAAATGCTTGTTGCAAATGCTTGTTGCCACAAAATGGTGGTATCGATTACTCATTTAAAATGGCCACCGCTGCTGGGACCATGTTTTGCCTTGGGGTGTGTTACAACACTAATGGCGGCCGCCGCATCTCTGATCTTCGCGCCAAATTTCTTTAGGTTTAGAGTGCTAATCATCTGGCTCGGCATATCTGAATTGGCATTGTCGAGCTGGAGTTCATGCTCCCTCACTATCTCCCGAACTTTGTCATTGCTAATCCCGAACACGATATGATCGGGGATCATCGACGCTTGAAAAGGTACATGTCTGAGCCGTTACTTCGATGCCTAGTAGTGCATTGAGTGATATCTGTCCGTACTCTAGGTGGTATGGATTTTTTTGTTCTTTCTGCTGTTATTTTTGTCTTTTAGATCTTCAAAACCAATCCTGGTACCATGTTACATTCTGGTGCTTGGCCGGTTGGAATAAGTGCACTGGAGAACGTCTAGTTTGTGACTAGTTAAATGTTTATTGTTAAACAATAACGTGGGTTAGATAACCATAAGAATGTTATCAAAATCTACTACCTATTCATAAATTATCTAAGAGCTGCTACAAATGTGACAATCCACTACGACGACTGTCAATTTCCGGTGGGTTGGGCAAGCTGCCCCTCCCAACTAGGTTTCCCAACATTTGGGCCACATAGCCCGTCGGGTCCCTGTCCTCGATCCCTTCTGGCAGGCCCACAATTCGAATATTCTAGTGACGGGACCTATTCTCCTGGTCCTCGACCTTCTCTTTCAAGCTCCCCTGGGTTGCTCCTAACCTTTTGATGTCGGCCTCCAAAGCGACAATCCTGGCGCTCTGGTCCGTCGGTGCCTTCTCCAGCTCAAGGACCATCTTCCCCCGAGCCTCCACTTTTCTTCCATAGATCGACGTCTGCATGGCATTAGGAACATCATCCACCCATCTCGAGGTTGGAGGGGGCTGTTGTTCGGGTCGGTCTCCCCCTCTCTGGTGTGACCAGGGACCCCTCGCCTCGTGGATACGCCGATTCCTCCATCCGATGTTCGTGGTCTTTTCCTCCACTCCTACCATGTCTGCGGCCTCTGGAGCTCCCGTTTGCTGACATGATGATTCTGTTATTTCCCTTTTTAAATTCTGGGTAAGATGCTACCGAAGTTTCAGGCTAATTTTGGCGAAAAGTGCCTATTTGGATATGTTCTGGAGGAGAGCTGCCTGATGTGTGTCTGCTCAGTATATCATCGTCACCGGAATTCCCAGTGTTCAAGTTTAGATCACAGACACTTCAATATCTGTTTTGATGCTTTATTACATGTAAGATTACTGCAGTTTTTTGAATTTTTTTTCAATTATAATAGTTTAGTTCCAATTGTTGTGACTAAATTTTCATGTTAAAAAAATCCCATTTAAAGTCACCGGAATATTATCAAGACTGAGACAAGAAGCAGACATGTGGAATGAACACTGACCGAAAGCAGTTAGCACTGTGTTGATTAACTTACAAAGTGAGCTGCGTAAATATTTGGTGTAGAACTAGATGGAAGATAATCAGAAGTATAACAGAACATAATTGTTTCTTGTTATTAAAAGATAGATAAAGCATTTATGCAATTCAATTACTTAAAAGGTGAACATAATAGATGGAATTTAATGTTGATGGGGGTATTGCTTGCCTGCTAAAGAACCAGTGGCAGCCCCACATCACCTACCTTGGAGAAGACTCGCCAGAAATGGCCAGTGCGAGGCCTTCCTGGGATTTAGCTCTCTATTACCTGTCAGTGTCAGCAGCAGTATTTACTGCTAGAAACCCATTCAGAGGCCAAAGATCAATAAGGGACACAAGTGAGAGAAGGCAGGACAAGGGTTATGGATCAGACAAAAGGGGGATGGTTACCAGGCTCCTGCCATTCCAGGTCCCGAGGTCAGACACACACTGCCCTTGAACGAGGAACAGCACTCCATCTGCCACACCCCAATGCCCATAAGCAAATCAGCTTGGCGACTCCCCCACTCACTGGTGGTTGAATACCAGCGACAATGGGATGGGGCCTTTAAATGAGCATTAAGTGCCCAATTAAGAGCCTCAATTAGCATCAGGCAGGAAAGCCATCCTGGAGCCTTTTCACCACAGGCTTAACCAGGCACAGAGGGAAAGAGGTGGGATCCCCACTCTGCTACATCCCTCCAGATTAAAAACTTCAGCCACCTACAAACTCAGCGTTAGAGGGGGCATTAAATTCCACTCTATGGGTGTAATATCTTGGAATACCACACAATTACAATCACATAATTATTTCGCTCAGGAAATTAAAATGGTTAGGTCTATTCCAGGATCGTGTAAATTGAATATCTTCCCCAAAGGGAATGGGTTTCTTGGCCTTTCTTTGCCTCATATGTCTGTCTTCTTAGGATTCATCAGAAAGATTGACAATCTCACACAGAAAATTATTATTATTATTGCTGGTGTGATAAATGGCAATGTATTAGATAGTGTTCCTAGGATGATAAAAAGGCCCATTGTTTGGAATATAGCAGAGACCATTCTACTTTATTTCTGTCTATGCTTTATTTGATTCCGCAGATTTGATGCAGTTAATGGAAAAAAATGTGTTCTATTTCCCAGATAGTTTCCTCTCTGATCAGCACGAAAATGCAACTAAAATTTAAAAATTATAATCTGTAAATTAAATTCAAATCAAATAATGAAAAGACTATCCCATCCCTCCAATTTCAAAAAGTGCGATGTATGCATTTGAATATATGGGTTTATAGTTAGATGCAGTCACATCTGAATAAAATATTTAAAATGCTTTTAGGAGTGATTCAAAGATTCATGAAATTTTAAAGAGAACAGATGTTTTGCACTGTACTCCTTCATAGGGAACATCATGAATGGGCAGACTAGCCTGCAGTTCACTGTTCCTATTCAGGATATTACACAAGTTGAGTTGGACAGTACGTTTGCTCTCAGGTGGTCTATAAGCAGCAATCCAAAAACATGACAGCAAGGAAAAACTCAAAATATCCTGTTTAATTGTTCTCCTCAGTAGATCTCTGGCTGTAATCAACCAGTACATTTTGCAAACAAACAACTTACAAAATTTTTTTTTGTTTATCTCATTGGCATCAGACCCACAAATCATTTGTTACATACTTTAAGATCAACTGGTTAATGTCATCATATTTACGACTTCGCTCTTAACCAGATTGCAAATACGTACCACTTTAATGCCCAAGATGCTGACTGTTTTTTCCTTAAAGCTGCAGCATAATCATCCCCAACAAAGTTTTTGCTGTTAAAAGAAGGAAAGGATCATCAGACTTCATACTTGAACGTAATGGCCATATTATTTTAGGGTACAACTGACACTTGAAAGACAAAAACCCGATTCACTTGGAAGAATGCTCCTAAAATAACTCAAGTGCAGATCAATGGAAGAAATTTGAAATAAACAAATAAGAGAATCAAAAACTCTGCAAAACTATTATGTAGGACATCACCACCGGGGTTAGCGGCTTGGTTGTGTGACCTGTATGACTTCCTGCGATTAGAGAAGATAAAGTATGAGTTAAGGGGTACTTCAGGAGGGTTTGAGGAAAGGCGGGGGATGTTTGTGACCGTGTTTGAGGGGCTGTTCGTCGTGGGGGAGGGTGAAAAGGGATAGCAATCTGTACAGATTGTATAGTTAATTGTTGGGAAGTATGTTTCCTGGGTGTTTATTTGCTGTAACTGTTTTGATGCATGTTTGTAATAAAATACATTTGGAAAAAAACTATGATGTAGGAACAGTGATTGGATAGAATGAGGCGCCTCTTTTTTTACAACTCATTAAATCAGAAGCCATTGTATATTTTGTACTGCTGTTAAACGATTTTGGCTTTGCAGTAAAACAGCAAGTACAGGAGGCTGGATGCCAAAACCGTTCACGATTTCAGCTCTACATTAGATATCACAGTAAGAATAATTTGGGACTTGACGCAAATTGCAGTTTTAGGGGCAGAACGGTAGCACAGCGGTTGGCACTGTTGCTTCACAGCACCAGGTTCTCTGGGCTTGGTCACTGACTGTGCAGAGTCTGCACGTTCTCCCTGTGTCTGCGGGGGTTTCCTCTGGGTGCTCCGGTTTCCTCCCACAAGTCCCGAAAGACATGCTGTTAGGTGATTTGGACATTCTTGAATTCTCCCTCTGTGTACCCGAACAGGCGCCGGAATGTGGCGACTCGGGGCTTTTCACAGTAACTTCATTGCAGTGTCAATGTAAGTCTACTTGTGAAATTAAAGATTATTATTAACTGGTGACAAACAAATTTTTTACATTTTAAAATTCAAAAAACTCCCAGCAACCCACTGGATCCTCCTTTCGACCAACTGACTCTTTTCCGACATTAGAAATTAGATGATCAGTTACAGGAACATCACGTGTGTTCCCAATATTCTACCTTCATTTGATTTGAAAGAAATGAGATATTGACACTATAATTTGGTACTGCTGACCTTTAACATTTTTAAACAGTATCTGTGGTTTCACAGCAGCATTAAATTCTTATTATCAACTTCGTTTCGTGATTTTGCAGGACTACATTGCAACATTGGGACAGAAATTCCGAGGAGTGGCAATTATAGTCGGATTGCCACTTTGTTCCTTTTATCGCGCCTGACCTTCCGATTGGGGCCGGCTAAGAAAAATGCAGAGTTGGAGGAAGTGAAGCCATGCCCCCTTTTTTTCCCCCATAGAATTTAGTGCAGAAGAAGGACATTTGGCCCATCGAGTCTGCACCGGCTCTTGGAAAGAGCACCCCATCCAAAGTCAACACCTCCACACTATCCCCATAACCCAGTAACCCCACCCAACACTAAGGGCAATTCATCATGGCCAATCCACCTAACCTGCACATCTTTGGACTGTGGGAGGAAACTGGAGCACCCGGAGGAAACCCACACACACATGGGGAGGATGTGCAGACTCCGCACAGACAGTGACCCAAGCCGGAATCAAACCTGGGACCCTGGAGCTGTGAAGCAATTGTGTTATCCACAATGCTACCATGCTGCCCTTTTTACAACACTAGCTTCTGTAAATCCATTTACGGTTCTAGCCACCTTGAGTAGCCAGGGAGAAGGTAAGTGGGTGGGGGGTGGAATGCTGTGGTGGTCACCCAGGAGTTCAAAGTGTTTTTAATTCTTTGAACTTTTGCCTGGAAAACAATCAGAACCATCTGAACTCTGCAATTTAAATCATTTGGATGGTTCCTGGTGCAATGTAATTGGCCATCGGAAGTTTGAACTTCCTGGGCAATTTCCGTGCACTCTCTGCATGGGGACTTGAAGGGGGGTCCCACTGCACATCTTCTGGGAAACCTCTGTGGTATGACATCCCAGGGAGCGGAAGTTATGGGCCAATATATGTTTGCTGATCCCAGCGGCAACTATCTTAGCTTGATCGAATTATTTATTTCACAGGGTCCTGGATAAGTCACAGCTTCCTGCACCTCATCAGGAAGAATAAAGTCATTATTTATCAATCCTCACCCACAAATGTTGTTCTCTCTACTCTGGTTCAATCCCCTTCCCATCTACTCAACTAGGTTGAAACAAATTGTTTGCAATCGTAGTTCCCTAAACTTAGCTTTAGAATCCACATCATACTGATCACTGAATCCACTTGCTTACACCGCATCACCAACTCTGCCTGCAAGTTGTCACATCCTGAACATGCCTTTGCCAAATCCAGATTTGAATATTCTAACGCAGGCGATCCCAACCATTTCGCGCGAGGTCAACATCGCACGTAAAAGAAATTCCATGGACCTCGTAACAAGCATTTTTTCTGTATAAAAATTAGTTATACTATCAAACGAAGAGCAGTCAGAGATGATTGGCCCATTGGCCTTCTTTCATGCTCCAGGATAAGAAGAGTGATGATCCACTGCTTTTTAACAATTCGATTACATATATCACCCTTCAAACAGTCCACTTGGAAGAAAGATGCCATCAATATTTAATGTAAAAATATCATGACTCCATTTACAAAGCGCATGTATATAAATTTTGATACAGATGCGAAGAAAACCATACCCAGGCCACCAGATCTCTCAATAAAATAGAAAAGTGTGTGACTCAGAAGAAACATTAGAATATTGGCATTATTTACCAATAGTTCCAGAGGATTCCCCATGCCAGGTACAAAGATCTCCTCCAACCAATGATCCCTCTAATCTTTTCCATCCCTGTGCCTGTTAAGGACCTTTCCGATTGATTTCCTTAGTTCCTAGTTCTTTTATTTTGTCTTTATCGGTTTTGGTCCATGGATCGTTAATGGAGACATACCTTTAAATCGAGCAGAGGAAGTTCGGAACTCAATCAAAATAGCACACCATGTTATTAAGTTTTGCATTTTGGGCAGAAGAACCAAGACATTATGGCACCCAAGAGGTTTATTTAAATTAGTTGACTGGTTGCCAATGGATTCGCCAGGGACAATATTCTGCCCAGCAACCAACAGCAATTGATTGTCAGGTGGGGCTTTTCAGAGAGAACCTGGGGCGGTACAGTGGCACAGTACCTAAGACCTGGGAACAATTCCAGCCTTGAGCGACCAGCTGTGTGGAGTTCGCACATTTTTCCCACGTCGGTGTGGGTTTCCTCCGGGTGCCCCCACAGTCCAAAGATGTGCAGGTGAGTTGGATTGGCCACACTATATTATCCCTTGGTGTCCAATCGTTAGGTGGGGTCACAGGGATGGGGCAGGGGAGTGGGCCTAGGTAGGGTGCTCTTTTTGAAGGTCAGTGCAGACTTGATGCGCCAAATGGCCTCCTTCTGCACGGTAGCGATTCTATGGTTCTACGGTTGATTCTAAGCCACTGGACCCTCAAAGTGGAAGCAACTCTGTCTCTGCTCTGTTGCCTACTCTCTGAACAGTAAGAAGTCTTACAACACCAGGTTAAAGTCCAACAGGTTTGTTTCGATGTCACTAGCTTTCGGAGCGCTGCTCCTCCTCAGGTGAATGAAGAGGTATGTCCCAGAAACATATATATATATAGACAGATTCAAAGATGCCAGACAATGCTAGGAATGCGAGCATTAGCAGGTGATTAAATCTTTACAGATCCAGAGATGGGATAACCCCAGGTTAAAGAGGTGTGAATTGTGTCAAGCCAGGACAGTTGGTAGGATTTCGCAGGCCAGATGGTGAGGGATGAATGTAATGCGACATGAATCCCAGGTCCCGGTTGAGGCCGCACTCATGTGTGCGGAACTTGGCTATAAGCTTCTGCTCGGCGATTCTGCGTTGTTGCGCGGCCTGAAGGCCGCCTTGGAGAACGCTTACCCGGAGATCAGAGGCTGAATGCCCTTGACTGCTGAAGTGTTCCCCGACTGGAAGGGAACATTCCTGCCTGGTGATTGTCGCGCGATGTCCGTTCATTCGTTGTCGCAGCGTCTGCATGGTCTCGCCAATGTACCACGCTTCGGGACACTTTTTCCTGCAGCGTATGAGGTAGACTCTCTGAAGGCAGAGGCTTCTCTGTTCTGTCTTGTCTTGCCTTGCTGCCTGAAGGCAGAAGCTCTTACATCCTGAAAGAAGCTGTCTCTCTCTTTCTTGAATGCCTGCTATTTCAGCAAGTCTACAGTGAAACCATTACAAGCTGAAGGAAAAGATAACATCCATCTGAAAGCCTAGACTGAAAAAGTAATTAACTGGAAGATGTCCAGTCATCATTATTTTACACCCCTCATTCCCCTCAGTGTGCATTTATGAGGGTGGGGTGAGTTATGGGGTGGGGGGATGGGTTAGCACTCAACAGTAGTTGACCAGTTGTATTTGTTACCTATTTAATTACAGTTACTGCTAACAATAAAAAGTTAGCTGTTTAAATTTACTAACGTGGTGACTGTAGTTATTGGGCACCTGATGACCTCAGGTATTTTTAAATAAAAGTTAATTTCAACGGTGTTGCAACTCCGGGTCAAGTGGGTCAGTAGGTCAAGCTGGAATTAATCGCTCACTGGCCAAGGCTGTCATAACAAAACTCATTCTGCACTGTTATGTGCACCAATATCAAGGTAATGTGCAGATGTGCGCAACCAATAGAATTAAAAGAACCGTTATATGAAACATATGTACCACAGTGCCACCTCTGTTCAGTCTGTCCTGCCAGAGACAGAGCTGAACGAGGAATAAGGATGGTGGCATCTGGGACATTATCAGTGAGTATGACGACGACAAACAGTTGCTTGAAGCATCTGTGAGATTGCGCTCCCATTTTGGCACAAGCCCCCGGATGTTAATAAGGAGTGCCTTGCAGGGTCGACAGGGCTGGGTTTGCCGTCGTCATTTTTTTTGTAGCAGCTGAGTGGCTTGCTGGGCCATTTCAGAGGAGTTTAAGACATTATTGTGGCTTTGGAGTCATATGTCGGCCAGATCAGGTAAGGACAGCAGGTTTCCTTATCTAAAGGACATTAGTGAACCAGCTGGGTTTTTATGACAATCGATAATGGTTTCATGATCATCATTCAACTTAATTCCAGATGTTTTATTGAGTTTAAATTTCACCATCTGATGTGGTGGGATTCAAACCCAACTCCTCAGACGATTACACTAGATCTCTGGACTACTAGTCTAACGAAAATACCACTGTGCGTCGGATGTATCTCCAGAGAGATCAAACAGATCACACTTCAATGCCTATCAAGCCATCCCCATAAAAATCAATACCCTGGAAAGTCAAGCAACCTGCTGCTGCACTGATTGGCAAGTTGTTTCATGGGCAACAGGCTACCGTGCAAAACTAAAAAAATACACACAAATGCAATCATAACAGCAGTAAGATGTCTGGTGATTCCCTTTGCATTGCTCCAAAACCTTCAGGAGTTAAAATGTTCATTGAATAAGCCAGTTGCAAGACCAACATCTATTGCTCCCGGAGGTTTGTCTTACAGTATTATGGGATGCCAAACAGCAAAGGCCAAACTGGACCAGCAGCAATCCATCCTTCGCCAATCCAGGCAGCCTCTGCACAAACTAATCTCTTTTCCTCTTCTATATACAAACACTGAGACTGTCTCAGTCTCTCATCCTCAACAGGCGGTGGAGCGTTGTCAATCCTTTAAACCCTGCATCTGTCCACAATAAGATAACTGATCTATGGCACTGCATCAGCCAGTAATATCCCTAGTGACTGTCAAGCAATAGGAAGTCAATAAAATCACTTTACAAAGAATCCCAAGATTTTGCACTCCCCCTTCATCCTTCTCATGATAGCCAGTTCAAAAGCCCAACCCAAATCCTCTCCTTGCTGGAGACATCACCAATCCACTTCAACCTGCCCAAAATTACATCACCAGCATATTGGTCCACTCATCGCACCACCTTCACTGTACTTGCTCTCTTTATTCAACTCATTATATTTAAAATCTTGGTCTGAAATCCCTTCCGTTGCATTCTCTAATCCAGATTCTACAAACTCAAATAGCCTTATGGCACCTCTCAAATTCTCCATTGCTTTGCTGCAATACGTTGCCACACCAATGATACCAGCTTCATCTGCCATCATGGTCTTATTTTCTGAAATTCCAGCCTAAACCTCTTGCTTGAAATGTTGACACAACCCGAGTTAGGGAACTGGAGCTGGAGTTGGAAGAACTTCGGATCATTCGGGAGGCAGAGGGGGTCATAGATAGCAGCTTCAGGGAATTAGTTACACCAAAGATTGGAGATAGATGGGTAACTGTAAGAGGGACTGGGAAAAAACAGTCAGTGCAGGGATCCCCTGCGGTCGTTCCCCTGAGAAACAAGTATACCGCTTTGGATACTTGTGGGGGGGGGGGGGGGGGACTTACCAGGGGTAAGCCATGGGGTACGGGCCTCTGGCACGGAGTCTGTCCCTGTTGCTCAGAAGGGAAGGGGGGAGAGGAGCAGAGCATTAGTAATTGGGGACTCGATAGTCAGGGGCACAGATAGGAGATTTTGTGGGAGCGTGAGAGACTCACGTTTGGTATGTTGCCTCCCAGGTGCAAGGGTACGTGATGTCTCGGATCGTGTTTTCCGGGTCCTTAAGGGGGAGGGGGAGCAGCCCCAAGTCGTGGTCCACATTGGCACTAACGACATAGGTAGGAAAGGGGACAAGGATGTCAGGCAGGCTTTCAGGGAGCTAGGATGGAAGCTCAGAACTAGAACAAACAGAGTTGTTATCTCTGGGTTGTTGCCCGTGCCACGTGATAGTGAGATGAGGAATAGGGAGAGAGAGCAATTAAACACGTGGCTACAGGGATGGTGCAGGCGGGAGGGATCCAGATTTCTGGATAACTGGGGCTCTTTCTGGGGAAGGTGGGACCTCTACATCTGAACCTGCGGGGCACAAATATCCTGGGGGGGGGGGGGGGGGGGGGAGATTTGTTAGTGCTCTTTGGGGGGGTTTAAACGAATGCAGCAGGGGCATGGGAACCTGGATTGTAGTTTTAGGGTAAGGGAGAATGAGAGTATAGAGGTCAGGAGCTCAGATTTGACGTCGCAGGAGGGGGCCAGTGTTCAGGTAGGTGGTTTGAAGTGTGTCTACTTCAATGCCAGGAGTATACGAAATAAGGTAGGGGAACTGGCAGCATGGGTTGGTACCTGGGACTTCGATGTTGTGGCCATTTCGGTGACATGGATAGAGCAGGGACAGGAATGGATGTTGCAGGTTCCGGGGTTTAGGTGTTTTAGTAAGCTCAGAGAAGGAGGCAAAAGAGGGGGAGGTGTGGCGCTGCTAGTCAAGAGCAGTATTACGGTGGCGGAGAGGATGCTAGATGGGGACTCATCTTCCGAGGTAGTATGGGCTGAGGTTAGAAACATGAAAGGAGAGGTCACACTGTTGGGAGTCTTCTATAGGCCTCCAAATAGTTCTAGGGATGTAGAGGAAAGGATGGCGAGGATGATCCTGGATAAGAGCGAAAGTAACAGGGTAGTTATTATGGGAGACTTTAACTTTCCAAATATTGACTGGAAAAGATATAGTTCGAGTACATTAAATGGGTCGTTTTTTGTACAGTGTGTGCAGGAGGGTTTCCTGACACAGTTTGTTGACAGGCCAACAAGAGGCGAGGCCACATTGGATTTGGTTTTGGGTAATGAACCAGGCCAGGTGTTGGATTTGGAGGTAGGTGAGCACTTTGGGGACAGTGACCACAATTCGGTGACGTTTACGTTAAGGATGGAAAGGGATAAGTATACACCGCAGGGCAAGAGTTATAGCTGGGGGAAGGGAAATTATGATGCCATTAGACGTGACTTGGGGGGGATAAGGTGGAGAAGTAGGCTGCAAGTGTTGGACACATTGGATAAGTGGAGCTTGTTCAAGGATCAGCTACTGCGTGTTCTTGATAAGTATGTACCGGTCAGGCAGGGAGGAAGGTGCCGAGCGAGGGAACCATGGTTTACCAAAGAAGTGGAATCTCTTGTTAAGAGGAAGAAGGAGGCCTATGTGAAGATGAGGTGTGAAGTTTCAGTTGGGGCGATGGATAGTTACAAGGTAGCGAGGAAGGATCTAAAGAGAGAGCCAAGACGAGCAAGGAGGGGACATGAGAAGTATTTGGCAGGAAGGATCAAGGAAAACCCAAAAGCTTTCTATAGGTATGTCAGGAATAAGCGAATGACTAGGGAAAGAGTAGGACCAGTCAAGGACAGGGATGGGAAGTTGTGTGTAGAGTCTGAATAGATAGGCGAGATACTACTTGAATATTTTTCGTCAGTATTCACTCAGGAAAAAGATAATGTTGTGGAGGAGAATGCTGAGCTCCAGGTAAATAGATTAGATGGCATTGAGGTACGTAGGGAAGAGGTGTTGGCAATTCTGGACAGGCTGAAAATAGATAAGTCCCCGGGACCTGATGGGATTTATCCTAGGATTCTCTGGGAGGCCAGGGAAGAGATTGCTGGACCATTGGCTTTGATTTTTATGTCATCATTGGCTACAGGAATAGTGCCAGAGGACTGGAGGATAGCAAATGTGGTCCCTTTGTTCAAAAAGGGGAGCAGAGACAACCCCGGCAACTATAGACCGGTGAGCCTCACGTCTGTAGTGGGTAAAGTCTTGGAGGGGATTATAAGAGACAAGATTTATAATCATCTAGATAGGAATAATATGATCAGGGATAGTCAGCATGGCTTTGTGAAGGGTAGGTCATGCCTCACAAACCTTATCGAGTTCTTTGAGAAGGTGACTGAACAGGTAGACGAGGGTAGAGCAGTTGATGTGGTGTATATGGATTTCAGCAAAGCGTTTGATAAGGTTCCCCACGGTAGGCTATTGCAGAAAATACGGAGGCTGGGGATTGAGGGTGATTTAGAGATGTGGATCAGAAATTGGCTAGCTGAAAGAAGACAGAGGGTGGTGGTTGATGGGAAATGTTCAGAATGGAGTACAGTCGCAAGTGGAGTACCACAAGGATCTGTTCTGGGGCCGTTGCTGTTTGTCATTTTTATCAATGACCTAGAGGAAGGCGCAGAAGGGTGGGTGAGTAAATTTGCAGACGATACTAAAGTCGGTGGGGTTGTCGATAGTGTGGAAGGAAGTAGTGTAGAGGGATATAGATAAGCTGCAGAGCTGGGCTGAGAGGTGGCAAATGGAGTTTAATGTAGAGAAGTGTGAGGTGATTCACTTTGGAAGGAATAACAGGAATGTGGAATATTTGGCTAATGGAAAAGTTCTTGAAAGTGTGGATGAGCAGAGGGATCTAGGTGTACATGTACATAGATCCCTGAAAGTTGCCACCCAGGTTGATAGGGTGGTGAAGAAGGCCTATGGAGTGTTGGCCTTTATTGGTAGAGGGATTGAGTTCCGGAGTCAGGAGGTCATGTTGCAGCTGTACAGAACTCTGGTACGGCCGCATTTGGAGTATTGCGTACAGTTCTGGTCACCGCATTATAGGAAGGACGTGGAGGCTTTGGAGCGGGTGCAGAGGAGATTTACCAGGATGTTGCCTGGTATGGAGGGAAAATCTTATGAGGAAAGGCTGATGGACTTGAGGTTGTTTTCGTTGGAGAGAAGAAGGTTAAGAGGAGACTTAATAGAGGCATACAAAATGATTAGGGGGCTGGATAGGGTGGACAGTGAGAGCCTTCTCCCGCGGATGGAAATGGCTGGCACGAGGGGACATAGCTTTAAACTGAGGGGTAATAGATATAGGACAGAGGTCAGAGGTAGGTTCTTTACGCAAAGAGTAGTGAGGCCGTGGAATGCCCTACCTGCTACAGTAGTGAACTCGCCAACATTGAGGGCATTTAAAAGTTTATTGGATAAACATATGGATGATCATGGTATAGTGTAGGTTAGATGGCTTTTGTTTCAGTGCAACATCGTGGGCCGAAGGGCCTGTACTGCGCTGTATTGTTCTATGTTCTATGTAACCCATCTTTTCCATTTAGCTTTCTAGGGTTAGAATTCATTTCCTTATACTCAGCACCTTGGATAATATTTCACATTAAAGATGCTGTATAAACAAAGTGCTGCTGTTGAAGT
Organism: Scyliorhinus torazame; assembly: GCF_047496885.1. Classification (NCBI taxonomy): domain Eukaryota; kingdom Metazoa; phylum Chordata; class Chondrichthyes; order Carcharhiniformes; family Scyliorhinidae; genus Scyliorhinus; species Scyliorhinus torazame. Next base: position 52,502,831 of record NC_092720.1, on the reverse strand, counting down.
AATCAAAACAATCTTAAACCACTTTGTCTATTGTCTATGGAAGAAACAAAATTAAGTTTTTGATTAAATTGGATGGGAAGATCAAAGATTGTTAAACATTTGGGACAAAAAATATGTTGCAAGTTACAACAGGCATTGCTACTCCTGAAACGCAGCCTCAGACCTTACCTCTGCAATCCTCTCATCAGAGACGGTGATTCAATTTCACGAATTCCAAGTTTGCCCAGCAAATATTCAACAGTTGATGGATTAGCAAATCCAAGTGTGCGATATAAAATTTTGTCATATGTTTCAGCAACAGGATTACCCAGAGTTAAATTACACCTGCAGACATAAACAAAAAGGTTAAGAGCAGCAGTAGGAACTGGTTTCACAGTGTGGTTGTCAACATTGTTGTATTAGCTAGACTAGGAATATGCCAACAAAAAAGATCAAGTACTCTTAAAGGTTCACATCAAACAAGAGAAGCGAATGAGATATATTGAATGTCAATAGTGAATTGCTGAATCACAAAGTCAAAACTAAATTGGTTGACATAGATTTCTACAGTATAACAGTGCCTACACTTCAAAACTACTAACTTAAATCCCGATCAGCACTTGGGACATCAAGGTTGCAACAGCTGCTATCTGTAAATATGGTCCAATGAGGAAGGTTATGCACAATACCGAGGAGTGCCCCCTTTACAGACTAAACTATGCACTGATCATCTAAAGCTCAGTAAATCAGGAGGATATAGCATAGTTTTAGCAATTTGTTTTCACTAAATAGATTTCAGCGAGGTCAGCCTGTTTTTCTATTTGGCAGTTCAGAATACTGGGAATTTGTGCAAGGAAAGAAACAAGCAAGGCTCTCTCCAAATAGAACAGTTCTGCGTTTGGCAAATTTCAAACAGATCCTGGTGTTGAAGCAGGTCTCTGAGAACAGAGCAGACACAGCGTTATTATATGTGTTATACAGTTGAAAAGGATAGAACACTGAAGACAGAAAAGGGGAGGGATTATGGATTGATGTTTTGTTGAATTATTATAAGATGTTGGAGAAGGGGGTTTTAAAGGATTCTGTTGTGAACAGAGGGAGAGGGGGTTCATAGACGTGTGCGTTGTCTGTGTTAATTGTGTTAATGCAACTCAAGAGCCAAATGAATAAGTGGGAAGTGAGAGATCCAACAAAATGGAGTTTGAAAGAATGAGATTGCACATCTTGCCACATTCGTGAGAGAAGTAATAAGACTGCTTTTATCTACGGCATATGGTGTTGTAGCAACTAATTGGAGCGGAATTTTCCTTTTTATTTCAAATATCCTTGGCCAGTTAATTAATGGTTGAATTTTGAATTCAGTTTATTTGCAAGTGAAATCTTGTCTAGCAGCTTTCCTTCCGTTAGTATAGTGGGGATTCTTTTCTTTAAAAAAAAAGTTATCAAGCTGGACAGAGATCATAACATATGATACTAATAGATACTAATAGAAATTATAAACATTGCACATTCTCCATTCATCCAGTAAAACCATATGTCTAGACAAAAATATAAAAGGCAATAAAGACAATTCAATTAATAATTTGAAATTATGATACACAAATAACTCAGTTTAAAAAAAATAATCTAAAACATATTTTAATATTGAAAATCCCATGGCAAATGTTTGTATAATGAGTTTCAGAGCAGCACACATTCTCAGCAAAATCTCAATTAGATAAACTTCACACACATATATATAGGATCATATAACTATCAGCTTCCTATTTATCGTATGGGGTGAAGGTAGGGGAGGGGGAAAGAGTTGCACAATGGTACCGGTAGTGCGCAGGAAGATCTTCACCACTGATGACACCCAATTTCCAATGTGAAAGATGAGTTGGAAGAGCTGAAGGATGCAAAGTTACTGCAAGCCTTTCATGATAACGATCAACATCTTTTAAAACAGCTGTAAAACAGATTGAAGAGATGAATGTATGACAACTGAGGCATATTCCAATCAACACCAATTTTTCAATAAATATTATTGATCTTCAATACCTCTTATGAGATCCCCTACTTGAAAGTAAGACAAAGGATCTTCATGTTTCCCATGTGAAGGCACATCTCTTACTGGACAAAGTGCCTGCAATAATTTTAAACATGTAATTAACATATCATTCAATTTTCTATGGTGCATTTTGCACATCCTAAAACAACTTTTTCAGCCAAATTAAAAGGTTGTGGAATAACTTAAAGATCAGTGCGGAGTGTTGGGGTTTCAAAATTTAATGTTTCTGAAGAAAAATCAGCTAATTGAGATTTTCTTTCCCCGAATACTTTTTGCCAGGGAGTAATACAATTTTGGAAAAGCATGATAAGGAGGATACATAATGAGAATCTTCAAGAAGAATTGCATCATTCACTGTGATCATAACTTATTTCTGACTGCTGTTTATCAGCTGAGATAATGGTATATGACATTTTCTCAATGCGCATCATGCATTCTATTTTAGCTCTAGCTACATACAAAATAAGCTAGACAGACATTTAATCATGAAAACAAGTTAGTTGAATTGTCAACTATAGGTAATTCTGGTGAAGTTAGTTTTAATATTCTCCCTTAAAAATGCAGTTAGGGGCAGCACGGTGGCGCAGTGGGTAGCACTGCAGCCTCACGGCGCTGAGGTCCCAGGTTCGATCCCGGCTCTGGGTCACTGTCCTTGTGGAGTTGCACATTCTCCTTGTGTTTGCATGTGTTTCGCACCCACAACCCAAAGATGTGCAGGTTAGGTGGATTGGCCACGCTAAATTGCCCCTTAATTGGAAAAATGAATTGGGTACTCTAAATTTTAAAAAAATGCAGTTACAACTTAATAACACAATTTTCAAAATCTTAAACTTTTATAGCAATAATACATGCTGCAATATCTTACTGTTATTTCCAAGGATTCAATGTCCCGCCTAAGGTCTCCTCCAAGACTGATTAATGTCATGAAGAATCCAAAATCACGAATGGATGAAACTCGCCCAATCACAATATCTCCACGTTCAATATCACGGAAAAAGTACTGTCTTTTGTCATCACTTGGAACCTCCATTAGCTGTTCGAGAGGAGGCATAATTGCATAATAATCTGAAAAAGAAACAAGGGCTTCAAGATATATGAAAGTGTCTGGGGTTCTACAATAAATCTATCACAAATTCAAAACCACACTATCATTACAACAAAATCTATCTGCAATGAGCATGGTGTATTCCAAAATGTTATTTAATTTAAATGTCTCTGAACGATCATAGGACATGCTGAAAGGGGAGGGTGAACAGCCAGAGGTCGTAGTACACATAGGTACTAACGACATAGGCAGGAAAAGTGATGTGGTCCTGCAGTTGTTGTTCAGGGAGTTAGGCAGGAAGCTAAAAAGCAGGACATCGAAGGGCTGTAATTTCAGGATTACTCCCTGTGCCACGTGCCAGTGAAGCGAGAAATAGGACGATAGTGCAGCTAAATACGTGGCTAACTGGTGGTGCAGGAGGGAGGGTTTCAGATTTCTGGACCACTGGGATCTCTTCTGGGGCAGGTGTCACCTGCACAAGGACAGGTTGCATCTAAATTAGTTAGTTAGATGCCGTTAGTGTCCCTGCTGATTTTACCTGCAGGAAGTGCTGCCATCTCCAGCTCCTCCAAGACCGAGTTAGGGAACTGGAGCTGGAGTTGGAAGAACTTCGGATCATTCGGGAGGCAGAGGGGGTCATAGATAGCAGCTTCAGGGAATTAGTTACACCAAAGATTGGAGATAGATGGGTAACTGTAAGAGGGACGGGGAAAAAACAGTCAGTGCAGGGATCCCCTGCGGTCGTTCCCCTGAGAAACAAGTATACCGCTTTGGATACTTGTGGGGGGGACGACTTACCAGGGGTAAGACATGGGGTACGGACCTCTGGCACAGAGTCTGTCCCTGTTGCTCAGAAGGGAAGGGGGGAGAGGAACAGAGCATTAGTAATTGGGGACTCTATAGTCAGGGGCACAGATAGGAGATTTTGTGGGAGCGTGAGAGACTCACGTTTGGTATGTTGCCTCCCAGGTGCAAGGGTACGTGATGTCTCGGATCGTGTTTTCCGGGTCCTTAAGGGGGAGGGGGAGCAGCCCCAAGTCGTGGTCCACATTGGCACTAACGACATAGGTAGGAAAGGGGATAAGGATGTCAGGCAGGCTTTCAGGGAGCTAGGATGGAAGCTCAGAACTAGAACAAACAGAGTTGTTATCTCTGGGTTGTTACCCGTGCCACTTGATAGTGAGATGAGGAATAGGGAGAGAGAGCAATTAAACACGTGGCTACAGGGATGGTGCAGGCGGGAGGGATTCAGATTTCTGGATAACTGGGGCTCTTTCTGGGGAAGGTGGGACCTCTACAGACAGGATGGTCTACATCTGAACCTGCGGGGCACAAATATCCTGGGGGGGAGATTTGTTAGTGCTCTTTGGGGGGGTTTAAACTAATGCAGCAGGGGCATGGGAACCTGGATTGTAGTTTTAGGGTAAGGGAGAATGAGAGTATAGAGGTCAGGAGCTCAGATTTGACGTCGCAGGAGGGGGCCAGTGTTCAGGTAGGTGGTTTGAAGTGTGTCTACTTCAATGCCAGGAGTATACGAAATAAGGTAGGGGAACTGGCAGCATGGGTTGGTACCTGGGACTTCGATGTTGTGGCCATTTCGGAGACATGGATAGAGCAGGGACAGGAATGGATGTTGCAGGTTCCGGGGTTTAGGTGTTTTAGTAAGCTCAGAGAAGGAGGCAAAAGAGGGGGAGGTGTGGCGCTGCTAGTCAAGAGCAGTATTACGGTGGCGGAGAGGATGCTAGATGGGGACTCATCTTCAGAGGTAGTATGGGCTGAGGTTAGAAACAGGAAAGGAGAGGTCACCCAGTTGGGAGTTTTCTATAGGCCTCCAAATAGTTCTAGGGATGTAGAGGAAAGGATGGCGAGGATGATCCTGGATAAGAGCGAAAGTAACAGGGTAGTTATTATGGGAGACTTTAACTTTCCAAATATTGACTGGAAAAGATATAGTTCGAGTACATTAGATGGGTCGTTTTTTGTACAGTGTGTGCAGGAGGGTTTCCTGACACAGTTTGTTGACAGGCCAACAAGAGGCGAGGCCACATTGGATTTGGTTTTGGGTAATGAACCAGGTCAGGTGTTGGATTTGGAGGTAGGTGAGCACTTTGGGGACAGTGACCACAATTCGGTGACGTTTACGTTAAGGATGGAAAGGGATAAGTATACACCGCAGGGCAAGAGCTATAGCTGGGGGAAGGGAAATTATGATGCCATTAGACGTGACTTGGGGGGGATAAGGTGGAGAAGTAGGCTGCAAGTTTTGGACACACTGGATAAGTGGAGCTTGTTCAAGGATCAGCTACTGCGTGTTCTTGATAAGTATGTACCGGTCAGGCAGGGAGGAAGGTGCCGAGCGAGGGAACCGTGGTTTACCAAAGAAGTGGAATCTCTTGTTAAGAGGAAGAAGGAGGCCTATGTGAAGATGAGGTGCGAAGTTTCAGTTGGGGCGATGGATAGTTACAAGGTAGCGAGGAAGGATCTAAAGAGAGAGCTAAGACGAGCAAGGAGGGGACATGAGAAGTATTTGGCAGGAAGGATCAAGGAAAACCCAAAAGCTTTCCATAGGTATGTCAGGAATAAGCGAATGACTAGGGACAGAGTAGGACCAGTCAAGGACAGGGATGGGAAGTTGTGTGTAGAGTCTGAAGAGATAGGCGAGATACTAAATGAATATTTTTCGTCAGTATTCACTCAGGAAAAAGATAATGTTGTGGAGGAGAATGCTGAGCTCCAGGTAAATAGATTAGATGGCATTGAGGTACGTAGGGAAGAGGTGTTGGCAATTCTGGACAGGCTGAAAATAGATAAGTCCCCGGGACCTGATGGGATTTATCCTAGGATTCTCTGGGAGGCCAGGGAAGAGATTGCTGGACCATTGGCTTTGATTTTTATGTCATCATTGGATACAGGAATAGTGCCAGAGGACTGGAGGATAGCAAATGTGGTCCCTTTGTTCAAAAAGGGGAGCAGAGACAACCCCGGCAACTATAGACCGGTGAGCCTCACGTCTGTAGTGGGTAAAGTCTTGGAGGGGATTATAAGAGACAAGATTTATAATCATCTAGATAGGAATAATATGATCAGGGATAGTCAGCATGGCTTTGTGAAGGGTAGGTCATGCCTCACAAACCTTATCGAGTTCTTTGAGAAGGTGACTGAACAGGTAGACGAGGGTAGAGCAGTTGATGTGGTGTATATGGATTTCAGCAAAGCGTTTGATAAGGTTCCCCACGGTAGGCTATTGCAGAAAATACGGAGGCTGGGGATTGAGGGTGATTTAGAGATGTGGATCAGAAATTGGCTAGCTGAAAGACAGAGGGTGGTGGTTGATGGGAAATGTTCAGAATGGAGTTCTGTCACAAGTGGAGTACCACAAGGATCTGTTCTGGGGCCGTTGCTGTTTGTCATTTTTATCAATGACCTAGAGGAAGGCGCAGAAGGGTGGGTGAGTAAATTTGCAGACGATACTAAAGTCGGTGGGGTTGTCGATAGTGTGGAAGGAAGTAGCAGGTTACAGAGGGATATAGATAAGCTGAAGTGCTGGGCTGAGAGGTGGCAAATGGAGTTTAATGTAGAGAAGTGTGAGGTGATTCACTTTGGAAGGAAAAACAGGAATGTGGAATATTTGGCTAATGGAAAAGTTCTTGAAAGTGTGGATGAGCAGAGGGATCTAGGTGTCCATGTACATAGATCCCTGAAAGTTGCCACCCAGGTTGATAGGGTGGTGAAGAAGGCCTATGGAGTGTTGGCCTTTATTGGTAGAGGGATTGAGTTCCGGAGTCAGGAGGTCATGTTGCAGCTGTACAGAACTCTGGTACGGCCGCATTTGGAGTATTGCGTACAGTTCTGGTCACCGCATTATAGGAAGGACGTGGAGGCTTTGGAACGGGTGCAGAGGAGATTTACCAGGGTGTTGCCTGGTATGGAGGGAAAATCTTATGAGGAAAGGCTGATGGACTTGAGGTTGTTTTCGTTAGAGAGAAGGTTAAGAGGAGACTTAATAGAGGCATACAAAATGACCAGAGGGATAGATAGGGTGGACAGTGAGAGCCTTCTTCCGCGGATGGAAATGGCTAGCACGAGGGGACATAGCCTTAAACTGAGGGGTAATAGATATAGGACAGAGGTCAGGGGTAGGTTCTTTACGCAAAGAGTAGTGAGGCCGTGGAATGCCCTACCTGCTACAGTAGTGAACTCGCCAACATTGAGGGCATTTAAAAGTTTATTGGATAAACATATGGATGATAATGGTATAGTGTAGGTTAGATGGCTTTTGTTTCGGTGCAACATCGTGGGCCGAAGGGCCTGTACTGCGCTGTATTGTTCTATGTTCTATGTTCTATAAATTGGAGGGGTACCAATATCCTGGCTGGGAGGTTTGTTAGAGTCACTCGGGAAGATTTAAACTAGTATGGCAGGGGGGTGGGAACCAAAGCGCTAGCACAAAAGGTGTAATAACTGAAGTGGAAATAGAGAACAAAAATAAGAGAACATCACCCTGTCTGCTCAAACTTAGTGGTTTGAAGTGTATTTGTTTCAACGCCAGAAGTATAGCAGGTAAGGCAGATGAACTCAGAGCACTTATTAGTACTTGGAATTATGATGTTGTGGATATCACAGAAACGTGGTTAAAGGAAGGGCAGGATTGGCAGCTGAATGTTGGAGGATATAGCTGCTTCAAGAGAGATAGAGGGGATGTAAAAGGGGTGGGGGAGTAGCATTACTGATTAAGGAGAATATTATAGTACTGCGGGAAGACACCTCGGAGGGCTCACAATGAGGCAATGTGGGTAAAGCTCAGGAACATGAAGGGGGCAATCCCAATGGGCATTTATTACAGGCCCCCCGAATTGTCAGCGAGAGATAGAGGAGCAGATAGGTAGAAAGAATTAGGGTGCAAAACTAACAGGGGTTGTGGTAGGGGATTTTATTGTCCCTATATTGACTGGGACTCACTTAGTGCCAGGGGCTTGGATGGGACATGTTGTTTACATGAACTTCAGTAAAGCCTTTGACAAGGTGCCTCATGGCAGACCTGTACAAAAGGTGAAATCACATTGGATCAGAGGCGAGGTGGTAAGATGGATACAGAATTGGCTCGGTCACAGAAGGCAAAGGGTAGCAGTAGAAGGGTGTTTTTCTGAATGGAAGGTTGTGACGAGTGGTGTTCCAGAGGAATCTGTGCTGGGGCCCCTGTTGTTTGTAGTATACATAAATGATTTGGAGGAAAATGTAGCTGGTCTGATCAGTAAGTTCGCGGATGACACCAAGGTTGGTGGAGTGGCAGATAGTTTGCGGATTGTCAGAGGATACAACAGGACATAGATAGGTTGGAGACTTGCGCAGAGAAATGGCAAATGGAGTTTAATCCGGACAAATGTTAGGTAATGCATTTTGGTAGGTCTAACATGGAGGGGAAATATACCGTAAATGGCAAAACTCTTAGGAATATAGAAAGTCAGAAAGATCTGGGCGTGCAGGTCCACAGATATTTGAAAGTGGCAACACAAGTGGACAAGGACAAGGTAGTCAAGAAAGCATACAGAATGCTTGGCTTCATTTGTCAGGGCATCGAGTATAAAAACTGGCAAGTCATGCTACAGTTGTACAGAACCTTGGTACAGCCGCACTTGGAATATTACACACATTCTGGTCGCCACACTACAAGAAGGATATGGAGGCTTTGGAGAGGGTGCAGAGGAGGTTTACCAGGATGTTGCCTGGTCTGGAGGGTGTTAGCTATGTGGAGAGACTGAATAGACTCGGACTGTTTTCATTAGATTGACGGAGGTTGAGGGATGCCCTCAGAGGTCTACAAGATGATGAGGGGCATGGATAGAGTGGATGGACAGGCACTTTTTCCCAGGGTTGGAAGAATCAGTCATCAGGGTACATAGGTTACAGGTCCATTGGGCAAAGTTCCGAGGAGATGTGCGAGGCAGGTTTTTTTTTTGCACAGAGGGTGGTGAGTGCCTGGAACACGATGCTAAGTGAGGTTGTGGAAGCAGATACATTAACAGCGTTCAAAGGCATCTTGACAAATACATGGATAGGATGGGTATAGAGGGATATGGTACAAGGACTGCTCAGGGTTTTGGCCAAGGTTGGTATCATGACCGATACAGGCTTAGAGGGCTGTTCACAGACTCGCTGGCATACTGCCACCTACGTTAACACAGGCATCAATCTCCCTAATACCCAAGAAAGACAAAGACCCAACGGAATGCGGGTCATACTAAACGTAAATGCCAAAATAATTGCCAAGATCCGAGCCAAAGGCTAGAGAACTGCGTTCCAGAGGTGGTCACAGAGGACCAGACAGGCTATGTCAAAGGTAGACAGCTAACATCGAACATCAGGTGCCTACTAGACGTGATCATGACCCTATCCGGGGAGAGAACACCAGAGGTGACCGTCTTCCTGGACCCAGAAAAGGCCTTTGACAGAGTAGAGTGGAAGTACCTCATAGAGGTACTGGAGTGGTTCGGGCTTGGATCAGGATTTACCTCCTGGGGGAAGCTCCTGTACAACGTTCCCATGGCGAGCGTACGGACAAACAACACCAGCTCCCAGTACTTCCAGTTGCACAGGGGCACCAGGGAGGGATGCGCGTGAGGAATTGAACAAATGAATGTGATATAAAATAGTTAGTTCAAATATTAGTTACAGTAATGTAGATGTGGGCCAGTCTAATAGTAGTGAGTTCACAAAGGAATTCAGAAAGCATGGCAAGGATGGGGAAAAGGATGCTGGGTAACAAGAGGCCCAGGGTTAAGGAATGCAAAGTGAGCCAATCAGGATGTATGGCCAGGTCAGGAGGGGTATAGGATGACCTATGGGAATCTTGTATATGAAACTTGATGCCATTTGAATGTATTTGCAGAGATCTTTTTGTCTCTGACTTCACTCGTTTCGAAGGGTCCAGGAGACAGCTTCTGTGTTCTGAATCGCTGTGGAGCGAGTCAGCCTTGCAAGTTCGTCAAAATAAATAATACTATATCTACAAATCCATCTCGAGTTTTATTGAGGCCAGACTGACGGGTAAAGAATTCAATATTGTCATTTGGTGCCGAAACCCGGGATTTCTCCAGACGGTCACCGGCCAGCTGCAAAATCAGAATTAGACTGATGTTGGACAAGGAAAGTGGAAATGGGCCCATAATGTGTGTAGCTAGAAAATGACCATTGATGTTCCCCTCTTCTCATGGTCTGATTGGTCTGGTCACTCGCGGTTGGTACGGAAAGATCGTCTCGGCGAAATCAAAGGTCAGTCTGGGGGTTAGAAAATTAAACTGATGGGATATCATAATATTGATAGTTCAGTTTTGGGTTAATTTTGGAATTGATGGGACATCGAAAGGGTGGTTTAATTCAACGTGTGTGTGTTTTGGAATTGATGGGACGTCGGAAAGACGGTTTAATTCCACGTGCGAGTGTTTTGGAAACTATAGTTGATTAAGCTAAAATTGTATCCTTGGACTGTAGTGGCGAAAAAAACAGTCTTGAGGACTAGTTCGAGATTATGGGGAATTGCTTGGATAACACGAGTCATCCAAACAGTTCAGTGCAAATATTATGTGATATTTATCTAGATAAAGCAAGGGATTTTAGAAAAATGTCAGCAACTTTAAGGAAGAAATTGGGTGATGAATGGCCACTAGGGGGCACTAAAGATCTGGACATCATTAACAAAATTCAAGATGAAATCTGCAAAAAGCTAAAGTACGAAAGCAAAAGAGTTAATTGGATTATGGAGATAATATTGTCAAGAGGAGAGGGACAAGATCATGTTACCAAGTTGGCAAGAAAATGCCCTTAAAATGGGGATTCCAATTAATGAAGGGGGGAACCAGAAAACTCTGGAGATCTTGAAAAAGGAGTGTGCATTCAAAAAAACGCGCAAGTAAAGAGAGGGAGACAGCTAGCGGGGCAGACTCGAGAAAAAAAAAAGGGCTACGTAGTTCAATGGCTGGCCTTGCATTGATGAGGCAGATGGTGACCTAGAGAATTGGACCATGTCGGTTGGAGTCCCGACTGCACCAGTCGCATTGTCTGCACTAATTCCAGAACACCAGGGTACCACAATTTATATCCAGTCACTGCTCCCCAGATTCAAATCATGCCAGCCTCTCCAGTCCCTTTGGTTGATAGTTTGGGTCCTATTTCTGCACCTTCACCGTCTGTTAGAGAAGGGGAGCTCTGTTCCACAAGCCCAGTTAGCTCTAGGATCCGATCTCGGACAATGAGAGAGGGGCCTGATCCTATCCAGAAACAATTACGCATACCACCGAGATCCCTCAAGACCGATATGGTAGGACAGAAAAGTATGAATACAAAGAAAGAGGACGAGAATGGTTCTGAGGAGCCGGAGCTCCCCCTTATCGGAAGGGAAGGACGAAGTCTTTGAAGAGCCAGAGGATTTCGCTAAAGCGCCCCCTAGTGAGACTCTGAGAGTTGCCAATTAGGAAAATACCCAACCCGGATGCTGCAACAGTAGCAGCCTAGCCCACGATAGACGTTTATTTCCCATGGAGACCCAGTGAGATGATGGCTATTCTGGCTGCAATCCCAGACAGGAAGAAATCTCCTGCTGCTTTCGTGGACTATCTGAGAACTACCATCTCAGTTTATCAAGCTGATTCTAGGGACCTCTGGGCCCTAGTCCAGCAGCTTTTAACCCCAGCAGAGTACCGCAGACACCTCAACCACTTGAATTATGTTGGCATAGCGCACTTCAGCAAGCCTATGCCTTGGACGATGATAGACGGGCACAAATCCTGAATGCGTTGAATGCCACATTTCAAAAGCCCATAAACATCTCTGCTATCTTAGACCTCAAACCTAAAAAGACTGAGGAGCCAGAGGAATTTCTGGGACGTTTTAATGAAATCTACCGTGGGCAGTCAGGCGACTTGCTGTACCAAAATGGTCAGAATTCCCCTCAATATTGTGCTATGTTGACTTCCGGTGACGACGGGCGGGAAGCAGCCACGCGTTGGAGGGCTCCCGTTCGGGAACGGCATTGTCGGGGATTAACGCCCGGTCCTAGGGCCAGCGAAGGCAGTAAAAGTCGGGAGACAGCACAGAGGAGAAGAATGTCGAAGAACAGCAAATAAATGGCCGTGAAAAAAGCGGCTGAAAGTCCGTTGGGGAGTGGAAAGGTCACCGCGGGATCAGTAAAGAAAATGGAGGCTGGAGCACCAGGGGAGGCCGCAGTGCTTACGGCTGAAGGAACAACTAAGGTGATGGCTGCGGAATTCGAAAAGCAGTTGGCGCAGATTGCGAAATGCATGGAGACGGTGAGGAAGGAGATGAGGGAGGTTTTGAGTGCGCTGGTGGAGGAGGCGGTTTCCCCGGTGATGACGGCAGTGGCGAGCGCAGTGGTGGAGGTGCGAGAGCAAGGGGAGGCGCTGAAGGAAGTGGAGGAGACATTATTGCAGCACGGTGATCAACTTGCCTCGATGGGGAAAGAGATGCGGAACGTGATGGACACAAACAAGGATCTGCGAGGAAAAATGGAAGATCTGGAAAACAGATCCAGGCGACAGAATTTGAGGATTGTGGGGCTGCCCGAAGGAGTTGAAGGACCAAAGCCGACTGAGCATTTTGCCGCGATGCTGGCAAAACTATTGGGGGAGGGGGAGGATCCCTCCCGATATGAACTGGATCGGGCTCATCGGTCGTGGAGGCCTGTACCAAAGGTGAGTGAGCCGCCAAAGGCAGTGACTCTGTGCTTCCGTAGGTACAGTGTGAAGGAGAAGGTCCTGAGCTCGGCCAAGCAGAAGCGGGTGGTGCAGTGGGCTGGACTTTACGGTGGAGCTGGCGAGGAGGCGGGCTGCCTTCAACCTGGTGCACTGTACATTAGCAAGGTGCAGTGCGGCATTGTATATCCAGCGAAGCCGAGGGTGACTTATAAGCTCAGGGACTGTTATTTTGGGACGGCGGAAGCAGCGGAGGAGTTTACGAAGGCAGAAGGACTGTGGCAGAACTGACAAATTGAGGAATGACCATGTGCCGATGTAACCTCATGACTGTATTTTCTTCTTTTTTGTATCACTGCGCGCGGGTGTAAAGGCTAAAGTGGAGCCAATGTTGCATATATTTGGACAAGGGAAGGGACGGGACTTTCACTCGAAAGGAGGGCTCTTTGGGGTGTAGGTGGATATGCGGGGTTTGTGTGCTAAAAGGGGATCTTTGGGCTTTCCTAGGGCCGGGCAAGGGGGAAAGGGACCCGGCGGGGGCCTCCACGCTGGCCGGTTTAAGCCGGCCAGTGAACGGGAGGTGGGAGGACGGGCTGCGGCCATCGGAGCCTGGCAGAACAGGGTCCGAGTGGTCTAGCCGGGGTGGAAAGTTGGGGGCATGATGGGGTGGCTACGCACCGCCTGTGTAATCTTCGGCCTTGCCTCGCTTGGAGTGACATCGGCGACGGAAATGGAAAAGGGAAATATTATCTACACCAGTAACCCCAACCAAACTACAAGGACATTTCACTTATGCAGAGGTGACGTCCCCATATACGAGGACATGGTACGACTCATGGAAGGTCATCAGGTTAACGGACAATGCAGGACTCATGAAGCAATTGCACCGGTCGCACCGGTCCCGGCGATGGGAAGGGAACATTAGAAGGACACTGCTTTGTTTTTGGAGTACATGTAAATTTGATTTTGGATGTGTTAAGATTGGTGCCATAAAGGTAAAGTCAGACCGTGCGGAGAGGGTAGGAAGAAGTTGTGAGAGGGGGACTAGAGAGAGGACGGAGCGCGTGAGAAGGAGAACAACTAAAACGTAGGTTATCAGGAGATATACTTCATTCATTTAGGACTGAGGGAAACCTGGGTAAAACGCAGGGTGCATTGGAACAGATAGATGCCCCTAGAATCTTGACTGTTAGGATCCACGAGGGTGCAGCGGATGACGGGGTGCTAACAGGAATTGGAAACGCAGCGACGAATCTTCTTAGATGAGGGGGCGTAGCTACGGGTTGGACCGATAGGTTATCATGAAATGATAAAAGGAGGGAATGAGGAATCGAACAAGCGAATGTGATATAAAATAGTTAGTTCAAATATTAGTTACAGTAATGTAGATGTGGGCCAGTCTAATAGTAGTGAGTTCACAAAGGACAAAGGAATTCAGAAAGCATGGCAAGGATGGGGAAAAGGATGCTGGGTAACAAAAGGCCTAGAGTTAAGGAATGCAAAGTGAGCCAATCAGGATGTATGGCCAGGTCAGGAGGGGTATAGGATGACCTATGGGAATCTTGTATGTGAAACTTGATGCCATTTGAATGTATTTGCAGAGATCCCAATGTCTCCGACCTCACTCGGTTCGAGGGGAGACAGCTTCTGTGTTCTGAATCTCTGTGGAGCGAGTCAGCCTTGCAAGTTGGTTAAAATAAGTAATACTATATCTACAAATCCATCTCGAGTTTTATTGAGGCCAGACTGACAGGTAAAGAATTCAATATTGTCACCTGCTGTCCCCACTGCTATTCGCCTTCACGATCGAACCACTAGCTATCGTCCTCAGAATAGCACGAAGCTGGAGGGGGATCCAAAGGGGAGGCAGAGAGCACAGAGTCTCGCTCTATGCAGAAGGTAGGGCAGGGGCAAAGTATAATAGAGGGGAGCCAGAGGGGAGGAAAGACAAGGGAACTCAAACTGGAAGGAGAGCATGGGAAACGACAACAACCACAACCAACACAGCAGAGCAACAGAGAGTAAGAAAGTACAGGAGGAAGGAACAACAGACAGCCGAGGCAGAGGCAAACACACAACAGCAAAAACCGACCGGGCGAAGCAAGTAACATCAGGGGCGCTGCCCAGGTGCCCCGCCCACCCAGTTTTGTGTTTTGTTTTGCTTGTTCTGTATGTATTTTCTTTTTTTTTTTTAAAGCGGGGGGGACTGCAATTTCCCCACTTAATAACATATTAAAATGTAGGAAATGTGGAAGCGAGTTTGCACACAGCAAAGTCCAAAAACAGAAACAAAATAAATGACAATCATCAGTTTAGATGTTGGTTGAAAAACAAATGTTCAAATTGTTCCATGGGATATTTTTATGTCCAACTGAGGTGGCAATTGTCTTTTTTGAAAGCTGCCACCGTGGTACGGTACTAAAGTGCTAGTGTAGATTGCATGCTCAAGTGGGACTTGAATTCACAACCTGCCTACTCAGTGGTGATTCCAGAATGCTGTTAGACACCCTTTAACTCACCTCAAGCCGTCAGGAAAATGTGCAGGGCCTGGAAAGAGGAGCAGAGCAAAAGCAAGGGAAAAAAACTGGAATAACAATCCTTCAGAAAATTTAAATTGAAAAAATTTGTAATTGAAATTGTGATCAAATCTGCATTAATCTCTGAAAGCAATTTCCAAAAGTTTAAATTAAGAAAACACTGTAAAAATAGATGACACAGAAAAGTCCAGACAACGTCATGTGCTTGCTACCAGATCACCTTCAGTCTCTTCGTCATTGAGTTCAGTGCTGGTCGTTGACTTCCACGATGGAGCAAAGAGAAGATCGGCTTTTCTTGCAATAAATTGTTGTATAGCAATATTATCAATTCTTCTATCCCTTCTGCAAAACAGTAGTGCGGTGCATTAATAACATAATTACTCTCTGTTCTGTGATGTTGTCCGATTAGCCATAACTAGTATCTGAATGATTCATTGGTACGCTGATGTATCAGCCTCCCCGAACAGGTGCCAGAATGTGGCGACTAGGGGCTTTTCACAGTAACTTCATTTGAAGCCTACTTGTGACAATAAGCGATTTTCATTTCATGTACCATGAAGTTTAGCAAACTGACTGATCATTCAAAAATATCTAATACTTGAACGCATGCAAAACAGAAAAGCTATTATTGCATGTAATCTTAAATCGCATTAATCATGTTTCAGTACATTGTACACCATGTTGGTTCGATACATGAAAGAAAAATAATTTTTTGGCCTGATCATAGAACATTTTTGACCTGACAATACTGTAATATTGTCCAAGGAGGCAGAAGTCCCATCATCAGAATTCCTTTTATTTAAAAACACAACAGCTGAACAACCATGTCCATTCAGTCTGCTGTCTACACCGGGAGTGCAGAGGACCTGACACTCCCTGTTATATACACAGAAAGGGGTTCCCTGATTGGGCCACTAATCAGGGAACTCGTATTCTAATTGGCCAATCTCAAAGGCCTGGCCCAAGTCATTACACCCCTCCTCCATGTTAAGTAATGGGTTAAGAGACATTGCAATTAGTTGTCTCATTTATGTTAAGTATCCATTAATTGACACTGATATGTAAAGGGGCTTCAGGTGGCCTCTGTCAGGTGATGTATAGTTAAGAGTTTTGTGCAAAGGCTGTTGAAATGAAATAAATGGGTGTTTGTGAAAAAGGAACAGAACTTTAGACTCTTCATATCACAGCAACTAAAAGGTCTAACACTAGCCCCCCCACCCCCCAAAGTCCGAGGAGCCCCCATGGTCCTCGTGACTCACGGGTCTCCTGCTTCGTTTTTGCACCGGGTCCGGCCCCTCCACTTCGGCCTCCGACATACGGGGGGGGGGGGGGGGGTATAACGGCTAGGCTCCCGTCTTTTCCGATGTGAGCGCCTGAGGGGCGATTCGCTCCTTTCCTCTGGCGGCAGGGGTACAGCTGCGGCATCATCCACGGTGTCCATATCCGAGTCCGATGTCCTCACCAGTGGTGTCGGAGGGGCGTGAATAGTTTGTCGGGGAGGACTCTCCACGGTCCTTGGTATGCTGGTCTGAGTCAGCTCCGCAGGAGGAGGAAACGAATCTAAGGACCGTCCTGGTCCAGGTGTTTCTTTATTACATATTTTCCCACATGTATCTCATACGACACAGGTCCTGTCCTGGCTTTGACTGTTCCTGCTACCCACGTGGGGCCTTTTGCATAATTTCTGACCCATACATTTTCACCCGTGTTGAACTGCCTTTCTCGGCAAGTGTTGTCATGGCCTCTGTAGGGTCTTTTGGTGTCGCTCTATTCTGCCACCTAAATTCGGGAATAGTAGACTCAGCCGAGTTCGGAGTTGTCTGCCCATGAGTAGCTCTGCCGGTGCTATTCCCGTTGTGGCGTGTGGGGTTGTTCTGTAGTCAAATAGCCAGCGCGACAGTTGGGTGTCCAATGATGCTGCTGACTGTTTCTTCAACCCGACTTTTACGGTCTGGATGGCTATCTCCGCCAAACCATTTGATGCCGGATGGTATGGTGCCGTCCTCATGTGCCGAATGCCATTCGACTTCATAAATTTTGTGAAGTCCTGGCTGGTGAAAACCGATCCATTATCCGAAACTAACACCTCCGGGATACCATGAGTTGCGAATGAGGTGTGGAGTTTTTCAATGGTAGTTGTTGAATTTGCAGAGTTCATTTTGTAGACGTCCAGCCATTTGGAATAGGCGTCTACTATTATAAAAGACATTGAACCCATAAACGAGCCTGCAGAATCGACATGAAGTCGCGACCATGGTCTACCTGGCTATTCCCATGGGTGCAGCGGGGCTGGCAGTGGCACCTTCTGCCCTTGTTGGCATTCTATCAATGCCGCTACGTCTGTGTCCAGGCCGGCCACCAGACATAGCTTCTGGCTTCATTTTTGAGACTCCAGGGTGCCCATGATGTAGTTCAGCCAGTATGGCTCGACGGCCTCGACTTGGAACTACTACTCGAGCCCCCCACAGCAGGATCCCGTCTTCCACGGTGATCTGCTCTCTTCTGCTCCAGCAAGGGTGGAATTCCGCCTGGACCAGTCGTTCCACCATAGCACCATATGTTTTATTTTTGATAAAACCGGGTCCCTTTGGGTCCATAAACAAATATTGTGTGGGGCCACTGGGAGTGTGTCCAGGAAATGTAACGTCATTACCGTTTCCTCTATTTTGGGTACTAATGGCGGGGTGTCCTGTAATGGCAGCCTGCTTAGTGCATCGGCGTTTGCCACCCGGGTTCCTGGCTGATGCTCCAGTTGGTACTGGTATGCCGCCAGTAGTAGGGCCCAGCGTTGGATTGGGGGCGAAGCTATTGGTGATATTGCTTTGTCTTTTTTCAACAAACCCAGCAATGGCTTGTGGTCTGTAATTATAGTGAATTTCCGCCCGTAAAAGTACTGGTGAAATTTCTTCACCACAAATATTACAGCCAGTCCTTCCTTTTCGATTTGGGAGTCCTGGAAGCAAACGCTACAGGTCGTTCCTGTCCGTTTTGCCCTGTGTGTGCCAAAACTGCACCAACGCCATATGGAGACACATCGCACGTGAGCACCAACTCTTTCCTGGGGTTGTAGTGTGCCACGACGTTCTCTGAGGAAAGCTATTCTTTTTTCTTGAAAGCCCGGTCTTGGCGGGCGGACCACTCCCAGGCTTGCCCCTTTTTTTGTAATTGGTGTTGGGGGTTCAAGTTGGAAGCTCTGTTCTCTATGAACTTTCCATATTATGTCACCAATCCTAAAAAAGACCTGAACTCCTGGACTGTGGTGGGGGCCAGGGAATCTTTAATCCCCTCACCCGATCCTCCAAAGGGTGTAGCCCTGATTTGTCAACCTTGAACCCCAGATAGGTTACTTGAGGTGCAATAAAAACACATTTCTCCCTCTTTAGACGCATGCCTGCTGCTGAAAACCTCCCAAGGACTTCCTCCAGGTTTTGCAGGTTTTCTGCCTTTATTTTTCCTGTAATGAGGACGACGTCCAGGTAAATGGCGACTTGTGGTAGCCCTTGCAATATATTCTCCATTGTCCTCTGGAATATCGCACAAGCTGACGATACCCCGAAGGGTAATCTTGTATACTGAAAAAGGCCCTTCAGGGTGTTTATCGTTGAGAATGTTTGGGACTCTTCGTCCAGCTTCAGTTGGAGATATGCGTGGCTCATATCCAGCTTTGAGAATAAGACTCCTCCAGCCAGCTTTGCATACAAATCCTCAATCTGGGGAATTGGGTAGTTGTCCAGTTGTGAGTAGCGATTAAGCGTTTGTTTGAAATCTCCACAAAGGTGGCCGAGCCGTCCAGCATAAGGATAGGCACCACGGGGGCCGCCCACTCTGAAAACTCACGCTCTAATCGTTTTATTTCCATATCGACTTTCTGCCTTAATGCGAATGGTACTGGTTGGGCCTTGTAGAATTTTGGGACTGCCTCTGGATCTACATGCAATGTCGCCTTTGTTCCCTTTATTGTTCCGAGCCCTTCTCGGAAAACCTCTGGTATTTGCACAGGAGTTCGCTCAGGCGACCATTTTCCAGCTGGAAAATGTGTTCCCAATCCAGCTGTATCTCTTTTAGCCAGTTTCGTCCCAATAAGCTTGGCCCCACAACTTTCACTACCATTAAAGGCAGTCTAACCAATTGCTCTCCATA
Source organism: Scyliorhinus torazame (assembly GCF_047496885.1). NCBI lineage: Eukaryota > Metazoa > Chordata > Chondrichthyes > Carcharhiniformes > Scyliorhinidae > Scyliorhinus > Scyliorhinus torazame. The sequence continues at coordinate 52,483,376 of NC_092720.1, read as the reverse complement.
AGCCACAGTTACATGTGTTGTGCCCAACACTCTCAGTGGCTTCCCCAGTGTATGTCCTCAGTTTTGCCGAGGCCCAGGTTAGGGATAAGGGTTGGAGTCCAGTACGAATTTTATTGAATACTGTTTCCCCTATCACTGATGCGGCTACTCCAGTGTCGACTTCAATCAGTGTAGGACGTCCATTCAACCTTAGGGATAATTTAATGGGTTTTGATTTCACCATCGTTACACAATTTAGTTGTTCCTTGTCGGAGTAGGTGGGGCTTCTAGGGTATGCATTCTCCTGTACCCCGGCCTACGTGACCTTCTCCTAGATGATGGTTTTGTCTTCTATTTCTCCTTTCTGTTTCCGACCTCTGGCAACAACTACAATATTTTGACCGGTGAAAGGCTGCAGGGGCTGCCGTCTGTCTGGACCTAATTTTCCCTTGCTTGGGAGAGCTTCAGCGAGTGGGCCTGGTTGACTTGGTATCCGAGTCGTTCCGGAGGGTGGCTATGCAGTTGCCTATCCCCCAGCGGTAGTCCCTTAACTCAGTCTACCTCCATTGGAGTACCCAGCGCTCCGTTTGCCGCTTTTTCAAAGGACAAAGCCAGCTGCAATGCTCGTTTGCAATCCAGCTTGGCCGCTGCTAACAGACGTTTCTGGGTTGCTAAATTATTTATTCCACATACCAAACGGTCTCGGAGCATCTCATTTTACGTCAGGCCAAATTCGCAAGCCTCTGCTGATCGCCTTAATCTTGTTAAAAAGTTTGTAACTGACTCCCCAGTGTCTCGGTATACGGAGTAAAACCGGTACCTTTGCAGGATCAGAGGTGGCTTGGGGTCATGGTATTCTTTTATTAAGTCCGCCAATTCCTGGAAAGTTTTCGTGTCTGGAACCTCTGGAAAAGTGAGACTGCGCATAATGGCAAAGGCTGCTGGCCCACACACGGTCAGCAAAATGACCCATTGCTTTTCATCTGGAATGATATCGTTTGTTCTAAATAAGTACTTCACCCGCTCTACATATTGGGCCCAGTCTTCCACTGCAGGGTCAAGAGTCCAACTTTCCGAATAAAGGCATTTTGTCTGTCAGTGGCTTACCCTCAATATGCGGCAGCTGCTGACGAGCAGGTTTCTTTGGGTCGTTCCGTTTTCCTCGTCGCCACTGTAATATGTCCAAGGAGGCAGAAGTCCCATCACCAGAATCCCTTTCATTTACAAACCCAACAGCTGAACAACCATGACCATTCAGTCTGCTGTCTACACCGGAAGTGCAGAGGATCTGACACTCCCTGTTATATACACAGAAAGGGGTTCCCTGATTGGGCCACTAATCAGAGGATTCGTATTCTAATTGGCCAATCTCAAAGGCCTGGCCTAAGTCATTACAAATACAAAGTTTTTTGATGACGAGGATGCAACAGTTCGGTTGATGCCTCTATCACCAGCCATCAATGGCGATGCAAAGTCATCTACAATTTAAATTTTGTTGGTACAGTCAAGTTAAAAGTTCTAATTTATTCAACTGTTTAAAATTTAAAATTTTCCTTTTCAAAAGGATACAGACTGGAGATGCACCTAGGCAAAGATTTCCAACATGTTTAGTGTTCTGCAGTTCAATTAGTGTCTAATTCACTGCCGTTTCTCTTGCTGGACAGCCTATCTTGAAGAAATTCTGCTCTTCTCTCAAACAGGATTTCAGTTTGTTCCTTTTACCCCGTTCATCTTCATTGCTTTCTATTCCCTTCTCATGAGACTTCAGTTCCTGGAGCAGGCCAGAGGCTGCAGGGTTGCTGGGAGAGGTGAGTGCATATTTAAAAGAGACTTCAGTTCCTGGAGCAGGCCACAGGCTGCAGGGTTGCTGGGAGAGGAGAGTGCATATTTAAAAGTGCTTAGTTTACAGGTCGAGTGGCAGTTGGAGACTTCAGTTCCTGGAGCGGGCCTATTGGCTCATTGGAAATCAGGCAGGGTACAAAAGGTGTGGCAGGAGTGCCCTTAGACACGGAGTGCTGATTGGAACAGAGTGCACCTGAGTTTAGGTGAGTGACTGAGTGCTGATTGGAACAGAGTGCATCTGAGTTTAGGTGAGTGACTGAGTGCTGATTGGAACAGAGTGCATCGGAGTTTAGGTGAGTGACTGAGTGCTGATTGGAACAGAGTGCATCTGGGTTTAGGTGAGTGACTGCGTGCTGATTGGAAAAGAGTGCACCTGAGTTTAGGTGAGTGACTGAGTTCGGGTGAGTGGCGAGAGAGGGCTGTGTTTTTGTTGGTGTTCGGGTTTATCCTTGAGGTTCTATAAAAAAAATGTTTTAAACAATTATTTAAATTAATTAACTAGTTGAATATGGCTGGACAGGTGATGTGTTGTTGCTGTATGATGATGGAACTGGTGGATCCCATTGAGACCGTCAGTGACCACATCTGCAGCAAGTGTTGGCTGCTCGAGGAACTTCGGCTCAGAATTGATGAGCTGGAGACCGAGCTGCACACACTGCGGCACATCAGGGAGGGGGAAAATTACCTGAACGCTTTGTTTCAGGAGGCAGTCACACCCGGTAGAATAAGTACTATTAATTCGGTCAGTGGTCAGGGACAGAGCGGTGTGACTGCAAGGGAGGCAGGCAGGGGGATCCTGAGTTTAGGAGTTGAGGAGCTTCAGCCCTTGACCTTATCCAACAGGTATGAGGTACTTGCTCCCTGTGTGGATGAGGAAGAGGGCTGTAGGGAGGACTGACCACTGCACCGTGGTACAGGAAGCCATTCAAGAGGGAGGAGCAAAAAGACAAGTGGTAGTTGTAGGGGATTCTATAATTAGGGGGATTGATGGCATCCTTTGTAAGCCAGATCGTGAGTCCCGCATGGTATGTTGCCTGCCCGGTGCCAGGGTGAGGGACATCTCTGATCGGCTTGAAAGGATTTTGGAGAGGGAGGGGGAGGATCCAGTTGCTGTGGTCCACGTTGGGACTAACAACATAGGTAAGACTAGGAAAGAAGACCTGTTTGGGGATTATCAAACACTAGGGACTAAATTAAAGAACAGGCCCTCCAAGGTTATAATCTCTGGATTACTACCCGAGCCACGTGCCAATTGGCATAGGGTTGAGAAAATTAGGGAAGTTAACACGTGGCTAAAGGAGTGGTGCGGGAAAGAGGGATTCCATTTCATGGGGCATTGGCATCAGTACTGGGGCAGGAGGGACCTGTACCGTTGGGACAGTCTTCACCTGAACCATTCTGGGACCAGTGTTCTAGCGAATAGGATAAATAGGTTGGTCACAAGGACTTTAAACTAGCAAGTTGGGGGGGAAGGGAAGGGTAAAGCTATGGACAGTATAATGGTTAATGGAGAGCAAGGCAGCAGGTTACGTGACAGGTTATTATGTAGAGATATGGGTTCAAAGACAAGGAAAATTAGGAGAAAGGGTAAGAGGAAAAATAATTTGCGAAAAGTTACTGATCAAGGTGTTAGCCCAATCATGATGCTCCTATCTATTTTTTGAAAAAGGCCTTAGTGATCAATATAGGGAGATATATTGATATCTCAATATATTGAAACACAAATAGGACCCTCGGGAGGACCATCATCTTAATCGCCTGCACTCTGCCCGCCAGTGACAGCGGCTGCATTTCCCACCTTTTGAAATCCTCTTCCATTTGCTCCACCAGCCGAGTCAGATTGAGTCTGTGTAAGGTTCCCCAGCTCCTGGCTATCTGAATCCCCAGGTATCGGAAGTTTCTTTCCACTCTCCTTAGCGGCAGGCCATCTATCCCTCTACTCTGGTCCCCAGGGTGTATCGCGAAAAGCTCACTCTTCCCAATGTTAAGCCTATATCCCGAGAAATCTCCAAACTCCCTCAATATCTGCATAACCTCTATCATCCCCCCACTGGATCCGCCACATATAGCAGTAGGTCATCTGCGTAGAGTGACACTCGGTGTTCCTCTCCCCCTCTAACCACCCCTCTCCATTTCCTGGAAAGCTTTTTCTTTTAGCATGCAACAGTTGAAGGACCTTGAGCACTATCTGGAGTCCGGGTTCCCCAGCTCTCAGCATAGCCTACAATATAGGATTTAGTCAGTCCAAAGCTCCTCAAAGATAATTCAGCAACAAGTTGCTTACCAAAAATGTGACCCAACAAACAAGGTCAAAAAAAAGAGCCCATAAAAATAAGACATAGTCAATGGGCAAACACTTAATTACAGAAAAAAGATCCAATTAGATCCTACTTTATGGTCAAATGAAATTACCACTATTCATTTCATTTTTTACTGAACATGATGTTACAGCTTTCAATGTCTAACTAATCCCTTCTGTCCGAGTTTGCTCAGGTCGAGACTGACATAGTTTGCATGCCAAGTGTAATGAGCCTTGTGGGATGGCTGTGGATAGTGTTGCATCAAAGAATAATTGCTGAAAAGAAGCTGCAATGACAAAAGAGCAGTTGGTATGAGGAAGCATATACTATCCAGGTCACTTCTGGCATTGGTCACGGTGACAGGATATATAAAAACAAAAATAATTGGGGTTACCAACCGTGTCTAACTTTATGGAAAATTAAGCTACAGCCAGGGTTGACCTAGTCCAAGAAAACCAACTACTTCTCCCTGGACCTTACTACCTACCTATCAATTACCAAGTCCCAGGATTCCCTGCTTGATCCTCAGTGGACTAACATGGCAAATGGTGCCTTCTCCTCAGGATCCAAACTGTTGTCATTATTTCCCCCCGCACTCTCCCAGTTCTAAAAAGCAGACTTTCGATCCATCACATCTAGCAAATAGCTCCCAGAGACACCAACAATCCTGTCCATCCTTTCCCCAAAACTGTCTGCAGCTCACAAACCAGGTTCTTGCAGTACCACAACACCAACCACAAATGGCATCTTCCAATGACTGGGGCCACAGTGCACTATCCTTCAATATCTCTGAAACTTTGACAGTCATTCAGACCATCTTCCAATACATGTCCTCCACGATCCAGTTCAGAAGGACGGTCCTTGCCACAGCATCTTAAAGGATTAATGGGAAGATAAAAGCATTCAACCCTGCTAGGAACTCCACACCCTTGGCACCAATTACACCAGTCATTGTCACAGATTAAATTAGACTGTTAATAACTCTGAAGCCCTGTTCAAAAAGCACAGCTTTGCATGCTAGCAACTTCTCAAGGAAAATTTGAGATGGGCAACAAATGCTGGCAGAGCGAGCAACACCCACATCCTGTGAAAGAATAAAAAAGTCCTATCTCTAACAAAGACAGTTTACTTCCATATCACAACATCTTGCATATCTCACACCTCACATACCTCAGTCCACCTCCTGCTGAGACACTTATCTTTGCTTCTGTCACCTCCAGGCTCAATTATATCAAACCTCCCCCATGCCATGGTCTCCCATTCTCCTCAAACTCAAATTCATTCCGAATTCTGCGACTGTATCTTATCTCATATTAAGTCCTACTCATCCATTGCAGGTGAGCATGCTGACCTACACTAGTTCCAATTTAAAAATCCTGCTTTTGTGTTCAAGTCTATTCATTATTTACATTCCTCATCTTTGTAACCTCCTCCAGAAATAGAATCAGCCTCAAACTCTGTAGTTGGATTCTTTGACAACTTTGCATCATTTGCCACGCGAGGCAGATATTAGGATCTGGGTCCAGAAATGAGACCCCAATGTAGCAGGTAATTTAGGGGTTAAACAGACCGAGGGGAAAAAACCTGCCAGCACAGTCAGAGGTGTACGCCGACACCTCGCTGGGTTACATTGTCCCAGTTAGACTTGAACCCATTAGTGGGAATGCACAGGATTCCCAGATACATTGTTCTTCAAGATACTCCTGTCTGACCAGCTATTAGCCCATTACAAAGTCTGATGGGCTCTTTGCCCATCAATGGGAGGTTAGTTGTTTATCAATAGCGTGACTGTTCTTTTTGTATAAATGGGAGTGGGCAATCAAACAACCAAGATAATGCCGATGGCTCCAAGCCTGGAAACCCCCAGCAGAGAACCTTTGTTTGTGGGGCTGGGCAGAACTTAGACAGAGAAAGAAAGAGAGAAAAATGCTGTTGTGAAGTTACACAAGGAGGCTTTAGAAATCGATTGAGAAGGTCATGAAAGTCGCCACCAAGTCAGGCTTTGGAAAAAGGGTTCAGAATGAATGTCCCTACCAGAATAAAAATTGCTTCGTAAATGCAAATATTGCCTTTGTCTGACTGTGAAAGTGGCATGAGAGCTGCATGTTCTGTTACAGTGTTGTTTAATGGGAACTAATGAGTTATGGTTAAGAAACTGCATGTAATCTGTTATTGTTAGAGTTGAAGTTTAAAAGTTCAAATAATTTTCTTTTAATAAAGTTGGTTTATAAAATGACCACGCCCTATTTCTTATATTGTCACTCCTGGAGTGAATTGATCTTTCCGCACCGTTCCTTTCCTGAATTCCACCACTTCACTCTTCTCCTTTAAGACATTCCTTAAAACACATCTCTGATCAATCTTTCATTCATCCCTCCTAGTATAGTCCTCTTTGGCTTTCTGTCCATTTTTGATTGGACTTCTGTGGTGGCTTGGAATAATTATTCAGATTAAAAAGGTACTAGATGAATGCAAGTTGTTGTTGCTTACTGCCACTGTCATTTGAAGCCAGGTCAGTAATGCCTAGTTTCTGGTGTTGGGTATATATATCCAAATTTTAAAAAGTTAAGGAGCATACGTTAACTTAGCAAATTGAATCTACAATTGAAAAATGTAACTGAAAAATCTGCAATTGAAAATAGGTCACTGGCTTAAGCAATCCTAAAATATTTAAGTACATTTTGAAAATGACCAATAGTGAAAGCGTGATCTCAATTAAGTCAATTCCCTTCTCCAACAGCACTTGGTAAAATGCCACCAGTGGCATCTTTGAGCATAGGAGGACATTATAATTGAAATCCATACAGCTAATTTTCATCTACTCCAATAAAGTTCTGTTAACCATTTTCAAATATTATTAAACTTAGGAAAGCGCACTTCCAATTGGATTTGAAGGAGAAAACATAATTTAGACTTAAGTCTGTCAATAATTTGCCATTCACCCAGAATGGGACACGTTTTAAAATTAAATATTGCGATTGGGGCAGCACGGTGGCACAGTGGTTAGCATTGCTGCCTCACAGCACAGAGGTCCCAGGTTCGATTCTGGCTCTGGGTCACTATAAGTGTGGAGTTTGCACATTCTCCCTGTATTTGCGTGGGTTTCGACCCCACAACCGAAAGATGTGCAGGGTAGGTGGACTGGCCACGCTAAATTGTCCCTTAATTGGAAAAAATGAATTGGGTAATCTAAATGTTTTTTTTTAAATTGCGATTGAATCCACAGGCCTGACTCTGGTCAGGATTTGGAGCCGCCTACAAGTCGATGAAATCATGCCCATGACTCCGCACACACAAACACAGGCGCAAAATAAACAGGCGCGGGCCTGTGGCGGCGCACTTTGGATGATTAGCGTTTTGTGCAGCAGTAAAGGACTCCCCGCACTGCTGCTGGTTAAAGTAGGCGTGGGCTGACGGTGCAGCCCGGTTAATAAAGACAGAGATCGCGGTACCTGTGGTGAAGCGCTGTTTTCAAGAACTCGGCCGAGACGCTCTGAATGTCTGCGTTCTCATATTGTTCACTTTTCAGAAGGGACAACAAGGTGGGCCCATGATAACCCACCGACTGGCGCATGAGGTCCTTGTTCATATTCAGCAGCAATTTAGCTCCGGCTGGCGAAGCCCCTCGACATACTGCCTCCAGAAGCTGGCTGAGGTGAAGCGAGGGCGAACGTGGCACGGCCCAACAAACAGGTGAGACCGGGCAGACATATCAGCCCGAGGACCGGAGACTCAACACGCGCCTGCGCGCTCGCCGCCTCTCCCCACCCCGCATGCGCATGTTCCTCTGCTGCGAGTTTGCACAGTCGCCTTCTCGCCTCCCGCATGCGCACTTTCTCCTGCTGAGAGTTTGCACAGTGACCTTCTCTCCTCTCGTTGGCCCAGCCAGTTTGTGAAACGGAAAGCCCGGTCTCACCTGTCTGCCTTGCATCACCTGGCTGCTCGAAAAGCAAAATACTGTGGGTGCTGCTAGATATCTGAAATGAAAGCAGAAAATGCTGGAAAAACTCAGCAGAAGTAGGCAGCCTCTAGAACATAAGAACTAGGAGCAGGACTAGGCAATTCAACCCCTTGAGCCTGCTCCACCATTCATGGCTGATCTCATCTCTACCTCAGCTCCACTTTTCTGCCCGTTCTTCATAGCCCTTTAACCGATTATGAATTTTAAAATGTGTCTGTCTCCTCCTTAAGCTTATTCAATATCCCGGCATCCACTGCACTTTGGGGTAGTGAATTCCACAGATTCCCGGCAGTTTGAGAGAAGTAATTTTTCCTCATCTCTGTTTTACATCTGCTATCCTAAAATTATGACCTCTCGTTCTAGATTGCCCCACAAGATGAACGTCCACTCGATATCAACGTTGTCAATCCCTATCTTGTATCTTATTTACCTCAATTAGATCTCTCATTCTGTGTAGACCTATACTGCTCAATCTCTCTTCATAAGACAAACACCTCATCTCTGAACTCAATCTTGTGAACCTCCCCTGAACTGCCTCTAATGCAATTACATCCCTCCTCAAATAAGGGGACCAAAGCTGTACACAGTACTCCAGGTGCAGTCTCACCAATAGAACATAGAACATTACAGCGCAGTACAGGCCCTTCGGCCCTCGATGTTGCGTCGACCTGTGAAACCACTCTAAAGCCCATCTACACTATTCCCTTATCGTCCACATGTCTATCCAATGACCATTTGAATGCCCTTCATGTTGGCGAGTCCATTACTGTTGCAGGCAGGGCATTCCACGCCCTTACTACTCTGAGTAAAGAACCTATCTCTGACATCTGACCTATATCTATCTCCCCTCAATTTAAAGCTATGTCCCCTCGTGCCAGACATCACCATCCGAGGAAAAAGGCTCTCACTGTCCACCCTATCCAATCCTCTGATCATCTTGCATGTCTCAATTAAGTCACCTCTTAACCTTCTCTCTAACGAAAACAGCCTCAAGTTCCTCAGCCTTTCCTCATAAGATCTTCCCTCCATACCAGGCAACATTCTGGTAAATCTTCTCTGCACCCATTCCATTGCTTCAACATCCTTCCTATAATGCGGCGACCAGAATTGCACGCAATACTCCAAATGCGGCCGCACCAGAGTTTTGTACAGCTGCAAACATGAGCTCATGGCTCCGAAACTCAATCCCTCTATCAATAAAAGCTAACACATCGTACGCCTTCTTTTTAAAAAAAATATATATTTTATTCAAAATTTTTGGCCAACCATGACAGTACATTGTGTATCCTTTACACAGTAATATAACAATATAAATAACAATGGCCAGTTTTAAGCAAGAAATAAATAATATATAAACAACATCAAAATTAAAAAACAAAACTAAATGGCGACTGCGTTGTCCCAAATAAATACTCTCCAAAAATACAATTCAACAGTCCAATATACAATTACCTATAACAACAACCTATACATATTATACATGTACACTAACATCCCTGAGAGTCCTTCTGGTTCCCCCAAGCGCTCCCAGACTTGCAAACGTCCCATCTACAAACAGATCTCTCAATTGTGTTACTCCTGCTCTTTGCCATGTTCCAAATCCCCCATCCATTCTCCCCGGAGCAAACCTATGGTTATTTCTTATCGGGGACCACCCCGAGGCTCCCGTCTTACCCCTATGCCGTCTCCACTGCCCCCAGATTTTCAGAGTAGCCACCACCACCGGGCTTGTGGTGTATTTCTTCGGTGAGAACGGCAACGGCGGCGTCACCATAGCTTGTAGGCTAGTCCCCCTGCAGGACGCCCTCTCCAATCTCTTCCTCGCTGCTCCCTCCTCTTCTCCCATCCACTTGCATACCATTGAGATATTGGCAGCCCAGTAGTACTCACTTAGGCTCGGTAATGCCAGTCCCCCCCTATCCCTACTACGCTGCAAAAATCCCCTCCTCACTCTCGGGGTCTTTCCGGCCCACACAAAACTCATGATATTCTTCTCAATCCTTTTGAAAAAAGCCTTCGTGATCACCACCGGGAGGCACTGAAACACAAAAAGGAATCTCGGGAGGACCACCATTTTAACCGCCTGCACCCTCCCTGCCAGTGACAGGGATACCATGTCCCATCTCTTGAAGTCCTCCTCCATCTGTTCCACCAACCGCATTAAATTTAACCTATGCAATGTACCCCAATTCTTAGCTATCTGGATCCCCAAGTAGCGAAAGTCCCTTGTTACCTTCCTCAGCGGTAAGTCCTCTATTTCCCTGCTCTGCCCCCCTGGATGCACCACAAACAACTCACTTTTCCCCATGTTCAGTTTATACCCTGAAAATTCTCCAAACTCCCCAAGTATCCGCATTATCTCTGGCATCCCCTCCGCCGGGTCCGCCACATACAACAACAAATCGTCCGCATACAGAGATACCCGGTGTTCTTCTCCTCCCCTGAGTACTCCCCTCCACTTCCTGGAACCCCTCAATGCTATTGCCAGGGGCTCAATTGCAAACAATAATGGGGACAGAGGACATCCCTGCCTCGTCCCTCTATGGAGCCGAAAATATGCAGACCCCCGTCCATTCGTGACCACGCTCGCCATCGGGGCCCTATACAGCAGCTGTACCCATCTAATATACTCATCTCCAAAGCCAAATCTCCTCAACACCTCCCACAAATAATCCCACTCCACTCTATCAAATGCTTTCTCGGCATCCATCGCCACCACTATCTCTGCTTCCCCCTCTGGTGGGGGCATCATCATTACCCCTAGCAGCCTCCGTATATTCGTATTCAGCTGTCTCCCCTTCACAAACCCAGTTTGGTCCTCATGGACCACCCCTGGGACACAATCCTCTATCCTCATTGCCATTACCTTGGCCAGAATCTTAGCGTCTACATTCAGGAGGGAAATAGGCCTATAGGACCCGCATTGCAGTGGGTCTTTTTCTTTCTTTAGGAGAAGCGATATCGTTGCCTCTGACATAGTCGGGGGCAGCTGTCCCCTTTCCCTCGCCTTATTAAAGGTTCTCATCAGTAGCGGGGCGAGCAAGTCCACATATTTCCTGTAACATTCAACTGGGAATCCATCCGGTCCCGGAGCCTTCCCCGCCTGCATGCTCCTAATTCCTTTCACTACTTCCTCCATTTCGATCTGTGCTCCCAGTCCCACCCTCTCCTGCTCCTCCACCTTAGGAAATTCCAGCTGGTCCTGAAAACACATCATTCTCTCCTTCCCATCCGGGGGCTGAGCTTCATATAATCTTTCATAGAATGCCTTGAACACTCCATTCACTCTCTCCGCTCCCCGCTCCATCTCTCCCTCCGCATCCCTCACTCCCCCTATTTCCCTCGCTGCTCCCCTTTTCCTCAATTGGTGGGCCAGCAACCTGCTCGCCTTCTCCCCATATTCGTATTGTACACCCTGTGCCTTCCTCCACTGTGCCTCTGCAGTACCCGTAGTCAGCAAATCAAATTCTACGTGTAGCCTTTGCCTTTCCCTGTACAGTCCCTCCTCCGGTGCCTCCGCATATTGCCTGTCCACCCTCAGTAGTTCTTGCAGCAACCGATCCCGTTCCCTACTCTCCTGCTTTCCTTTATGTGCCCTGATTGATATCAGCTCCCCTCTAACCACTTCCTTCAGCGCCTCCCAGACCACTCCCACCTGGACCTCCCCATTATCATTGAGTTCCAAGTACTTTTCAATACACCCCTCACCCTTAGACACACACCCTCATCCAACATTAGTCCCATGTCCATTCTCCAGGGTGGACGCCGTTCTTTTTCCTCCCCTATCTCCAAGTCCACCCAATGTGGAGCGTGATCCGAGATAGCTATAGCCATATACTCCGTCCCCCTCACCTTCGGAATCAACGCCCTTCCCAAAACAAAAAAGTCTATTCGCGAATAAACTTTGTGGACATAGGAGAAAAATGAAAACTCCTTACTCCTAGGTCTACTAAATCTCCATGGGTCTACTCCTCCCATCTGCTCCATAAAGTCTTTAAGCACCTTGGCTGCTGCCGGCCTCCTTCCAGTCCTGGACCTCGATCTGTCCAGTCCTGGTTCCAGCACCGTGTTAAAATCTCCACCCATTACCAACTTCCCCATCTCTAGGTCCGGGATACATCCTAACATGCGCCTCATAAAGTTGGCATCATCCCAGTTCGGGGCATATACGTTCACTAAGACCACCGCCTCCCCCTGTAATTTGCCACTCACCATCACGTATCTGCCCCCACTATCCGCCACTATGGTCTTTGCCTCAAACATTACCCGCTTCCCCACTAATATAGCCACCCCCCTGTTTTTCGCATCTAGCCCCGAATGAAACACCTGCCCCACCCATCCTTTGCGTAGTCTAACCTGGTCTATCAGTTTCAAATGCGTCTCCTGTAACATAACCACATCTGCCTTAAGTTTCTTTAGGTGTGCGAGTACCCGTGCCCTCTTTATCGGCCCGTTCAGCCCTCTCACATTCCACGTGATCAGCCGGGTTGGGGGGCTCTTTACCCCCCCCCTTGTCGATTAGCCATCCCCTTTTACCCAGCTCCTCACCCGGTTCCCACGCAGCTGTGTCCCCCCCAGGCGGTGCCCCGCCCCCCCGCCCCGCCCACCCCACCCCATACCAGCTCCCCCTTCTCCCCAGCAACAACCCAGTAAATCCCCCCCTCCCACCCCCCCCCCCCCCCCCCCGCTAGATCCCCCACTAGCGTAGTTACACCCCCATGTTGCTCCCAGAAGTCAGCAAACTCTGGCCAACCTCGGCTTCCCCCCGTGACCTCGGCTCGCACCGTGCGACGCCCCCTCCTTCCTGCTTCCCTATTCCCGCCATAATTATCATAGCGCGGGAACAAACCCCGTGTTTCCCTTTTGGCCCCGCCCCCAATGGCCAACGCCCCCCAACTCCTCCACCTCCCTTCCCCCCCTCCCCCACAACCTGTGGAAGAGAGAGAAGTTACCGGGTCGCAGGATTAACAACATAAAAATCATCTCTCCCCCCTTTTTTCCCCCCTCTTCGCCCCCCATATTCGCCCCACCACTTTGTCTCAAATATTCTTTTTTAATAACTCACTCATTCCAATTTCTCTTCAACAATAAATGTCCACGCCTCATCCGCCGTTTCAAAGTAGTGGTGCTTCCCTTGATATGTGACCCACAGTCTTGCCGGCTGCAGCATTCCAAATTTGATCTTCTTTTTATGAAGCACCGCCTTGGCCCGATTAAAGCTCGCCCTCCTTCTCGCCACGTCCGCACTCCAGTCTTGATATACGCGGATCACCGCGTTCTCCCATCTGCTGCTCCGAGTTTTCTTTGCCCATCTTAGGACCATCTCTCTGTCCTTAAAACGGAGGAATCTCACCACTATGGCTCGAGGAATTTCTCCAGCCCTCGGTCTTCGCGCCATAACTCGATAGGCTCCCTCCACCTCCAGCGGACCCGTCGGGGCCTCCGATTCCATCAACGAGTGCAGCATCGTGCTCACATATGCCCCGACGTGCGCCCCTTCTGCACCTTCAGGAAGACCAAGAATCCTTAAATTCTTCCTCCTCGCATTATTCTCCAGCACCTCCAGCCTTTCCACACATCGTTTATGGTGTGCCTCGTGCATCTCCGTCTTCACCACCCGGCCCTGTATATCGTCCTCGTTCTCGGCAGCCTTTGCCTTCACGACCCGAAGCTCCCGCTCCTGGGTCTTTTGCTCATCTTTTAGCCCTTCAATCGCCTGTAATATCGGGGCCAACAGCTCCTTCTTCATCTCCTTTTTAAGCTCTTCCACGCAGCGTTTCAAAAACTCGTGTTGTTCAGGGCCCCATATTAAACTGCCACCTTCCGACGCCATCTTGGTTTTTGCTTGCCTTCCTTGCCGCTGCTCTAAAGGATCCACTGCAATCCGGCCACTTTCCTCTCCTTTTTCCATCCGTGTCCAGGGGGGATTCCCTTCTGGTTTACCGCACAGTGTTTTTAGCCGTTAAAATTGCCGTTGGGGCTCCTATTAAGAGCCCAAAAGTCCGTTCCACCGGGAGCTACCGAAACGTGCGACTTAGCTGGTCATCGCCGCACCCGGAAGTCCACCGTACGCCTTCTTAACAACCCTCTCAACCTGGGTGGCAACTTTCAGGGATCTATGTACATGGACACCGAGATCTCTCTGCTTATCCACACTGCCAAGAATCTTACTCTGTCTTCCTGTTATTCCTTCCAAAATGAAGCACCTCACACTTTTCTGTATTGAACTCCATTTGCCACACCTCAGCCCAGCGCTGCAGCTTATCTATGTCCCTCTGTAACTTGTAACATCCTTCCGCACTGTCCACAACTCCACCGACTTTAGTGTCGTCTGCAAATGTACTCACCCATCCTTCTATGCCCTCCTCCAGGTTATTTATAAAAATGACAAACAGCAGTGGCCCCAAAACAGATCCTTGTGGTACACCACTAGTAACTGGACTCCAGTCTGAACATTTCCCATCAACCACCAATCTGTGTCTTCTTCCAGCTAGCCAATTTCTGATCCAAACTGCTAAATCACCCTGAATCCCATCCCTCCGTATTTTCTGCAGTAGCCTACCATGGGGAACCTTATCAAACGCTTTGCTGAAATCCATATAAACCACATCAACTGCTTTACCCTCATCCACCTGTTTGGTCACATTCTCAAAGAACTCAATAAGGTTTGTGAGGCACTACCTACCCTTCACAAAACCGTGTTGACTATCTCTAATCAAATTATTCCTTTCCAGATGATTATACATCCTATCTCTTATAAACCTTTCCAAGATTTTGCCCACAACAGAAGTAAGGTTCACTGGTCTATAGTTACCGTGGGTCTCTACTCCCCTTCTTGAACAAAGGGACAACATTTGCTATCCTCCAGTCTTCTGGCACTATTCCTGTCGACAAAGATGACTTAAAGATCAAATCCAAAGGCTCAGCAATCTCCTCCCTAGCTTCCCAGAGAATCCTAGGATAAATCCCATCCAGCCCAGGGGACATATCTATTTTCACACTTTCCAGAAGTGCTAACACCTCCTCCTTATGAACCTCAAGCCCTTCTAGTCTAGTCGCCTGAATCTCAGTATGCTCCTCGACAAAAGTGTCTTTTTCCTGTGTGAATACTGACGAAAAATATTCATTTAGCACCTCTTCTATCTCCTCGGACTCCACGCACAACTTCCCACTACTGTCCTTGACTGGCCCTACTCTTACCCTAGTCATTCTTTTATTCCTGACATATCTATAGAAAGCTTCAGGGTTATCCTTGATCCTACCTGCCAAAGATTTCTCATGTCCCCTCCTGGCTCTTCTTAACTCTCTCTTTAGGTCCTTCCTAGCTAACTTGTAATTCTCGAGCGCCCTAACTGAACCTTCATGTCTCATCTTTGCATAAGCCTCCTTCTTCCTCTTGACAAGTGTTTCGACTGCTTTAGTAAACCATGGTTCCCTTGCTCGACCACTTCCTCCCTGCTTGACAGGTACATACTTATCAAGGACACGCAGTAGCTGTTCCTTGAACAAGCTCCACATTTCCATTGTGCCCAGCCCCTGCAGTTTTCCTCTCCATCCGATGCATCCTAAGTCTTGCCTCATCGCATCATAATTGCCTTTCCCCCAGATATAACTCTTGCCCTGCGGTATATACCTATCCCTTTCCATCACTAAAGTAAACGTAATCGAATTGTGGTCACTATCACCAAAGTGCTCACCTACCTCCAAATCTAACACCTATCCTGGTTCATTACCCAGTACCAAATCCAATATGGTCTCACCTCTCATTGGCCTATCTACATACTGTGTCAGGAAACCCTCCTGCACACATTGGGCAAAAACGGACCCATCTAAAGTACTCGAACTATAGCCTTGTAGACGGACTTCCGGTGGTGGCCATGGAGTGAATGGTCGCACATTTAGCAGCTCTCGCCTCGAGTGGTCTTTTAACAGCTTTTAAGCTGGATTTTCGCGGGAATTTCTCAACATAAGTTGATAAAAGTAAGAAGAGAAGGAGGCGACTCCCAATTTATGGAACCGCGCCCAAAAAAAAGTCGGAAAAGAAGAAATCAAAGGATGGATGGAAACAAAACTCAGAAAACAGCGGGTTTAATAACAACGAGGCAAAGTTCGGCTGCGTCTGCCCAATGGACGATGGACCAATTGGTCGAATACTTGGATGGGAAGTTCACCCAACATCGCAAGGAGTGTGCCGAGAACCTGATCCAGGCGGTGACCTCGATTAAGGGGTTGGTCGACCGGGTGGAGGAGAAAGTGAAGACTCAAGGACAGGAGATTCAAAAGTTGCAGGAGCAGGTGACGGAACGAGAGGAGGAGTCCACAGCAATGGCAATGGAAATTGGCTTTCTACAGGATCGGCAGAAATGGCTGTTGGAGAAGGTGGAAGACCTGGAGAATCGTTCTCGCAGGCAGAATATCCAGATCGTCGGTCTGCCAGAGGGAAGGGAGGGATCAGATGTCGGTGCATATGTGGGGAAGGTGCTGGATAAGCTGATGGGGAATGGTTCATTCCCCAAGCCGTTGAAGGTGGACCGGGCCGATAGGGCTCTTTTATGCGTAAGCCCCAGGGTTGTGAGCCCCCGAGCTGAGGGCGATTGTGGTACGGCTGCATCATTTCCTGGATAAGGAATGTAGTATGAAGTGGGCTCAGCAGACAAAAGGGTGCACCTGGGAAGAGTCAGAGATCCGGATGTATCAGGATTTGGGAGCAGAGCTTGCAAAGAAGAGGGCTAGTTTTAATAAAGTCAAGGCGGTCCTGTTTGCGAAAGACATGAAAATTGGACTGCTCTACCCGGCCCGTCTTTGGGTGACCCACGAGAACCGGGAGCTATACTTTGGCTCGCTGGAAAGGTGGAGATCTTTATGAAAGACAAGAACTTGGTGGATGCATAAGGACTTTAAAACCTAAGCTGTGGTGGACTGAGTTTTTTGTAAGAAAGGAGGTGGGGGGGGAAAGAAAAGTATTGTGCGGTTCTTTCTTTCTCTGGAAAAATCTCAACCTTTCAATTTTGTAATTGAAGTTGTGACTTTCGGGAGGAGAAGGGCTTTTTCTGCTTGATTTGATTTTGATTTGTTGTATGTGCCGAATTGCAGGGAAAGGGGTTTTGAGCTGCGATGTTTTTCTCTTCTGTTGGAAAAAAGATGGTTGAGTTTCTGTTTGCATAATTTTTTCCCTACCCCGTTTGATGTCTCTTCTATTGTTTTGATTCTGTTTGGAGGTGACAGGATAGTTAAGATTCTGTTAAGGGAGGGCCTCTGTCCCTGGGCCTTGGGGGATTGTTTGTTTGTTTTCTGTGTTGGATGTTATTGTGTTGAGAACTTATGTTAAGAGGAGGGGGGAGGAGATCCGGCAGGTTGTAGAATGTTAGGAGCCGGGGGGTGAGAGCTGCTAGGCTAGCTGCATGGGCAAACTGATGGCACATCAGTTGAGGAAGCAGGAGGTGACGAGAGAAATAGGGAAAATAAAGGATATGAGAGGGAAGGTAGTGTTGACCCGGGGGCGGTTAATGACGTGTCCCGTGAATTTTATAGTCGATTATATGAGTCGGAACCCCCAGCTGGGGAGGAGGGTATGAATCAATTCCTAGAGAGGCTAGAGTTCCTGAAGGTAGATGAGGAGCGGGTGGAAGATCTGGGGGGCCCAATTTGGCTTGGGGAGGTGATAGACGGATTGGGGGCGATGTAATCGGGTAAGGCCCCGGGACCTGATGGATTCCCAGTAGAATTTTTAAAAAAGTTCTCTGGGTTACTGAGGCTGCTCCTGGTTAAGGCTTTTAATGAGTAGAGGGAGCTGGGAGTACTCCCCCCAACACTATCACAGGCATCAATTTCTCTTTGAAGTGAGATAATGATCCGGAGAACTGTGGATCGTACAGGCCAATTTTCTTGCTGAACATTGATGCTAAATTGCTGGCAGAGATCTTGGCCACTCAAATAGAGGATTGCATCCTGGAGGTAATGGGGGAAGATCAGACGGGATTTGTGAAGGGCGGGCACCTGACGTCCAATAATGATGCCAGCGTTGGGGCGCGATGTTGAGGTGGTAGAAGCCATGAATGCAGAGAAGGCTTTCGACCGGGTGGAGTGGAAGTACCTATGGGACATTTTAGGCAGGTTTGGGTTCGGAGAGGGATTTGCGGATTGGGTCCGGCTGTTATCTTAGGCTCCGGTGGCGAATGTAAGAACCAACCGAGTCTGGTCAGAGTATTTTAGTCTCTGCAGGGGGACAAGACAGGGATGTCTGTTCTTCCCATTACTGTTTGCCCTGGCCATAGAGCCCTTGGCAATGGCCCTTGGATCATCAAATGGCTGGCAGGGGATAGCGGGGGTGGGGTGGGGTGGAGCACAGAGTCTCTCTATATGCAGACAATTTGTTGCTCTATGTCACAGACCCGGTGGGGGGGATGGCAGAAATCATGGAGATACTAGGAGAATTTGGGTGATTTTCAGGTTACAAGTTAAATATGGGAAAGAGCGAGATGTTCGTCATCCAGGCACGGGGGCAGGAAAGGAGACTGAAGGAGTTGCTGTTCAGAGTGGTTGAGAGGAATTTAGATATCTGGGGATTCAAGTGGCTGAGGATTGGGGCAGCTTCAGAAGTTAAATCTAGGCAAAGCGCTGGATCGAATGAAAAGGGATTTTCGCAGATGGGACATGCTCCCACTGATGTTGGCGGGGAGGGTCCAGACAGTAAAGATGGCGGTCCTTCCAACACTGCTCTTCTTTTTTCAATGTCTTACGATTTTTATCCCAAAGGCTTTTTTCAGGAAAATGAACGCGGCGATATCGTGTTTTGTGTGGGCAGGTAAAACTCCAAGAATAAAGAAGGCACTCCTGGAACGGGGTCGCGGAGATGGGGGCTTGGATCTCCCGAGCTTTATTAACTATTACTGGGCGGCCAACTTATCGATGGTCAGGAAGTGGGTAGTGGGGGACGGGTCGGTGTGGGAGCGAGTGGAAGCGGCATCCACACGAGCCGTGTGGTGGTGGCAGCCCTTAGGGTGTGGGGGCAATGGAGGTAACACATGAGATTGGAGGGGGCGTCAGTGTGGTCACCGATTTGTAACAACAACCGGTCTGCCCCGGAGGGGCTGGATGGGGGCTAAAAGAGATGGCGGTGGCCAGGGATTGAGACATTTGGGGACCTATTCATTCAGGAGGGTTTCCCTACCTTGGAAGCATTAGAGGAGAAGTTTGAGTTGCCGGGCGGGAACAGGTTTCGGTACCTCTAGGAACGGGATTTTGTCCGGAGACAGGTCCCTGGCTTCCCCCGCCTCCCCTCAGGGGGTTACAAGGTAAGGTGGTGTCAAAAACAGAGGTTGGAGAAGGAGGGTTTCGGAGATATACAAGGAGTTGATGGAGTGTGAAGGGGCCCCTATCAGGGAGGTGAAGAGGAAGTGGGAAGAGGAGCTGGGTGGGGAGATAGAATTTGAGCTGTGGGAAAAAGCCCTGAAGAGAGTTAATTCATCCTCGTCGTGTGCCAGACTTAGTTTGATCCAGTTGAAGGTGGTCCACAGGGCCCAAATGACGGCAGCCCGGATGAGCAGGTTCTTTGAGGAGGTGGAGGACAGATGTGGGCGGTGTGGAGGGTAGCCCGGCAAACCATGTACATATATTTTGGGCATGTCCAAAATTGAGGGGATTCTGGCAAGGATTTGTGGACGTTATGTCAGAGGTCCTGGAAGGAAGGGTAACTCCGAGTCCAGAATTGGCAATCTTTGAGGTATCGGAAGATCCAGGGGCCAAGGGGGGAGGGAGGCCGATATTCTGGCCTTCTCCTCCCTGGTGGCTCGGAGACGGATTTTGCTGGGATGGAGGGACTTGGAGCCCCCGAAGTCAGGGGTGTGGGTCAGCGATATGGCAGGGTTTCTCAGTCTGGAGAAAATTAAATTCACTTTGAGAGGATCAATTCAAGGGTTCACCCTGAGATGGCAGCCGTTCATAGACTACTTCAAGGAAAATTGAACGTCAGCAGTAGGAGGGGGGGAGGGAAAAAGGGGGGGGGGGAAACAGGAGGTATGGCAATGTTACAACGGGACAGAGAATACAGTTTACGGGCAGCTAGGGAATAGAGCGGGGGTAGTAGGGGGTGTTGTTCTGTAGGTTTTTTTTTCTTTTTTTACGTGTGTCGGCCCACGCGGTTGTTTAAGAGATGTGAATGTGTTAAACTGTGAAAATTACAAATGCTTCAACAAAATATTTTCTGAAAAAAAACAATGCCTTGTATAGTTGCAGCAACATTTATCTACTTTTATGCTCTAGTCCTTTAGCCATAAATGCCAAAATTCTATTTGCCTTCCTTATTACCTGCTGTACCTACATACTAGTTTTCTGTGATTCATGCACGAGGACTCACAGATCCCTCTGCACCGAAGCACTCTGAAGTTTCTCTCCATTTAGATCATAAGTTGCCTTTCTATTTTTCCAGCCAAAATGGATAACCTCCATGTTAAATTCCATTTGCCAAATTTGGCCCACTCACCGAACCTATCCAATGTGAATTGAGAAACGTAACATATTGACCTGAAAAGTTAACCAAAATTAACACCCATTCTCTTCTCAAAATAGTACCATGGGATCTTTAACGTCCACCTGAGAAGGCAGACAGTGTCTTGGTTTAAGGTCTCATCCAAAGGACTTCACCTCACATGGTGAAGCTCTTTCTCAGAATTGCACTCAAGTGTGAAAATGAATTCAAGCCGCCATAGTCCCAAGGACCATAAGCTGCTCTCCCCTTTTGAGAGAGAATTTTAAGCTGTCAACCATCTCCACCCAGGCCCTGTTGATGCAGACAGGGGTGTGTACAATACTTTGCTTCCTGAAGTCAATGACCAGCTCTTCAGTTTTGCTGATGTTGAGGGAGAGATTGTTGTCGTTACACGACTCCACTAGGTTCTCTATCTCCCTCCTGTATTCTGACTCATCGTTGTTCGAGATCCAGTCCACTACGGTCATGTCGTCCGCAAACTTGTAGATGGAGTTGGAGCCAAATGTTGCGACCCAGTCGTATGGTAGAGGGCTAAATACGCAGCCTTGCGGGGCCCC
The DNA here is from genome assembly GCF_047496885.1 of Scyliorhinus torazame. Classification (NCBI taxonomy): domain Eukaryota; kingdom Metazoa; phylum Chordata; class Chondrichthyes; order Carcharhiniformes; family Scyliorhinidae; genus Scyliorhinus; species Scyliorhinus torazame. The sequence continues at coordinate 52,462,250 of NC_092720.1, read as the reverse complement.
GGGGGTATTGAGGACTATCGTGGAGGAGGTGTTGTTTATTCTTACTGATTATGGTCTATGGGTCAGAAAATCGAGGATACAGTTGCAGAGTGAGGTTCCAGGTCCTAGGTTTCGGAGCTTTGCTATGAGCTTGGCTGGCATTATGGTGTTGAAGGTGGAGCTGTAGTTAATAAATAGGAGTCTGATGTAGGAGTCCTTGTTGTTGAGATGCTCCAGGGATGAGTGTAGGGCCAGGGAGATGGCATCTGCTGTGGACTGGTTGCAGTGGTATGCGAATTGCAGTGCATTTAGGCATTCTGGGAGTATGGAGTTGATGTGCCTCATGACCAACCTCTCGAAGAATTTCATTACGATCGATGTCAAGGCCACCGGACGATAGTCATTGAGACACATTGCCAGGTTCTTCTTTGGCACTAGTATGATGGTTATCTTCTTGAAGCAGGTGGGGACATCGGAATGGAGGAGGGAGAGGTTGAAGATTTACGCGAACACATCTATCAGCTGGTCCACGCAGGATCTGAGTGCACGACCAGGGACCCCATCCATGCCCGTCGCCTTCCAAGGGTTCACTTTTAAGAAGGCTTTTCTGACTTCGGAAGCTGAGATGGTGGGTGTGTCCGGGGCTGGGGCAGTCGACAGCGGTTTGATGGTTTCTTGCTCGAACCGAGCATAGAATGCATTGAGTTCACCGGGAAGGGGGGGCACTGCTGCCGGAGATTCTGCTTGGCTTCGCTTTGTAGCTCATTAGGTTGTTTAAGCCTTACCACAACCGCCGAGAATCTGTAACGCTCGTCTGTGACTCTAGCTTGGTCTGATATTTCTTGGCATCCCTGATGAATTTGCGGAGGGCATACCTAGATTTCTTGTAAAAGTCAGTGTTGCCTGACTTGAATGCCTCAGACCTGGCCTTCAGCAGGGAGTCAATCTCCCGATTATGCCATGGTTTCCGGTTGGGAAACGTACGTACTACTTTCTTTGACACAAGGTGGTCTACACATTTGCTGACAAAGTCTGTGACGGTGGTGGCATAATCGTTTAGGTTGGTCGGTGAGTTCTTAAATATGGACCAGTCCACTGACTTCAAGCCGTCACTTACGAGCTCTTCTATTACCTCTGACCAGCACTGCACGATCTTCTTAACCGGATTAACCGCTTACGTTTTTGCTTGTCTGCTGGGAGAAGGAGCACCGTTTTTTGGTCTGATTTTCCGGAGTGTGGTCGGGGGATGGATCGGTAGACGCCCTTGACTTTTGTGCAGCAGTGATCGAGAGTATGGTTGCCCCTCGTGTGACAGGAGATGTGTTGGTGGAATTTTGGCAGTACATTCATGAGGTTGGCTTTGTTGAAACCCCCGGTCACGATGAACAAGGCCTCCGGGTGTTCTGTTTCATGTTATTTATAATTGTGTACAATTCACCCAGTGCCTTCTTCACTTCTGCCTGGGGTGGGATGTAGACCACTGTGATAATGACTAAAGTGAACTCATGTGGAAGGTAGTACGGGCGGTACTTCACGGTCAGGTATTCCAGGTCCAGGGAGCAGTAGGTCGCCAGGGTTGCCACATCCAAGTACCAGTAGGAGTTGATGAGGAGGTAAACCCCTCCACCCTTTGCTTTGTCTGATGATGCCGTATGGTCCGTCCGGTTATTGAGAAGTCGTCAGGTTGTATGGCACAGTCTTGTGAGCCATGTCTCTGTGAAACAGAGCACACAGCAGTCTCTTATTTCCCACTGAGGTAAGTCTAGCGTTAAGTTTATCCAACTTGTTTCGATCACTTGGACATTTGCCAGGAGTATGCTAGGGAGAGGAGTCTTGAAACCGCGTTGCTCTAGTCTCACGGGGCTAGGGAGGTTGTGCAGCAGAAAGTATGCCTTACAATGCAGAGGCCAAAAAGCCAACAGCCAGAAAAGCTAGTTCAGATACAGAATTGGACAATCTAAATTAAACAGCAGTCAACAGCTTGAGCAGCCAGGCTTGATGGGAATTTAGACAGGCCAAGTAAACACAGACACTGGTCAGAGGTGAGCAAGGGTTAGCCTGGACTTGTCCTGGAAGCTGAGACCGGAGGTGCTCGACCTTGACCAAATGAGAACATTATTTTGTGTATTGGCCGGTATTGGCCAGACTCACCACGTTCCAGTATCGGTCAGACTCAGAGGCACCTCAGTTACTATATAGGGAAAGGGCGATGTACACTGTACACCTGAGGATTGACCCCTAGGGGGCTCCTGGCATTTTCCAAAATGGAATCGGCAATCCAATTGGATGCTGTGACCTCCTCCCCCCTTCCCCGGCCGATAACCTCATTGGCTGGGAGCCAGAGAACCTTCCAGAAGGCCGGGAAAGAGAGAGGGTAGGAAAGAGAGAAGAGACATCTGGAGGCCACCAAAGACTCCACCCTGGGCGAAGACTTGACTACCCAGCGAAGACTCGATCACGTAGAGAAGACATGGCGACGATGGAAGAGGGCGTGCAAGACCAACCTTCAGAGTCAAGATCATCGGAATCGGCAGAGCTCAGTGAAGACAAAGAGTCATACCCGGTGGAGCAGACTGGCCAAGCTCAACTTCATGGGTAGTATCAGAGTCTCAAATGGACAGTGCGGTGTTGATAAGTTATATTAAGGATTAAGAGTTGTTTTGTTAATGGAGTTTGGATAATAAGATTCTGTAATAAAATTGTGTTGAACCATGAATCCACTCTTGCCGTTTGTTCATCTCATGAGTAAGAGTATCTGGGTAAACGATTTTTAGTATAAACTGGTCGAAGTGTCTAATGTTTCAAACAATGCCATGAAAAAGTCAGTCACTCTTGATGGACAAGGCTGATATTTTCCCTGGACTTTGGTGCATTAACAGTGAGAAATTAGTTTGTTTTTGCCGTAACAGTGATTTCTGTGCAGATTCAATGAGAAAAACTGCAACAGCACACAATGTAGAGGAGCAGGGTATGTCTGACAGCAAATGTTTGATTTTGACATTGAACTGTGCATGTGCAGTTTATATTTGATAACTCAATAAAATGTTTATTTTTTAAAAAGAGAGATGCAGGATCTGGGCTGTTCTCCAGTGGTTATGTCCCTAGTGGGCTGGTTTGTGGGATCCTGCTGTGCACTACAACATGTAAACATGCTTTCATAACATTCCTGAGGTCCCTAGAATTGAACTTCTAAAATGTGAGGCTGTGTAAAAGGATTGTTTATAATCCCCGAATTAGTGTTTGTGTCTTTATTTCCAATGAGGCAGTAAAACAGCCAGAGGTGACATTAAACACAAGAGGGAGACACACACACAAGCTCGGAGAGTGGCTCTCCAGTCTTTAGCCACTGGCCACCTTTTGGGGAACATCTCCCTCTGTCCATTTACATTTTAATTAAACATATTAAAGGCTCATTTGAAATCTGTAAAAAAAACTGCATTTGCAGATGTCAGAAATCACAGCTGTTTTTTCCAGAATTAATGGGAAGTGCTGACTACTTCATTTTTATTACAGCAAAATCAGGGCCATGTCTGGCTTCTACAAAACCACGGAAGATCAATTATACTAAAATATTACAAATTTTACATTTGTAAAAAATTCCTGTTAACTTCTTCCATTCAATCTTTTTGTTAGGTATAATTATAATCTGACAAATTTACATGAGCAGTTTTCACTCCCAGATAAAAGCTAATTACTGCGGATGCTGGAATCTGAAACCAAAAGAGAAAATGCTGGAAAATCTCAGCAGGTCTGGCAGCACCTGGAAAGGGAGAAAAGAGCTCACCTTTCGAGTCCAGATGACCCTTTGTCAAAGCCCACACCTAGATATTTATTATACAGATATTTATTACAGAAATACAAAAATAATGACTTCAAAATGGGGCTTAATTACATCTGGGTGCTATTGTCCATTTATTCTGGCAAAGCCTGAATAATTCCCCCTTTGGTGAGGGATGAAGAATCGGAGGACATCGGTTTCAGGTGTTTGGGATCTGGAATGCACTGTCTGGGAGTGTGCTAAAAGCAATTTCAATCATGACTTTCAAGAGGAAATTGGATGGGAAGCTGAAGGGAAATATTAGCAGGACTACGGAAGAAGCACTGGGAAGAGCTAAATTGCTCTTGCAGAGAGCTGACACCGGCTCAAAGGCTAAATGGCCTCCTTCTTTGTTGTAACTGTTCACCTAGACCCCATGTGAGCAGTTCCAAACAAAATTCAGTAATAACACCTACATCTTCGTGCATTTCGTCTCTGCTCCACTTGTCTATTCATTCTCATATTTTTGATAAAAGTTTTCATGTTGACCTTTCCCATTATCACACTTATAATGGAATCTGCGCAAATAAACTATTTGTGTCACTTATATGATTTGGCTGTTCGGTGGAAAATGTAACAAATAGTTGATCTGTTTGTCAACCCTGCTGTCTTTTCTACTTGTGGGGAGTTCTTCACTGTGTCCTTAGCAATGGAATAACCAGCCAAAGATTCTCAACTACTTGGACAATATTAATCCAGGACACTTGAATCTGTTAAACCATTCATGACTCAACCTGCTGTGACAGTCGAGGAGTATTGTACCTAAGATCTTCCCGATTAGTTGTGGTTGTAAGCTACCTGACAAGGTCTTGACAATATCTAAAGTAAGACTCACTGTTTGGGATGTCCAATTATAGTATCAACAATGTTCCTTGCTTTCACTACCTTCGGTATACGAGATAGACTATTACTTAGGGGGCTATCTTTACCTTAACTTCGACTAAATATTTCTAATTCTTGAGAGGCAGGCATGGGTAAGTGACCCTTCCTATAGCCTCAAAGGGTGAGAATATGATGAGCCTTAGTTAAATGTCACTCTTATTTATGAAGATAGACACGGATCTGTATGGTAAAATATATGCGCAATTTATTTAAAGAATAAGGGTAATACAAGTATTTTTGGTAAATGATACAGTTTGACAAATACAGGATATGTGATGAGTTAGCCTGTGAGCTTCTTAACTACATATTTGCTAAAGCGATAAACATCTCATAATTACATCGACGAGTAGCCTCGGAATTTGATTCTCAATCAATGAGCAGAACTCTACGAATCGAGATAGCAGCTTGGTCAAATAAACATCCAGCAATCTCTTAAACAGCTCCCCAAGTGAAACTCTAACTCACGCAGCCTGTGCTTAAACATTTTTTCGGGTTTTCTTACTCAGGGAGTTCGAGAGAGTTTTTTGCAGAGTATCTGCTTCTGATTGGTGAGATTGCTGAGCCTTTGGCTTTGATCTTTAAGTCATCTTTGTCTACAGGAATAGTGCCAGAAGACTGGAGGATAGCAAATGTTGTCCCCTTGTTCAAGAAGGGGAGTAGAGACAACCCCGGTAACTATAGACCAGTGAGCCTTACTTCTGTTGTGGGCAAAATCTTGGAAAGGTTTATAAGAGATAACAAAGAACAAAGAAATGTACAGCACAGGAACAGGCCCTTCGGCCCTCCAAGCCCGTGCCGACCATACTGCCCGACTAAACTACAATCTTCTACACTTCCTGGGGCCGTATCCTTCTATTCCCATCCTATTCATATATTTGTCAAGATGCCCCTTAAATGTCCCTATCGTCCCTGCTTCCACTACCTCCTCCGGTAGCGAGTTCCAGGCACCCAATACCCTCTGCGTAAAAAACTTGCCTCGTACATCTACTCTCAACCTTGCCCCTCTCACCTTAAACCTATGCCCCCTAGTAATTGACCCCTCTACCCTGTAGAAAAGCCTCTGACTATCCACTCTGTCTATGCCCCTCATAATTTTGTATACCTCTATCAGGTCGCCCCTCAACCTCCTTCGTTCCAGTGAGAACAAACCGAGTTTATTCAATCGCTCCTCATAGCTTATGCCCTCCATACCAGGCAACATTCTGGTAAATCTCTTCTGCACCCTCTCTAAAGCCTCCACATCCTTCTGGTAGTGTGGCGACCAGAATTGAACACTATACTCCAAGTGTGGCCTAACTAAGGTTCTATACAGCTGCAACATGACTTGCCAATTCTTATACTCAATGCCCCGGCCAATGAAGGCAAGCATGCCGTATGCCTTCTTGACTACCTTCTCCACCTGTGTTGCCCCTTTCAATGACCTGTGGACCTGTACTCCTAGATCTCTTTGACTTTCAATACTCTTGAGGGTTCTACCATTCACTGTATATTCCCTACCTGCATTAGCCCTTCCAAAATGCATTACCTCACATTTGTCCGGATTAAACTCCATCTGCCATCTCTCCGCCCAAGTCTCCAGACAATCTAAATCCTGCTGTATCCTCAGAAAGTCCTCATCGCTATCCGCAATTCCACCAACCTTTGTGTCGTCTGCAAACTTACTAATCAGACCAGTTACATTTTCCTCCAAATCATTTATATATACTACAGATAGGATGTATAATCATCTGGAAAGGAATAATTTGATTAGAGATAGTCAACACGGTTTTGTGAAGGGTAGGTCGTGCCTCACAAACCTTCTTGAGTTCTTTGAGAAGGTGACCAAACAGGTGGATGAGGGTAAAGCAGTTGATGTGGTGTATATGGATTTCAGTAAAGTGTTTGATAAGGTTCCCCATGGTAGGCTACTGCAGAAAATACGGAGGCATGGGATTCAGGGTGATTTAGCAGTTTGGATCAGAAATTGGCTTGCTGGAAGAAGACGAAGGGTGGTGGTTGATGGGAAATGTTCAGACTGGAGTCCAGTTACTAGTGGTGTACCACAAGGATCTGTTTTGGGGCCACTGCTGTTTGTCATTTTTCTAAATGACCTGGAGGAGGGCGTAGAAGGATGGCTGAGTAAATTTGCAGATGACACTAAAGTCGGTGGAGTTGTGGACAGTGCGGAAGGATGTTACAGGTTACAGAGGGACATAGATAAGCTGCAGCGCTGGGCTGAGAGGTGGCAAATGGAGTTTAATGCAGAAAAGTGTGAGGTAATTCATTTTGGAAGGAATAACAGGAGTACTGGGCTAATGGTAAGATTCTTGGCAGTGTGGATGAGCAGAGAGATCTCGGTGTCCATGTACATAGATCCCTGAAAGTTGCCACCCAGGTTGCGAGGGTTGTTAAGAAGGCGTACGGTGTGTTAGCTTTTATTGGTAGAGGGATTGAGTTTTGGAGCCATGAGGTCATGTTGCAGCTGTACAAAACTCAGGTGCGGCCGCATTTGGAGTATTGCGTGCAATTCTGGTCGCCGCATTATAGGAAGCATGTGGAAGCATTGGAAAGGGTGCAGAGGAGATTTACCAGAATGTTGCCTGATATGGAGGGAAGATCTTATGAGGAAAGGCTGAGGGACTTGAGGCTGTTTTCGTTAGAGAGAAGAAGTTTAAGAGGTGACTTAATTGAGGCATGCAAGATGATCAGAGGATTGGATAGGGTGGACAGTGAGAGCCTTTTTCCTTGGATGGTGATGTCTAGCACAAGGGGACATAGCTTTAAATTGAGGGGAGATAGATATAGGACAGATGTCAGAGGTAGGTTCTTTACTCAGAGAGTAGTAAGGGCGTGGAATGCCCTGTCTGCAACAGTAGTGGACTCGCCAACACTAAGGGCATTCAAATGGTCATTGGATAGACATATGGACGATAAGGGAATAGTGTAGATGGGCTTTAGAGTGGTTTCACAGGTTGATGCAACATCGAGGGCCGAAGGGCCTGTACTGTGCTGTAATGTTCTATGTTCTATGAAAAATAGATTGACTCCCCAGTTATTTTGAGACAAAGAATAGTCTCTCTCTTGGTCGGCAAAGCTTATTTCCAGACAAGGCCACTAGACATAATGAGTTCACTGCACCTGGACTTTTACAAAGATAATGTCTGTAATACATTATCAGTCATCAGTTTTTAATATAGGGTTAAATACATGATTTAATATAACATCAGTTCTGATCAGCTTTTAATATAGGTGGATACCGCCACATCCTCCTCTTGAGCGAAATAAGTCTGGTGGCTAATATCTTCTTCGGATAGTTTTCTTGATGAATGTCCTTGAGTTTTGTTTTTTATGGTCATGGTTCATATTGAATGAATGTCCATCTTTGTTGCATTCCTCTTTTCCTTCTAATTATTTGGAAAAGGGTTGATTCTGCCACCAGTCCTTAATGGGTGTTTTTCCCATGATATATGCTTCTGATTTCCGAATAGGTGGTTCAGTCCATCTTTTCAGGGTCCATAATAAGAGGAGATAACAACAGAATCCCAAGAGGAGTTTTGCTTTGTAATTTGTCCTCATGTTGAGTGTGATTCTGGGATTAGTGTTACGGGCAGTTTTCTTTTAGCAAGATATGGACTGTGGGTATTTTGTTCAGGAAATCGATTTCTGTTTCGAAGGTACAGTAATCTAAGGTTAATGCATTCAATAATGTTACAGTTTCCTGTTATAAGGCAAGCTATTCCTAAGGTTTTCTAATGCTAATTAGGATTAAAATCATCGATTATACAAGAGTAATGAGCATGATCTTTCTCCATAGGGTGAGTATCCTCCAAGTATATAGAGACATAGCCGGGTTGGCCAATCTGGAAAGATAAGGCAGGTCTCGTCAGTGAGAGTTAGTGCCTAGGTGGGGTAAGTCCCATCTATCCTATCTCTGGTGGACATCACTACTTGCTTATCTTAGTGCTGCTTTCTGCAGCGCTCTAAATCCATTCGGCCAGTTCCTGGCAGCAGATTTTCTTTGTTTTTTTACCCAATCAGCAAAAGTCTGGTTTGATTACCTGGGGTCGTTCAGGTAAGTTTGGTAGGTACTCACATGGAGTGGAGAATGACCATACATGGTTAATTTGGCTATTTCCATCTGGCGTATTGTTTGGGCATCCAATTGCCATGGACCAAATCCAATTTCGTGACTTACTTCGTCACAGACCATTTTCAGCGTAAGGTTGGAAAATCTAGTTTCTGTGTGCTCATAGGCCGGGGGCATGGGGTTTGGTTGTGTCCAATCCATGACAGAGGGAGAATTCCTTGAATCCTTTCTTAAATTGATCAATTAATCTGTTCTCATCTCGGGCATTCTTGGCAGAGGATATTTTCCCATTCTGAGAGGACTGAAAATATTTCTTGGAAGTTTTGGGTATCAGCTTGTATTATTACTTTATGGACGTCTTCCTGTCCTCTAAGGGACACTATCCTCTCCAGGCAGACCATCCATCTGCCATCATCTGGGTAGGTCATACGGAAGGTGTCTGTCTGTAGGAGCTCTGCTAGTGTCATGGTATTTGGGTATTTATGCCTGGTTTGGAGGCAGTTGGCATATCCTCCTGCCCAGAGTGTACATATTGGATTGAATGGGGTGTGCTGACCTGTTTCTTTTTCCATGGTCAGTATTTTGAGGGCTTGTTCAGGGAAACATCCTATTTAAGGTGCTATTTTATCAGAAGTTAATTTCAGGATTATCTTTCCTGCCAGCCTAGAATCGGCTTCATAGTTGTCAGGTGCTTGGGGATCTGAGACTATTGGGTCGGAGGACCTTGGGTTGTAGTTAAAGGGTCTTGAGTTCAGTTTTCCAGTGTCATTATTTTGCTGGTGATGGTCTTCTTTTACTGTTTGCAAGATTTATTTCATGACTCAATTGTGTAATTTTATAAACACTAAACGTAGCGTTGACTGATGAAGGAAAACATGGATGGGTAACTACACTAGTTGGGTGCAGTAGGGGAGTTGGCGGCTCAAGCGTGGGTAGGGTTTGACCAAAGGTAAGAAAGGGGATGCTAAAGAAGGGCTGGAAAAGGCAAAGAAGGAGCAATGAGAGAAGTGAGAAGTGGTAGGGAGCCATTAAGAGAAGGGGAATTGAGATGAAAAGCAAATGGAGATTTATGGTTATCAGCTATTTTATGCACCTGGCAACATATGCGTGTTTCTCCATCTCTGTGCCTGCTAGAAACTGGTAATTAGAATTCTCTAACAATGAACATGATGTGGAGATGCCGGCGTTGGACTGGGGTGAGCACAGGAAGAAGTCTTACAACACCAGGTTAAAGACCAACAGGTTTGTTTCAAACACTAGCTTTCGGAGCACTGCTCCTTCCTCAGGTGAATCAACCTGTTGGACTTTAACCTGGTGTTGTAAGACTTCGTACTGTGCTAACAATGAACATAATAGGCTGATTTCAGCCTGGAATCAGGCTGATTTAATTGTCAATGTATCCAGTAATCAGGTGGGATAGTTGGGAGATCATTTGCTTCAAATTCCAACTAATTCAACTAATTTATTTTCAAAAAACGTAACGCAATTTAAAGAAGGAAGGCGTGTTGGGGTATTTAATCCACCCCACTCAGTGGAAATGGTGGGGCTTGATGCAGCTAGAATAACTGTGAAAAGATTAATGTACCCCAATCCTGCTTGTTGTTCACCTGCTGGGTCCTTTTTCAAGCCAAGTGTGCCGGTCTGAATCAGTTCAAAATCTCATCAATATACTATCTACTAAAGGGCGCAGTGATAGCACTGCAGTCTCACGGCGCTGAGGTCCCAGGTTCGATCCCGGCTCTGGGTCACTGTCCGTGTGGAGTTTGCACATTCTCCCCGTGTTTGCATGGGTTTCGCCCCCACAAACCAAAAAGATATGCAAGGTAGGTGGATTGAACACGCCCTCTAATTGGAAAAAAGCAAAACAGTGTTTATTCTATGAACTCAAGTTAACCTTTTAAAAATATCTAGGCAACCATTAATTCAAATACAACCCCCAAAGAATATAACACTAAGTAATCCGTACTTTCCTTTTAACATCCATAAGATTTAAAAAAAAACTTTTAACAGAAGCACATCAGGTTTAATTCACTACTGAGAACAGTTATCACTCTGAATTCATCAAATGATCAAGAGATTGTCTTTACATGACAGAGAGAACAACATTACACATTCTGTGGCTGACTGCAGCTCCAATACTGAAACAAAACCAAAAAAACAGACACACACAAGCTTTTCTCAAAGTGAAACTAAAAGCTGACAGACAGCCCAGCTCCACCCACACTCTGACATCACTGCAGTAATAAACACCCATTTCTTAAAGGTACACCCACTAGTTATTCTATAAAAAAACACCCATTTCTTAAAGATACTCTCACATGACAGACTTTTTTTCCAAACCTTGATCCTGAATATTAAAAATTTCAGTAACTTGGGTAGAAATGGCAAATGAAAAATTGAGCAATTTGTGGGAATCTAATGCCCAGATTTCACAGAAATGAATTACTCTGAAAAACAGAAGTCTATTGACATTTTTTGTCATAACACCAAAATAAATGGGGACAAGGCAACTGATAGTAGAAGTATGAATTTATGTTTGGACAGAGTTGGTGCAAAAAGTGTCAGAGGGGAGACAGATTGGCCTTAAAGTGAAGAACCCTTCATAAGAGTACAGGACGTTAGCACCCAGTATGGACAAATATTTTTCTTCCACTGTATCTTCATTGCATTTTTGCTTTAATTTCTGACCAATTGTAGCTTGTGTTTTTTCTCCTTATTTTCTCACATTTTGCTTTGCCTCTATTTCCCTCCAGTCCACATTACCTAATCTATTTTTTACCTCTGTTGATGTAGGGGCCAGATTGACCAACAAACTCGGCTGCGGGTGGGATTTCTTGACTCAGTTGAGTTCCAAACCGAACTATTGAGGGGGCTTGTTGACCTGAAACCTTAATTATGCTCGATTCTCTCTCTCTCTCTCTCCCCACAAATGCTTGGGTTCCCAGCATTTGACTTTCTTTTTTTTCATGCAGATTTCCAGCATCCGTAGTACTTCACTTTTTGAAGAAATTGCGGACCAGTAATTTGGGTGCGCGCACTGCGGTTTGGAGATGGGTGGGTGACTGCCGTGCACGCAGCACCGCATCCCCGGCACGTTTCGGTGCAGTCGGAACCTGCTGCTGCCGCCGCAGTTGTCGTCGCCCACGCGCGTCCACATGCTCCTCGCGCGTTCGCCGCAGCTGCGCGGACTCGGCGCGCGGCCCTGCCGTTCCGGCGACGCATCATTCAAGCGCGGTGTTTGCCGGATGATGGAGTCTTGCTCCGAGACACCGCGTCTCCTCACGAGGGGAACCCCGGATAAAGGACTATAACTCCCGGCGTGCTCTGGGGCCCGAGCTCTCTGGAGTGACTCAGCCCCCCCCCCCCCCCCCCCCCCCAATACAGTCTGCAGAATTTCTCAAGGAAGAAACCCGTTCAGTGGAAGGGGAGAAGAGAGCGGAGACTCTTGATGAAATGCTGATGGTGACGGGCTGAATTTTCAAGGAACATTATTAACGAGTGCTATTTACCCAGAATCTGATCAACCCCGTTGGCCGATTTAACACCAATACAGCGACAACGAATCCGAGACCAGGGGGAAAACACAGACAGTTCGGAAACACTGCGAGATTCCAGCGACGAGCGGCGTCCTTGCCTCCGGGTGAAAATTTGACCGGATTGTGTGCGCGAGTGAAGCGGGAGAAGCGGAAAGCGCGAGTCGGCCGCAGCAGGTATCCATCTATCCATCCACCTATCTATCCATCCATTTATCCATCTAACCATCTATCTATCTATTCATCTATTTATCCATCCACCCACCTATCCATCCATCCACACCAAGATACTCGGCTGTTGAAATCTGTAGCTCGTTAACTAAAATGCATTTGGGGAGGGCAAACAAAACAATATATACACAAGTGTGGAAGAGGGCCGTTTTGGTTACGGCCACAATGGATATTTAATTGGCAAGGCATAATAACTGAAGAATATTGTGTTTTATGCAGTACATTACCTCCTTGCCGTAAATGCATGTACTGCATTAAACTCTCGTTAGGCCACAGCTCGAGTACTTTGGGCACAACAGTTCTGGCCATCCCGTTGCAAGTAGGATGTGATCGCAACAGAGAAGGTACAGAAGAGATTTACACTGATGCTGCCAGGAATGGAGAATTTTAGTTATGAGGAAAGATTGGATAGGCCGGGACGAAGGGTCATTGGACTGGAACCGTTCGCTCTTTTCTCTCCCTGCAGATGCTGCCAGACCTGCTGACATTTTCCAGCATTTTCTCTTTTGGTTTCAGACTCCAGTATCCGCAGTAATATGCATTTATTTGGAAAGGCTTGGGTTGTTTTCTTTAGACCAGAGGAGGTTGTGGGGAGATTCACTTTAGTTGTATAACATTTTGAAGGACCTAGATAGGGTGGATAGGATCAGTTTCCATCAGCAGGGAATGAGTATTTTTTCACACTAGTGGTCTCACTGTCTGGAACATTAGGAAGTGGAAACCCTCATTGCATTAAACAAAAACACAAGGTGTGAAGATCTGAAAGGTGGGATTAGGCTGGATATCTTTTTTTACAGTTTACGTGAACATAATGGACCAAATGGCCACTTCTGTGTTGTAAGATTTTGTGTTTCCATGTTTCTTCCAGACAAAAAAAGCAACCATTTAAGAGTTTAAACAGTGCTGTGAGTGGTTATCCACTGAGCTTTAGAATAAATTTAGCAGGAATGCAACATGACAAAGTAGGTCAGGCATCATAGCACATATGCATGTGTTAATCTCAGTTTAAATCTGGCCTTTTAATGTACTATATTGTACCCATTTTGTTTTAATGCAAGATTATTCTGCATTTACAATACAGTTGAGAATGATGGACACTCAGTGAGCAGGGTGACCCAGGGCCAAAGAATTGGCAATGGGCTAAGCCTAGCCGGGCAGTTAAATAATTTTTTAAAACCTTGAAATTACTGTTAAATTCCAGAATTATGGATTGGTTTACTGTAATTAAACTATATTAAAAAAACAACAAATTTGTACTGGAATCTAGGTTACCCTTCAGTGATTCACAAAACACTACCCTTGGAAAGTCCACGCTCATGCTGCACCCTACTTTCTGTGTCGGGATGGGCAAGGAGCAATGTGTTTGCATAGAAAACAGTTTGCTTTAGCCATTTAGTCACGAGGAAGGAGACTTAAAATTTTGAATAACCTGTTCTTTGGAATATGCTGCCAAACCTGCTGAGTAGTTGAAGCTTTTTCTTCCTTTTGTTTTCAAGCATGTCTTTTTTAACTTGAGCATAGTTTTAATTTAGCTTGTTTTTCTTTACATCTGCTTGAAAGCACAAGAACACATCAACAAATCTTGGCTTGATTTCAAAGCATGTGAACATGAGGGATATTGACGTTGGAATAGAATATGAAATCTCCAAGCCTGTGTGTAAATCAGGAAATAAAAATTCCAAGCATTTGAAGAACTATAAAGAAGAAGCGGAAACCCAGGTTAGACTTTTATGCTTTCATTTATATAGAGATTTTAAAGCTGTAGTGTGTGTATGAGCAGTAACTTGCTAATTTTTGTGGCTTGTTACATGGAATTTCATAGCATATATAGCTCAGAGACAGGTCATTTGGCCGAGCTAGTCCTTGTTGCCTTTTGTGCTCACTCAAAGCCTCCTCTCATCCTTCTTCATTGAATTGTATCTCAGCATACCCCTCTGTTCCTTTTCCCTCACATGCTTATTTAGCCTCCCCTTAAATAAGACGGTCCACTTCATTCACTCCTGTGGCAGCAGGTTCCACATTTTCACTGCTGTAAAGAAGTACATGATAAGAAATGGGAACTGAACATTTTTGCTTTAACAGAACTTAAAAGAACTACAGAATTTTCACCGAGCAAAGGCAAGGCTCAATGTCAATGTAAAATCATGGAGCTTTGGTCATTTGGCCCAACAGACCAGCATTGGCTCTTGGAATATCCGCATAGTCCAGTTTTCCACAAATTTTAATGACTTTATTTTCAAACATACATGACCCTTTTATGAACATAATTCTGTTTCCACAACCTTTTCTGATGGGTATTTCCAGTCCTGACAATGCTTGGATTTTAAAAAGGACCAAACTCCTCCCTTTGTTGTTTTTGTGATGCAGTTAAATTACAGACTTGCAGTTTATCTTTACTTGCCTTCGGAGCGCTTCTCCTCAATTTTTAGCATCTCTCATCTTAACTTTAAAAAAAAATCTTTTTATTGGCATTTCTCATATTTATAAACAGTTGTTATATATACATCACATTTTTCTTGTCAGTGCTGATTTCCTAACTTTTTCAGTTCTCATGAAAAATGTTCCAATTTTGTCTCCCCACCTTATAATTAAAAGCTCGCAAAATGGTGTCATCTGAGTGAATATTTTCTGCACTTTCTTTTCAACCTTGACATCCTGAAGTTAGTTTTCCAAATGTGGTATTTTGCACATGTCTTTGATTTTTTTAGAGGTTTAGTGCTCTTGACGTATTTTTGTATTCTTTGCCCAATTGATGAAGTCTGGGATTGCATTTTTGAAAGGATTTGTCTGCCTGAAAGACTAAATGTTTGCTCTTCTCTCAAAGTTTTACCATTCAGTGCCTATGTCCTTTCCTTCTGCTTAAAATGTATGAGCTCACATTTTTCTGCATTAAAGAGAGGACAAAATGAGGACAACATTTTATCTACTCAATCTATTAACCTGGATATGTCTTCTTGAAGTCGCTTCACAGTTGACCACACTTGCCATGTGCAGATTTTGATAATGTGCCCCATAGCTAAATCCAGACATGGCTAAAGAGGAGCAGTGATCCTCACACTAACCTCTGAGCAAAACAGTGGTCCAAAAATACTTTGTTTTCTGTCCTTCAGCCAACTTCATTTTCACACTGCCACATTGAATTAATACAGTAACAATTATCCATGTATTTTGTATTGAGTATAACATTATATTAGAGAATTGTATTAGAGAATGTGCTGTACCAAGTTAAATAATTGTTACACCCGAGCAGAGGACCATGAGACTCGAGTCGGAGTTGGCAATTAAGCTCTCCAAGCCTGCTCCATCATTCAAGAAGATCATGGCTGATCTAATGTGGTCTTAACTCCACTTTCCTATCTCCCTCCATAGCTTTTGACCCCGTTGTCTATCACAAATCTAACTCTGCCTTGAAAAAATTCAGTGGCTTATGTTGGATATGTATAAAACACCATCTGACAGCTGAAGAACAACAAGGCCTTTGGTGCCGATGGAATCCCAGCAGAAGTATTAAAATGCAGTAGTGAGGCATTCTTGACAAGAATCTACAACCGTATCACCCTTATCTGGAAGGCAGAGAGCATGCCAGACGATCTCCGAGATGCCTTAATTGTGACCATCTTCAAGATAGGTGCTGGGACCGACTGGAAATTACAGAAGGATTTCCCTCCTTTCTGCCACGGGAAAGGTCAGTGTGAGAACACTCTTCAGTTGCCTCTTTCCAGTGGCTGAAGATCTCCGCCCTGAGTCTCACTGGCTTCTGCCCATCAAGAGGCTCAATGGACATGATCTTCAGCGTGTGACAAATCCAGGAAAAGTGCTGGGAGTAGCATCAACCTCTGTACATGGCCGCCTTTGATCTCGCAAAGGCCTTCGACTCTGTCAACCGTGAGGGATTGTGGGATATTCTCCTCAAATTTGGCTGCTCGCAGATAATTGTCACCATTTTCCGCCTGTTCCACAATGACATGCAAGCCGTGACCTTCACCAACGGAACCACAGCCCCCATATGTGTGTAAACTGGGGTCAAACAGAGCTGCATCATTGCAACAACGTTCTTCTCCATCTTCCTCGCAGGAACATTCTACCCCGCCACCCTGAAACTCCCGGCTGGAGTAGCGAATCTACTGCACAAGCGGGAAACTGTTTAACCTTCGCTTTCAGGCCAGAACCAACACCACCCCAACCTCTGGTACACAGATGATACCTGTGTGTCTGGCACATTCGGAGGCCGAGCTACAAACCATCGTTAGCGCATTCACCGAGGCATATGAGAGAATGGGCCTCTGACGAAACATCAGGAAAACAAAGGTTCTTTACCAGCCCCCTCCTAGTACACACAAACTGCCCCCTGGCCATCAAGATCCACGGTGAGCCCTTGGACAATGTGGATCAATTGAATTTCACTAGCCTGACCAGTAGAGTTAGGGCGGATCTACAGAGGCGGAACAGCCTTTCATTGTCGCTGGCGGTCCGTGTTCAAGCTATTAAGATGAATATCTTTTTTTAAAAAATATTTTTTAATTCTCCTTTTTCACATTTTCTCCCAAATTTACACCCACCAACAATAAACAATAATAAGTAACAAATATGTCAATCCCCATATCAATAACAACGATCCCATCCTTCCACCAAATCCCAAACATTATCCCACATGTTTACATAAACAAATGACAAAAAGGAATCAGGAATCACCCATAGTTTTAAAAAAAACATTCTGTGGTGCTTCAAATGAGTATTATCAGGTAAAGTTTGATCTCGAAACACAGAATCCCTACAGTGCAGAAGGAGGCCATTCGATCCATCATGTCTGCACCGCCCCTTGGAAAGACCCTACCAAGGCCCACCCCTCTACCCTATCCCCATAACCCAGTAACCCCACCTAATCTTTTGGACACTAAGGGGCAAATTTTGCATGGCAAATCTACCTAACCACATTTTTGGACTGTGGGAGGAAACCGGAGCACACAGAGGAAACCCATACAGACACGGGGAGAAAGTGCAAACTCCACACAGACAATCACCTGAGGGTGGGAATTGATTCTGGAACCCTAGCACTGTGAGGCAGCAGTGCTAACCACTGTACCACCATGCCGCCCCATTGAGTCTCGAAAGGAGATATTGGGACCGGAGGCAAAATATTTGGCTGAAGAGGTTTTAAGGAGCATCAGAAAGGAGGAGAGAGACAGAACTGGAGAGGTTCAGGGATGGAATTCCAGACCTTGAGGCCTTGACCATGAAGGAACAATGAACAGTGGAGGAAATTAGGACTGCACAAGAAGCCAGAATTGGAGGAGTGCAAATACCTGAAGAGTTGTATTGTTGGAGGAGGCTGAAGAGGTTAGGAAGAGCGAGACATTGATGGGTATGTACATAAGGTTGCAAATTTTACAATCCAGACAATGCAGGACTGGGAACCAGTGTAGATCAGGGAGTACAAAATGATAAATGAATGGGAGGGTGTGAATCTGGACCTGGGCAGCAGATCTTTGGATGAGCTGAAGTTACTGGAGTGTGAAAGGTGGGAGACAATCCTGGGGTGTATTGAATAGTCCAGTCTGGAGGTAATTATTATGGATGAGGATTCAGCAGCAGACGGGCTTAGGTAGGGATGGAGATAGATGTTATTACAGAGATGGAAGTTGGTTTTTGTGATGGAGACAACTTAGGATCTGAGGCCCAGTTCTGGGGCAAATAGGATGCTGAGATTGCGATCGGTCTGATTCAGCTTTGGGCAGTGTCTAGGGACGAGTTGGGATTGGTGTCTAGGGAAGTTTGTGGAGTCTGTAACAGATGCCAAAGACAATGGCTTCAGGTTTCCCAATATATAATTGTAGCATTAATGTGTTTTCTGTTGTTCCTTCATCTTTTTGAATGAAAGAGAGAGTCATGTGAAGATGCTTTGGAGACAGCAGGCCGGATGGAAGGGCTGATGCTGGATGACTCGATGCATTCCTGTATGCAAATTCAGGATGAGAAAAACCAGAAAGGAAAGTATCACCATAGCCTACACCTGTTGAAGCTCTTTCGCAACACCTCTAAGTGAGTGACTCTTGGTAATGCAATCTTGACATCATTGTTGACCCATTGTCTTTGATATATGTGCTGAATATATTTATAGTTAATATTCTTCTATGTATTTTCCAATGCAACTTAAATCTTTGGGTTTTAAATCCTACAGCTAAGATATTTTAATAAAATTTGATATAAAATCGAATTGGAGACATTTGCAATAGAATAAAGTTGTTTTTATTTTCATTGAATTATTTTTTTGAAAACTTCTCTACTATATAATCTCATTCAGCAGGGTACATTAATTCTGCCATATGATGTCCTTCCTTCCCTTTTCTCTTCTCTTCCTCCACTCCATGATTCAATATTTGTCATAATGAGCCATAAACTTAAACTGATAGAGAAGCAGGGAGTTTGACAAATACATGAGGACCTTCAAGGACTTAAGGAAGGCCTGGACCAAAAGCAAATGCATTATAATGTACAAAAGTGATGCATTTGGGGAGGGTATTAGGAATTGAAGAACAAGAGCAACAAAATAATGGAAAAGGCTGTGGAGCTATTCAGATCGAAAGCGTGTACAGGTAGATAAAGCCATCAAGGAGACTTTTAGCTTTTAATAAATTGTCATTCTCCTTTTGCAATCCAATGTTAAGGTTGGACAATGCAATAGGTAGACCACAATTAAGGTTATGGTAGCATAGTGGTTATTATTTAACTTCTAAACCAGAGGCCCTGACAAACGATCTAGAGACAGGAATTCAGATCTCACCATGGAACCTGCAAAATTTAATGACCATGAAACTACCAGGTTGACGTAAAAACCCATTCAGTTTGCTAATGTCCTTCAGGGAAGGAAATTTGCCACTCTTATCTGATTTTTCATATATGTGAATCACAGCAATGTGATTAACTCTTAATTACCCTATGAAATAGGCTAGCAAGTTACTCAGCTCTATCAACGTTGACGTACAAAACTCTAATAAGAATAAAACCAGATGGGCCACCTGACATTGACCAGATACACCAAAGGCAAACCCAGCCCTGTTGACCCGACAAAGATCCCTTCACTAACCCCTGGGAACTTGGATCAAAATTGAGAGAGTTGTCCCACAGACCAGCAAGCAACAGCCTGATGTAGTCAAACTTCAAAGAGTCATACATTTCAGCCAACGTCTCAAACTTCACCTATCATCACCCCTGGGGTATGTCCTGTCCCAGCAGTACGACAGCCCCACCAGAGATTGTGACACAATAGGATCTTAGAATTTACAGTGCAGAAGGAGGCCATTCAGCCCATCAAATCTGCACTGGGTCTTGGAAATAGCACCTTACTTAAGCCCGCACCTCCACCCTAACCCAGTAACCCCACCTAACCTTTTGGACACCATGGGCAATTTAGCATGGCCGATCCACGTAACCTGGACATTTTTGGACTGCGGGAGGAAGCTGGAGCACCCGGAGGAAACTCATGCAGACATGGGGAGAAAGTGGCACACAGACAGTCACCCGAGGTGGGAATTGAACCTGGGTCCCTGGAGTTGTGAGGCAGTAGTGCTAACCACTGTGCCACTGTGCTGCCCACATGCTGTCAAGTGAGGAGGAGTCCTGAACATTGACCTTGGACCTCATGAGTTCTGGCATTAGACCAAACGGGGACAAGAAAATTGCCTGCTGATTACCACCTCATCTGATAGTCAGTTGTCCATGTAAACATCACTTGGAAGAAACAAGGACATGGAATGTATTCAGAGTGGGGGACTTCAATGTCGATCACCAAGAGTCGCTTGGTAGCACTGCTCCTGACCAAGCTTGCCAAGTCCTGTAGACCACAGCTGCCAGACTTGGCCTGTTGTCGATACTGAGAACACCAACGTGAGGGGAGAGAGTCATTTGATTTAGTCTTTTGCAGTCTGTAGCATATGTATCTGTCAATGACAGTTTAGGCAGGAATGACCACCGCAAAATCCTGTCCTCACATTGAGGACACCCTCCGTCATATTGTTTGGCTCCCATTGTGCAAAATAGAACAGATTTGCAGCTCAAAACGGCATCCATGAGGCACAACATGCTGTCAGCAGTAACAGAATTGTATTCCAGCACAATCTGTAACCTAACTTCATGGCCAGGCTTATCCCTCAACATTCCCATTGAGCAAGTGATCAATGTAGAACAGCATTCAAGCTTTCCTAAAAATGAGGTGCCAACCTGATGAAATTGCAACTGAATACACGCTAAACAACAGAAGTGGCCTGCTGTAGACAAAGCTGGGCAATCCCACAACCAACCGATCGGATCAAAGCTCTACTGTCCTACCATAATCAGTTGTGAATAACAGTCGACAACTAAACAGGAGGAAGAAGTTCCATGAACGTTCCCAATCTCATGTGCCAATCCCATGAGTGCAAAGGACAAGATTGAAGTGTTTTGCAACTATCTTCAGCCGGACGTCTTGAGTGGATGATCCATCTCTGTTTCCTGGCAAGGTCCCTACCATGTTGGATGATTTGGTCCATGTGCTATCAATGAACAGTTGAGTGCACTGCCTACAGCAAAGGGTATGGCCCAAAAAACATTTTGATTGCAGGGCTGAAGATGTGTGTGTCTTTAGCCAAAGCCAAGCTATTGCCGTGCATCTACAGTTCTGGTACCTAACTGACAAATTGGGAAAATGCCTAGATACTTCCTATCCTTTTCACAGTAACTTCATTGAAACCTACTTGTGACAATAAGTGATTATTATTATTATATCCATAAAATGCAGGATTGATTAAAGTGGTGGTGGTTATTGGAGGATCAATATCCTGGGGGGCAGATTTGCTCGTGCTACAAGGGAGGGTTTAAACTAGATTGGGGGTGGGATCCTCATCAGCAGGAAAGCAACTGAGGGCTGAAAGGAGATGCAGCACACAGCAACGGCAAGCTAAATAATCATAATAGGCAGAGAGCGGGGAAAACCTGTTGGATTAAATTGCATCTATTTCAATGCAAGGCGGCTGACGGGTAAGGCTGATGAACCCAGGGCATGGGTAGGTATGTGGGACTGGGATATTGTAGCTATAATTGAAACATGGCTATGGGAGGGACAGGACTGGCAGCTTAATGTTCCAGGATACAAGTGCTTTAGGCGGGACAGAGGTGAGTAAAGAGAGAAGGGGCAGTTGCATTTTAAGGTGGGCATTATAGCAGTAGTCAGAGATGAAATAACCGAGGGATCATCCAGCGAGGCTTTGGGGATGGAAATAAGAAGGGGATTATTGGAGTTGTACTATAGGCCCCCAAATAGTCAGCGGGAATTAGAAGAACAAATATGCAGGGAGTTTGGGAAGAGTTGCAGGAGTAATAGGGTTGTCATAGTTGGGGATTATAATTTTCCTAACATAGACTGGGACTGCCATAGCGCTAAGGGCTTAGATGGGGTGGAATTTGTTAAGTGTGTTCAGGAAGGTTTCTTCGGGCAGTATGTGGAGGGTTCTACTAGGGAAAGGACAAAACTTGACCTACTCTTGGGAGATAGGGCATGGCAAGTGACTGAGGTAATCTTTATTATTATCACAAGTAGGCTTAGATTAACACCGCAATGAAGTTACTGTGAAAATTCCCTAGTCGCCACACTCCGGCGCCCGTTCGGGTACACGGGGAGAATTCAGAATGTCCAATTCACCTAACCAGCACGTCTTTCGGGACTTGTGGGAGGAAACCGGAGCATCCGGAGGAAACCCACGCAGACACAGGGAGAACGTGCAGACTCAGCACAGAAAGTAACCCAAGTGGGAATCGAACCTGGGACCGTGTGGCTGTGAAACAACAGTGCTAACCACTTGGGACCAGCGACTGTAGTTCAATTAATTTTAAAATAGTTATGGAAAGCGACAAAACTGGTCCACAGGTGCAAGTTCTAAATTGGGGCAAGGTGAATTTTGATGGAATTATTCAGGAGCTTGCATGGGTTGATTAGAGTAGCTTGTTTGAGGGCAAAGGCTGGCAGGAGTAGGGAACCAGCAAGTGGGAGGCTTTTAAAAGTGAAATAGCTAGAGTTCCAGGTCTATAGAATTTACAGTGCAGAAGGAGGCCATTCGGCCCGTCGAGTCTGCACCGGCTCTTGGAAAGAGCACCCTACCCAAGGTCAACACCGCCACCCTATCCCATAACCCAGTAACCCCACCCAACACTAAGGGCAATTTTGGACACTAAGGGCAATTTATCATGGCCAATCCACCGAACCCGCACATCTTTGGACTGTGGGAGGAAACCGGAGCACCCGGAGGAAACCCACGCACACACGGGGAGGATGTGCAGACTCCGCACAGACAGTGACCCAAGCCGGAATCGAACCTGGGACCCTGGAGCTGTGAAGCAATTGTGCTATCCACAAGGCTACCGTGCTGCTATATGTTCCTGTTGGGGTGAAGGACAAAGGCTGGCAAGAATGGGGAACCCTGGATGACAAAACGTATTGAGGTTTTGGCCAGGATAAAGAATGAGGTATGGCTCAGGTACAAGTAGTTGGAATCAAGGGATTTCCTGGAGCAGTACAGGGGATACAGGAGTATAATAATAATAATCGCTTATTGTCACAAGTAGGCTTCAATGAAGTTACTGTGAAAAGCCTCTAGTCGCCACATTCCGGCGCTTGTTCGGGGTGGCCGGTACGGGAATTGAACCCACGCTGCTGGCCTTGTTCTGCATTACAAGCCCACTGTGCTAAACCAGCCCCTTGTTGGTGTGAGTGGGAGGAAGGAACCCGAGAAGGAAATTAGGAGGGCAAAAATATTTGAGATATTTGCATCATCGTTAGCCACGGGTGAGGTACCAAAAGACTGGAAGGTAGCAAATGTTGTGCCCTTATTTAAGAAGGGCTGCAAAGAAAAACCTGGGAATTACAGACGGGTAAGCCTAACATTTGTGGTGGGTAAGTTACTGGAGAGGACAGTTTGATTAGGAGTAGTCAGCATGGCTTTGCATGGGAGATTATACCATACAAATTTTTTGAATTCTTTGCTGGTGACCAGGAAGGTTGATGAGGGCAGGGCAGTGGACATAGCCTATATGGACTTCAGTAATGCCTTTGGTAAAGTTCCACATGGTAGGCTGCTCTGGAAGGTTAGATCACATGGAATTCAGGGAGAGCTGGCAAATTGGCTATACAATAAGTTTGATGATAGGAAGCAGAGGGTAATGGTGGAATGATGCTTGTTGACTGGAGGCCTGTGACATGCTTGTTGGACTGGAGGCCTGTGACTAGTGGTGTGCCTCAGGGGTCAGTGCTGGGCCCATTGCTGTTTGTTATCCATATCAATGATTTGGATGAGAATGTACAAGGCATGGTCAGTAAGTTTGCAGATGACACTGGTCCCCCCCATGCCGACACCGTAGTTAAGAAAGCCCACCAACGAGTCTACTTTCTCAGAAGACTAAGGAAATTTGACATGTCAGCTACGACCCTCACCAACTTCTACAGATGCACCATGGAAAGCATTCTTTCTGGTTGTATCACAGCTTGGTATGGAGCCTGCTCTGCCCAAGACCGCAGGAAACTACAAAAGGTGAATGTAGCCCAGTCCATCACACAAACCAGCCTCCCATCCATTGACTCTATCTATAATTCCCGCTGCTTCAGAAAGGCAGCCAGCATAATTAAAGACCCCACGCACCCCGGACATACTCTCTTCCACCTTCCGTCAGGAAAAAGATACCAAAGTTTGAGGTCATGTACCAACTGACTCATGACAGCTTCTTCCCTACTGCCATCAGACTTTTTAATGGACCTACCTCATATTAAGTTGATCTTTTCTCTACACCTTGCTATAACTGTAACTTTATATTCTGCAGTCTCCTTCCTTCCCTATATACAGTATGCATTGTTTGTATAGCATGCAAGAAAAAATACTTTTCACTGTATTCTAATACATGTGACAATAATAAATCAAATCAATAGGTGGTATTGTAGACCATGAGGAAGGTTATCAAAAATTGCAGCAGGATCTTGATCAGCTGGGGAACTAGGCCAAGAAATGGCAAATGGAGTTCAATACAGCTAAGTGTGAGGTATTGCATTTTGGAAAGTCAAATCAAGGTATGACTTTTACGGTGAATGGTAGGACCTTGGGGCGTATCGTGGAACAGAGGATCTTGGCGTTCAGGTGCACTGTTCTCTAAAGGTGGAGTCACAGTTAGATAGGGCAGTGAAGAAAGCTTTTGACATGCTGGCCTTCATCAATCAGGGCATTGAGTATAGAAGTTGGGAAGTTATGTTGCAGTTGTGTAGGAAGTTGGTGAGGCTGCACCTGGAGTATTGTGTTCAGTTTTGGTCGCCTTGCTATGGGAAAGATGTTATTAAACCAGAGAGCGCAGAAGAGATTTACAAGGATGTTGCAAGGACTCGGACTGAGTTATAGGGAGAGATTGGACATACTTTTTCTTTGGAGCATAGGAGACTGAGGGGGTGATCTTATTGAGGTATATAAGATCATGAGAGGGTGAATGCACTCGGTCTTTTTCACAGGGTTGGGGAATCGAGAACTAGAGGGCATAGGTTTAAGTTAGAGGGGAAAGAATTAATGGGAACCTGAGGAGCAACTTTTTTACACAGAGGGTGGTACGTATGTGGAATGACCTACCGGAGGAAGTGGTTGAGGCAGGGACATTGACATCATTTAAAAGGCATTTGGACAGATACATTGATAGGAAAGGTTTAGAGGGATATGCGCCAAATGCAGGATAATGGGGTTAGCTTAGATGGGCTTTTTGGTTGGCATGGACCAGTTTGGGCCATAGATTCTATGATTCCATGACACTCGTTTCAGCCCCTGCACAACACAACAGGAGTTCCTCAGGACTGTGTCAGCTATTTCAACAATGACCTTCATGGGGCTGTTCGCTGATGATGCAGCGTTCAGCATTTTTAACTCCTCAGATAAAAAAAACAATCCTGCCTGCATGCGATAAGAACTGGACAGTATTCAAGCTTGGGCTGATAAATGATAAATAATATTCACACCACACAAGTGTGTCAGGGAATGCCAGCAGAAGAATGTCTAAACATCTCTCCGTGACAGTCAAGAGTTTTACCATTGCCAAATCTCCCCATCAATCTTTGCGAGGGGGAAAAGGGATGGATCACTATTGACTAGAACCCCAACTAGACCAACCATCTAAATACTGTGGCTACTCGACCAACCATATAAATACTGTGGCTACAAAAGCAGGTCAGAAGTTGGGTATTCTGTGGCAAGTGACAGACCTTCCCATTCCCCAAAGACTTTGCACCATCTACAAATCACAAGTCAGGCGTACCCTGGAAGCTCAATACCGTTCAGGATAATTCAGGTTGCCCTTGTGAAGGCTTTTAAGAGTCAACAAAATTGATGTGGATCTGGAGTCAAATGTAGGCCAGACCGATAAGGATGGCAGGCTTCTTTCCCGAAGGACATCAGTGAAGCAGATAGGTTTTACAAACAATCCACAATCATTGGATTTTTAATTCCAGATTTTTATTGGATTCGCATTTCACCAGGTCCCCAGAGCAATATCCTGGTCTCTGGATTACTAATCCAGTGACAATACCATTGCGCCACTGCCTGCCCTCAGGCAACACATCTACCATTTATTGCCTCCACCACTCATGAACCTTAGTTACAGTGTGCACCATATACACGATGCACTGAAACGTATTTCGCCCCCAAACTCGCAACCTCCACTGCCTGAAAAGACCAGGCAGAAGGCATATGGAAAACTGCAAGTTCCCCTCCCAAGTCACACATCATCCTGACTTTATCACCAATTTTTTCATTTGTGCTGGATCAAAATGATGGAATTCCCAACTTAACAGTGTTGTGGGTGTACCTACGCCACAAGAACTGTTGTGGTTCAAGAAGGTGGCATTCTCCAGGGCAGTTAGGCATAAGCAATAAATGCGGGCCTTTCCGTTGATGCTCGCATCCCATATTATGAATAAAACAATAAGTACTATGTGCAATGTTGTAGAATCACAGAATTGTTACAGTGCAGACAGAGGCCATTTGGCCTATCTGCAGCGCCTCTCCAAATGAATATTAGTAATTAGTGCCATTCTCCTGCTTTTTCACCTTCCCTCCAAAGAGAACAGTCTTAACCTCTCCAAACTATTCTCATACCGATGTTTCTCATCCCTGGAACTATTCTTGTAATCTCTTCTGAACTTTATCCAATGCGTTCATATATTTTGTACAGTGTGATGCCCAGAACAGTACTCCAGCTGATATCAACCTATGTCTTGTGTAAATTCAGCATAACCTCCTTGCTCTTTGTCACAGTCAGAAATTGTTACAATCTTTTGGGGTTGATGTATATTGGACACAGAGAAAGGTAGCTGGCTTTAGTGAGAGGTCATGGATATGTTTTGGATTACTCTGCAAGTAGGCTGTCACAGGCATAACGGGCTGAATAGTGCTGTAAATAGAACGTCAGAATACTCAACATTCCCTTTAACCATAGGAACATGCAGTTTTGAATTGCGGTCTCATCCAAAGAGCAAGATGGAGCAGCTTGCATAAGTGCAACAGGGTCTGCTGATGCATCCTTGCATTAACTTCTATTGATCTGGACTACTTTTCATATATAGACAACAGCATCCTGTGGACAACGCTGGTTTCTTCTCATTTATGACCTTCAGTTGGTTGACACCTTTGGCCTTCACAGCTTATAAAAAGGGGGAGCTCCTTCTCGAAGATGTTTGGCCCCTGTCAAAATACGAATCTTCCGAAGTCAATAGTAGAAGGTATGTGTATGACATCATAAAGCTTACAAAATCCCATCTTTCATTACTTCCTGCGACACCACCTTTTTAAAATGTGTTATTGGGTGGCTGTTTGTAGATATGAATCTTAATGTAACAGAAAACATAATCTACAAGTACATATTTTTATTGTGATTCTTGTAGAGCTGAACTGATCTCTGAACATGTTTGCATCATACTATTTCAATCTAGATGTGTTTTTATACAATACTGTAGCAAGACATATCCTATTGGGTGGGTTATCTGTTATTGCCTATTGTTCCACTTAAAAAAAAAACATTTTATTCAGGCATTTTCGAAGCAGACAAAGTGTACAACATTACAAATAACCAACACCCACTCTTTCCCCCCCCCATCCTGCTTTCCCCATTTTAACCCCCTTACCCCCTCCTTTTGCTGTCTCCTCAATCCTCCTTAAAGAAGTCAATGAATTGCTTCCACCTCCAGGTGAACCCATTAACTGAACCCCTCAGGACGAACTTGACCTTCTCCAGCCTCAGGAATTCCGTCAGGTCACTCACCCACACCCCTGCTTTCGGCGGCTCTGACTCTCTCCATCCAAGTAAGATCCGTCTTCAGGCTATCAGAGAGGCAAAGGGCAAGACATTGCCCTCTCTTGCCCCCTGGACTCCCAGGTCTTCTGGCTCCCCGAATATTGCCACTTCACCCGTAGCACCTCGGAATTACTCTGCAAACTCCTGCCAAAAACCCCAGGATGTGATTCGCGGGCCTTCCCATGCACCACCCACACCTATTCTCTACCCTGTCAAAAAACCTACTCGTCTGCGCTACCGTCATGTGCCCTATGAATTACTTTATATTGAATGAGGCTTAGCCTCACACACGATGAGGATGCAGTCACTCTCCGCAGGACCTCTGTCCACATCCTGGCTTCCACATCCCCTCCCAGCTCCTCCTCCCACTTACGCTTTATGTCCCCCACTGGGGCCCTCTCCCATCAGCTTCTTGTAAACCTTCGACACCACCATCCTCTCCCCTGTCTCCTCCTTCGACAGCACTTTGTCTTGGAACCCCAAGGGTGGTAACTCAGGAAAAGACGGCACACCTCTCCACTAAAGCCTGAATTTACAGGTACCTGAAACCATTCCCCCGGGCAGCTCATACTCTTCCTCCAGGTCCTTGAATTTCGCGAAACTGCCTCGACAAACAAGTCACACAACCATAATGCCGCAATGTCACCCAATGGGTCCAAAATATATAACAACAGGTCGTCCGCATACAGCGAACCCCTGTGCTCGACACTCCCCTGCACAATCCCTTTCCAATCCCTCAATGCTCTAAGCGCCATTGCCAGTAGCTCTATTGCCAAGACAAAGAGCAACGGGGAGAGTGGGCACCCCTGCCTTGTCCCACGATGCAGCCTGAAATATCCCGAACTCACCCAGTTTGGACGCACACTTTCACACGGTGCATTGTACAGCAACTGGAACTTGTTCACAACCCCCTGCCCTAACCCGAACCGCCCCTGCGCCTTCCACAAATATTCCCACTCCACCCAGTTGAAAACCTTCTCCGCGTCCATCGGCACTACCACCTCTATCTCCTGCCCCTCCGGAGGCACCAGGGTTACATTGAGAAGCCTCCTCATGTTCGCCGACAGCTGTCTCCCTTTCACAAACCCCGTTTGGTCCTCGCCTATCACCCCCGGGACGCAGCTCTCAATTCACAAAGCCAATACCTTCACCAGCACCTACATTCAATAGCGATATTGGGTAGTAGGACCTCCATTGCTCCAGATCCTTGCCCTTTTTCAATATCAAAGAGATGGGTGCCTGCGATAGTGTAGGGGGGAGTTCCCACCCTCTCCCTAGCCTCGCTGTATGCCCTCACCAACAGTGGCCCCAGGTCCCCCCCAAACCTTTTTTAACCTTTTTTACCACCGGGTACCGACCCGGGCCTGGGGCCTTCCCTGCCTGCATCACCCCCCCCTGCTCTCCATCACCTCCCTCAACCCGATCGGGGGCCCCCAACCCCTGCACCAACTTCTCGTCCACCCTGGGAAACTCCATCCAGGAACCGCCGCAATCCCTCCCCCTCAGCCGGGGGCTCCGACTCATATAATCTCCTGTAAAAAGCCTCAAACGGCCATTTACCCCACTGGGTCCAACACTATCCTTCCCATCTCATCCTTTACCCTGCCAATCTCCCTTGCCGTCTCTTGCTTCCACAACTGGTGGTCCAGCGTCCTGCTCGCCTTCTCACCATATTCATATACTGGCCCTCTAGCCCTCCGTAGCTGCCCCATCACCCTCCCCGTGAACACTAATCCAAACGCGATCTGGATCTTCTGCCTCTCCTTTAATAACCCTGCGTCTGGGGCCTCCCGAATACTTCTGTCCATCCTCAGGATCTCCTCTACCAGCCCTGCCCGTTCTACCTATGCACCCGAGTTGAGATAAATCCCCCACCCCCCCTCTGAACCACCGCCTTTATTGCCTCCCACAGTGTGGCGGCCGTAACCATGTCAATCTCCATGATGGATGCGGAGAAGGCTTTCTGCCGGGTGGAGTGGGAATATTTGTGGGAGGCGTGGGGTGTTCGTGGTTTGTGGCAGTTGCTTCAAGGCAACAGTCGCAAGTGTGCGGATGTGAATTTGGGATATTTCGGGGTGGCACAGTGGTTAGCACTGCTGCCTCACAGCTCCAGGGACCTGGGCTCAATTCCGGCCTAGGGTGACTGTGTAGAGTTTGCACTCCCCGTGTCTGCGTGAGTTTCCACCGTGTGCTGCCCACAGTCCAAAGATGTGCCGGTTAGGTGGATTGGCCATACTACTAATTTGCCCCTTCGAGTCCGAAAGGTTAGGTGGTGTTACTGGGATAGGGTGTGTGGTAGTCTGTGTAGCGGTATTACGGTACCTGGTAATGCTGGAACACCATTGGCAGATAATGTATGTTTCCTATTGGTCAGGCTGTATGGTAGCTCTGCCTTGCAAGGCGGGGTATAAGAGCCCGTGCCGCCCCAGCAGCCTTCTTTCTGAGTTTGCACTCCCCGTGTCTGCGTGAGTTTCCACTGTGTGCTTCCCACAGTCCAAAGATGTGCCGGTTAGGTGGATTGGCCATACTACTAATTTGCCCCTTCGTGTCCGAAAGGTTAGGTGGTGTTACTGGGATAGGGTGTGTGGTAGTCTGTGTAGAGGTATTACGGTACCTGGTAATGCTGGAACACCATTGGCAGATATTGTATGTTTCCTATTGGTCAGGCTGTATGGTAGCTCTGCCCTGCAAGGTGGGGTATAAGAGCCCGTGCCGCCCCAGCAGCCTTCTTTCTGTACCTGAGCTGCTGGGGGAAACATCTAGCTTATTAAGGCCTTCAGTTGGACTACAACTTTGCTTTAGTGGTCATTGATCGTGCATCAGGGTGGAGTCATGGGCTTAAGTCGGATGCTCTTTCCAAGGGCCAGTGCAGACTCGATAGGCCGCATGGCCTGCACTGCAAATTCTGCCATTCTATGTATCATTGAGCTCCACATACCCCCAAATTGCGTCCCTCACCTGCTCACACACCTCATCCGCCAACAATCCCACATGCAACCTCCACCGTGGGTGGTGTTGGAGACCACGATCGCCCAATACTCCGAGTCGTTCACCCCAACCAGAAACGTCTTGTCCACCACAAAAAAGTCAATCCGGGAGTATACCAGTTGCACATGGGAAAAATACGAAAATTCCTTTGCCTTTGGTCTCCCAAATCTCCACGGGTCCACGCACCCCCCCCCCCGCCCCATATGCTCCATAAACCCCTTCAGCTCCTTCACCACGGCTGACACCTTCCTCGACCTCAAGCTCGACCGGTCCAAGCTTGGCTCTATAATCGTATTGAAATACCCCCTTCCCCCATGAACAATCGGTGCGAGTCCAGATCAGGAATCTTCTCCAGCACCCGACTCATGAAGTCTATATTATCCAATTTGGGGTGTATCATATTGCTGACACTGACAAAACACCAATATTTTAATAAGGATGCAGAGAGTCCACACTGAGTAAAATAAGAACAAGGTTTTTAGAGTACCCAATTATTTTTTCCAATTAAGGGGCAATTTAGTGTGGCCAATCCACCTAACCGTCCCCTTTTTGGGGTTGTGAGGGTGGAACCCTCGCAGACACTGGGAGAATGTGCAAACTTCACATAGACAGTGACCCGGGGCGGGGATCGAACCAGGGTCCTCAGCGCCGTAGGCAGCAGTGCTAACTACTGTGCCACCATGCTGCCCAAATAAGAACAAGGTTTTAATTACACAAAAATTACACTACCTGGTAAACCCCTACTGGGTTCTTCTCTCTCTGGTCAGTGCCTTACTGGCTGGCCTTCTATACATTGGTTAACTAAGACCCTGCTCCTAGCGGGGGAGCTCGTACTCCGCAAGGAGCACCAGGAAGATGAGCATTCCCATCCCAAGGTCCCGTGCAGGATATTCCAGATATAACTTCCAATGATTTATTTTTCCTAACATCCTGTTTATGCCTTGGGGATCATTTAGTGTGGGATCACTTGCTCCTAGAAGCTGCCTGGTTTTCATTTCCACTGGAATCAATGGAAATTCAAATCGGATAATTCTGTCAGATGGTAGCTGATTTGCCCTCTTGGTGTATGGAGCAAGCAGTGAGATTAAAATTATCCCGATATTCCTTTTTTTTAAATTAATTTGTGGGATGTAGGTGTTGCTGGCTCAGCCAGCATTTATTGCCCATCCCTAATTGTCTTTGAGAAAATGGTGGTGAGCTGCCTTCTTGAACTGCTGCAGCCCTTCTGAAGTATTGTTCAGATATTGCCCAGGCGACACATTTTCAGTCAAGCTATGTTATTCTTCTGCAATACATTGAGCTCTGTGCAGTGTAAAATTGTGATTGATTATTATATGCGGTTTTTTGAAGGATCTGTAGTGTAACTTTAGAAATTATAATGAATATTTTCCAGCATTTGTGAGCTGCTAGCTACAACTTCAATTTGATAATACACTGCGTAAGAACACTGACACAGCTCAGCACTTCAATTTATATAAATACTGAGGCCTGAGATAATGTCAGCTTGGAGTAAAAAGTCCTCAAATTTAATTTCAACATCAATAAACTTTTAGCAAGTTGATGTGAAACCATCAGTACATTTTAGCACTGTACATTTCCCCAGAAATTGATGTGCTATAATTGCATTTCATGCATATTTCGTGTACGTTATTTGTAACAGAAAAATTCCCCCCTCACTAACTTAAAAAGCATCTTTGCCACTTTAAAAGAATGGAATGCTGAGTGACAGAAAAACAGTTTTTTACTTAAAATTTTTGCTGAAACCCTCAAATTCTGCGTATATTGCCTTTCTGCAGATTAGAACGACTATGGCAAGCAGAACTGAAAGAATGTGGCCGGGACACTGCCTCTCTAAACACAGTGATTTGGAGATTCTGCCAGACAAGGCTGGTCATCTCTATGACCTGCTTGATGGTTACAATGGTGGCTGGCTTCTGTGGACCAGTAAGTTAGCTTGGCACTTTTGGAATTTTATTAACTTTAACATATTTACACTTTTTTGGGTAAGGAAGAGAGAGGAGAGCACTTTTTCTAATGATGTTATGGGTCACATTATGGCTGCTCTCTCCCTTTCCTTACCATACCTTTCTTCAAAATAATTACCGTTGCATGATAGTAAGTTGTTAATTGTACATCAAACAATTTCAAAGAGGGAGGTTGTTGGAGGTGGATGGAAGACGTAAAGGTCAAACCACAACTATCTGGAATCATTTTTATTGAATCAACCATGCGATTTACGGTGCATCTCTGCACATCAGTTGTAAAGCTAATGACATGCTATTGCTGGAACTGCTAAGTCATTTGATGTTTTATACAGATACTGAATTTACTTCACATGAAAGGAGAACGACAGGTAACCACATTTGAACTGGACTGAATTAGTGTAAGAATGACGTTGATCTAGTTTCATAAATTGATAAATGTCTTGTTTCCTGAGGCATGAGTATTTCTTTTGGAGTATTTGAGTAAATATTTACTCCAGCATCAGTCAGATACACCAGTAAAGCTCCAAATCAGATTTTGTATTTGGGTTCATTTAAACCTCAAACTGTAATCATTTTTAATGCAGTATGTGGTAAACTTGTCTGGAACAAGACAAGTAAATACTGCAGGAAATGAACAGCTATGTATATTTGAATTAATGGGAAATAATTTAAGGGAAAGCAAAATGTATAAATCCACTGTGCATAGTTCGCTTGACATGCTAATAGACTAAGTGAATGTATGAATTTGGGGATTTGTCTGTATGTATGTATGTATGCGTGTGTGTGTGTAAAGTCACTTGAACTGCATCTTCTAACCATGTTGTTTTTGCTCTGGAAGGACATCTTTAAAGTTCTGTGGAAAAGGAATCTCCTCCTGCAGAAAGCTGCTCTCTCCAGAAATATGTAGTACAGTATGTATAAATTTTACTGGGCTGGGGAAGGTGGAGTCTGGGAAATAAAACAAGAGGACCTGGCAATATTTTGGGAGTAATTGGCTGAATTCTGGAATTTGGAGAATTGAACTGGATTTTTGGGTAAGGAAAAGGTTGTTGTGGGAAAGGGACAATAAGTAGCAGAGGCTTCAGGGTAGTTTTTGTAGGGGGAGGGGGGAACAGTGATCAAGCACCACTGATGTTGAGAGGATTAAAGGCAAGCTTTAGAATAGTGCCTGAATTTTGTATATTACTGTGGTTATAAGTGAAAATGTTGAAGGGGTGGTGATTATTTGTGTGGGGTAAATAATGTCATATTTTTATAAACACGGCAGAATTTTCTTTATTAGGCTGCTGAACTCAAGATCTGTTCAGCGTGTAATCTATGCTCTCTGATTTGGGATATAGAATCATAGAATTTACAGTGCAGAAGGAGGCCATTTGGCCCATCGAGTCTGCACCAGCTCTTTGAAAGAGCACCCTACTCAAGCCCACACCTCCACCCTGTCCCCATAACCCAGTAACCCCACCCAATACTAAGGGCAATTTTGGACACTAATGGCAATTTAGCATGGACAATCCACCTAACCTGCACATCTTTGGACTGTGGGAGGAAACCGGAGCACCCAGAGGAAACCCACACACACACAGGGAGAACGTGCAGACTCCGGACAGACAGTGACCCAAGCCGGGAATCGAACCTGGGACCCTGGAGCTGTGACGCAATTGTGCTAACCACTATGCTACCGTGCTGCCCTATACCATGGGATATAGTTTAATCTATTACTTGAAAACAAATAGGAACCTAATTTACCGTAATATAGACCAGAGGAGAAGGGGATAGTGTGAATGGAGGGAAGCTTAAAATGTTCATTCACCCAATTTCTGCCCACTGAGCAAACGTTTTCAATTGAAATTGTAAGATATTGTTCTTTGTAGTTTTTGAAATTGAATCTAATTTCCTATTTAAATAAGAGCAGCTTATTTGAGAACACTTGAAGAGTGTTTATTTGGCTACTTTTTTAGAAAAATATCTATTTAGATATTTTATCGCAGCTTAAACTAGGCAATCAAAAATTAACTGTAACTAGGAGAGTACAGGAGAAATTTATTTAAAGCACTACGTCTCTACCTTTTGGCTCTAGTAATTAAAAATGGTCTCTAATTGCACAAACCTTAATGTGTACGTTGGGAAAGAGTTTTCTCTGACTACAAAAAGTAATTTGTTAAATGACCTTTTTCGACACTAGAATAATGCCCAGCAATATAACAGGCAAATTTTATGAACCCTAATTTCTAATGTTTGAGAGCGCTATAATTCATTGACAGGTGTGAATCTTATGAAATGGCGGTTGACTAGATTAGTTGGTGTTTTGTTTACAGCATATTATTTGCAGTGACAACAAAAAAACAAAATTTAGTTTTGTACTGGATTTGCTTTGCCTTCTATTTAAATAACATGCGCTGGGAGATATTGAGTGGAAGCTCATTGTTAACCCAAACGTGAAAGACTGTGCTATAAAGGAGTGAGTGGTTTGCTGTTGTGCATCTCCTAGTGTCTGAATGGATCTATGACTATCTCGAGATGCCTCAGAGCACTCCTCTTTTCAATTGAAATTGGTGTAGGCACTGCAGCATTGCTAGAAGTGGATGGGCCATTTTTAAATCTTATTGATTTGCTGCTTATATGTTGATGGCTATGAAAAGCTGCAGTTAAAGGTGCATCTGACGTTCAAGTTCCATGGAATTTTGATGCTGCCACAACCTTTTTTTAACAGTGATACATGGAATGCTGCATAATTCATTGAGGTTCATTTAAGGAAGCTAATTAAATTGGTGGTTTTGAACTATTTGCTTTGAATTCTGTTAGGACAGCCTCAATATTCTGAAAGACTGGCTGCTCCCAACAGCCAACTTGAATTGAAATATTGGGAAGAGAGAGAAACAGTGCTGTTTAAGTGTAATTTTGTGTTGATCTGTATGATCTCTCTCACAACTTTCTGACGCTTTAAATTGAAATAACAAGCATACAGGTCTTTTTGAAATATGAGAAGAGCTTTTGTGCATTTCCCTATAGAGTTCATTACATTATTAAAATTGTTATGGGGCATGTGAATAAAACTATTGACATTCAAAATGGCCCTGTTAACATTTTTGTATTTATGTTTCATCATTATTTTCAGATGAAGAATTAACATTGGAAATTTACCAATTGTTGAAACAATTAAATCCACTACTAATCAGTTGAAATAAGTTGAATAAAATGAGTTGACATATTGGGAACAGGCTGATTATCTAACCAATTGTTAGAGAGAAAAGGTGCACTTTTAAATGTCCTTCTATGCAAAGTACCATTTATGAATCCTGCTTCATTCATTTAATCTATTATATTATATAAAAAAGCCTGCATGGTTTCAGAGCTGTTGCAATTCTAAGCTTATATGTAAGACTTCAAGTTGAAAATTGAAAGAATTGTGGAAAGTATTTATTCAAACTCGGGTTGTGCACAGATTTGTAGCATGTATACAGAAATAAGAGAAGCCTATTTAGTAGTTAGTCTCTATCACATGGAATAGATTCTCATTGGAGAAAGATATTTCTGCTGACTTGGATATTGTTAAGCTTTTTAAAATATCTCACACCTGCAAAACCTGTGTATGTTGAATAAGATACTCAAAACCTGTCTCTTTGACCAAGCTGTTGGTTGTCTCTCCTTTTGTGACTCAGTTGTTAAGTAACTTGGGATGTTTTGCTACATTAAAGGCATGATGTACATGCAAGTTGTTGCTGTGTATCGTGACCCAAAGCTTTAACGAAACTGAAGTTAACATTAGGAGTATAAATCCATAGTCACAAGATCGAATTAAGTTAGAATATCTTGCGAACGAGAAAGCTTTTTAAAAACAGGTACGTGCTACAGCTAATTTTCTCATGGTCGAAATGCAGTAATCTGCTGAACAATACATTCAAATGATGTCCACATCACGAGTAAAGCCAGGCTTTATTGATCAATTCTGATTGCTTTTGAGAAGGTGATGGTGAGCCACCATCTTGCTAATTGAGTGGCTTGCTAGGGTGTTCCAGAAGGCAGCAAAGAACCATTGCCCCCACCGCCCACAACTCTGCACATTGATCATGGCCAATCCACCTAACCTGCACATCTTTGAACTGGGAGGAAACTGAAGCACCCAGAGGAAACCCACGCAGACGGGGAAAATGTGCAGACTCCACATAGTCACCCAAGGTCGGAATCAAACTTGGGTACCTGGCGTTGAGAGTCTGCAGTGGGAACCTAATGGGCTTTTACAATAGTGACAGGGTCACATTAATGTTAGCTTTATAAAAATTCCAAATTTGGTTAATTATTTGATTCTAAATTCCTCAGCTGCCATGCTTTTGAATTCGTATCTTTGATCAATAAATAATCCAGGCCTCCAGTTACTGAACCAATTACATAAATACTATGCTACCATTGTCAGTTTTTGTAGCAATTCAGGAATGGTTCAAGGATCGCAATTTGCCCATAAACTTTTAATTTGTCTGCCACAGGGAAAGTGCTTTTAATGTTTACCTTTTGTTGTTCAAAAGGGTACAACTGATTTTCCTGGCTCGTTTCTGTCCTGGCACTGGGAGAAAGTTGCCTCTGTGGGGAAAAGTTCTATCAGATTACAGTTGCCCAGTTGGGCAATTCAAATTTTTTCTTCTAAAGCCGTAAACCGACGAACATAGTGTTCCATTGGATACTGCAGCCTGGTTGCAAAATTGGAGTCCAAGAATAAGGAGGTGTTGATGCAATTGTACAGGCTTTAGGGAGACCACACCAGGAGCACTGTGCACAACTTTGGTTTTCATATTTAAGGAAGAACATACTTTCCAAGGAGTTGGCACAGTGAAGGTTGACTAGTTGAGGAGAAATTTCTTCTTTCAAAGGGATGTGCATCTTTAGAATTCTACACATCAGAGGGTTGAGCATGCTCCATTGCTGAATATATTTACGGCTGAGATAGACAGATATTTAGTCTCTAAGTGAATGAAGTGATATAGGGAGAAGGCGGGAAAGTAGAGTTACGGCCGAAGATAAACTATGACTGTATTGAATGATGAGCAGTATTATCCATTCCTGCTTTTATTTTTTGTCCTTATGTATTCTTCTTGATCGGAAATTTACAGTTTTTGATTTACAAGGTTCTTGATCCTTTCTGTGGATTTATTGAGTTTTAGTGTTTGGCCTTTCCTATCACAGCTAATATTTCTTTGTGAATCAGTATTTGATTTTTGCATGTAGGATGGGAAACACATGGAAGGTGGAGGAAAACTTGTTGATTACTTTGTCTTTTAAAAAAATAATTGTTGCCAAGTCTGTCCCCTTCTGTTGGTTGAAAGAAGTTACTTACAATTGTAAAATCCTATTTAAAAACCTTTTTGGAATACTATTGGACCTTGATACTATTTTTGGCAGTGAACAGTTTAGGATTATTGACTACACCTGAGGAGTTAAGAGGGGAGAGGATTTGGAAAAAATAATTGCATTTTCTGCTGCTCTGGATTCTCTCTAATTATGATGTATCTGCAAATCAGGGGTCTCTGTAGTGAAATGCACAACAGAAGCTATTCTTAGCATTCACAGGATTGCCATTTAAAGGTGCTTTTGGATGAAATGAGAAGTCATACGGAATGGTCATCATGCTCTAAGGTAAGGTAGTGATTAAAAATAGTAACATGATCTGTGTGATTTAAAGTCACCCAGTCAACTGTTTAATTTTGCTAAGTTATGTTATACCAGCAATTGCTTCCAGGTGTCAATACTTCAGTGGATGAAAATCTTTGTTGAAGAAGAGAAGCTTGACAGATTTGTCTAATTCAAAACTACAAACTTATTTCTGTCAGTCACAGTATTTTTGGGGAATAATGTAAGTGGTAGAGTATTTCTCCTGAAAAGTGACTGTCTTAAACTTTATTTGGAAATGATTCAATGCATGCTGCGTGCAGCTGCTTTTATTAGTATTTTGTCTTTGTTTTTTGAAACTGTTGATGTGTTGACATTTTTTTGTGGCAATCAGCACATTTCTCAATTTAGGTGCAGGCTTGTTTGGTAAATATAAACAAGAATGATAAGCTAGTTTCACTTAAAGCTTGAGATGAAGAATCTTCTGAGAAAGTGCAACTTATTGTCTCCCTCTGCAACATTTTGTACAGTCTGAGCACTGTTAGGCTGCTTACACCTGGAGATTTGTTCTGACCGTGTCTTCACTAATTTGTTTACAGTTGTTGAGGAGTAATATCTAAATTATTGCAAATTTAATTTTGTACATTCAGCTGGAATTTGCACTTTCAGAAGTATGTGTATAATCTCAATAAGACATGACTGGAGAGTTTGCAAGAACAGCCATTTTGAATTTGACTTGGTGTGCAATACAGTTGACCAGGAAATGGACAGTTGTTTTTACATGGTGAATCGCCGCTGAAAAGAATAACATGATCCGATTAGCTACAGAGTGAAAATTAGATGAATGATTCAGCATTACAGCAACTTTCTATCTCGGGCCTTGATCCTCTTGTGGGATTAAATGTGAAAGAATTGCTGGGACTGCAGTTAATATTTAACTTGCAGACTGACACTGTTATAATTCTGGTATATTTGATTTGTTTATGAGACTATGCTTGAACTGATGGACATCAAAAACAATTTCTGTGATTTCTTCAGAGCTGTCTTCATGCCTTTCTGGATCTTTACAAAGAAAATTGATTTTAAATTATCCTGAATCAGTGCTCAGAATTCTGGTGTCTGGATAATTATGCGTGTATGTATACCGATTGTCTGTACACTGCAGCTTTTTTAAATAAGCCTTTGTATTAATCAGACAAATGTTTAACCATCTCAAATTTTTGCCACAGGTCTGGTGTGAAAAGTAATGCATTATTTAAATTGATGAACTGTTCATATTTTTAAAATAGCTATATTTGTTATGAATGGCAAGTGATTTTGTATGTGCAAAAAATCATTCGGAAGAAAAATGTTCACGTCACGTCAATGTTCCGATTAATTTGAGTTACTGAAGCATGTTGGTAACAAGAGCTGAAGGAATGAATTTCTTGCATGAAGAGGGCTAATTTGCTGAGCGAGCAGGATAATGGGCGGGTATAGGACTGCAGCGCAGAATTAATGCTGTGTCTATATTTAAATATGTTAGCAAGAGTAACATTAACAGGAAAAAAGGGATCATTATTGATGTAGCCACTGCTGTTGCAGATATATGGAAATGGCCAGCTAAAATGTTCGGTGAACCAGTCAAAGCCAGAGGTAGGCTTCCGCTTTGAATTTTTGTAATTTTTTTGTGGTAGCTGTCATTGTATACCTCAGGTTAAAGTGCAACAGGTTTGTTTCGAATCGCTAGCTTTCGGAGCGCAGCTCCTTCCTCCGGTGAATCCTCGGGGTTCACCTGAGGAAGGAGTCGCGCTCCGAAAGTGAGATTCGAAACAAACTTTTAAAAAAAAAAAATATTTATTAAAGTTTTTTAACACAAATATTCTCCCTTACAAACAATAACCCCTCGTAACAAAAAAAACCCAAGCAATCGCGCAGAGCAAGATATATGCATGGCAAAATGATATATTTACACAGCTTTGTACACTGGCCCTCACCCGTACGTGCCAGTTTCCCCAACCCTTCATGTTATCTCTTGCTCATTCATCCTCCCAGGCAGCCCCCCCCCCCCACCCAAGGTTGCTGCTGCTGCTGACTGACCTTCCTCTAACGCTCCGTGAGATAGTCTAGGAACGGTTGCCACCGCCTGTAGAACCCCTGCGCAGACCCTCTCAAGGCGAACTTAATCCTCTCCAACTTTATGAACCCAGCCATATCATTTATCCAGGCCTCCAGGCTGGGGGGGCTTCGCCTCCTTGCACATTAGCAAGTTAGCAAGATCCTTCGCCGGGCTACTAGGGACGCAAAGGCCAGAATGCCGGCCTCTTTCACCTCCTGCACTCCTGGTTCGTCCACTACTCCAAATATTGCTAGCCCCCAGCTTGGCTTGACCTGGACTTTCACCACCTGAGATATTGCTCCCGCCACTCCTCTCCAGAACCCCTCCAGTGCCGGGATTCGAAACAAACCTGTTGGTTGGACTTTAACCTGCTGTTATAAGACTTCTTACTGTGCCTACCCCAGTCCAACGCCGACATCTCCACATCATTGTATAACCTGTTAATGGGAGTAAATTGGGGTTAAAAAGGGAACCATATGACTGTAACAGAATATGCTCATGTGCTGTTAGTACTAGTAATAAAGTGGTCAGCAAATCCTTGTACTAAGGAACCGAATCACAGGTGAATTCAGAACGATTGCGTCAGTTTTTTGTGGGAACTACAACCTCAAGCTTGCTCAGTAAATTATGCACAAGACGAAAATGTGACTGCCTCAAGTTCTTGTTTGCAAAAACCCTGATAGAGCAGATTTTTGAATTGGTCACGTTCCAGCAGTAAAGAACATTGTAGAGCTCAACAGTTTGTCTCTCAAACCTTGAAATTGCCAGGATTTATGTAGTTTAATTGTAAAGCAAAGATGTCTGTGGAGAAAAAAAATGTTTGCATTCTAAAAGGTCAAATTCAAAAAATTGCATTCTTTTTGACTTGCTCCAAAGGAGAACATTTTAATGCTAAATGCACCATTGTGAAATATCTTCCAACTATACTGCTCTTTTTAGAAATAATCAGCCTGTTTCCATGTTTCTACCTTATTTTCTCCCATTTTCTTTCTGCCTCTGCCCATACCCCCTCCCACATCACTGAATGCATGTAATACAAAAAGGGATTGACAAACCCAATCAGTATGTCGAAATTGGAATAAGAAGAATATTTAAAACTATTCAAGGTTTGAATGAATATTACATTTCATTTTATGTGCCTTGTACAATCTTTAAATTCTTGACTCAGCACAATTTGAGAAAATTCTGTTGTGGCTAAGTGTTTCTTAGAATCTACATCTTGTAGTGAGCTCTGTACTGAATCTACTGATTTCACCTTTCCAAAGAAAAATGCTTTGTAAATGTAGAGCATGAGTGAAGTATTGTATTGTAGATGCTCCGAAGCTTCCACTTTTCTGCAGGTCTTTTTTGTCAGAGATGGTTGACTTGGTGATTTACTTTGTTAAAATAATTGCACATCATCCACAATGGGTGATTTTTTTTGTAGAATCAAATGTTGTTGCTTGTAGTAATGCAGGTAAAATGCAGTGTTTTTTGTTATGAACAGAATGTAGCAATTTGACTGTAACTATTGCTATGCATAGCCTTTTTGTATTTTTATGTGGGCTTTTATTGAAATTGTTTGTTGTGTTATTTGTTTGGAACACAAATAAAATTGTCCCCCTCAATGTGAGTTGAATTCATGATGTGATGAAGTTGCCATTCTTGTGGTTTGCATTTCCTCCTTTAAGTTATATGTCTGTATATTCACACTATTGACATCTGTACAGTATATTTATATGGGAGGTGAGTATTTTCAGTGAGGTAAAGCATTAACCAAGAAGCATATGAATGTATTCGCCTCATCTGTATTTCTCCTGTTCTAGTATGATTAAACTCCCACTGTTTACTTTCAGGAGTGTTTTGCAAACACTGCCACTTCATTCTTCGGTCAACTGTAGGTATACTGATAGATTCTCACAATGGAATATGGTAAAATAAGCAAAGTAACATTTAAAATATCTATATATTCTGCCTGTTATAGTTTATTTTTAAAATTACAAACAATTAGAATAACGTTTTACATTCACACCAGCGTTTTCCTTTTCCAGGCTTTTCTTGTGAAGCGTCTCCTGGACTATGCAGCATTGAATGAGCCGAACATGCAGTATGGCTTGTTGTTAAGTCTTGGATTGTTTATGATGGAAGTAGTACGTTCCTGGTCATTGGCAATGACCTGGGCACTGAACTACCGCACTGCTGCCAGGCTTCGAGGAGCTGTCCTTACCATGGCATTTGACAAGATTCTGAAACTTAAGAACATAAAGGAGAAATCTCTGGGTGAGGTATGTTCACAGTGCAAATTTTGTTCAAACAGTTGTGTATTAGTTGGTTTGATAGAAACAAAATCATAAAGATTAATAAACAGACTTAAAATACTGAGTGTTAGGTTGTTGCAGGCCAATATCAAATATCAGTCTTAACTCTAATTATTACAAGGTGAGAGGGCTGCGATAGTTTTAGGAATGAGTGAATGAATGTTCGAGTAGGAGCAGAAAATTTGCTGGTCACAAACTCTGACTGAAAAGTGAATAAGAATAATGGTTGGGGAGCTGAATGGGTGTGGCGAGTGATGAAAGAAAGCTAGGCCAAAGCTGGGTATGGCGCAGCAGGGTGGCATATAATTGAGGTTTGCGTTCAGGATGTAGTCTCCACAACTAATGAAGTGTGGAGAGATATATTTTTGAACTGGCACGAATGTGTATAATTTGATAGTAAGTGCAGAGTTGCATAGGAAAAATGGCGAGTAAAACTAGAAGGCATGCACTACAGCGACACAAGTGGTAGCAGGCCTGCACCTACAGTGTGACAGACAGACATAGAACAGTTTACTTTCTGTTGGCACACCTTTTTGATCAGAATTTCGAGATAATTATTTAGGATATAAATATTGACATAAAAACATTGCTCAAAATGCATGACAATAGGAACTTGTGGTCAAAAAGTACACACTTTTGGATGTAAAAAAATAAGCTTGAATTGATAGAAAAATCGACCAGGACTAGTGCTGATCTGAACAAGATGCAACAAATGCACTCTAGGATCTTAAAGAGACACACTGAGTTAAACAAGATACAATTTGGCAGAAAAATAACACATTGTTCATTATGAGATATAATGCTCCATCCTCTCTAAACAACACATATAAAGGCAAATGAGCAAAAACAGTAGGGAGGTAGGTATTGAATGTGTGTG
The DNA here is from genome assembly GCF_047496885.1 of Scyliorhinus torazame. Classification (NCBI taxonomy): domain Eukaryota; kingdom Metazoa; phylum Chordata; class Chondrichthyes; order Carcharhiniformes; family Scyliorhinidae; genus Scyliorhinus; species Scyliorhinus torazame. Next base: position 52,418,560 of record NC_092720.1, on the reverse strand, counting down.
TGTGTGTATATATATCTGCAAATTTGTTTTTAGGAATGCTCAACAAAAATGAATTATGGTGATGTAAGGTGCCTGTCGAACCATTCAAGTATTTTGATTTTTCTCCTGTCTACAGCTTATCAACATCTGTTCAAGCGATGGACAGCGACTTTTTGAAGCTGCTGCAGTAGGAAGTTTGTTAGCAGGAGGGCCTCTTGTAGCACTTCTGGGAATGATTTATAATGCTACATTGCTTGGTCCCAGTGCCTTCCTTGGTTCTGCAGTCTTCATACTCTTCTATCCAGCTATGGTGAGTTGTGACCTGTTCCTAAAACAAAATAGTTTAATTGACGAGTAGTTATGTATAGAATTGTGGCATGATCTACTAGTTATAATGTAAACTTTTGAAATAAAAGTAATTATCTTTGTTTTAAGTATTGCATCAGTTTGGACATTTTTAAATTAATATATTGTTTACATTTTGAAATGCTCATTTTATTATTTTGCAGTGTTTTTTTCTACTTCAGATGCACAGAGTTATATACATTGATATTAATTTGAAGTTCAGTTTTGAGCTACTCACATCATGTACATAATTCCAGAGTGATCTCAAAGATAATCATTAAGATCTGTGTCTTGTGAACATGCTATAATTTTGATGTCAGCTTTTAACAACACATTGCTCAGAATGCATTGTCTAGAAGAACCCTGTCTACCCACCATTCTCTGAAGCTATCTTGTGTTCACTTGTTTATAGTGAGCCGGCCCTGCTGTTCTTTCCACTTCAAACATTTCATCACTGAAAGAGCTTCATTTTATTCCTGCAATTAGTTATTACCGTTATGGCGCTGAGGACCCAGGTTCGATCCCGGATCCAGGTCACTGTCCGTGTGGAATTTGCACAGATGTGCAGGTTGGGTGGAAAAAAATAATTGAGTACTCTAAATTGATTCAAAAAATTAGTTATTACTGTTGGTTTCCTTTCCTGTCTCAGAAAAATCTTATTCAAATTTAAGATTTTGTTAACTAGCAGTATAAGTAGTATTATGGGCCTGTTCAGAGTTATAAAAGCACTTCTTAAAAGAATGGGTCTTTGCTTTTTCCTTTTTAAGCATCCTTACTTTTTGAGCTCGTGTTCTCTGACACTTACTCTTTGAATCCTTTTCTTATTTTTCCTGCAACCCATAAGTGCCTGTTGAGGAATGTAGAGATTCTGACATGTTTGCTTGGGGTAGCTTAGTGTTTGAACACCTCTTTCCTAGAGGTTTGTGCTCTTCGGGTGGAGCGTGTATTCATCTCCTTTCCTGTATACATTTCTATATTTTTTAAAGGATTTATTTTTATTTGTTTAGAAAAAGCTTAAAACAGGCCTCAAGCCATAAACGAGCTCTAACTGCAGCAAGGATATATTTCTGTGTACATGGGTTTATTCTATTCACAATGGATTAATCTCAAACTGAGGAGGATATTTCTCCTGGTATGTTATTTTTTTTGATATAGAGAAGGTGTGAGAATGAAGAAAGCAGAATGAAAGTCTAGATGAATGTAAAGAATCATGTTAAATTCCAATCTTCTATTCCTTCGGTAGTTTTTTGGGGTATACCCATATTTTTATTCTCTTCTCCATTTCACTGCTTCCTCGGTAAACAAGGCTTTACTGGGGAGGAGGACGGAGTCTTTTTGCATTGAGACAAAAATTTATGGGATATAAAAACCATGTTCACCCCTTTTTTATATCCCATACATTTTTGTTTCAATGCAAAAACATTCATCCCACACCTGGTCACCTATTGCTAAACCTTTGTTGCAATCTCTTCCAGTTACAGTATAGCATCTTAACAGATTTTTTTCTCTCTCAGTTCTGATGAAAAGCCAAACAGACTCGAAAAATAACTGTCCTCTCTCCCTACAGATGCTGCCAAACCTGTTGAATTTTTCCAGCATTCTCTGTTTGTCCTTGATTTCTATATTTAACTGCATATGTGCAGGCAGTTTCACAGTTGCGCTCACAGTTTTGCTGTTATTACAATGGCAAATTATTAGTCAATACTTGAGTAAACTGTGATTGAAACATCTACAGTTTTTTTGTAATTTTTGTTGGAGTTAATTTCTTGCAGCTATCGGAAGTCAGAAGACACATCCTCCTATATTGAAACTTTATTTTGTTTTGTAAAAGATGTTTGTGTCCCGGTTGACCGTATACTTCAGAAGGAAGTGCATTTCTGTGACTGATGAGCGTGTTCAAAGGATGAATGAAATAATTTCTTGCATAAAATTTATTAAAATGTACGCCTGGGTGAAAGCATTTTCACACAGCATTCTGAGTGAGTATAGTTTATTCAAATATTCAGTGTATTTTATCTGACTGATCAATGTTTTCTTAGCTCCTTTTATAGACTTAATCATTACCACTTGCAGAAGGAGTATTATATTGGCAAAACTAGGCCATTCAGTTCCTTGACTCTGGTCTGACATTCAATTAGATCATGACTGAATCACACCAAATCTCCATTTACCAACTGTTAGTCCATGCCAATTGCACAAGGCAAGTGTGAACTTTAACTTACTTCCATCTCCATTACAACCTTAGGGGCAGCACGGTAGCCTTGTGGATAGCACAATTGGTTCACAGCTCCAGAGTCCCAGGTTTGATTCTGGCTTGGGTCACTGTCTGTGTGGAGTCTGCACATCCTCCTCGTGTATGCGTGGGTTTCCTCCGGGTGCTCCGGTTTCCTCCCACAGTCCAAAGATGTGCAGGTTAGGTGTATTGGCCATGATAATTTGCCCTTAGTGTCCAAAATTGCCCTTGGTGTTGGGTGGGGTTACTGGGTTATGGGGATAGGGCAGGGTGCTCTTTCCAAGACCCGGTGCAGACTCGATGGGCCGAATGGCCTCTTTCTGCACTGTAAATTCTATGAACTGAAACTGTGTTTCCCTTTGGATTGCAGTATTGCTACAACTACTCTGGCTCCTTTTTCATATGATCATATGAATAGGACATAGGTTGATGATACTTGCCAGTTTTTCCTTCTGGTACATGCTATTTTTTCTTTCTGGTCTATGCACAATAAAAGTTGTTTTGATTTAATCATTCCATGTAAAGCACAGAAACAGGCCATTTGTCTCAACTAGTCCTTGTTGGTGTTTTAAAACTTCAACTGTTATCCCTGTTAACCCTTATTTATTCAGCCTCTGCACGTAAATGAATATAGGCAGTTATTCAAATGAGGAAAATTTATGTTCCTTTGCGCTTAATGCCGTTTATTAAATGGTTAACTTGTTTTAAATATTTCTTTATCCTCCCCCCTTTTCACATTTTCTCCCATATTTAAACCCACCAACAATAAAAAAAAAATAATCAGTAACAAATATGTCAATCCCCATATCAATAACAACGATCCCATCCTCCCACCAAACCCCAAACATTAGCCCGCATGTTCACATAAACAAATGACAAAAAGGAATCAGGAATCACCCATAGTCACCATCAACACTCTCCCCCCCCCCCCCCCCCCCCAACTAATGTTCGATGTTATCCAGTTCTTGAAAGTGCATGATGAATCATGCCCATGAATTGTAGAACCCCTCCATCCTTCTCCTCAGTTCAAACTTAACCTTCTCAAGAGTCAAGAATTCCAACAAGTCCCCCGCCACATCAGGGCACAGGGTGGAGAGGTTGCTCTCCATCCCATCAGGATCCACCTTTGGGCGATCAACGAGGCAAAGGCTACAACATCTGCCTCCGCACCTGTTTCCAACCCTGTCTGTCCCCGACATATTAAATGGTTAACTTGAACTTTTCTGTTGATGCTTCTTGTACAGGTTACCCATCACCATATTAATTACCTTTTGAAATGCTTTCCCTAAATCGCACAACATACTTTTATTCATGTGCTGAATATTAATAGAACCATGAAATTAGAGGTATCTGCAGAATTAACATAGGCTTTGTGTTTTCACAAAAAGGTAGAATAGATAGTGAGAAAATGCATAGGTGAAAGGGTCGAGAAACCGAGGACACTGATATCAAACGAATGGCAAAAGAACCAATGGCAATGTGAAGAAACTTTTCTTATTTACACAGCAAATGGTTAGGATCTGGTCTGGCCCGCGATCTGGGCACACCGATCTGCGGGCGGGCCTGTGCCATGGGGCGGCCTCTGTAGAGCTCCGCCATGGCTGGCACAGAGAAGAACCCCCTTGTGTATACGCAGGAAACACGGCAGGCGGTCTGCGCATGCATGTAACCACGCCGGCGGTTCTGTGCATGCGCCAACTTGTGCTGGCCCTTCGGTGCCGGTTGGCATGGCGCCAACCCCTCCGGCACCGGCCTAACCCCCGGAAGTGCAGAGGATTCCGCACCTTCCGGTCGGCCCGATGCCAGAATGGTTCGCGCTGCTCTTGGCGTTGGCATCCGGCCAGTTGCGGGAGAATCCCGCCCCTGGAATGCACTGCCTGAGAGCACGGTGGAAACGGATTCAATTATGGCTTTTGTGTGTCAGCCATAGCTGAGTTGATGGCACTTGCAACTCTGAGTCACAAGGTTGCGGGTTCAGTCCCCACTCCAGGGCATGAGCGCAAAATCAAGGCAGATACTGCAGTGCAATACTGAATGAGTTCTGCACTGTCAAAGGTGTCATTTTCAGGATGAGATGTCAAAACGAGGTGCCGTTTGCCTGCTTGGGTGGATGTAAAATATCCCATGACACTACTTTGAAGAAGAGAATGGGTTTCCTTCGGGTGTTCCAGTTTCCTCCCACAGCCCAAAGATATGCAGGTTAGGAGGATTGGCTTTGATCAATGCACAGGGATAGGGTGGGGGTCTGGGCCTTGGTAAAGTGCTCTTTCAGAGGGTCGGTGTAGACTTGATGGACCAAACGGCCTCCTTGTGCACTGTAGGGATTCTATGGAAATATGCCTAGTGTCCTGGCCAATATTTATCCCTCAGTTAACATCACCAAATAGATTGTTTGCTGTCTGCATATTGACTGTTTCATGCCAGCCCTAAATCAGTGGTTATATTTCCATTTAATTTGCTGTATAGCTTTTTGAGATGTCCCCTTTTTCTCTTTTCAAACAAAAATTGGATAAGCACCTTAAAAGAGAAAATTTGCAAGGCTAAGGGGAAGGGCTGGTGAGTGGAACTAGCTGGCTTGCTCTTATCTAGGGCTGGCATGGGCACAGTGAGTCAGCTAGCCACCACCTGAATGGTAACCATTGTGTGCTTCTATTCTGTAATTCTGAGAGATTTCTCCGTATTAGTAGTTCAGGTGGTTGACTCACTCTTATATTTAAATATGTTTGGTTTTGCTGACTATCTTCCAACTTTTATTTATTTGCTAGAAATCCGAGAGAAGGAACGGCAAATATTGGAGTACGCTGGATATTTTCAAAGCATCTCAGTGGGTGTTGCACCTGTTGTTGTAGTTATTGCCAGTGTGGTAACTTTTTCTGTCCACATGCTCTTGGGATATGACCTTACTGCTGCAGAGGTTAGTCTGCATGTTGAAAATATAAAATGTTTGAAGTGTGGCTCTGTAGGCTTTTCCCAAGGTAGTGAATAGATATGTTTTGAACATGTCAGATATTTGGTGGGGGAGGTGGAAATAGAGATTAAGAATAAAAATTGCAAATCTGTGAATAAAAATTTCAATGGAAATAAAAATATGTGACTGACACGTCCTGAAAGAGCATAGCTTAATGTTTTGAGTAGCGATTCTTTGTCAGATCTAACAAAATACATTTATTTTGAGGAGTTTTTAGAAGGGGAATTGGGACAAGGTGGAATATCTAATAAAGAGCATACCCGGATGCAGCCTTGTGTTGGTGTGGTAGGAGTATTGCATATTTTACAGATTTATCATTGAATACCATGTAAGTAGCAAAAGTAATTTCATAAGTGGTTAATTTATTTGCAGCTGGTTGTTGTGTGGTGTCGAGAATGCCATAAATAACGTAAGGAATAGGATCAGAGTACGCCATTTGAGCCTGCTATGCCATTCAACACGATTATGGTTGATCTTCCATCTCTACTCATCTCCCAGCATGAACACCATGGGCTGGATTTTCTGCCCCGACCTGCCAGCGGAATTCAATGGGGTTTCCCATAGTGGGGCAGCCCCCGGGCGCCTGCAAAACGGAGAATCCCGCCCCATATCCCTTAACCTGTTCATCTCTTGAATAGACTCGGAGCAGGACTGCAATGTTCTGTTTTAGTTGACTTTCATTATCCTTGATAGTTATTCCAGCAGAGCTAGGAACATAGGAACAAGAGTAGGCCATTCAGCCCAATGAGCTTGCTGTGCCATTTGATAAAGTCATGGCTGATCAGGCACTTTTATCCTCATAAATCTTCAGGTTATTGTTAATTAGAAATCTATTAATCTCTGCTTTGGGTGGCACGGTGGTGCAGTGGTTAGCGCTGCTGCCTATGGTTCTGAGGACCCGGGTTCGATCCCAGCCCCGGTTCACTGTCTATGTGGAGTTTGCACATTCTCCCCCTGTCTGCATGGGTTTCACCCCACCACCCAAAGATGTGCAGGTTAGGTGGATTGTCCACACAAAATTGCCCCTTAATTGGAAAAAACAATAATTGGGTACTCTAAATTTATTTATTTTTAAATCTTTACATAAAGCATGCAAATGACTGAGCATCCATAGCCCTCTGGAGTAGAGAATTCCAAAGATTTACCCGCGACCTCTTGAGAAAAGAAATTTCTCCTCGTCTCGGTCCTAAGAGACATCCCCATTTGAAATTTGGCATCCTGATTCTAGGCTCCACAACCAAGGGAAACATCTGCATCTGCCCTGTTTATTCCGTTAAGCATTTTGTAGGTTTCAATGAGACCATCTCTCATTCTGCAAAACTCTAGAGTGTACAGGCCCAGTTTGCCCAATCTCTCTTATTAAGACAGTCCCACCATTCCCTGAACATCCACCTCACCTTTGTAGCACTCGTTCCATGGAAATAATATCCTTTCATGAGGTAAGGGCAGTACTCCACTTGCAGTCTAACCAAGCTCCTATAGAATTGAAGACCTTGCTACTCCTGTACTTCAATCTCTGGCGATAAAGGCTAACACTCCACTCGCCTTTTTAAAAAAAAAATTTAGAGTACCCAATTATTCTTTTCCCAATTAAGGGACAATTTAGTGTGGCCAATCCACCTAGCCGGCATCCGTTAGCCTTCCAAATAGCTTGCTGCACTTGCATGCTTCGCCTTCAATGACTTATGGACCAGGCCACCCAGGTCCCTTTCTAATTTCTTAACATTTAAGAAATACCTCTGCACATCTGTTCCTTCTACCAAAATGGGCTACCTCACAATTCTTCCACATTATATTCCATCTGCCATGTTCTTGGCCACTCACTAAGTCTGCCAAATCCTCCTGTCACCACTTTACAATTTCCTCACAACACACATTACTGCCTAACTTTGTATCATCTGCAAACTTGGAAATATTACATTTGGTCCCATCATTGATATACATTGTGAACTTCTGGGTCCCAACTACTGATCCTTGTGGTACCCCACTAGCCACAGCCTTCCTATGTGAAAATTACCTGTTTATTCCTATTCTGTTTTCTGGTTGTTAGCCAATCCTCAATCCATGGCCATATGTTCTTCCTAACCCATATTTTGCTAATTAACTTCCTGTGCAAGACTTTTTCAAAAGCCTTCTGAAAATCCAAATATGCTATGTCCATCGACTGTCCAATTTTGTTTGTAACATCTTCAAAGAGCTCCAACACGTTCGTCATACATGATTTCCCATCAGTAAATATATGCTGGCTATGCCCAATCAGATCATGATTGTCCAAGTGTCTTTTTATCACATCCTTTGGATGTTCAGATTACGTAAAGAGGGATTAACCAGTTTGAAAGTGAGATGGTTAGTCTGCACTCGGTAGTAAAGTAGTGCCCCCCCAAATATAGAACTCCAACTTGATTCCAATAATGATACAAAGCTTTTTAGACAACGACTGACATTTTGTTTAAATAATTTATTTTGGTGATTTTGATAATTACTGCAACAAAAGTTGCCCAAGAGGTTTTCTACTGTATTGAGATTACCTTTTAGAGTGGATTGATCTGCTGACTTGAGGGCAGTCATTTAAATTGCCTTGCAACGGTCCAAGTAATGAAAACATTTTTGGGTTAATTAGTTGGTTTGTTGTGTTCTATTTATCAACAAACTTCCTCAACCTTCTGGCAAAGCTGTGCAAACCATTAATGGCAAATAACATATATAATATGTTCTGCCATCAAAATATTAAAATTTGGTTTACAGTGACTAACAGTCATTTAAAAAATAGTCTTCCTCAAACAGCAGCAGGATGCCCGACCAGTTAATCTTATTTCATTTGACCAAAATGGTTGTCAGAACCACAGATCCGTGTTTGCAAATGTTGACATCAAGTCAGCCAGATGGGATCTTCACAACGTCTCATCTGAAGAAAAGCATATCTGACAATGTAGCAGTATTAATTGCACTGATGCGCCAATCTAGGTTGTACCTTTATGCCCTTGTGTGTGCTCAACCCACAGTAGTCATGTTATGAAGCATTGGCCAACATAAAAATGGTTTGAAATACAGAAATGCATAACAAGATTTGTATTAAAATGTGCCATTAACATAGAGAGAACTTTTTAATGGTCTGATTGATTCATATTCAGGTCATGCTTTCTTTCTTAAATTCTCTTAAACAATAGTGTTGTGTGATTGGCTCCAGATAGCTCATTACTCTGATGGCAGAGAAAATATCCAGTGCATGAAACAAAGTTTTTTTTTCCGATAATGAGAGATATTTCATTGAAATCATGTTTATTTCTACTGAGTTTTATATGGGTATTAATATTTTCAGGCATTCAAACATAATAGCTGTGTTCCATGTTTACAACAAATCATGCAAACATCTGCATGTCAAATGCTCGGTGACTTGAGACTTGTTGGACTAGAAAATGTCTATGGATGGTAGGACTAAATTAAGATAAAGGCAGTCTGACTCAAATATTTGTGTATTTCTGGTTTCAGTATTTAAATGTCTGTTCATCTAACTTATGTACTTCAAAATTTCAGTCTTTAGGTAACTTGTGTTATTTTTCCAGGCTTTCACCGTGGTGACAGTTTTCAATGCTATGACATTTTCTCTTAAAGTCACTCCATTCTCTGTGAAATCGCTGTCTGAAGCATCAGTAGCTGTGGATAGATTCAAGGTGAGTTTTTAAAAAAAGTTTGCCTTTTGAAATCATTTAAATGGAAGTGTTGTTTATAAGGTACCCTTCATGTAATCCAAATACGCGGCAACATTTAATTTGCCTTCCTAATCACTTGTTGTACGTGCATACTAACCTTTGTGATTCATGGACCAGGACACACATATCCCTCCGTAGCACTGAGTTGTGCGATTTTTTATCTATTTAAATAATATGCTGCTTTTCTGTCATCCTGACAAAGAGAACAGGTTCACATTTTCCCACATAATCATCTGCCAATTTTTGTCACTCTCATAACCTAGCTATATTCCTTCGCAGACTCGCTACCTCCTCTTGACAACTTGCTCTCCTGTCTATCTTGATGTCATTAGAACATTTAGCTACCATATATTTGATCACAACACCCAAGTCGTTAATTTAGATTGTGAATAGTTGAGGCCTCAGCACTGATATCTGTGGTGTTCCACTAGTTACAGCTTGCCAACTCACAAAAAGGCCCATTTATCCCAACTCTCTGCTTCCTGTTTACTAACCAATCTTTTATCCATGCTCATATGTTGTGTGAGTTTCTCTAGTCTCCCTGCGGCGTGGTTCCACTGCTGTCAATGGGATTTCCATTGAATCCACCCCTACGGGAAACCTGCGGCGGGGTGCACCATCGGTGTGAACGGAAGATCCCTCCAGAGTGAACAGGCCAGAAGATTTTGCCTGTTACCTCTTGCACTTGTGTAGTAACCTTTGATGTGACACCTTCTCAAATGCCATTTGGAAATCCTTGTACGCCACATCTACGGATTCCCCTTTATCCCCCTCACTTGTTATTTCCTCAAAAAATGAATGCATTCTGGCAATTTTCCTATGACACAGGTTAGGCTAACTGGCCTGTAGTTTCCTGCTTCCTGTCTCCTCTCTTGAATAAAAGTGATACATCCTTTTCTTTTCTTTTCCCATCTACTGGGATCCTTCCAGAATCTCAGAAATTTTGGAAGATTATAATAAGTGCATATATGTGGCAGCACGGTGGCGAAGTGGTTAGCATTGCTACCTCACGGCGCCGAGGTCCCAGGTTCGATCTGGCTCTGGGTCACTGTCCATGTGGAGTTTGCACATTCTCCCCGTATTTGTGTGGGTTTCGCCCCCACAACCCAAAATGTGCAGGGTAGGTGGATTGGCCACGCTAAATTGACCCTTAAAAATGAATTGGGTACTCTATAAATTTATTAAAACAAATGAGTGCATATATTATTTCTGACGCCACTTCTTTTGAGATGAACAGATGAAATAGGAGCAAAAGTATACAATTTGGCGCGTTGCGCCTGCTCAACCATTCAATAAAATCATGGCTGATCATTTAATGTTTTGGATTCAGCATTCCCATTAACTCTGAGAACTCTTGGAAGCAAGCCATTTGGTCCTGGGTACTTGTCTTGGTGATATCTTAATGATGTATATCTTTAATAGTATTCAAGTTCTTTCTGGATTCTAGTTGAATTATGGCATCAAGGATTCCATGCAAAATTGAAGTCAGTGGAAATCAGGGGAAATGCTCCACTGGTTAGTGTTGTATCTAGGACAAAAGAATGGAAAAATTCAAATTTCATAATACTGAGAATAAATTTGAAACACTGGATGCGTAAAGGTTAGCACATTATTCGGTAAACGGATATTAATTCAACAATTTTATTTTGGCACCATTGTTTCTTGATCGGAACCAAGACTTTAACATTTTCCTGTGTGATCTAGGTCATTTTTGAGTGGATGGACTATGGAAGTCCAACATGCTGCATCCAGTTTCTGTAAGAATACTGGAGGAATAGAATGAGAATTGAACTTTATAATTTGTGTTTCTATATGATATTTGGTAAATCTTCAATATCTATTAATCTAAACTGGGAACAATTCTGAAATCAATTCCTTCAATTAAAAAACAATTCCTCTTTGAAAGGAGCCTTTCTCTTGAGAAGCAGGATTGTGTGTTTTAGTGATATTTAACCACTGCTAATAATTTTCTTTCCTGGGAAAGGGAATGTCTCAAAGTAGGAAATCAAAAGTGATATGGAATAATAATACATGGTTAAGCCTGAACCCAAATTCTGTGAAATGTTTGTTATGGGCAGCTAGATTTTTCAATGTGTGGTCACTTGAGATTTTTTGCGCACTTGGGCACAAACACGCTGTACCTTACACATGTGCAGCTTACACGTTTTTCAAATGTTCTTGAGAAGGCTTTCACAATTCAATTATATTTTCATTTTTGTTGAAATCTATCATTTGGTGCATTCCAAGTGCCCCAAAGTCTGTACGATTTCCCAATGTCAACTTTTCTGCGTTGACAAAACATTAATCCTGTTTCTAGAATGTACAGAACTTGGGACCACAAGCCTTTCATAGAATCCCTACAGTACCGAAGGAGGCCATTCGCCCCATTAGGTCTGCACCGACCCTGTGAAAGAGCCCCCCACCTAGGCCCACTCACCTGCCCTATCCCCATAATCCCACCTAACAAGTACATCTCTGGACACTAAGGGGCGATTTTATCGTGGCCAGTCCACCTAACCTGAACATCTTTGGACTGTGGGAGGAAACTGGAACACCCGGAGGAGACCCACGCAGATAAGAGGAGAACGTACAAACTCCACACAGACAGTGACCCAAGGCTGGAATTGAACCCAGGTCTCTGACGCTGTCAGACAACCGTGCTAACCACTGCTGCCCAATTTCTATTTGAGAAAGTAATTTAAATCACTCTTCTTTACTTCTACTTCTGATTTTATGATTTTAAATGGTTCTATGATCTAAAATTCGGGTAGTCAGATGGTCTTTGCCACATCATGTGGTTCTATAAGGTGACTTTGACTTCTAATTCTGAAAGCTGAGGGCTAACTTTGAGCAGAGTATGCATTTATGAAATGGATTTTGGGCATAGTATGTTGACTTGTATCGTATTAATAATGTTGCATAATGTTTGATAATGCAATAGTTCTCGCAGTTTGCTATTGATTCAGTGAAGACTAAACAGCCTTCGTGGATGTTATACAAAGTGATAAAATGTGTTCCTATAATAGTTTATTTGCAGACGTATAAATAAAGTACCCAAAATGTTACGAGTTATTGCAGTGACTTGTGTTGGACTGTAGACTGTAATTTGTCATACTAAAATGTCATTGAATAGTTTTGTGATTTTGATATGCATTTGTAATTTTTGAATAAAGAATGCAATTAAAATTTGGAGTTTAAATAATTAGTTAATGTGATATATGACATTTCTTAAATATTTCTTTAAATTTGCTGCATTCAGCAATTTTGTACTTTGGAAAACCTAACTGGCTTCAAAATTGTGTTTTAAAGCTGCTGTTGCTGAAGTCAAAAATACAAGTGAACTCTGCTGAGATGTGAACTTTGCACTTTTGAATTTTCCATTTTTGGTGAAACTAAATTATTGAACAGCTTAAATCATTATTACAATATTGATTTATAATTTGTCACCATTTTAATGCTTTGCAATACCTTCTCTTTGAAGTAAATAGATCGATTTTATGGGGTAAAATTGCTGAAGGTAGACAGTTTGAATTTGGGGTTTAACTTCTAAATGAATTAGATGGGTCAGTAGTGCATTTGATATTGTGCATTGATGTAAATCAAATTGTTCTCTTCTATACTCAAATCAGGTATTTTATTTTTGAGAGATTTATAGATTAAGACTGTCACTTTTGTTTAGCAAGTGGAATTTAAAATTGTTAATCTGTGATTAAAAGTGTGACCAAGGATAGACCTTTGTTTTTTGATAATGTGTCAAGTAAACTTTCCTGACGGTTTTAAGCGGGAAATGTACTACAGGGTCTATCGTACAGACCAGACTGATTGGTAATGAGGTGCCTGATCTTTACCATGGCAAAATGATGGTTAAGGATCAGGCTGTGAAAGCATTAATAAATGTTTCTTGATATTAACCACTGTTTTTAACTTCCTGTTTGTAATGTACCTGATTTGCCCTTGAGTGGGGACTACACTATATATGAGAGTAAAATCTCTTGCATGCAGTTGTTTGTTCATGCTCCGCCTCAAATAAGGGATATGGACTTCAAAGAAATGCTCGACATCTACAGCTACTGCCAGTTTATTTCAGCATGAGCCATCATATTGTTAAGGGGGAAGAACAATGTAAAAGATAAAGTCAAAAGTACTGTTCCACATTAAAAGCTTTATGTAGGTAAATTCCAAAAGCTTGATAACATTCCAGATAGCAACAGTCCATAATTGTTTCAATAGGGCGATTTTGGCAGTACATGCATAATACAAAATGGGTTATTAGCTCAAAGCTGATGCTCTATGGGGACGAGTCAGCATTCAGCTGGCTCCTTCAACAGTGAGCTAGCAGTGGTTTTGTTTTAGTGCAGCTGGAGTATGAAAGTGAATAGTCAAGTTTAATATCTGTACCATAGCTCACAACCTTATTCACCCATCCCAATTTGATTTTATAAGTTAATAAGAAAAAATTCCTCCTTGCATTTCTGTTTGTAGACCACACTTGATGTCTACAAGCAAATGATCAGAATGAGATTCCTCACTATCGCTACTAAAAAAATGGAAAAGATGGTTATTCTCATTTCAGATTTGCTTTTGGGGGGCTGAATAAGAATATAGGCACTTGATATCCTCCGACCAATATAACTGCATTGGTAGTTTGTCCAGGACTGTTTAAATCCATACTACTGTGCCAAAAAGGTGGAATTTGATTGATTTTGTCAACTGTAAATTAATAGCCTGATAATACATAGACTGAAAACAAAGACAGTAAGGATATCTTGTGTGTTATTATAGTGCCACAGTGGTGGGCCAAGAAATCTCTTCTTGGTCATTATTGAGCCATATTATGGGGCAGAATGGAGAGAGTTTTGCTGTACATGTGACTGAATACTTTGAGTTGGCACTGTTGATTATTCTTTTTGTCTGTTGATTATCTTTTTGTCTAATATGTACGTAATGTGTACGTTTCCTCGGCCGCAGAAAAATACTTTTCACTGTACTTCGGTACATGCGACAATAAATCAAATCAAATCACTGGGTATAAAATGAAAATGTTCCATTACATAGTTCCAAGATCCTACCTGTTGAGCACATGAATTATTTCAAAAACATATATGCTAACAATTCACTTTCTAAAAATAAGTTGATTTGTTTTCTGAGCAGAGCTCTTAATATATCTTAAGTGTGAGAGACTCCCTTATTATAACATTTTTAAAATAAAATCAGCGTTATTCTATCATTTTAAATTATGTTCCAACCGATTGAGACTTGCCAGGCTGTAATCCGGCCTGCATTTAGTTGCTACTAATGAGCTCCATTTGCTCTTCACAAGCTTCTTCTTTAGCCTGCTGCTGTGTATTGCTGCCTGTGCCATTGGCTTAACCTCCATTTACCAGATGTCATAACCTTACACCTCTTCAACCTGTTCAGAGTTTATTTCTAATGGAAGAGTTTCACATCATAAGAAAAAAGCCAGAAAGTTCTCAAATCGCCATAGAGCTGAAAAGTGCTACTCTGGCTTGGGACTGCCCAAATTCCAGTGCTCAATCTTCACCCAAGATAACTCCCAAGTTGAAAAAAGACCAGTGCGATACTAAAGTGAAGAAAGAGAAAAAGAAAATACAGAATGTACAAAAGGGTCCACTAACTGAACAGAATGGACATCTTTTAATAGACAACAATGAACAACCCAGCCCAGATGAGAACAAAGGAATTTCTTTGACTAATCCCAGACTTCAAAGAACTCTGCATAATATCAACCTTTGCATAAAGAAGGTAAGAAAACATTTCCAACGGGTAATTTAGTTGTCACAGGAAATGTGGATTTATAAGATTTAAATATTTCATTGTTAAATATTTGACTTGATTGTATAAATTGCTATTTATTGCAGTCTAATTCACTGTGAAATTCTGATTTTATGCTAAAGAAAATTAGTTATCCAAACCTGTGTTTATCAACAATGCCTGTAATGGAAGTATTAAGAATTTGTCAATATCATTTCTGACAGGAGAAGCTTGTTGGAATTTGTGGCAGTGTGGGAACTGGCAAAACATCCTTGATTTCTGCTGTTTTGGGACAGGTGATGTATCTTAAAGTTTTGATTCACTGCAAATGTTAAACAGATTATCAAGTAGTCATGTTGAGATGCAATTTTCAAACTGCTTTTGGACTAAGTACAAAATGGTAGACAAACGGTTATGTTCCAGAAGGAGGCCATTCAGCCCATTGTGTCCGTGACAGTTTTTTTTGCAAAAACAACAAATTTAGTCCCACACCCCTGCCCTTTCTTCATAGTTCTGCAACTTTTTCTTTTCAGTTAATTATCCAATTCCCTTTTGAAGGCTTTGATGTCCCACCGCACTCAAAGATGTGCAGGTTAGGTGGACTGGACACACTAAATTGCCCCTTAGTGTCCAAAGATGTGGGGTTACGGGGATGGGGTGGAGTATTGGGCCGAGGTAGTGTGCTCCTTCAGAGGGCTGGTGCAGACTCAATGGGTCGATTTCAGGCTGGTTTAGCTCAGTGGGCTAGACAGCTGTAATGCAGAACGAGGCCAGCAGCACGAGTTCAATTCCCGTACCGGCTGAGAAGTCTCAATTCTCTCTCTCTGTACCCGAACAGGTGCCGGAATTTGGCGACTAGGGGCTTTTCACAGTAACTTCATTGCAGTGTTAATGTAAGCCTACTTGTGACAATAGAGATTATTTTATTTATTTATTTATGTCTTCTCTGCAATGTAGGGATTCTATGGATTTCAGAATCTAACCACTCGTTATGTAAACTCCTTTTCCCCATGTTGCCGATGCTTCCTTTGCCAAACACTTTAAAATGAGTGCCCTCAGGTTCTCAAATCTTTTGCCATCAGGGATTTTTCCTTGTCTACTCTGTCCATATCCCTCATGATTTTAAACACCAACCTCAGATTTCCTCTTAATCTTCTCATCTCCAAGGAGAACAAGCCCAACTTCTCATCTATCCACTTAACTGAAATTCTTCACCCCAGACCATTCCCACAAATCCTTTCTGCACCCTCTATTGCCTTCACATCCTTTCTAAAGTCCCAGTGTTCTCATTGAGGCTGAACAAAAATTTTATACAGGTTTAGCATACTGTCCTTGCTCTTGTGCTCTATTCCCCTATTTCTAAAGCTCAGGGTCCCGGATGCTTTATTAACCACATTCTCAACTTGCCCTGCCACCTTCAGTGATTTGTACAAACACACTCTTGGATCCCTTGCTCCTGCACCCTTTAAACCTTTGGAGCATTTTTTTTTTTTTAAATATATTTTATTGAAAATTTTTTCCAAACAGCATTTTTCCCTCTTACAAAACAAACGGAACGATAACAAAATAGAAATGTTTAACAAAATACAAGTAACAAAACCCCATTATCTATTGACCTATACTAAACTAAACCCCCTCCCCCCTCCCCCTTTGGAGCATTTATATAAGACAAATCTGCATTGTGAAGTGTTGATTTACATTATAGTCCTGGTATTTATTGTAAATACTTCTACTCTTCTACTCTGCTTGGTCCAAGATCGCAAGAAACTGCAGAGTGTGGTGAACTCAGCCCAACGCATCACACAAGCTTGCTACCCCCACATTGATTCTGTATACACCTCCCGTTGCCTCAGGAAGGCAGACAGCTTATCAGAGACCCCTCCCACCCAGACATTGCCTTCTTCCAGACCCTTCCATCAGGCAGAAGGTACAGAAGTCTGAAGACTCACACATCCAGACATAGGAACAGCTTCTTCCCCACAGTTACAACACTCCTCAACAACTCCCCCTCGGACTGATCTGTTCCCTGTAAGAACACTATTCACGACGCCCTATGCTGCTCTTGCTCATGCATTTGCTTTGTTTGGCCCCTTGTTCCGCACTGTAACCAATCGCTGTTTGTTGATGTACCATTTGTCAATGTTCTCTGCTGATTTTCTTTTGTCTACTATGTATGTACTGTGTACTTTCCCTCGGCCACAGGAAAATACTTGTCACTGTACTTCGATACATGTGACAATAAATCAAATCAAATCAAATCTTGCATCAACAAGAATTCAGCACACAGTAATGCGTAATTTAATCATGGAATCAACTGTCCTTGTAATTCATCATACCCTTTTATGTGATTGGTAATTACGGATGGATTAGAATCCAGCACTAAGGAACTGAAAACATCCTCTAAAAGTGCTATAAATTAATATCTAATGAACATGGAGAACAGTTTAATTTTTGAAGTAATCTAAGTCATCCCTGACAAGCCCACTGAAGTTATTAGAAGAAGTTACAGGGGTTTTTAAATAAATTCATGGGATGTGGTGTATCTGGTAAGGCCAATATTTATTGCCCATCACTAATTGCAGTTGAGAATATGGTAGCGCGAGTCCTTCTTGAATACAACTGTGTGGCTTGCTGAGCCATTTCAGAGGACAGTTAAGAGTCAACCATATTGCTGTGGGTCTGGAATGATATGTCGGCTAGATCAGCTAAAGATAATAGACTAAAAGCAAATTACAGCGGATGCTTGAATCTGAAACAAAAACAGAAAATACTGGGAAATCGTAGCAGATCTGATGGCATCTGTGGAGAGAGAGAAGGGAGAAATGTTCTGCTAACATTTCGAGTCTGGATGACTCTTGGCATATTTCCTTCCCGAAAGGACATTAGTGAACCAGATGAGTTTGTGATAATCCCGTTTCGTAGCCACCATTACTGATATGAACTTTATATTCCAGATTTTAGTTCATTGAATTTAAATTTCCCAGCTGCCATGGTGGTTTGTGAATGCTCAATCATGAGTCCAGGCTTCTGGATTATTGATCCATTAAATTCAGATTATTTGGGACTTCAAACAGCATTCAATAAAGCTGCTCTCGCAAGACTATTGAAGAAAATTAAGATTGGCGGCAGAGTGAACATTGGTTCAACAAGTAATAGAGGTTGTTGATATTGTCTGGGGAACAAAGTAATCATTGGTGGCTCACCAGAATCTGCTCTGGAACTTTGTTGCTTAAATATTTATGCATGATATTGAAGAGGATATCAGTATTGATGATACATTTGTAGATGAGCCAAAGCTAAATAGACTGATAATGAGTTGAAATTTTTAAAAATGGATCAAGTGTGTAAATGGCTAGAATAGTACATATGAATAAATGTGGTGTGAATATAGCAACAGGCACAGGTAAATATATATAATGTGAAAAGATAATCGTTGATAATCAAGAATTGCGGAAGCGATCATGGGTGTAGCTTGAAGCTTCTGCTCAATATAAAATAGTTATTTAAAAAGAAAGAAAATTAAGTACTGGAATGATTCTGGAGGTCATTGCCTTATGTCAACACAAGTTAACCTTGCCTTAAGCTGAAAAATAATAAGGCCAAACCTGGAGTATGGTTTGCAGCTTTAAAAAACGATGTTGATGCATTAGAAATAGTTCAAAGATAAGTGAACCGCATGAAACCAGCTAAATAATGAAGAGATTTGCAATGTGTAAAATTACTTTTCCTGGACAAAAGATTGAGGGAAACATTTTATAACACATCAAAGAGAGGTAAGTGAATTGCAATCTCACTCTTGAGTGATTCGAATGCACTTATCTCTTTTGTGATGCAGTTTCTGTTTGTAAATATTGGATTTAAGCATTTTGATTCTAACCCATGAAAGGAGATGAATGAATCAAGGCTGCAGCTGTTTTGTGGAAACTGTCAAACACAGCCTCCTACTAGAAATTAATGAATGGGTTGCAGCTACAGCATCTGAGGGGCTTAGACACAGGTCACAGCTGTTCTCTTTCCGGGAGTAGGCATGTGTTGTTTCCAGGCAAGTGTTGCAAATGTAATTCTGTTCACTGCCCTCGTCTGGACTGCTCTCTTGGTTCCCATGATGTGGAGATGCCGGCGTTGGACTGGGGTGAGCACAGTACGAAGTCTTACAACACCAGGTTAAAGTCCAACAGGTTTGTTTCGATGTCACTAGCTTTTGGAGCGCTGCTCCTTCACCTGAGGAAGGAGCAGCGCTCCGAAAGCTAGTGACATCGAAACAAACCTGTTGGACTTTAACCTGGTGTTGTAAGACTTCGTACTCTTGGTTCCAGACAGGGCTTTTCTTTCTGGGTGGGGGTCCTCTCAGTGGATGGGGGCGGGGGTGTCCCTTGAGATAGGGGGCCCTGTGGGGGGGGGGGGGTCCCGAGATGGTGGGTGCTGTGGGGTGATCCCGAGATAGGCGGCCTTGGAGTTAGGGGACCCTGTGGAGGGGTCCCTTTAGTTAAGGGGCCACTGTGGGGCAGGTATCTCCAGTTAGTGGGGGGGGTTTGTTCCTCTAGCTAGGGGTCTCTGTGTGTAGGGGGGGCCCTCTAGTTAGGGGTTCTCTGTGGGGGTGGTCCCTCTAATTTGAGGTCTCTGTGGGGGGGTCTCTCGTCGGGGATTCTCTATTTGGGGGGTCCCTAGTTAGGGAGTCTGTGGGAGGGAGTGGGGGGTTGGAGAGTCCCTCTCGTTAGGGGATCTCTGGTGGCGGGTGTTCCACTAGTTGGGGGGTCTCTGGTGCGGAGGTTTCCTCTGGTTAAAGGTTCTCTGTGGGGGAGGGCCCTCTAGTTAGGGAGTCTGTGGGAGAGAGTGGGGGGTTAGAGAGTCCCTCTAGTTAGGGGTTCTCAGTGTGTGGGGCCCCTCTAGTTAGGGGGTCTCTGTGGGAGGAGTGTTCCTCTAGTTAGAGGGTCTCTGTTGTGGGGGGTTCCTTTAGGTAAGGGGTCTTTGTGGGAGGTTGCTTTAGTTCGGAGGCCCGAGGGGTCTTCCTGTTAAGG
Source organism: Scyliorhinus torazame (assembly GCF_047496885.1). Taxonomy (NCBI): domain Eukaryota; kingdom Metazoa; phylum Chordata; class Chondrichthyes; order Carcharhiniformes; family Scyliorhinidae; genus Scyliorhinus; species Scyliorhinus torazame. Next base: position 52,398,535 of record NC_092720.1, on the reverse strand, counting down.
GGATCCCTGATGGATGATCTCCCTATTAAGGGGATCCCTATGGGTGACCTCCCTATTAAGGGGATCCCTGTGGGTGACCTCTCTATTCAGGGGATCCCTGCTGGGTGATCTCCCTATTAATGGGATCCCTGCTGGGTGACCTCCCTATTAAAGAGATCCCTGCTGGGTGACCTTTCTGTTAAGGGGAACAATCCCGCCCAGAACGACGTCTCACCCCGAGGTCTTGGCTCATGGACTGAGAAACTCCGGTGAGCAGAGCTCCTGTGTAGGAAGAGGTTGGGGCACCATTTTAAAAATGGTGCCCTGACCTCTTGACCCTCTCCCCACCGGCAGGACCTCCAGACCACCCTAGCTCACAGGCGGAGGGCAACCCCAGGCCCGATCCTCGGCACGGTCTCGGGGTCCTGTCGAGGCTTTGAGAGATCGGGCCACCATTTGTAAATGAACTCTGATTTTAATTGATTACAACGTGCCCAATGTCTCTAATTAAGTACTTAGTTGGGAGCCCTCTTAGTATAAACAAAAATCCATTAGCCTAAACTTTTATGATGCTTTAATTGCACTATTGGCTCCAAAAAAGCCTAGCTGTCTTGCAAACTAGGATTTTTAAAAACATTACTGCAGCAGTCATACACACACACTAAACCATGCTTTTAACCGTTACTGCACCAAAAATATCATAGAATCATAGAATTTCCAGTGCAGAAGGAGGCTATTCGGCCCATCGAGTCTGCACTGGCCCTTTTGAAAAAGCACCCTACTTAAGCCCACACCTCCGCCCTATCCCCTTAACCCAGTAACCCCACCTAACCTTTTTGGACACTAAGGGCAATTTAGCATGGCCATCCACCTAACCTGCACATCTTTGGACTGTGGGAGGAAACCGGAGCACCTGGAGGAAACCCACGCAGACACTGGGAGAACGTACAGACGCCGCACAGACAGTGACCCAAGCCGGGAATTGACCCTGGGGCCCTGGAGCTGTGAAACGACAGTGCTAACCACTGCGCTACCGTGCCGTCCCACGGTATATAATACAATATACCTGAAATCCATACATTCATCACAGCAGTTACACTTTAGGTGGCTTGTATGAGTGGAATAGATGAAAGTAGATCGTTAGGTGGCTGGTATGAGTGGTATAGTTGAAAGTAGATCTTTCACTGTCCTCGAGCGCAGGGGGTGTAGTATCAATGGGATGAGAAAAGAAACTTGGAGAAGACAAAAGTGAAAGGAAAACATTGTGATTGTAAGTTATTGGATGTATTTTATTTGCTCTTTCACGTTGCTTTCAGCATTTCTCTTCCTCACCTCACTCCCACATTGATTATTCCAGATGACCCTGATGGAAGGAAGTATTGCAGTTGATGGAGATTTTGCTTATGTGGCCCAACAAGCATGGATTCGAAGTGCCACTGTTAGAGAGAATATTCTGTTCAGCAAAGAGTTCAATGAAGAAAGGTAAGAATTTAGAAAGTGCTGAGGAAATTGTTGGCAAAAGTACTCACGAGTGCAATGTTGTCAATGAGTTACTCGGACAAAGGAAGAAAAAAAAGTGCGTTTGATATGGAGAACGGGAAACTTATTTAGATGGCATAGGATTTTATCAAGTAGCCTGCAGTTACAGCTGTGTCAAAATACTAATCATAAGTATTGTTTAAGTTTGACTCCCAAGACTTTCTGGAACATTTTCACTGCGAAGCATTTTAATAATTGCAGTGAAGTATTAAGAAATGCATGCATACTTTTTTTTTCAAATAAAAAGGAAAGAAGGACAAGAAGTATCAATAATACAGTGAAATATTTGGTCAGGATGCTGAATTTATATTGCTTAATTTGCAAACATTCTCTTTCTGTGCCAGAACCTATGGCTTATTCCAGTCTACTGTAGGCAAATGAGGTTCAGGTTTTGTACTTCTTTTGGTTCAACCATAAATTTCCAATAACTAGGAGCTAAATGCCTCTTCTGAAAGAGACACCACTGAAAAACTAACAAAAAAACAAAACCTTTAAAGGAAATTTTTTAAGTGATGATCCTTGGGATGGTGATGCACTTGGGTCCTTGTGCCCACTGATCTTGGAAACCTAAACTGTACCAGCAGACATGATGGGCGGAATTCTCAGAGCCGAAATCGCACTCTGCGCGGGGGCGGAAAATGGGGCGTCGGACCCGAGAGACCGGAGAATCGCTGCCAGTTGCGCGCGCGATCGACGCGCCGGTCGGGGGCTATTGAAAGAGGCCCCCGCGACGATTCTCCGGCGACAACTGGCTGAGTTCCCCCCGGCGTGCTTCACTCATGGTTCCACCCCGCAGCCACCCCGGTGGGGGGGATCCGTCCCCGGGGGAGGCCTCCAGGACGGGCTGGCTCGCGATCAGGGGCCACCAATCGGCGGGGGCGCGCGATCTGATGGGGGGGAGGCCTATATTTACGGGGCCGGTCCGTTGTGTGGGTCCACCATGTTGCGCGGGGCCGCCGCCACAGGCAGTCGCCCCGCGCATGCGCGGTCTCACGGCCGGATGTGCAGGGCCCCGTATGAGCAGCCAAAGCTGCGAGAACTACTCCGGGGCCCTGCTAGCCCCTTTCAAAACGGAGAATCACTCTGGACTTTCTTGGAGAAAGTCCAGAGTGATTTGCGCCCGTTTTCTCGCGGGCGTGGGGACATAGCCCCATTATTGGAGAATCCCGCCCCATGTTCTCCCTCTTCAGGACCAGGGGAGGTTCACAAGAATGATCCCTGGAATGAAGAGCTCGTCGTATGAGGAACGGTTGAGGACTCTGGGTCTGTACTCTGAGTTTAGAAAGAAGAGGGGGGGGATCTTATTGAAACTTACAGAATACTGCGTGGCCTGGATAAAGTGGATGTGGAGAGGATGTTTCCACTTGTCGGAAAAAGTAGAAGCAGAGGACACAATCTCAGACTAAAGGGACAGTCCTTTAAAACAGAGATGAGGAGGAATTTCTTCAGCCAGAGGATGGTGAATCTGTGGAACTCTGCCGCAGAAAGCTGTGGAGGCCAAATCACCTGAGTGTCTTTAAGATGGAGATAGATAGGTTTTTGATCAATAAGGGCATCAAGGGTTATGGGGAGAAGGCAGGAGAGTAGGGATGAGAAAAATATCAGCCATGATTGAATGGTGCAGCAGGCTCGATGGGCCGAGTGGCCTAATTCTGCTCCTGTGTCTTATGGTCTGATGGACACAGGACATGGACAGTGCTGCAGAAAAGGAGGCAGGCAGTCCATGCCCTAAACTGCTAGCTGCCTGGATGGACTATGGCCCAAGGCCTCGGCTAAGGAGCAGTTCAACAAGGAGGTCCCCTGATCTGCCTGTTTTCCTCCACACTGGGTGGCCAAAGGATCAAGAGCATAAAGCTAGAAATTGGGGAGCAACCTCTTCAGTTAATGGATCCTACAATAGATATGAAAGATAACCTCTTCCAGGCAACAGAAATTACAGACAGCCCTGGCGCCTGTGAATCAACTTAACAATCTGAGTTCTGATCTGGTTAAGAATCAGTAACCTTTTGTTTGAACAAAGCCACAAAATTCCACTATTTTAAACAAACAAAATAAACTTGACTATAGTCTGAAAAATAAGACAATTTACAATATCTATCTTGCTCTTTAACATTCAGAATTAACATGAGGCAACTATGAATTAACACAAACACACCTTACTGCATGTTAAATGGCAGATACGATCAAGATAGATCCCACATTTCTCAACAAACCACCCAAATGTCAGCGACCACTGCAAGTCACAATATTGCGTTAAAACCCATGAGGAATTTCAATTCTTCACTTTCAAGTTCTAGCCTCTGAATTACCTTGAAAAGGTGTTCCAACTGACTCCCTCAACAACTGCTCACTTCCTCATGGTTCAGTCTCTCCTCTTGAGACTGCGTTCCATAGGCTTCAAAAAGATGCACTCCGTTAGTGCTTTAACACTTGTGTACTGTTAATATTTGGCCTGATTTATTAATAATCTTGTTGAAATGTAGTATTTAACCTGCATTTGTGAAGATCAAAAATGTTTGTTGACCTGTGGCTGTTCTTTACTGAAATGTATTTATTGAGTGAGATTAAATTAGCTCTGTCTCAATCCAGATACAACAGTGTACTTGCTGCATGCTGCCTGAGACCGGATCTTGCAATATTACCTAATGGGGATATGACAGAGGTATGTAAACCACTCGTGTTTCTAACCTATCTATGTTGCATATTTAACTGCTAATTCTATTACTGAAAGAACATTAATATTCCATCAACTTGAGGTCATTCCAAAACTCCCTCAGATATCTGCATCCCTCTAAATTGTATTGTGTATTCCCAGTTATAATTACTCCACCATTCGTGGCTGTGCCTTCAGTTGCCTTGACTTTGGAATGCCCTCTCTGCACTTCTCCACTTGCTTTCCTCTTTTTAAGACACTCCTTAAAACATAACACTTTGACAAAAGCTTTTTGTCATTTGACCTAATATCTCCTTATTGTGTTTAGTTTCATACTTGGTTTTTATATTGCTGTTATGAAGCACCCTAGGATGTTTTTTTAATGTTAAGGGTGCTGTATAAATATGAGCTGTTGTCAATGACCCTCTGATTTAAATGTTTAAAGGGCGGCACAGTGGTTAGCACTGCTGCCTCGCGGCATTGAGGACCCAGGTTCGAACGTGGCCCCGGGTCACTGTCCGTGTGGAGTCTGCAGATTCTCCTTGTGTCTGCGTGGATCTCACCCCCACAACCAAAAGATGTGCCGGTAGGTGGATTGGCCACGCTAAATTACCCCTTAATTGGAAAAAAAAATGATTTAAATGTTTATGGTTTTGAAACAGAGATAGAATTTTCCTTCCTACTCAATATTTCTTTTGTCTGGCTTGGGTGGGATCAAATTGCACCAAATGCAAACATTCCATTTGATGGTTTGGTGATTGAAAGCATTATTAGTCAGGATCCCTAACATCAATCAGTTAATTTGTGCAAGTAATCCTGAACAGAAGAAAGAACTTGCATTTATATCAAACCCCATCATATCTACAGACAAAATCTTATCACAAATAAGTTTTTAAGAACAACATTATACAGGCAAACACAGTAGTCGATTGTATATAAATTCTTTGCCCAGCTCAAGGAAAGATCCTGAGCAGGATGAAGGAAGCGCTTCAAACTCACCCTGAAGGCTTACCTCAAGAAATGCAGTAAGAAGTCTTCCAACACCAGGTTAAAGTCCAACAGGTTTGTTTCTAATTACTAGCTTTCGGAGCACAGCTCCTTCCTCGGGTGAATTCCCTTAGAAACAAGAAAAATTATTATGGGGAATGAGGAAATGACAGAGACATAGACAAAGTCAACATGGTTTTATGAAAGGGAAATTGGGATTAATAAGTATTTTTACGAGCTCCCGCCGCGGCCCCCGAACCCTCCCAAAGCCCCAACTTTCTATAAGGAGGTCCCCAGGCCCCGCACCCCTCCACAGCCGGGCAGGGCACCCCTAGCCGTTGCGCATAAAATGCCAGCTCGGCACCCAGGCTTCGCCCCTGCCAGCGCCACCTCTGCACCCAGGTGCCACTGCCATGGTTCCAGGTTGGCAGTGCAAGGCCGGCAGTGCCAGAGTGCCATCCTGCACCAAGGCCATGCACCTGGGGGCCTCCAATCCTGTGGGAGATCCCCTCGAGTGCCTTTTCATCTGGTCCCCATTTGTGGAGACCATTACTGAATGGCGCTCACCCGAGGTCTCCAAGGCCAACAAATTTGTTTTTTGAGGATGCAACTAGTAGGTTAGAAAAAGGGAAACCAGTGGATGTCACACAAAGTTCACACACACAGTAAGGGGTCATTTAGTTGAGGTAATATATTAGCATGGATAGACGATTGTAAGCCAAGACAGTTGGTGAGGCTTGGTGTTCCACCTGCAACATGTGGTCAATCATGAATGCTGACAACATCCCTGACAATTACATCTGCGGGAAGTGTATCCAGCTGCACTTGCTGACTGAAGGAATGGATCAGTTTGAGCAGCAGCTTGGAGGTACTAAGAAGCAACCAAATGGTGGAAAGCGTCATAGATAGAAGTTATAGAGATGTGGTCACAACTCAAGGTGCAGGAAAATAGATGGAAGACCGCTAGATGGGGCAAGGGGTCAGTGCAGGAGTCCCCTGTGGCTGTGCCCTACTCTTAACAAGCATGCCCTTTTGGGTACTGATGAGGGGGATGGCCCATCAGGTGACAGCAGTAGCCAGTAGCAGCTGGCCCTGCTATACAGTGGAGGTGGGGGGCAAAGCATAATCGGGCAATGCTAATTGGTGATTCGATAGTCAGGGGCACAGATAGGCGCTTCCAGGATGGTGTGGTGCCTCCCCAGTGCCAGGATCTTGGATGTCTTTAAGTGGATACAGAACATCCTGAAACGGGAGGGCAAACAAGCCGATGTCATTGTCCACATCGGTAAGAATTACATGGGTAGGAAAAGCAGCAAGGACCTGCAAATATATTACAGGGAGTTGGGTAGTAAGCTAAAAAGCAGAACCTCAAGGGTAGTCATTTCAGGATTAATCCCCGTGTCATGTGCTAGTGAGGCTAGGAACAGAGAGATACTACAGTTGAATACGTGGCCAAAGAGCTGGTGTAGTGGGGAGGAGGACTTCAGATATTTGGATCGTTGGGATGTCTTTCAGGGAAGGTGGGACCTAAACAAGCAGGATGGGTTGCACCCACTGGAAGGGCACCAATATCCTGGCCGAGAGATTTGCTAATGTGGTTCAGGTGGGTTTAAACTAGTATGGCAGAGGATGGGAACCGGAGCAGCAGGCCAGCAAGTGTAGAGACTGGAGAAGAGCTTGAGACTAAGACCAATATAGCTAAAAGGGAGAGCAGGCAGAGGGAAGTCTCTGATCTCAATGGGTCTGGAGGTATGGAATGTGTTTGCTTCAACGCAAGGAGTACAACAGGTAAGATGGATGAACTGGGAACTTGGGGAATTATGATATTGTTGCTATTACAAAAACATGGTCAAAGGAGGGCCTGGACTGGCAACTTAACATTCCGGGATGTCGATGTTTTAGACGAGACAGAGGGGGCAGCAGAAATGGTGGGGAAGGTCGCAGAAAGGGTGGGAGAATTGCATTACTGGTTAGGGAACATATCACAGCTGTGATGAGGGAGGATATCTTGAAGGGATCTTACAATGAGGCATTATGGGTAGAGCTCATGAATAGGAAGGGTGCAGTGTATCTAAATTTGCTAAGAATACAAAGCTCTGTGGGAATGTAAACGATGAGGAAGACAAAGGCTGCAAATAGATATGAGCAGGCTAAGTGTGGAAAACAGGATGGTGGATGGAGTAGAATGTGGGGATGTTTGGAGTTATTCACTGAGAGGAGAAGAGCAGAATGTTTTTTATAAAGGCATGAAATTTGTAAATTTTCATGTTCAAAGGAACTTGGATGTACTAATACATGGAATGAAAAGTTACTCTGCAGGTGCAGCAAGCAATTAAGGAGGCAAAGTTACTCTGCTGGTGCAGCAAGCAATTAGGGAGGCAAGTGGCATCTTGACTTGTATTGCAAGAGCTTTGGAGTACAAGAATAAGCAGGAATTGGAACAAAAAACAGGGCTTTGGTGGGACCACATCTGGCAAACTGTACAATTTTGGTCGCTATATTTAGGGAAGGATATACTTGCATTGGAAGCAGGACAGTGAAGGTGTACCAGATTGGTTCCTGGGATGGGAAGGATGTTCTATAATGAGAGTAAATTGGGTCTATATTCTCTGGATTTTAAAAGTTATCTCATTTGAAACATAGAAAGATTCTGAAGGATATAAACAAAATACTACGGATGCTGGAAATCTGAAATTAAAAACAAAATGCTGGAAAAACTCAGCAGGTTGTGATTGCTCCATCGTTGAATACATTTCAGATTGAGATCGACAGATTTTTTTGTCCCTCAGAAAATCGAGGGCGATGTGGAGAGGGTGGGAAAGTGGAATTTAAGCCAAAGATTAGCTATGACCAATATTAGTATTGAATGGCTGAACAGTTTGATGGTCATCAGCTTACTCCTGCTCTATGCTCTATGGAATGGTACCAGGGATGCAAGACTCCAATTATGTGGAGAGATTAGAGAGGCTGGGATTGTTCTTACAGGCGAAAAGGTTAAGGGAAAATGTTCAAAATCATAGTTTTGATGGAGAAACTTTTTCCAGTGATAAGAGGACTCAAATGCATTTGTTTCAGGTAATTGGCAAAAGAACCCGACGTGACAAAGGGAAAGTTACTCAACAAGTTGTTCTCTAAAATCTACTATCTGAGGGTGTTGGGTGCAGGTTGAATAAAAACTTTCTTTGAGTAAAGATTGACTGGAAAATTTATAAGGTGAGGGAGAAGGAACAGGGACATGTCCCAAATTTGATAGTTCTTTCATAAAGCTGTAACAGATGATGGGGTAAATGGCCTCTTTCTGTGCTGTGTCCTTTTATGATTCTATTTGGATTGCTAGATATCCTCCATTCCTGTCTCATTTTCAACAAACTATTTGGAAACTGGGTCCGGCATGCCCTCGCTGGGTTCCATTTTAGTTCACTAGTTATGTTCCCACAAATGGGGCTGGATTCTCCGCCGTCGGGATGCTCTGTTTTGCCTGCAGCCCGGGGGTTTCCCGACGGCGTTGGGCTGCCCCACAATGGGAAACCCGGTGTACCGGAGCATCCCGCCGGCATGCTGAACCAGAAATCTGGTGCAGCGGGATGGAGAATCCAGCCCAGAGTTTCAAGTACCTGGCATGAAAAAAGACTTTCCTTGTTTGGTTTCACTGATGAGCCCAATTTGTAAATCAGTTTTCACTGGCAACTCTTTGGACTTACTCCAACTTTGCAAATTTACGGCTTGTTTCAAGTTGTATTTGGATGAACAAATTGTCACCTTGTCATTCTTTGTGCAATTGAGACAGCAAGTTTCCTCTATTATGTAAATACTTGCAGAAGCTCAATTTATTGCACTGAAATTTAAGCAGTGTCAGCTATTTATCTCCTTTGATGCAAGGACATGAAGGAAAATGGCGATTGAGTGGATAGCTGTGTTATTGGAGAAGTGCAATTATACTGCTTTCTATGGGGCAATTTAAGGGTCATTTCAACTATTCCACAACTACTGCTTTGGTATCTATTTCAGTCAGTTTCTAGTTAGCATGTACAAGACAGCCACAAGAAGCAGTCCTCATGTAGCTGAAACATTTAATTGCAGCACATAAAACTGGTTTAAAAGCTGAAGCATGGTTTTTGAGCCAAAACTACTATTTAGTAGTCTATGTTGTGAGGAAGATGAATGTAGATTACATACCTTATAAATATTCTTCACCGGATCTTGGGAGAATTTGGCAGTTTTTCGGGGTATAAATTGAACATGGGGAAGAGTGAGATGTTTGTGATCCAGGCAAGAGGGCAGGAGGAGAGACTGGGAGAGCTGCCGCTTAGAATGGTAGGGAAGAGATTTCGCTATCTGGGAATCCAGGTGGCTCGGAAATGGGAGGCACTGCATAAGCTTAATCTATCCCGGTTGGTAGAGCAAATGGAAGGGGACTTTAAGAGATGGGACATGCTCCCGTTATCACTGGCGGGGAGGGTAGAGACGGTGAAAATGATGGTCCTCCCCAGATTTCTGTTTGTCTTTCAGTGCCTCCCCATCTTCATCCCTAAGGCCTTTTTCAAGCGGGTGAACAAGATCATTTCGGGCTTTGCGTGGCCGAATAAAATGTTGTTGGAGCGTATTTGGGGGGAAGATGGGTTGGCGCTGCCGAACTTCTGCAACGACTACTGGGTGGCTAATATAGCCATGATTAGGAAGTGGGTAATGGGGGAACGGTCGGCATGGGAGCGGTTGGAGGCGGCGTCATGTAAAGGCACCAGTCTGGGAGCATTGGTAAAGGTACCTCTGCCGTTCTCGCCGGCCCGATACTCCACATGTCCGGTGGTAGTGGCGGCACTGAGGATCTGGGGGCAATGGAGGAGGTATAAGAAGGTGGAGGGTGCGTCGGTCTGGACCCCGATTTGTAACAACCACAGGTTTGCACCGGGCAGGCTGGATGGCGGGTTCCAAAGCTAGCAGAGGGCAGGAATTAGAAGGATGGGGGATCTATTTATAGACGGGAGCTTTCCCAGCTTGAAAGCTTTGGAGGATAAATTTAAACTGCCGCCAGGGAATGGTTTTAGATATTTGCAAGTGCGAGGCTTCCTGAGAAAGCAGGTACCGGCCTTTCCGCTGCAGCCGCCACGGGGGATACAAGATAGAGTAGTGTCCGGTATCTGTGGTGGGGGAGAGGAAAGTGTCTGATATCTACCAGGAGCTGTTGGAGGCGGAGGAAACCCCGGTGGAGGAGCTTAAGGGCAAGTGGGAGGACGAGCTAGGTGGAGAGTCAGAGGCCGGTCTATGGGCGGACGCCCTAAGCAGGGTTAATTCCTCCTCTTCATGTGCCAGGCTTAGCCTAATACAATTTAAGGTGGTCCACCGGGCACACATGATGGCGGTGAGGATGAGCAAGTTTTTCGGGGTAGAAGATAGATGTGTGAGGTGCGCGGGAACCCCAGCAAACCATGTCCACATGTTCTGAACATGCCCAAAGCTGAGAGGGTTTTGGCAGGGGTTTGCGAAGGCAATGTCCATGGTGCTGGGAACTCGGGTGGTGCCGAGTCCAGAGGTAGCGATCTTTGGAGTGTCAGAAGATCCGGGAGTTCAGGGAGTGAAAGAGGCCGATGTCCTGGCCTTTGCCTCCCTAGTAGCCCGGAGACGGATCCTTTTAATGTGGAGGGACTCGAAGCCCCCGAGTGTAGAGACCTGGGTTAGTGACATGGCTTGAGAAAATAAAGTTTGCCTTAAGAGGGTCAATGTTGGGGTTCTCTCGGAGGTGGCAGCCGTTCGTCGACTTTCTCGGAGAAAATTAAAATGTCGACAGAAACAGCACTCTGAAGGGGGGGGGGGGGTAGCAGGCGGATAGGTGTTAGATGGTTGAGGTGTGTGAAGAGTGGGTCAGGTGGGGAAATGTTTATTTTACCATGTCAGTGTTATTGTTTTTGTTACTGTTATAAAAATTTTGCAAATACCTGAATAAAAATATTTTTTTGAAAAATAAATAAATAAATATTCTTCACATATCTTTTGCCTCTGAAAAATCTTGTGGACCGTTTTTACGTTAAAGTTAATGTAGGTTTTCACAATTTTTAATATATATATATATGTTCCTTTGCTCTGTGGAGTCATATCCTTTGATAAAAGGCCTTTGTTCAAAAGGCTTATGACATCATATTTCAAAATAAATCTTTTGTTACTTTTGTGCACAAGTATGCCCTTAAACTTAATGTTTCTCTTATGCTGCCATATAATATTCAGCTGTACTATCATTTAAAACTTGAATGGACTCCATAACCTATTAGAAATCATCCCAAGTTTGCCTTTACTGACCTGGAGGTGCCCAGGTATCTTAATAATATTACTACTACATTTGTACTTCTGCATAAAAAGAGCTAATAATGATTGAAAAGCTCATTGATTTCTTTCCAATGACAAGACCGCAAACCATAATTTGTTGTAAAGTCCTGAGGTTGTGGAAGGTATGTTCACTCATTTAAAACTATGGTAAAGCTGGAGCTTATTTTCAAAGCAGAATGCTTGTATTGCTGACTTAGCATTGAAGCCAAAATTTTACTTCCGTAGTCTAATAGTACACTGATATTTGATTGGAATACAGGTAGGAGAACATGGAGCTAACTTGAGTGGAGGACAACGGCAGAGGATCAGTTTAGCACGTGCTCTGTACAGTGACAGGAGCATTTACGTCTTGGATGATCCACTCAGTGCATTGGATGCCCATGTCGGAAATCACATCTTTAACAATGCTATTAAAAAGCAGCTGAAGTGGAAAACTGTTCTCTTTATCACCCATCAGCTCCAGGTAATTTGCATCAAGGGTAAAGGAGCTGCTGATGTTTTAAAATGCCAAGATTCTTTGAAGCAGGCACACAAAATATGAATTAAAATTTCTTCTATTTCTTTTGATAAATGCAGGCTTAATCAGTATTATATATGCTCAAGTTATATTGTTACACAATTTATTTCTGATAATGTGTATGTCTAAATAATTAATCCTGTCAGTTTGAGATGAGATTGTTTTTGACACTACCGAGACATAGTTCCAAATAATTTTCTGCTTACCAGGCCATTCCGCATTCTAATCAGCGATAGTGAAGATAATATTTTGTTGCAATTGCAACTTGTATAGAACATAGAACATAGAAAATACAGCACAGAACAGGCCCTTCGGCCCACGATGTTGTGCCGAACCTTTGTCCTAGATTAATCATAGATTATCATTGAATTTACAGTGCAGAAGGAGGCCATTCGGCCCTTTGAGTCTGCACCGGCTCTTGGAAAGAGCACCCTACCCAAACTCAACACCTTCACCCAACACCAAGGGCAATTTGGACATTAAGGGCAATTTATCATTGGCCAATTCACCTAACCTGCACATCTTTGGATTGTGGGAGGAAACCGGAGCACCCGGAGGAAACCCACGCAGACACGGGGAGGACGTGCAGACTCCGCACAGTCAGTGACCCAAGCCGGAATCGAACCTGGGACCCTGGAGCTGTGAAGCAATTGTGCTATCCACAATGCTACCGTGCTGCCCTTGAGAACAAATAAATCTACACTATATCATTTAACCGTAATCCATGTACCTATCCAATAGCTGCTTGAAGGTCCCTAATGTTTCCGACTCAACTACTTCCACAGGCAGTGCATTCCATGCCCCCACTACTCTCTGGGTAAAGAACCTACCTCTGATATCCCTCCTATATCTTCCACCTTTCACCTTAAATTTATGTCCCCTTGTAATGGTTTGTTCCACCCGGGGAAAAAGTCTCTGACTGTCTACTCTATCTATTCCCCTGATCATCTTATAAACCTCTATCAAGTCGCCCCTCATCCTTCTCCGTTCTAATGAGAAAAGGCCTAGCACCCTCAACCTTTCCTCGTAAGACCTACTCTCCATTCCAGGCAACATCCTGGTAAATCTTCTTTGCACCTTTTCCAAAGCTTCCACATCCTTCCTAAAATGAGGCGACCAGAACTGTACACAGTACTCCAAATGTGGCCTTACCAAAGTTTTGTACAGCTGCATCATCACCTCACGGCTCTTAAATTCAATCCCTCTGTTAATGAACGCGAGCACACCATAGGCCTTCTTCACAGCTCTATCCACTTGAGTGGCAACTTTCAAAGATGTATGAACATAGACCCCAAGATCTCTCTGCTCCTCCACATTGCCAAGAACTCTACCGTTAACCCTGTATTCCGCATTCATATTTGTCCTTCCAAAATGGACAACCTCATAAATTTCAATGTTTGTGGAAGGAGCTGATATTTGTAGATCATGTTTTTATGTAAATTGTTATTGATTATTGTATAAATTTTGTGTAACAGAACTTGGATTTTCCCTTTAAGTTGAGAGTTGGAAAGGATAGCCATGATAAACCTTGTTATGATCCCAGCTGATGTTACGACTGGACAGTCAGGTCCCAGAGCGAAACTCCTTCTCAGTAGATTGTAACATTTTTTTTGTTTAGAGATGTGGATGAACAGTCACGGGACTTATGGTTAACTTTTAACAAAAGAATAAAACATTTATTAAACAAGAAAATATTAACTATAATGCAATACCTCTTCACCCCACTGAGAAGTTTACAGATGTACACAGATTTGTATGGATAACACAAGTTACAAAATGTATCTCGTGCTCTAATTTTCTCAATAAATATACAGTCCATATAAACCAACAAGTCAATTGTGGTCAGACACACCACACTCTGAAACCAAGTAACAAATGCCACTCAATACAACCTCTGTGGACTTCTCATCAATATTAAGATATCACCAATCTTTTGATTTACCTCGAATGTCTGGCTTCTCATCTAACCGACTTTACATCTGGTTCCTGCAGATTTCTCTTCAACGCCAAGCTCTTTCTCTGCTTTTTACTTGAATTCTATGATTCTTTAACTTAACTGTCTTCCTGAGACATTCCTTTTGTCCCTCACTCTCTTGTTTTTGGACTTTCTTTTGTTCTTTTGCAAAGTCTACTTTCTGCAGCTCTCTGATCTTGTCCAGCTTCTGGTTCCAGCATAAAATAAATTCTGTCCCTGGTTACTAAGCAATAAGCAATAATCGAGTTTTCATTTAAGCCCTATTTGTTTTCACATTGTAAACTCTCATTGTCATGCATGCATCTAAGCCAAACTGAAGTAATTGACCCTTTCAAATGCAGAAACACAAAATTAAGCTTACTTAAAGCTATTCCTAATACCCGCAAATACATAATTTTAAACTAATTTTTCCTGACACTTGCTATGTGCCAAAATACTCAATTGGGAACCTCTTGTAGAAAGTGTGATATTGGAAGGATATGTTAGTGCAGAGATTTTATCTGCTGCTTCAAATTAATTCATTTGAGAGGGAATATCACCTGGTTGGAATGCACCAAGAAATTAACCTCTTATTTAGTTAGATAAAGTATTTTGTTTATCTAGACACATTAGTTTCACTTTGAGCAACTTGAATACTTGAATAATTGAATGATTAAGTGCATCGGTATTTATGCATTTTGATCAGGAAAAATCAGAGATAACTTAACTCATATGTGACTAATTCTTGAACCAGTAATTGTCAGATTAATAATAATCGCTTATTGTCACAAGTAGGCTTCAATGAAGTTACTGTGAAAAGCCCCTAGTCGCCACAATCTGGCGCCTGTTCGGGAGGCTGGTACGGGAATTGAACCTGTGCTGCTACTACCGTGTTCTGCATTATAAGCCAGCTATTTAGCCAAGTGTGCTAAACCAGCTCCTGCATTCTGTTTGATATCATTTTTAGTGTGATGACTTACTCTTAGAGCAATCTGTGTGCCAGGTATTGCAATCTTGCCTTTGCAGCCCAGAGTGAAAGAAACTTCAATATTATAAGCTGCCTTGAAATAAGAGTCTTCAGGGTGGCTTTTCAGCTTTGGAATTGCATTTAGTACTTTCCAGTTAGTATATGGAGATTGGTTGAAAAAAAAAACAAGGAACATTGGGAGATATAACAGACCAGAGGAATTATTTTAAATCTTTTCAGAGTTGCCTCCTGATATAAGAACATAAGAACTAGGAGCAAGGGTAGGCCATATGGCCCTTCGAGCTTGCTCCGCCATTCAATGGGATCATGGCTCATCTTTTGTGGACTCAGCTCCACTTTCCCTTCCGAACAGTTGCCTCCTGATATAAGAACTAGGGGCAGGAGTTCGCCATATGGCCCTTCGAGCTTGCTCCGCCATTCAATGGGATCATGGCTCATCTTTTGTGGACTCAGCTCCACTTTCCCTTCCGAACACCATAACCCTTTGTTTCTTTGTTCTTCAAAGAACTATCCATCTTTATCTTGAAAACATTCAATGAAGGAGCCTCAACTGCTTCACTGGGCAGGGAATTGCATAGATTCACAGAAGAAGATTCACAGTGAAGAGGTTCCTCCTAAGCTCAGTCCTAAATCTACTTCACCTTATTTTGAGGCTATGCCCCCGAGTTCTGCTTTCACCCGCCAGTGGAAGAAACCTTCCCGCACCTATCCTATCTATTCCCTTCATAATTTTATATGTTTCTATAAGATCCCCCCGCAGCCTTCTAAATTCCAACGAGTACAGTCCCAGTCTACTCAACCGCTCCTCGTAATCCAACCCCCTCAACTCTGGGATTAACCTAGTGAATCTTCTCTGCACACCCTCCAGCGCCAGTATGTCCTTTCTCAGGTAAGGAGGCCAAAACTGAACACAATACTCCAGGTGTGGCTTCACTAACACTGTATGCAGTTGCAGCATAACCTCCCTAGTCTTAAACTCCATTCCTCTAGCAATGAAGGAAAAAACTCCATTTGCCTTCTTAATCACCTGTTGCACCTGTAAACCAACTTTTTGCAACTCATGCACTAGGACACCCAGGTCCCTCTGCACAGCAGCATGTGTTAATATTTTATCATTTAGATAATCTCTTTTGCTGTTATTCTTACCAAAATGGATAACCTCACATTTGTCAACATTGCATTCCATCTGCCAGACCCTAGCCCATTCACTTAGCCTATCCAAATCCCTCTGCAGACTTCCAGTATCCTCTGCACTTTTTGCTTCACCACTCATCTTAGTGTCATCTGAAAACTTGGACACATTGCACTTGGTCCCCAACTCCAAATCAATTGCGAACAATTGTGGGCCCAACACTGATCCCTGAAGGACACCACTAACTACTGATTGCCAACCAGAGAAACATCCAGTAATCCCCACTCTTTGCTTTCTATTAATTAACCAATCCTCTATCCATGCTACTACTTTACCCATAACGCCATGCATCCTTATCTTATGCAGCAAATTTTTATGTGGCACGTTGTCAAAAGCTTTCTGGAAATTCAGATAAACCACATCCATTGGCTCCCGTTATCTACTGCACTGGTAATGTCCTCAAAAAATTTCACTAAATTAGTTAGGCACGACCTGCCCTTAATGAACCCATGCTGCATCTGTCCAATGGGACAATTTCCATCCAGATGCCTCACTATTTCTTCCTTGATGATAGATTCCAGTATCTTCCCTACTACCGAAGTTAAGCTAACTGGCCTATAATTACCCGCATTCTGCCTATCTCCTTTTTTAAACCGTGGTGTCACGTTTGCTATTTTCCAATCCGCCGGGACCACTCCAGAGTCTAGTGAATTTTTGTAAATTATTACGAGTGCATTTGCAATTTCCCTAGTCATCTCTTTTAGAACCCTGGTATGCATTCCATCAGGGCCAGGAGACTTGTCTACCTTTAGCACCATTAGCTTGCCCATCACTACCTCCTTAGTGATAACAATCGTCTCAAGGTCCTCACCTGTCATAGCCTTATTTCCATCAGTCACTGGCATGTTATTTGTGTCTTCCCCTGTGAAGACCAACCCAAAAAATCTGTTCAGTTGCTCAGCCATTTCCTCATCTCACGTTATTAAATCTCCCTTCTCATCTTCCAAAGGACCAATATTTACCTTAGCCACTCTTTTTTTGTTTCATATATTTGTAGAAACTTTTATATTCTGAGCAAGTTTACTCTGATAATCTATTTTACTCTTTATAGCTTTTTTAGTAGCTTTCTGTTGCCACCTAAAGATTTCCCAATCCTCTAGTCTTCCACTAATCTTTGCCACTTTGTATTATTATTGGCCAGGGTTTAGAGAACACCAAAGTATATGATGGAGTTCACCTGATCTACAATTTTGAATCGATTTTGGTTATGGGGAGCACAAGGGCCCACTTTACAGATGTGATGCAACAGAGATCTAAAGTATTTTAAAAAACAAAACAATGTTTATTCTATGAATCCCGTTACCATTTTCTAAACACACAGTAAACACCTTATCAACTACCAACACTGATAACCCCCCAAAAAGATACAGTACTCTCTAGGTAACCCTTAGTAACTTTCCTAACAACATCCATAAGTCAAAAAAAGCCTTTTTAACAAAGACAGTAGGTTTGCATTCTTTACAGAAACAGGTATTACTTTGAAATCATCAAATGATCTGGAAACATTTTTTAGCATGAAGAGAGAGAGGCCAAAATACATTTGCTTGGTTTGAATGCAGCTCTCCAACTGAAAGCGAAACTAAAGCACAGAGCCAAAAGAGCTTCCAGCTCAGAACGAAAGTAAAAAGCAGAATCACATTCTAGCTCCACCCACACAATGACATCACTGCAGCCATTTGATGAAAGACACTTTTCTTAAAGGGACTCTCACACGACAGTATGCATTTTCCTTCAATTTGATACTCTACCTTATTTCCTTAGATATCCACGGTCTCTTTTCCCTCTTTCTACAGTCCTTCCTTTTTGTTGGTATAAACTTTTGCTGAGCACTGTGAAAAATCGCTTGAAAGGTTCTCCACTGTTCCTCAACTGTTTCACCATAAAGTCTTTGCTCCCAGTCTACCTGGGCTCAACTCTCTTCTAATCAAAATGTGTTCATCAATTTCATTGCTAATTCGTTTTAGTTTTATTGTCACATAACTTTAATTGCTGCTTATTCTTGGTAAGTACTAGTCGGCTTGCTTTTTTTAATAGAATTTACAGTGTTTGAAATCAGGCTGACTGCCAGGAGTGCAATTATTTTCTTTTAATCTGAGTGTCACAAGCAAATTAAACATTCATGAAGTGGTCAAAATTGATTGAAAGAATGAAGATGACTCAGGAAAGCGATCTACTACTCTCAATTTTTAAGTTGATGATTAACCGTTAAATTCACAAAAAGTTGAATTAAATGAGGAAAAAATGTTTTTTTGGGGGGGAAATAAAACCGTTTGTTATCGTGATGGACAAGATAAAGCAGGAGAGCAGAAAATTAGGGCAACTTGTAGTTGCAGGGGTAAATGCACCAATCTTGCAAGCTGGCAAGTTACTTTGTTTTTCAGTTTAGCATTATTTACAGATAATTTGTCTATTGCTAAGAGGTGAGAGGAATTTATTTCATTTAGCATAGTGTTTGTTGACCAGTACCATAATTTTCATTTGGTCTTAACCAATAAAATATAATTTTGAAACAACATGGCATGACATTGTGCGTGAGTTGTAAAAATGCATAAAGGAATTAATTTAATCTCTGTCTAATTTGAGCAGTATTTGGTGGACTGTGATGAGGTGCTGTTGATGAAGGATGGCTGTATAACTGAGAGAGGGTCTCATGAAGAATTAATGATCTTGAATGGTGATTATGCAGCAATGTTCAACAATCTACAGCTGGGAGACACTCCACATGTTGAGGTAATTTTATATATCAAATAAATACAAGTTAAGTGTATTCGGTGTATACGACATTTGCATTTTGATCTATTGTGATCTCTTAAAATGGTGCGTGGTCTTCAGATTCCAGATACTGTGCTGATAGAAGGTGTTGTGATCTTAACTTGTACACCTTGTATTATACACCTTAACTTGTATTTGGGTATAATGGGGCAGCACATAATGGTACAATGTATCCCATTCAGGAAACAAATTATTGACGGGGGCACTCAAGATATGTGTAAGAGTAAAGAATAAACTTCCAAAACAGAAAGATTATCAGCAAACATTTAAAAATGGAATTTAGGACTGTATTTTGGTAGGTTAAAGAATGCCACTGGTCATCAGAAATGTAATAGTGTAGAAGGATTCAAGGAGGTGGAAGGAATCATTTTGTTTAAATCTGTGATTTTTTTCTTATAAATTTGGAACACCCAATAATTTTTTTCTCCAATTAAGGGGCAATTTTAGCGTGGCTAATCCACCTAACCTGCGCATCTTTGGGTTGTGGGGGTGAAACCCACGCAGACCTCTGATTTAAATGGTACCAGTTGCATTTAACAACATGGTAACCGATCAGAAAACAAGATCACACCTTTATGGATAAATGCAAAGACTGAGGCACCTCCAGTGCTACCGTTTGGACCCCCATACTTGTAGTTCTATCTTTCTATCCCTGCTTCTGAATGGCGGTCTCCTTTGCTGTTATCATTCTATACTATAAGACATAGGAGCGGAAGTAAGGCCATTCGGCCCATCGAGTCCACTCCACCATTCAATCATGGCTGATTTCAACTCCATTTACCCGCTCTCTCTCCATAGCCCTTAATTCCTCGAGAAATCAAGAATTTATCAACTTCTGTCTTAAAGACACTCAACGTCCCGGCCTCCACCGCCCTCTGTGGCAATGAATTCCACAAACCCACCACTCTGGCTGAAGAAATTTCTCCTCATCTCTGTTCTAAAGTGACTCCCTTTTATTCTAAGGCTGTGCCCCCGGGTCCTAGTCTCCCCTGCTAATGGAAACAACTTCCCTACATCCACCCTATCTCAGCCATTCATTATCTTGTAAGTTTCTATTAGATCTCCCCTCAACCTCCTAAACTCCAATGAATATAATCCCAGGATCCTCAGACGTTCATCGTATGTTAGGCCTACCATTCCTGGGATCATCCGTGTGAATCTCCGCTGGACCCGCTCCAGTGCCAGTATGTCCTTCCTGAGGTGTGGGGCCCAAAATTGCTCACAGTATTCTAAATGGAGCCTAACTAGTGCTTTATAAAGCTTCAGAAGTACATCCCTGCTTTTATATTCCAAGCCTCTTGAGATAAATGACAACATTGCATTTGCTTTCTTAATTACGGACTCAACCTGCAAGTTTACCTTTAGAGAATCCTGGACTAGGACTCCCAAGTCCCTTTGCACTTCAGCATTATGAATTTTGTCACCGTTTAGAAAATAGTCCATGCCTCTATTCTTTTTTCCAAAGTGCAAGACCTCGCACTTGTCCACGTTGAATTTCATCAGCCATTTCTTGGACCACTCTCCTAAATGTCTAAATCTTTCTGCAGCCTCCCCACCTCCTCAATACTACCTGCCCCACCACCTATCTTTGTATCATCGGCAAACTTAGCCAGAATGCCCCCAGTCCCGTCATCTAGATCGTTAATATATAAAGAGAACAGCTGTGGCCCCAACACTGAACCCTGCGGGACACCACTCGTCACCGGTTGCCATTCTGAAAAATAACCTTTTATCCAAACTCTCTGCCTTCTGCTTGACAGCCAATCATCAATCCATGTTAGTACCTTGCCTCGAATACCATGGGCCCTTATTTTACTCAGCAGTCTCCTGTGAGACACCTTATCAAAGGCCTTTTGGAAGTCAAGATAGATAACATCCATTGGCTCTCCTTGGTCTAACCTATTTGTTATCTCTTCAAAGAACTCAGGTTTGTCAGGCACGACCTCCCCTTACTAAATTCATGCTGACGTGTCCTAATTTGACCCTGCACTTCCAAGAATTTAGAAATCTCATCCTTAACGATGGATTCTAGAATCTTGCCAACAACCGAGGTTAGGCTAATTGGCCTATAATTTTCCATCTTTTTTCTTGTTCCCTTCTTGAACAGGGGGGTTACAGCAGCGATTTTCCAGTCCTCTGGGACTTTCCCTGACTCCAGTGACTTTTGAAAGATCATAACTAACGCCTCCACTATTTCTTCAGCTATCTCCTTTAGAACTCTCGGATGTAGCCCACCTGGGCCCGGAGATTTATCAATTTTTA
Organism: Scyliorhinus torazame; assembly: GCF_047496885.1. Taxonomy (NCBI): domain Eukaryota; kingdom Metazoa; phylum Chordata; class Chondrichthyes; order Carcharhiniformes; family Scyliorhinidae; genus Scyliorhinus; species Scyliorhinus torazame. The sequence continues at coordinate 52,377,374 of NC_092720.1, read as the reverse complement.
GACCTCTTAGTTTCTCTAGCACTTTCTCCTTTGTGATGGCTACCATATTCAACTCTTTCCCCCTGACTCTCCTGAATTGTTGGGATATTACTCATGTCTTCTACTGTGAAGACTGACGCAAAGTACTTATTTAGTTCCTCAGCTATTTCCTTGTCTCCCATCACTAGATTACCAGCGTCATTTTGGAGCGGCCCAATGTCTACTTTTGCCTCCCGTTTGTTTTTAATGTATTTAAAGAAACTTTTACTATCATTCCTAATGTTACTGGCTAGCCTACCTTCAAATTTGATCCTCTCTTTCCTTATCTCTCTCTTTGTTACCCTCTGTTTGTTTTTGTAGCCTTCCCAATCTTCTGACTTCCCACTATTTGCCACATTATAGGCTTTCTCTTTTGCTTTGATGCATTCCCTGACTTCCTTTGTCAGCCATGGCTGCCTAATGCCCCCCTCTGATAACCTTTCTTTTCTTTGGGATGAACCTCTGTACTGTGTCCTCAATTACTCCCAGAAACTCCTGCCATTGCTGTTCTACTGTCTTTCCCACTAGGCTCTGCTCCCAGTCGATGTTCGTCAGTTCCTCCCTCATGCCCCTGAAGTTACCTTTATTTAACTGTAACACCTTTACATCTGATTCTACCTTCTTTCTTTCAAATTGCAGACTGAATTCGACCATATTCTGATCACTGCCTCCTAAGTGTTCCCTTACTTTAGATCTTTTATCAAGTCTGGCTCATTACATAACACTAAGTCGAGAATGGCCTGTTCCCTCGTGAGCTCCATCACAAACTGTTCCAAAAAGCCCTCCTGTAAACATTCAATGAATTCCCTTTCTTTGGGTCCACTGGCAACATTTATTTACCCAGTCCACCTGCATATTGAAGTCCCCCCATGATCACTGTGACCTTGCCTTTCTGACATGCTGATGCGCTAAGCGTCAAGAACCACAAAGACATGTGAGACTTTAACTCTGGCTTTAATATACTACATGGGAGGCTTACCCGACACAGATGACCCCAGACAGAATGGGGCCGGTCCCAGAAGAGGGTTCTTATACTAACTCCCGGGGGAGTGGCTAAGGCGGTGCTCTCCGTGGCCAGGTCGGGTTACCTACCAGTGACCGAACGTCTGCAGAGCTACAGTACAATACACAGTATTACAGGGCCACGTTACACACATATTATATACTATGTACAGTGGTAGGGAAGTACAGTGGTGTATCACCACACATGCCCTTTCTATTTCGTGGTGCATATTGTGCCCCTGGTCCTGATGTTAGGAGGCCTGTACATAACTCCTGTTGCTGATTTTCTCCTTGGTTCAATTGCTGTGTTTTATTACCTTTGTTCTCGAGTCGCCAGATATCTTTATGATACCGCTACGAGGTTCAAGTCCGAGTAATGATCAATAACCCAATACACCAATTAGTAAGATTTAAATCAAAGCACATTTATTATACACAGTAATCGCTACTCATGCACAAATTCTACGTCTAAGCTACTTCTACAACTAACAGGCCTATACTTAACTTCGGATTGGCCCACCAGGTCAGGGGAACCTTTCGTTCGGGTTCTGAGTCTGCGGGATTCGAAGTTGATACAGATTGGTAGCTAGGAGCGCCTACCTCATAGCGAGCGTTGAATTAAGACTTACGGGCTTCGGTGATCACTGGAGTCACTGCACCGGTCACGGTCAATGTTGGTTCGTGTTGCTGGGTGACCCGGGCAGGACGCAGAGGTGAAGAAGAGAAGAGAGCGATTTGAACTTGGGGCTCAATTCTTATAGTCCCCAGGGGCTTCCCGCCTTTCGGGGCGGACCCTGTACTTGGTCTCAAGTGATTGGACTTTGTCCCAATCGCTTGGTTCAATTTTCTCCAATACTGGAGCGGTTCCCTGATCAATGGGCGGTCTAGAGGCGCTCGTTCACCTCCTTTGTGTTGGCTCCTGCTGGCGCCGAGGAGTCTGGCTTTGCTTTGTGTGTCCAAAATGTTACTTATTGTTCCCGGGGATTGCTCATTAGTATGCAGATGGCCGCTGGTATCGATGTTGTCTGGTTTTTGCAGCGGTAAATACACAGCAAACCTGCAGCCGCTGGGTTCTGTCTTGTTGGCTGACTTTCCTATCAGCCTTTGCCGTTCGCCATTTTAAATCGGGAGTTGGCCAATTTAGGTGGCTACACTCCCATTATGGTTTTTTTGCCTTTGTGGTTCCTCAACTCTGCCCACACAGACTCCACATCATCTGACCCTATGTCGTTTAGTGCTATTGATTTAATTTCATTCCTAATTAACAAGGCAACCCCGCCCCCTCTGCCCACCTCTCTCTCTTTTCGATAGGTTGTGAGTCCCTGGATGTTTAAATGCCAGTCCTGAACCCCCTGCAATCACGTCTCTGTGATGCCTACCACATCATACCTGCCAGTCACAATCTGGGCCACAAGCTCATCTACCTTGTTCCATACACTGCGCGCATTTAAATATAGCACCTTTAATTCTCTATTGACTGTCACTTTTTGTTTTCTTAGTGTGGTGGACCTTGGTTTACTGAGCCTTTCCATACACTGTGTCATATTTTGTGAGATGGGGACTATCGTAACCTCTCCTGAGTTCTGTCTTTTCATGCTTTTTTGTATTCCTAAGCAGCTACGCTTCCCACTGCTTACTTCACCTCTTGATTCCCTGACTTCCCCCCCCCCCCCCCCCCCCCCCCCCCCCCCCCCCCCCCAATCTCTAGTTTAAAGTCCTATTGACCACCCTATTTACTCTTTTCGCCAGAACACTGGTCCCGGCTCGGTTCAGGTGGAGACCATCCCAACGGTATAGGTCCCCCCTGTCCCAAAACTGATGCCAGTGTCCCATGAAAAGGAACCCCTCTTTCCCACACCACTCTTTCAGCCACGTGTTAACTTACCTTATTCTTGCCTCCCTATGCCAATTTGCACGTGGCTCGGGCAGTAATCTGGAGATTATGACCCTTGAGGACCTGTTTTTGAATTTGAATCCTAGCTCTTTATAATCTCTAAACAGGTCCTCTTTCCTAGACTTGCCTATAAGAATTGAAATGGGTGAAGATGAGACTTCATCTCATCAAATCTGAGCGAGCTTTGTTGAGCTGCTGATGTGTTTGTTTGTATCTGCCAGCTCTTGCATGTTGCAGCCACAAGACATCACCTGCCCTGACATACTGTGACTTAGTCCACTGTCCTAAATTAACCCTATTTGTGTTTTTAAATCTAAATCAAACAGCACCTCTTATTCACGCCTCTTGAGATTTCACACATAACAAATTCCGACATTTGCAAAATTCCCTGACAACATGGTGAAATCTGTACTCGGGTGAAGCTGCGCTGTGCTAATATTATTAATTCACTAGTTGTTTCACTTACCAGATTGTAATTTTCATCCTTTTGTCTGTCTTGGCTGTTTCCTCCCCCTTATCATTCTTTTTTCTTGCTGCACCATCTTCAGTTTCCTTCACTATTCACATTTCCCAATCCACCTCTATCACCTCTTCACACGAACTCCTCCTGTGCTATTTATTTAATTGTTTTCAAACCTATATACTGGAATCTGGCTTAATTTCCTGGGAGAAACACAATGGGAGTATTAAAAATACGAAGAAAAGTCAATAGCTGAGGGATAGAAGACAATATCTGGTGTTCTTTATTCAGCCTTCACATATGGAGAAAAGCGCATTCCAGTATATTTGGATTACATAGATCCAAAAGCCTGATTTTGTGTAGTTTAAAAAAAAACTATGAGCTGATTATGTCTATTTTACATCAGAGAAATTTAAAGTAACTAAACTTGCTTTTCTCTAAAATAAAGATAGATAGTACTGGAAATACTCCTAAGTCTGGCAGCATCTGTGGAGAGAGAAACATTTCCAATTGATGACTTTTCATCAGAATTGGAAAAAGAGATGTAACTGGTTTAAGTAAGTACAGAGACAGAGAAAGTGAAGGAGGTGGAAATGTTGCTAACTTTTGGTTGGTTCTTAATTTGGCTCTATTTAATCACGTTTGCTCAAGAGTCGCCAGGTATCTTTCGACACCGCCACACGGTGCCGAACCGAATACTGATCAATGACTCGATACACCAGTTAGTAAGTACAAAAGCAATGCTCATTTATTTACACACAGTCAAATCTACTCATACATAAACTCTACAAAACTAAACTATCACTAAGGCCTATACTTCGCTTCGGGTGCTCACTCAGTCAGAGGAACAATGGCCGTTCCTCGGTTCTGAGGCTGCTGGGTTGAGCTGTTTACAGGGTAGCAACTAGGAGCGTCTATCTCGTAGCGTGCGTTGACTTGGAACTTACTTGGTCTGCTGTAGCTGCTAGACTGGTTTCTCTCTTCGCTGAGAGCCAAAGCCAAAGGAGAGCGTTCTCCCTTGGGGGATACCTTTTATACTCAAAAGGGCTTCGCGCTCTTTTGGGCGGGCCTTGAACTTGGCCTCAACTAATTGGATCTTTCCCAATCATCGTATCGATTTTCCTCCAATAGAGGGGTTGTTCCCTGATTGCTGGGCGTGTCCTGTGACTGTCAGTCAGCTTTGTCTTCGCTTCTCCTGGCACCGGGGAGTCTGTCCTAACAGTGTGTATCTCAGTGTTTCCCTTTTGTCCCCGGAGATGGCTCATTAGTATGTAAATCGTTTGGTAGTTTCTGTCCTGTCTGAGCGTTTAAGGTTCTAATCAACAGACAGGGCTTGCACCTGCTTGTTTCTTAGCATTGTCCAATTTTCCCTGCAGTCTTTGCAAGTGTCCATTTTGTAATCGGGATGTGGCCATCCCAGATGGCTGGAGTATAAAAGAGATTAAATGACAAAAAGGATAGTACTGAGAGGCAAACGGAAATGCTAATAGGACAAGTGAAAAAGCAAAAAATGGATTTGGAGAAAGTGTAAGTAGAATAACCAACATAGTCACAAACAGCTTCCATGCAAAACAAAATGTGGCACAAATGACTTGTAGTTGATGATCTCAATGTTGAGTTCAGAAGACTGTAAAATGCCTAGTTGGATAATGGTCCTTGAGCTTGCTTTGAGTTTTTTGCAATAATATAGGAGGACAGGACAGAAAGATAACAATAGAATGTGGCAGATAATTAAAATGACAGGTGATTGACTGTAAGCTTGGGGTCACATTTACAAACTGAATACAGGTATTCTGTAAAGCTCTCACCCAGCCTGCATCCAGCCATCCCAATGTAGAAGAGATCACAATGTGAGTAGTTGTACCCTAAATTGAAAGAAATAAATCGTTGTTTAACCTGGAAGGAGTATTTGGGGCGTTGGACAGTTGGAAGGAAGGTTCTTTTGCATATTATAGGGGTTATTCTTAAGTCATGTCTATGGCTGAATGAGGTTCTTTTAGGCTTTTTTAAATTCGGAAGCTAAGGTTGAAAAGAATAAGAAAGGCTTTGCAAATCAAGAAATAATGTAGGTGATCTCAAGTTGAGACGCTAAAAGCCTGAAAATTGCAAAATGGAAAACTGAAGTCACCATGGGGTCCCTGGGAAGGAATGTGTTACCGAGTGGGGAAACTTGCAATGTAGCATGAAATAGTCTGAGCTCAAAAAGGACGAGAAAACAGAGCTTTAGAGTAGCAATTACCATAATATCTATTGAAATATATAACTTCATCTTAGCAGGAATGGAAAGATGAGGAAGAGTAGAATAACATATTTAGCAGTAAGCACGAGGTTGCTTTTGAGATGATTAGCCCTTCCACGTTTTTGAACAAAGATTCCTGGAAAGCTATTTTTGGTACAGGAACAGTGTCGAGCCTTGGGCAGATTTGAGCATTGTAGAAACATTTTGAAAATGTTTTTCTTGGTATTTCAAATAAGGGTTACAAAGTAAACAAGAAAAAATAAAGAAAATAAAATGGGTTTCACCTATAAAGTATTGTACAATGACATAGGTTTGAACGGCCAGCCTCGGGCCCCTCCTTGGCACCATAACCTTGACTGGGGTTCTAATGCTGGATAGTATTTACATTTGTTGAAAAATTTATTTTTGAATGAAAACCAAGTTTGTGACACTAAATAGAAAACTGAGTTTGGAGGTGGCAGTTGAGAAGATAGGGAAGCTTGTGATCCCAAGAATATCAATAGAAGGACTGATCTTCAATAATGGCTTATCTTCAGCGTTTGGTTTCAAATTCCACACTGAATCTTTGTAGATCATAATCTGGGCGGCAACGGTAACACAGTGATATTGCTCCACAGCGCCAGGGTCCCAGGCTCGATTCCTGGCTTGGGTCTGCATGTTCTCCCTGTGTCTGCGTGGGTTTCCTCTGGGTGCTCCGGATTCCTCCCACAAGTCCTGAAAGATGTGCTGTTAGGTAATTTGGACATCCTGAATTCTCCCTCTGTGTATCCGAACAGGCACTGGAGTGTGGTGACGAGGAGATGTTCACATAACGTCATTTCAGTGTTAATGTAAGCCTACTTGTGAGAATAATAAAGATTATTAGAGTATTATTAATCTTTATTATCGTCACAAGTAGGCTTACATTAACACTGCAATGAAGTTACTGTGAAAATCCCCTAGTCGCCACACTCCGGCGCATGTTCGGGTACACTGAGGCAGAATTCCGAATGTCCAATTCATCTAACAAGGACGACTTTTGTGGGAGGAAACTGGAGCAGCCAGAGGAAATCCACGCAGATATGGGAGAACGTACTTGCCCAGTGATAAACTGTTGTATTCTAAAATCACAACTTTGCCAGTTTGAAGACATCATTATTTTAATTGTCTCAGGAAATCTTGCTGTTGAGGTATAAAATAAAACTATTAAAAGGAGTTGTGATTTAGTTGATGCGAACAGAGCATGTGTCTTTTATATAGATGGGTTGGATGATTCTTGTAATCCAGGTAATTTGCTTGAGAGAGAAATTAGTAAATTCACTATCTGAAGTTGGCCATCAGTGTCTTTATTTGACATGTCAATGAGCTAATTATACTTATGCAAGATCAATCAATGCTAAGACAAAATTCCCATAGCAACGTTTCACCTACTCTAAAAAAATTAAAAAAATTCTGACAAATAAAGTCAAGTACTTGCAGCCAATTGAGCTTAATGTTCATAGGTTAAACTAACAAATATCTTTGGTCATAGTTTTAGGTTAAGAGGTAGCAGATTTAAAACCGAGATGAGGAGAAATTACTTCTCTCAAAGGGTCTTGAATCTATGAAATTCATAACCCCAGAGTGCAGTGGATGACTGGACATAGAGTAAATTTAAGGAGGAGAGAGACATTTTTAATTAGTAATGGGTTGAAGAGTTATGGAGAATGGGAAGGAAAGTGGAGTTGAGGCTGAGAGGACATCAGCCATGATCATCTTGAATGCCGGAGCTGGCTCGAGGGGCTGAATTACCTGCACCTAGTTTTTTGTGTTCTTATGTTACATCTTATTCACATGAAATGGTAAAAATGCATCTATATGTCCAATTGTTCAAGTTATACTATTGATTTGACATGGCCAAAGATGATACCGCTTCTTCATACAATGTTTTCCACATATTCAGACTTCTCTCTCTTCCTTGATCACCAAGCCATTTTAATTATCTTTGGACCAGTCACTGGCAACCATGTATGGTTTCTTTTGAGTCTAAGCAGCATGTGCTATCTCCTTGGTGAGGCTCATGTAATGATATGTAGACAGACATGTAACTGAAGGGTTAATCACAACACCTAGCTGTGGCATGACCACTAGAGGGCATTACAAGACCCACTATATAATAAGAGCTCCCAGAGGCTCTCTCTCTTTCCAGCAGGAGTTACCAGTGAACAGCAGTGCAGCAGAGAGTATCCCACGTGTTGCTTAGATACAGTTTGTACAGTTAGTTATCCTTGCTTTATTGCTTGAGTTAGTTGAGTAGAGTGTCAAACTCATTCATTTGTTTTATCATTACTTAATAAATTCTTTCAGTTTACTTTGAAGACTCGAGTGTTCTTCAACATCATCTACAGTTAGTAACGACTTATATTATTTAAACCCAGTACTATAACATGCTACCAGGAGTAGCAATATAATATAACAGCTCACTCAGCAATTTAGCAGAGAAAACAAATGCATGGAGTTGTTCTTGAAACTACATATTAGCCTTTTTCTATCAATGCCAAGATCAAGAAGTGCTTGGACGCCTATTGCTAATAAGCCAGCATAAAAGTGCAAGTCCGTAAGTCCTACCATCAGTCTTTTGCACCACTTTGGATACCGTTGTTTGTTGCGAAGATTGAATCAGAAAAGATGTTAGATAACTTGCACGGCAGGTATAGTTTTCAAGTACTGTGAATTTATCTTCTACCTGCAAATATTCCTCTTTGCCCAACCTGGTATTTTTCTTTCCAATTTAGTTTAATTTATGAAAGGTTGATTACTCTCAGGGTCTCACTTATCAGCTTCTTTCGTCATGGTAAAGTCAAGAAAGAGGCTGCTATAGACATCAGAATGGAGGTCAAGAAAAATTTCTTAAAAGGACATGACTATCTTGTATCTTATTTATTTGTAGATTTGTCAAGGCTGAGCATTTTTTTTAAAAGAATAGAAATGTTTCGCTGGAAGTAATCTGTTTCCTGTTCTAGTACGAGGATTCGTGGCAATGTGCTCTCTCAATTTTCAAGCGTAATTAGATGAGGAGCACCAGTTAATTTCATGTGGTAAAATATTTACAAAAGTGAGAGCCTTAGCTTATCTCCATTCTGTTTTCTAATGTCACATTTTTGACTCTTTTTTTCAGGTAAATAACAAAAATAATCCTAACAATTCCTTAAAGAAACCTCAAGAAAAAAGCCAGGCCGGACCTGTGAAGAAAGAAAAAAACACAGATAAAGCAGCAGGTGTGAATTCATAACAATAGCTGCAATGCCATTATTGTAGGAATGTAGACAAGTATCCCAAGATGCTTCACATAAATTGAATTTTATTTTGAAAGGTGCTTGGCTAAGGTAATAGATTTCAGCAGGGATGGTCAAAAACCTGATCAGAGGTTGGTTTTGAGCAGAGTCTTAAAGGAGGGAAAGTAGGCAGAGGGCAGGATGGAATCTCTGGTAAGGATATGGGCCTGGATCCTCCGACCCCCCCCAGTGGGTCGGAGAATCCCCGGGGGGGAGGCGCGAATCCCACCCCGACGCCGGCTGCCGTGTTCTCCGGTGCCGTTTTCCGGGCGGCGGCGGCAGGATTCCCGCCACGCCTGTCGGGGGCGTTGACAGCAGCCCCCCCCCCCTGACAATTCTCCGGGCCCCAGTGGGCTGAGCGGCCGTCCATTTTTGGCCAGTCCCGCCGGCGTGAATCACTCACCTCGCGCACGGTGGGACCTGGCAGGTGATGTTTGTGGGGGCGGTCCACGGGGGTGCGTGGGTTCCGACCCTGGGGGGAGGGGGGGAGCCCCACGGTGGCCTGGCCCTCGATTGGGGCCCACCGATCTGCAGGCGGGCTTGTTCCGTGGGGGCACTTCTTTCTTCTGTGCCGGGCCCCTGTAGGGCTCCACCATATTGCCCAGGGGCCGGCACGGAGAAGAGAGCGCCCCGTGCATGCGTGAAAATACGCCGGCCGGTCTGCGCATGCACAAGATCACGCAGGCCGTTCCGCGCATGCGCAAACTCGCGCCAGTCCATCGGTGTCGGCTGGAGCAGCGACACCTGCTCCGGCATCCACCTAGCCCCCGGAAATTCAGAGAATTCCGCATTTTCGGGGGGCTGTTGACGCCGGAATGGTTGGCGCTGGTTTTCCCGCCGGCCTGGGGTCTCAGTCCCCAGAAGGGAGAATCCCGCCCATGGTTTTTAAGTATACTCTTCAACTGCAAAACAATTTTAAAGTGCTCGGCACTTAACAAAATTACTAACTTTTCAGATGCCAAGCGAACTCTCAAATCCAGCATCTGGAGCTATTTCAGCGATAACATAGAATTACATTGGGACAAATAGCGCATGCATTTAGAAAGTACCTTATGTCACTTCTGGTGGCGGCTATGGAGGAGTAAGTCGCACATTTGGTGGCTCCCGCTCTGGTTGTACTTTTGGACCTTTCCCCAGGACATTTTTCTGGTTTTAAACAGCAAGTTCGAAGGCTGAGGCAATTGGGCACCGTTTCCACGCATCGGTGTATGGAAAAAATGACCAAAGGTGCACGAAAGGGCAGAAACAAAAAGTCAGTCACGAGCTGTGTTAAAGCTGCAGCGGGAGACAGTATGGCTGAGGGCCGGACCCCTGGGGTGACAGCGCAGCGACAAACGGACCCAGTGATGCAGGCCATTCAGGATGGTTTCACCAGGCAGAAGCGGGAATGCTTGGACCCCATTAAAGAATCAATTGATCGGCTAGGGAGCAGACTGGACTCCCAGGACCGGGCGATTCAGAAGGTGGAGAAGGTGCTGCTTGAACAAGAGGAGCATGAAACAGCGGTGGAGCTGGATGTGGGGATGCTTCGGGAACAGCAGAAAAGGCTCCTGGAGAAGGTGGAGGACCTTGAGAACCGGTCCCATCGGCAGAGCTTAAGAATCGTCGGGCTCCCGGAGGGGGCTGAGGGTGCAGACGCTGGGGCATACGTAGCGGGTATGTTCGAAAAGCTGCTGGGGGAGGGGGCATTCCCCCGACCGTTGGAGGTGGACAGGGCGTACCGGGCGCTTGCTAGGAAGCTGCGAGCGGGTGACCCTCCGAGGGCAATGGTGGTGAGATTCCATAGGTTCCTGGACAAGGAATGCATTCTTCGGTGGGGTAAGCGAACGCGGAATTGCAAGTGGGAGAATAGCATCCTGCGGGTGTACCAGGACCTGAGCGTGGAGGTGGCGAGGAAGAGGGCAGGCTTTAACCAAGTCAAATCTATTTTCTTCAAGAAGCAGGTGAAGTTTGGTCTGCTGTATCCGGCGTGTCTTTGGGTCACGTATGAGAACCAATACCACTATTTTGAGTCGCCCGATGAGGCGCTGGACTTTGCGAAAAGAAGGACTTGTGGGAGTCTGAGAACTCTCGGACTTAGAGACAACTTGTTGGCTATTATTGGATCCTTTTTTCTGTTTTTCTGTGGTTTTTTTCTTTTCTCCCCCTTGGTTTTTGGTGGGTTTTGTTTTCTGTTTTTAAATTGGTTATGCCTTCTCTTATTGTTTTGTGTCTGTTTTTGGAGCTCTGTTTAGAGAAAGGTGGTGGGGGGGGAAGTCGATTTTTCATTTTGGGTTTTTTTTCTCGGTAGATGTTGCCAATGTCCCTTTTGTGGGTTTTTTTGTGTTTTTATTGATGTCCACTTTTGTGGGATGGAGACATGCCTGTTTGAGTTTCGGTGGGTAGTGCTTTTGTCTTTGTGTTTTCTTGCTGCTGGGTGTTTGGGGATTGTTAGATGAGGGAATTTGTTTGTATGGGAGGGGGGACGGGAGCGAGGGAACAATAGGTGGGAGACTTCTTGGCGCCAGGGGTGGGGACCACCAAGCTAGCTGGGTGAGCTCGCTCACGGAAGCACAGTGGGGGTGGGTGTATACGCTTAGTTTACTAGATGGGTTAGGTTTTAGAGTAGTGTTGCTGGGGGTGGGGGGGGATGGGTTCTGCTGACGAGGGAGGGACTTCGATGGAAGGCCACTGAGAGGGTCGGGGTGGGGGCCTCCGTGGGGCGGGCCGGAGGAGGCACGGCGCATGGGCTGGAGGCGGGCCCAAGAAAGGGGATGGCGGGGGGGCACTTTGCCCCCCAACTAGGTTGATCACCTGGAATGTGCGGGGGCTAAATGGGCCGGTAAAGAGGGCACGTGTGTTTGCACACCTGAGGGGACTGAAGACAGACGTGGTAATGCTGCAGGAGACACACCTTAAAGTAGTGGACCAGGTCAGGTTGAGGAAAGGCTGGATTAGTCAGGTTTTCCACTCTGGGCTGGATACAAAGACTTAGAGGGGTTGCGATTCTGATTAACAAGTGGGTGGCATTTGAGGTAGGGGGAATAGTCTCGGATGTGGGAGGTCGATATATCATGGTTAGCGGCAAGCTGCAGGGGATGAAGGTAGTGCTGGTCAATGTATATGCGCCAAATTGGGATGACGGTGATTTTATAAAGAGGCAAGATTCCGGACCTGGATTCGCACAAGCTGATTAGGGGAGGGGATTTTAATACGGTTATTGAACCAGGCCTGGACCGGTCATGCTCGAGAACGGGCAAGGTGCCAGCAATGGCAAAGGAGCTGAAAGGGTTCATGGAACAGATGGGGAGAGGGGGGGTCGATCCATGGAGATTTAGGCAGCTGAGGGCCAAGGAATTTTCTTTTTACTCCCACATACATAAGGTGTATTCCCGGATCGATTTCTTTGTTGTGGGTAGGGCCCTATTGGCGGGGGTGGTGGACACTGGGTACTCGGCGATTACGATCTCGGACCATGCTCCGCACTGGGTGGACCTGCAGGTTAGTATGGATAGTAAGCAGCGCCCGTAATGGAGGTTGGATGTAGGGCTATTGGCAGACGAAGTGGTTTGCGAGAGGCTGAGGAAGTGCATGCTGAACTACCTGCAGGTAAATGATATGGGGGAGGTCTCAGCAGCGGTGGTCCTGGAACCGCTGAAGGCAGTGGTGAGAGGAGAGTTGATCTCGATCCGGGCTCACAGGGACAGGACGGATCGGGCAGAGACGGACCGACTGGTAAAAGAGATTCGACGAGTTGATAGGAGGTATGCGGAGGCTCCAGAGGCAGGGCTTTTTTTTTTTTAATAAATATTTTATTGAAAATTTTTGGTCAACCAACACAGTACATTGTGCATCCTTTACACAACATTATAACAATACAGATAATAATGACCTTTTTTATATAAACAAAAAACAACAAATAAATAAATATTAAATAACAAAAATGAAAACTAGCCCTAATTGGCAACTGCCTTGTCACAGGCTATCTCCCCCCCCCCCCCCCCCCCCCCCCCAAGTCCTGGGCTGCTGCTGCTGCCTTCTTTTTTCCCCCATCTATCTTTCCGCAAGATATTCGACGAACGGTTGCCACCGCCTGGTGAACCCTTGAGCCGACCCCCTTAGGACGAACTTAATCCGCTCTAGCTTTATGAACCCCGCCATATCATTTATCCAGGTCTCCACCCCCGGGGGCTTGGCTTCTTTCCACATTAGCAATATCCTGCGCCGGGCTACTAGGGACGCAAAGGCCAAAACATCGGCCTCTCTCGCCTCCTGCACTCCCGGCTCTTGTGCAACCCCAAATATAGCCAACCCCCAGCTTGGTTCGACCCGGACTCCTACTACTTTTGAAAGCGCCTTTGTCACCCCCACCCAAAACCCCTGTAGTGCCGGGCATGACCAAAACATATGGGTATGATTCGCTGGGCTTCTCGAGCACCTCGCACACCTATCCTCCACCCCAAAAAATTTACTGAGCCGTGTTCCAGTCATATGTGCCCTGTGTAATACCTTAAACTGAATCAGGCTTAGCCTGGCGCACGAGGACGACGAGTTTACCCTGTTTAGGGCATCTGCCCACAGCCCCTCCTCGATCTCCTCCCCCAGCTCTTCTTCCCATTTCCCTTTTAGTTCGTCCACCATAGTCTCCCCTTCGTCCCTCATTTCCCTATATATATCCGACACCTTACCATCCCCCACCAATTTCTTTGAGATGACTCTGTCCTGCACCTCTTGTGTCGGGAGCTGCGGGAATTCCCTCACCTGTTGCCTCGCAAAAGCCCTCAATTGCATGTACCTGAATGCATTCCCTTGGGGCAACCCATATTTCTCGGTCAGCGCTCCCAGAAGACTTGCGAACTTCCCGTCCACAAATAGATCTTTCAGTTGCGTTATTCCTGCTCTTTGCCACATTCCATATCCCCCATCCATTCCCCCCGGGGCAAACCTATGGTTGTTTCTTATCGGGGACCCCCCCCAATGCTCCGGTCTTTCCCCTATGTCGTCTCCACTGTCCCCAAATCTTCAGTGTAGCTACCACCACCGGGCTCGTGGTGTAGTTCCTCGGTGAGAACGGCAATGGGGCTGTCACCATAGCCTGCAGGCTGGTCCCCCTACAGGACGCCCTCTCTAATCTCTTCCACGCCGCTCCCTCCTCCTCTCCCATCCACTTACTCACCATTGAAATATTAGCGGCCCAATAATACTCACTTAGGCTCGGTAATGCCAGCCCCCCCCTATCCCTACTATGCTGTAAGAATCCCTTCCTCACTCTCGGAGTCTTCCCGGCCCAAACAAAACCCATGATGCTCTTTTCTATCCTTTTAAAAAAAGCCTTCGTGATCACCACCGGGAGGCACTGAAACACAAAGAGGAATCTCGGGAGGACCACCATCTTAACCGCCTGCACCCTCCCTGCCATTGACAGTGCTACCATAGCCCATCTCTTGAAATCTTCCTCCATCTGTTCCACCAACCGCGTTAAATTTAGCCTGTGCAATGTGCCCCAATTCTTAGCTATCTGGATCCCCAGGTAACGAAAGTCTCTTGTTACCTTCCTCAACGGTAGGTCTTCTATTTCTCTACTCTGCTCCCCTGGATGCACCACAAACAGCTCACTCTTCCCCATGTTCAATTTATACCCTGAAAAATCCCCAAACTCCCCAAGTATCCGCATTATTTCTGGCATCCCCTCCGCCGGATCCGCCACATATAGTAGCAGATCATCCGCATATAAAGATACCCGGTGTTCTTCTCTTCCCCTAAGTATTCCCCTCCATCTCTTGGAACCTCTCAGCGCTATCGCCAGGGGCTCAATCGCCAGTGCAAACAGTAATGGGGACAGAGGACATCCCTGCCTTGTCCCTCTATGGAGCCGAAAATATGCCGATCCCCGTCCATTCGTGACCACACTCGCCACTGGGGCCCTATACAACAGCTGCACCCATCTAACATACCCCTCTCCAAAACCAAATCTCCTCAATACCTCCCACAGATAATCCCATTCCACTCTATCAAATGCTTTCTCGGCATCCATCGCCACTACTATCTCCGTTTCACCCTCTGGTGGGGCCATCATCATTACCCCTAACAGCCTCCGTATATTCGTGTTCAGCTGTCTCCCCTTCACAAACCCAGTTTGGTCCTCGTGAACCACCCCCGGGACACATTCCTTTATTCTCATTGCCATTACCTTGGCCAGGACCTTGGCATCCACATTTAGGAGGGAAATTGGTCTGTAGGACCCGCATTGTAGCGGATCCTTTTCCTTCTTTAAGAGAAGCGATATCGTTGCTTCAGACATAGTCGGGGGCAGTTGTCCCCTTTCCTTTGCCTCGTTAAAGGTCCTCATCAGTACCGGGGCGAGCAAATCCAAATACTTTATGTAAAATTCAACTGGGAATCCGTCCGGTCCCGGGGCCTTTCCCGTCTGCATGTTCCTAATTCCTTTCACCACTTCTTCTACCGTGATCTGTGCTCCCAGTCCCACCCTTTCCTGCTCTTCCACCTTGGGAATTTCCAGCCGATCCAAAAAATCCATCATTCTCTCCCTCCCATCCGGGGGTTGAGCTTCATACAATTTTTTATAAAATGTCTTGAACACTTCATTCACTCTCTCCGCCCCCCGCTCCATCTCTCCTTCCTCATCCCTCACTCCCCCTATTTCCCTCGCTGCTCCCCTTTTCCTCAATTGGTGTGCCAGCAATCTGCTCGCCTTCTCCCCATATTCATACTGTACACCCTGCGCCTTCCTCCATTGTGCCTCTGCAGTGCCTGTGGTCAGCAAGTCAAATTCCACATGCAGCCTTTGCCTTTCCCTGTACAGTCCCTCCTCCGGTGCTTCCGCATATTGTCTGTCCACCCTCAAAAGTTCTTGCAGCAACCGCTCCCGTTTCTTACTCTCCTGCTTCCCTTTATGTGCCCTTATTGATATCAGCTCCCCCCTAACCACCGCCTTCAACGCCTCCCCAGAGGCAGGGCTTTTAAGGGAACGCGGAGGCTACAGGCGGAATTTGGTTTGTTAATCACCGGGAGAGCAGTGGAACAGCTCAGAAAGGTGAAGGGGGCGATTTACGAGCACGGTGAGAAGGCCAGCAGGATGCTGGCACAGCAGCTCAGAAAGAAGGAGGCAGCTGGAGAAATAGGGAAAGTTATTGACGGGGATGGGAACTTAGTTGGGGACTCGGCGGGGGTGAGCAAGGCCTTTCGGGACTTTTATAGCAGGTTGTATAGGTCGGAACCCCCTGCGGGGCCGGAGGGGATGAGGCACTTTTTCGACGGGCTGGCTTTCCCGATGGTGGATGGGAAGCTGGTAGAAGGGCTGAGGGCCCCGAACGGGCTGGAGGAGATAGTGGAGGGTCTGAAGGCCATGCAGTCGGGTAAGGCCCCGGGACCGGACGAGTACCCAGCCGAGTTCTATAAAAAATTCTCTGGAATATTGGGGCCGGTGCTGATGAAGGTCTTTAACGAGGCTAAGGAAAGAGGGGCTCTGCCCCAGACGATATCACAGGCCATGATCTCGCTCATTTTGAAAAGGGACAAGGACCCGGAGCTATGTGGGTCTTACAGGCCGATTTCCTTGCTGAACGTAGATGCCAAACTTCTGGCCAAAATCTTGTCCTCCAGGATTCAGGACTGTGTACTGGACATTATCGTGGAGGATCAGACGGGGTTCGTTAAGGGCAGGCAGCTGGTGACCAATATAAGAAGGCTGCTAAACGTGATCATGATGCCCCCGGAAGGTAGGGAGGTTGAGATGGTGGTCGTGATGGACGCGGAAAAAGCCTTTGACTGGGTTGAGTGGGATTATTTATGGGAGGTGCTGGAGCGGTTCGGGTTTGGAAGGGGCTTTATTGACTGGGTTACGTTGCTGTACCGGGCTCCGGTTGCAAGTGTACGGACAAACAGGACGACTTCGGACTATTTCAACTGCACCGGGGGACGAGACAGGGCTGCCCCCTCTCCCTACTGCTGTTTGCGCTGGCTATAGAGCCGCTGGCAATTGCTCTGAGGGCCTCAAGGGGCTGGAAGGGGTTGGTCCGAGGGGGGTGGAGCACAGAGTCTCTCTGTATGCGGATGACCTACTGCTGTATGTCTCAGACCCAATGGAGGGGATGGAAGAAATTATGGGAATTTTAGGGGAATTCGGCCGGTTTTCGGAGTATAAGCTCAATATGGGGAAGAACGAGATGCTTGTGGTCCAGGCGAGAGTTCAGGAGAGGCAACTGGGGGAACTGCCGTTCAGAGTGGTAGGGGACAGCTTCAGGATACCTGGGATCCAAGTGGCGCGGGATTGGGACCAGCTACATAAATTGAACTTGGCCCGGTTGGTGGAGCAGATGAAGGAGGATTTCCGGGGATGGGATGCACTTCCCTTGTCTCTGGCGGGCAGAGTTCAATCGGTAAAAATGACGGTCCTCCCGAGATTCCTGTTCGTTTTCCAATGCCGCCCCATCTTCATCCCGCGGTCCTTTTTTAAGCGGATCAATAAGATTATTGTGGGCTTTGTGTGGGGGGTCCCCGCGAGTGAAGCGGGCAATGCTCAAGCAGAGTCGGGGGGATGGAGGGCTGGCGCTGCCGAATTTCAGCAATTACTACTGGGCGGCTAACATAGCCATGGTGAGGAGGTGGCTGATGGGGGGAGAACTGGCGTGGGTGCTTCTTGTAAGGGCACAAGTCTGGGGGCGTTGGTAACAGCGCCTCTGCCGTTCCCGCCGGCGCGGTACTCCACCAGTCCAGTGGTGGTGGCGGCCCTGAGAGTCTGGGGGCAGTGGAGGAGACATGTGGGAACAGAGGGTGCATCGGTATGGTCCCCAATCTACGATAATCACCGGTTTGCCCCGGGAAGGATGGACGGGGGGGTTCCGAATTTGGCGGCGAGCGGGGCTCGAGAGGATGGGGGACTTATTTATAGAAGGAAGCCTCCCGAGTATAAGGGCGCTGAAGATGTTTGCTTTGGCGGGGGGGACTGCATTTCGATATTTACAGGTGCGGGACTTTCTGTGGAGGTAGGTGCTAACCTTCCCACTCCTGCCGCTAAGGGGGATTCAGGATAGGGGGGTTTCTAGAGGATGGATAGGAGAGGGGAGCGTCTCGGACATATATAAAGAGCTTATGGGTTCGGAGGAGACTCAGACCGAGGACTGAAGCAAAAGTGGGAGGAGGAGCTGGAGGGAGAGATAGAGGAGGGCCTCTGGGCGGACGCGCTGGGTAGGGTCAACGCGACCGCGACATTTGCCAGGCTCAGCCTGATCCAATTTAAGGCCGTTCACCGGGCTCCCATTACAGTGGCCCGGATGAGCAGATTCTTTGGGGTGGAGGACAGGTGTGCGAAGTGCGCGCGCGCGGGGTGGGGGGCAGCGAACCATAGCCATATGTTCTGGGCATGTCCAAAACTGAGGGGATTTTGGCAGGGGCTTGCCAACGCCATGTCCACGGTATTAAATACGAGGGTGGCAATGAGTCCAGAGGTGGCGATTTTTGGGGTGTCGCAGGATCCGGGAATCCAGGAGGAGAAAGAGGCAAATGTTCTGGCCTTTGCTTCTCTGGCAGCCCGGAGGCGCAGACTACTAGCATGGAGGGACTCCAAGCCCCCAAAATCAGAGACCTGGCTTTCGGACATGGCTGGCTTCCTCTGCCTGGAGAAAATTAAGTTCGTCATGATAAGGGTCTCTGTTAGGGTTCGCCTGGAGGTGGCAACCATTCGTCGACTTCCCCGCAGAGAACTAATCGTCAGCGAGGGGGGGGGGGGGGGTGTTAGGTTAGCATAGATTAGGGGGGTAAACAATGGTAGGACCTGTGGGAGAGGGAGGCGGTATTTGCACTATGTTAATATTTTTCTTGTTATGTACATTGTTGATTTTGTTGCTGTTACAATGCCAAAGAAATACCTGAATAAAATGTTTATTATAAAAAGAGAAAGTACCTTATGTCAAAATATCACAAGGGTTTCACAAATGTGAAATACTTTTGGAATGCAGTGACTGTTGGATGGGTAAATATTTTTAAAAATATATTTAGAGTACCCAATTATTTTTTTTTTCCAATTAAGGGACAGTTTAGCGTGGCCAATCCACCTACCCTGCACATCTTTGGGTTGTGGGGGTGAAACCCACACAAACATGGGAGAATGTGCAAACTCCACACAGACGGTGACCCAGGGCGTGGATTCGAATTCGGGTCCTCAGTGCCGTAGTCCCAGTGCTAAACACAGCGCCACGTGCTGCCCAGATGTACACCTACAGCCCTGTTAGGGAGAAAGTGGCAGAATTTTGGCCCAGTGACAGAATCATAGAATTTACGATGTGGAGATGCCGGCGTTGGACTGGGGTGAGCACAGTACGAAGTCTTACAACACCAGGTTAAAATCCAACAGGTTTGTTTCGATGTCACTAGCTTTCGGAGCGCTGCTCCTTCCTCAGGTGAATGCAGAGGTCTGTTCCAGAAACACATATATAGACAAATTCAAAGATGCCAAACAATGCTAGGAATGCGAGCATTAGCAGGTGATTAAATCTTTACAGATCCAGAGATGGGGTAACCCCAGGTTAAAGAGGTGTGAATTGTCTCAAACCAGGACTTCCCCGGAGCGGAGAAACTACGTCATCTTCTTCACAGCCTTCAACACGTCATTGATGACGATGAACATCTTGCCAAGGTCATCCCCACACCGCCACTACTTGCCTTCAAACAACCGCGCAACCTCAAACGAACCATTGTTTGCAGCAAACTACCCAGTCTTCAGAACAGTGACCACGACACCACACAACCCTGTCATGGCAATCTCTGCAAGACGTGCCAGATCATCGACATGGATACCACTATTACACGCAAGAACACCACCCACCAGGTACGCGGTACATACTCGTGCGACTCGGCCAACGTTGTCTACCTCATACGCTGCAGGAAAGGATGTCCCGAAGCGTGGTACATTGGCGAGACCATGCAGACGCTGCGACAACGAATGAACGGACATCGCGCAACAATCACCAGGCAGGAATGTTCCCTTCCAGTCGGGGAACACTTCAGCAGTCAAGGGCATTCAGCCTCTGATCTCCGGGTAAGCGTTCTCCAAGGCGGCCTTCAGGACCCGCAACAACGCAGAATCGCCGAGCAGAAACTTATAGCCAAGTTCCGCACACATGAGTGCGGCCTCAACCGGGACCTGGGATTCATGTCGCATTACATTCATCCCCCACCATCTGGCTTGGGCTTGCGAAATCCTACCAACTGTCCTGGTTTGAGACAATTCACACCTCTTTAACCTGGGGTTACCCCATCTCTGGATCTGTAAAGATTTAATCACCTGCTAATGCTCGCATTCCTAGCATTGTTTGGCATCTTTGAATTTGTCTATATATGTGTTTCTGGAACAGACCTCGGCATTCACCTGAGGAAGGAGCAGCGCTCCGAAAGCTAGTGACATCGATAGAATTTACAGTGCAGAAGGATCAGTAATAAAATTCCAAGTCAGGATGGTGTGTGGCTTGGGGGGAAGCTATCAGATGGTGGTGTTCCCTGACATGCTTCCATTGTCGTTCGAGGTGGTAGAGGTTATGGGTTTGGAAGGTGCTGTTGAAGGAACCTTGGTGAGTTGCAGTCATGTCTTGTAGATAGTGTACACTCCTGCTAATGTAAATTTGTGATGGAGGGAGTAAATGTTTTAGGTGGTAGATGGAATGTCAATCAAGTGGACTCTTTTGCCCTGGATGAGTGCTGTTGAAACTTCACACATCCAGGAAAGTGAAGAGTATCCCATCATGCTCGTGACGTGTGTCTTGTGGATGGTAGACAGGCTTTGGGGAGTCAGTAGGTGAGTTGCCCTCTTCAGAATTCTCAGCCCCTGACCTGTGCATGTAGCCACAGTACTGATTTGGCTGGTACAGTTCTGTTTCTGATCAATTGTAACCCCCAGGATGTTGATATGTGGGAGATTCCGTCTTGGTAATGACATTGAATGTCGAGAGATGTTTGGATTCTCTCTTGTTGGAGATGGTCATTACCAAACACATGTGTGGTGCAGATGTTACTTGCTACTGAGCAACCCAAGCCTGAATGTGGTCCAAGTTTTGCTGGATATGAATTACACATCCAGGCAGTTGGAGAGTATTCATTCACATTGCTGTTTGAGCCTTATGGATGGCGGACAGCCTTTGTGGAGTCAGGAGGTGAGTTACATGCCACAGAATTCCCAGCCTCATTGCGATCTTTTAACCACAGTGTTTATATGGCTAATCCACTTACATTTCTGGTCAGTGGTGATCCCCAGGACGTTGTTAGTCAATGAAGGTTGACGCCATTGAATGTCATGGGGCAATGGTTGGGGGTTGTTGGAGGTGACCATTGCTTGGCACTTGTGTGGCACCAATGTTAATTGCCACTTGTCAGCCCAAGCCTGGATATTGTCCAATTCTTGCTACATTTGGACTACTTCAGTATCTGAGGAATTGTGAATTGTGCTAAACATTGCACAATCATCTGCAAGCATCCCACTTCTGACCACATGATGGGAGAAATGTTATTGATAAAGCAGCTGAAGATAGTTGTGCCTAGGCCACTACCCTGAGGAACCCCTGCAACAAGGTATGACATTAACCAGTGGAGAGTTTTCTCCCTGATTCCCATTAACTCCTGTTTTGGTGGGGATCCTTGATGCCACACACGGTCAAATGCTGCCTTGCTGTTAAGGGAAGTCAATCTCACCTCCCCACCTGATTTCAGCTCTCTTGTCCCTGTTTTGACTTAAGGCTAGAATGAGATCTGGAGCCGAGTGGCCCTGGTGGAACCCGATGAGCAGGTTTTTTTTGAGTAAGTCACTTGATAGCATTGTCGACAACACTGTCCATCAGTTTGTGATGATCAAGGTCAATGGATGGGTAGTAATTGGTCGGCTTGGATTTGTCCTGATTTTGTGTATGACATACTCAGCAATTTCCACATTGCAAGGATGATGCCAGTGTTGTAGCTGTAGTGGAACAGCTTGACTAGGATAGTTTTGGAGCACAAATCTTTTGTACTGTTTCCGGATGTCGTCAGGGCCCATAGCCTTTGTAGTATACAGTGCCTTCAGCTGTTTTTTGATATCTTGTGGGTGAATCATATTGGCAGAAGACTGGCATCAACAATGCTGGAAATTTCCGGAGCAGGCCGAGATGGATCATCCACTCGGCACTTTTGCTGAAGATCGTTGAAAATACTTCAGCCTTATCTTTTACACTGATGTGCTGGTATCTCCCAACATTGAGACTAGGGATATTAGTGGAGCCTCCTGATCTAGTTAGTTGTTTAATTGTCCAACTCCATTAATGACTGGATGTGGCAGGACTGCAGGTCTTCAATCTGATCCATTGGTAATGGGATTGCTTAGCTCTGTCTACAACATGCTAGTTTTGCTCTTTGGCCCATGTAGTACTTGTTGTAGCTTCACCAGATTGACACCTCATTTTTAGGTAATCTTTGTGCTTCAATGCCCATGATGCCACGATATTTGACCAGATGCCAAGAGACTTCATGGAGTCCAGAATTGATGTTGATAACTCCCAGGGCAGCTCCCTCCCGACTGTATATAACTGTGCCACCTACTGTGGTAAATCTGTCCCATTGGTGGGACAGGACATACCCATGGAATGGTGATGGCGATATCTGGGAAATTATTTGTAAGAGATACCGTGAGTATGACTATGTTAGACTGTTGCTTGACTAGCCTGTAAGGTAGCTCTCCCAATTTTAGCACAAGTCCCCAGAAGTTAGTAAGGAGGATTTTTCCAGATTGATGGGACTGAGTTTGCTGTTGTTTCTGTTGCCGAGGTCAAAGCTGGTTTCATTCCTTTTGTAGACTTTGCAGTGGATTTTAGCACAACTGAGTGGTTTGCTCAGCCATTTCAGAGTCAACCATATTCCTGGTCCAGAGTTGCATGTAGGCCAGACCCAGTAAGGAGAGAAGATTCTAAAAGGACATTAACAAACCAGATGGGATACATTTGTATGACAATGGCCAATGGTTTCATGGTCATTGTAAATGAACAAAGTTTTTTTCAAATTAAATTCCGTTCAGCTGCCGTGGTGGGCTTTAAATCAGTGTTCCCAGTGTCCGGTGACAATACGACTACATCTTTGACAGAAATATTTATTCTCTTGCTGCCAGCGTCTTTGGTCGGCATAAGTAAATTTGATGATCTTCAGGCCTGTTTAATTGCCTATGCTAGCAGTTTCAAATAATCATTTCTACCCTTGAACTAAACAGTTAATTTCCGAGTAGTAGTGTTGACCAAGATAATTCCTCAAAGGCAGGTCTGAACATAAGATCATGAGCAGGAATTGGTCATTCAACCCATCGAGCCCGCTCATGGCTGATCTGATTGTGGTCTTCATGCCATTTACTTGTCTATCCCCCATACCCTTGATGATGAGTCCAGAGGACAGGAGGGAGATAGCGAACCTAGTGGCGTGGTGTAATAACAATAATCTCTCCCTCAACTTTAGCAAAACTAAGCGGCTGGTCATTGACTTCAGGAAGCGAAGTATCGTGTACACCCACGTCTGCATCAATGGTGCCGAATGGAGATGGTTGACAGCTTCAAATTCCTAGGTGTGCACATCACCAACAATCTGTCCTGGTCCACCCACGCCTGCATCAATAATGCTGAGGTGGAGATGGTTGACAGGTTCAAATTTCTAGTTGTGCACATCACCAACAATCTGTCCTGGTCCACCCACATCGACGTGCAATCAAGAAAACACAAAAGCGCCTAGGGTACTAAGGAAATTCGCACATCGACGCTGCAACCAAGAAAACACAAAAGCGCCTAGGGAACTAAGGAAATTCGTTATGTCCACATTAACTCTTACCAATTTTTACAGATGCATCATAGAAAGCATCCTATCTAGCTGCATTAAAGCTTGGTATGGCAACTGCTGGGTCCAAGACCGTAAGAAAATACAGAGAGCCGTGACAGCCCAGTCTGTCACGTGAACCCATCTCCCATCCATTGACTCTGCCTACACCTCCCGCTGCCTTGGGAAAGCGGGCAGCATAATCAAAGATCCCTCCCACCCGGGTTATTCTCTCTCCCAACATAAGAACAGAATTAGGCCATTCAGCCCATCGAGTCTGCTCCACTATTCAGTTATAGTTGACTTGTCTTCCCCTTAGCATGTTTCCTCCTTGGGATGAATTTCTGTTGTGCCTTCTGAATAACCTTTAAAAGCTCCTGCCATTGCTGTTCCACTATCTGCTCACTGGAGTAACCTGATCTGCTGAGTGTTTGCAGCATTTTCTGTTTTAATTTAATTTCTCCTTCCATCATCTCCTTGACTACTGTTGCCCCTCTCCTGCCCCCCCCCTCCCCCCAAAAAAAATAATTTACTGTTTTTTCTGCCATTCCAGCTCGAGTCCCTCAAATAACTTCTGTCTGCACTCAAATGGTGTAATTGATGCTGGGTTGATAATTTTAAATCTAAACTTGATTTTTCATTAATCATAGGTATTGAGGGATTTATGGCAAAGCATATTGGACTTGGGTCATAGATCGGCCATGATCTCATTCAGTGGCGGAGCAAACTCGAGGGGCTAAATGGCCTGATCCTATTCTGTGTTTCTCCCTTACCCTCCCTCCTCTTCCTTAAAAAGCACAAATGGACCTAGCACAAATTAACCTTCATTTTTATGCAAATAGAATTCATGTTCGATGTCGGGGTTTGCATAGTGTACATGTTGGACAATAAGAAATATTGCAGCAACCTTATACAATTTCTTCTTTCCCTGTTGTAAATTGGTTATTTTCAAAAATAAGTTACAGCAAATGAAACATTTCCAAGATAGTGTGCTGTAAATACCTTCAACAAGAGTGTATGTGACAAAAGATGGCAGCAGCAGTAAACAGCTAAGATAGTTAAAGTCCAGCCAGCAATTCCACTTTAAGCTTTCGACTAGTTGGGCTAGGTTTGAACTTTGATCTAGTCATAGTACCTCAAAACATTGGGAAGACTTTTATCTCAGTTCAAGGAAGTTATTTTATAGTTGAAGGTTAATTGGTGGCCTAATTGATTAACTTTGTGCTAAAATACCTCTTCTATCCATAATTCAAAATACTAATGATGGTGTGCTTTCAAAAAGCTGAAAACTTCTGTTTGTGTTTATGCCTGTAAAATCAAGAATGGCATACCTTTTTGTGATTTGCTTTAATCATCCCCTTTATCCCCACAGCACCAGCAGTGGGCAGAAGGTCTTGCTAATGTTTTCTGTGGTTTACATTTTTGATGAGGAATAAATAACAATGTTTCGAACAATGAATAATATAATTTTACTCTTGTTAAAGCAGATTGTAGTTTTTTTTCAAAATTAGCTATTGAATTAGTGACTCACCAATCACCCTTTTACACTTGTCAGATACTGGATTATTCTGAATGTGAAACATGCAATGCGAGACCTGGGTTGTAATATATTTAGGAATTTTCAAGGAAAATAATACTGTTGCACTACTGGGTTTTTATCATTCTCTGGGACGTATGGTTTTAGAGGATATTCAGCATCTCAGACCATTCCTGTAAGTGATCCTTCATTCCCAAGACCAAAGGGTTCCTTTATCTGCCCAATGCATGGATCATTTGTAGCCTGTTCAGGTATTGAATAGCAAACCTGGTATTTTACTTTATTGGTTTTATGCCTTATGCATACATGTTGCCTTCCAAAGTCAGGGAAGATAGTAGAATGAACACTTCACTAAACGTATAAGCAAGATTATATAATGGACACCAGTTTAATAATCTATCAATGATAAGTAACCAGAAACAGCAATACCATAACTTTAAAGGCGTTATGAGCTGCAGTATTAAATTTCACAAGACAAGTTTGTTTCTGATTTGCCTAGAGTCTTTCTCTTTGGCTTAACAATTTATCCTATGACTTCAAATGCAATGCACAATCTTAAAACCGACTGAGAAATAAGTTCAAATTATGAGAATGTAGGAAATTTAACTATGTATTGTGATAGATATTAAGAATGAAGTTAATGTATCATGGTTAGAAATACTTCATTTAGTTTCAGCAGTATTGTGTAAATAATTCTGTTCCAATTCAATTGGTTCGAATTATTTGTGCTTTAAAGTATTGTATTTGCAGCAAAGAACATGTCAGAATTCTCAAAAGATTTTAAGCTCTTTTGCTGATTTAAATTTGTTGTTCCCTTGATCAGCAATCATTTTGCAAAGAATATATATTCTCTTGAATTTCATAAAGCTATTTTTTAAACTGTGAGGATAAATTAGTACTATGTTAAATAGTAGCTAATGTACGTGTTTCCTTTTATTCTGTTTGTAGATCAGCTCACACAGTCAGAAGATAAAGGGAAAGGTTCTATACCATGGTCTGTGTACAGAGTATACATCCAGGCAGCTGGAGGCCCTCTTGCATTTTTCCTTGTGATGATCCTTTTTGTCCTGAACGTAGGGAGCATTGCCTTTAACAACTGGTGGCTTAGTTTCTGGATCAATGCAGGCAGTGGGGTAAGAAGTAGGATTGCATTACCAGTATTTCAAAGAAAATATATTTCAAAAAACAATAATTAAATTGATTACACAATACTCATTTTGAATAACTTCAACTCAATGCCACAAAAACAAAACTTAGCAATTATCACATTGCTGTTTGAGAGTGTGCAAATTATTTCCTCCATTACAACACTGGATACAGTTCAAAAGCACTTAATTGGCTGGAAAGCGCCATGAGACGTCTGGTGGTGAAAAGTACCATATAAATGCAAGTATTTTTTACAGCTTTAAATTAAATTAAGTTCCATTCATCAACACTTTTAGTTGGCTTTTTTCCTGCTGCTAAATTCTGTTGTCAACTTTTTTATCAAATCAATAACCTGCTCACATTGGGGAAAACATATCTTCTGCCTCTCCACAGTCATCTTGTACAGTCACCATTAAAGTATGTCACCATTCCCTAGTGCCTATTACGTATAAAATCACAACATGATGTTGTACTTTGTTTTGTTATCCCATTGTCAGCTACAGTTTATTCTGTTGCTAACATAATGGGAAACATTTTCACCACTTGGGTCTTCAACAGTTAAATTGAATTAAATGATTTTTTTAAAAAAAGCAATATATTTTCATAGATTTGCGAAAGTGCTTGTGACTTCTAACAGCAAGTCAGCTTTTGGAATGGGAGTTGTGGACTTATTTTCACATTATTCGCTTTGGTCAGCTACCTCAATTGATCCCTACCCATGCTATTGGATAGGTCTTGTCATGTTCCTTTCAAATATGCATGAATAGGAAGAGAATGATATAACATTAAACTACTGACATTGGTGAATTCTGCTCATGCTCAATTAGAACAAGAATGAAAAAGTCCAGTTTACACAATACCAAAAGCAACTTAAGGAATATATGGGTTAGGGTGAAGCGAGAAACACAGGTTACAGGTCAGGCAAGTTAAGGTGAACAATTGCAACGCCTTCAAGTATTCTTCTGACCCAAATCAAACTCGTAAGTTTGGCATTATTATTCGAGATTTTAATCACAAGACTGAATTATATGCACTTTCAAGACTTGCATTTTAAGATGCATGAAGTGGAAGGTGAAGGATTTCTTTTTTTCTTCTTTCATGGGATGAGAAGGCCAGCATTTGTTGCACATCCTTTACTGCCCTTGATAAAGTGGTGATGAGACATCTTCTTGAACTACTGCAATCCATCTAGTGTAGGTAGTCTTATGGTGCTGTTAGAAAGGGAGTTCCAGGATTTTGTGTATGCTTAATGCTTTTGCTCCTGTGATGTGTAGTATTTGAGTATATTTTGATGCTCTTGAGTGTTGAATGGGGCGGCATGGTGGCACAGTGGTTTAGCACTGCTGCCTCACAGCGGCAGGGACCCTGGTTCGATTCCGATGTCGGGTGACTGTGTGGAGTTTGCACTTTCTCCCCGTGTGTGCGTGAATTCCTCCGGGTGCTCCGGTTTCCTCCCATAGTCCAAAGAGGTTTATGCAGGTTAGGGGTATAGGCCATACTAAATTGCCGCTTAGTGTCCAAAGTTGCGTGGGGATACAGGACTAAAGTGGTAAAACTAGTGATAATTTACCAAAATTCACTAGACTCTGGGGTGGTCCCAGCGGATTGGAAATTAGCAAACGTGACACCACTGTTTAAAAAAGGAGGTAGGCAGAAAGCGGGTAATTATAGGCCAGTGAGCTTAACTTCGGTAGTAGGGAAGATGCTGGAATCTATCATCAAGGAAGAAATAGCGAGGCATCTGGATGGAAATTGTCCCATTGGACAGACGCAGCATGGGTTCATAAAGGGCAGGTCGTGCCTAACTAATTTAGTGGAATTTTTTGAGGTCATTAACAGTGCGGTAGATAACGGGGAGCCAATGGATGTGGTATATCTGGATTTCCAGAAAGCCTTTGACAAGGTGCCACACAAAAGGTTGTTGCATAAGATAAAGATGCATGGCATTAAGGGGAAAGTAGTAGCATGGATAGAGGATTGGTTAATTAATAGAAAGCAAAGAGTGGGGATTAATGGGTGTTTCTCTGGTTGGCAATCAGTAGCTAGTGGTGTCCCTCAGGGATCAGTGTTGGGCCCACAACTGTTCACAATTTACATAGATGATTTGGAGTTGGGGACCAAGGGCAATGTGTCCCAGTTTGCAGACGAAACTAAGATAAGTGGTAAAGCAAAAAGTGCAGAGGATACTGGAAGTCTGCAGAGGGATTTGGATAGGCTAAGTGAATGGGCTAGGGTCTGGCAGATGGAATACAATGTTGAGAAATGTGAGGTTATCCATTTTGGTAGGAATAACAGCAAAAGGGGTTATTATTTAAATGATAAAATATTAAAACATGCTGCTGTGCAGAGAGACCTGGGTGTGCTTGTGCATGAGTCGCAAAAAGTTGGTTTTCAGGTGCAACAGGTGATTAAGAAGGCAAATGGAATTTTGTCCTTCATTGCTAGAGGGATGGAGTTTAAGACTAGGGAGGTTCTGCTGCAATTGTATAAGGTGTTAGTGAGGCCACACCTGGAGTATTGTGTTCAGTTTTGGTCTCCTTACTTGAGAAAGGACATACTGGCACTGGAGGGTGTGCAGAGGAGATTCACTAGGTTAATCCCAGACCTGAAGGGGTTGGATTACGAGGAGAGGTTGAGTAGACTGGGACTGTACTCGTTGGAATTTAGAAGGATGAGGGGGGATCTTATTGAAACATATAAGATTATGAAGGGAATAGATAGGATAGATGCGGGCAGGTTGTTTCCACTGGCGGGTGAAAGCAGAACTAGGGGGCATAGCCTCAAAATAAGGGGAAGTAGATTTAGGACTGAGTTTAGGAGGAACTTCCTCACCCAAAGGGTTGTGAATCTATGGAATTCCATGCCCAGTGAAGCTCCTTCATTAAATGTTATTAAGATAAAGATAGATAGTTTTTTGAAGAATAAAGGGATTAAGGGTTATGGTGTTCGGGCCGGAAAGTGGAGCTGAGTCCACAAAAGATCAGCCATGATCTCATTGAATGGTGGAGCATGCTCGAGGGGCCAGATGGCCTACTCCTGCTCCTAGTTCTTATGTTCTTATTAGGCCTAGGTAGGGTGCTCTTTCGAAGGGTCAGCGCAGACTCAATGGGCTAAATGGCCTCCTGCACTGTAGGGATTCTACGAAATTAATATTTTCCAGACTGCAAATTATGTCATAGCTGGACCACTATGCCTATTATACCTATTCAGTCTTGTGATTAAAATCTCGAATAATAATGCCAAACTTACGAGTTTGATTTGGGTCAGAAGAATACTTGAAGGCGTTGCAATTGTTCACCTTAACTTGCCTGACCTGTAACTTGTGTTTCTCGCTTCACCCTAACCCATATATTCCTTAAGTTGCTTTTGCCATTGTGTTTCTTTCAAAAACTTAAAAACATTTTTTTTACCCACTTCTCAATTGTAGATTGGGCCTGTACTCATTGGAGTTTAGAAGAATGAGAGACAAAAATGATTTTCAGAGGACTTTTCAGGGTACATGCTGAGAAGATGTTAAGTTTAAAAACACGCACTAACAGATTCAAAAACAACTTCTTCCCCACTGTTACCAGACTGAACTGATCTCTCCACACATCTTCTCTACTGAGTAGTACTACACTCCATATGCTTCACCCGATGTCTGTCTATATATTTGCATTGTGTATCTATCATATGTCTTAGGTTTTTAAAAATTTATGGAACAATCTGTCTGGATGATACGCAGAATAATACTTTTCACTGTACCTCGGTACACGTGACAATAAACACAAATCCAAACCATTCCAAAGCTCTTGTAGGCAAGCCTAGGACCAGAGGGGATGAGGAGGATTTTCTTCCCTGAGGGAGGTAAATCTGTGGAATTCCTCACTGTTTAAAAACATTGCCTTTTTAAAAAATCTAAACTGAGGGGGGGGGAAAAATTGCTTTTATGGTGATACCTTGCGTGACCTCAGGACATTCCAAAGTGCCTTACAACCAAATCAGTATCTATGGAGTGTAGTCACTATTTTAATATAGGTAATGTGGCAGCGAATTTGCATATTGCAAGCTCCCACAAGCAGCAGCAAAGTTAATCACCAGGTTCTTTGTTTTGGGTGTCGATTGAAGGATAAAAGTTTCCCAGGACATAAAAGTATGTTCTTGTTTAGGTGACACACACTACCAATATTTGATAACTTTTAATCTCTTTGTGACAAATCGTTGAGGAAATTTTGATAAATAGTACCATCCTGAGCAACCAAATTGAGTTGATTTAACATCCGTTAGTCCCCAAAACTGATTCAAATATAAACATACTTTTGAATGTTGAAAGTAGCTAACTCTGTTCAGATCAGATTCACTGTTTAGTAAATTACAGATGCTTTGTCCTGGATTTCTGATTACAGATTTCTGATCAGATTTACTGTTTAGTATTTTGAAAATCGAGGAGTGTGCATTTGGCCAATCAACTGTGCTACTTCCATAATGTGTACAGTGTGTAGCCTATCTCACTGACTTAATTAAATGGTATTGAGTTAAACCTAGTATTTGATTAGCTTTAATGTTTTTGGTAGCACACACCTGTGAATCACAAGATTCCTAGTTCAAGTCCTACTCCAGGGCTTGACCACAAAAATCAAGGGTGATACCTTAGTGCAATACTGAGGAGGCATTGCACTGTCAGAGATGATACCTTAAACAGAGCCTCATCTGCTTGCTAAGGTGGATGTAAAAGATCCACTAATGGCACTATTT
Organism: Scyliorhinus torazame; assembly: GCF_047496885.1. Lineage (NCBI taxonomy): Eukaryota > Metazoa > Chordata > Chondrichthyes > Carcharhiniformes > Scyliorhinidae > Scyliorhinus > Scyliorhinus torazame. Next base: position 52,346,243 of record NC_092720.1, on the reverse strand, counting down.
CAAACAATTGCAAGGAATTATTACATTACAACAGTGACTATATGTCAAAAATGCTTAATTGGCTGCAAAGTGCTTTGAGGTGTCTGATGGGCTTGAAAGGCAATATGTAAATGTAAGTCTTTTTACTTGTTTAATCAAAACTCCTCAAGATTTTGAATAATTGTATTTGGACTCCCCTTAAGCTCCTCTCTCTATGCAGTTCCAGCTCCTCCAATCACTCTACACAATTGAAGTCACGTATTCCTGACACTATCTTGATAAACCTCCTCTGCACCCTCTCCAAAGCTTTGCCACTCTTCTTAAAGTGTGGCTCACAGAATTGTACCTAATTCTCCAGCTGAGGCATTGCCAGTGACAAGGTCTAGCATGATCCTTGTGTACTCAGCGTCCCTATAAGCCAAACATCCCATTCCTTCCAACGCACATCACTTCACACTTATCAGCATTAAATTGCACCTGCCACAGGCTGCCTATATCATCCTGAAGTCTACCACTTTCCTTTTTATTTACTGTGTTGCCATATTTTGTATCATCCCCAAACTCAACAATTTTACGCCTTATACATGAGTGCATACCATTAACAAAGTAAACAATGGTTGAAGTACATCCTCAAGGGGATCCCAGCCCATACTTCACTCCATTCAGAAAGACATCCATTCATCACAACTTTCTGCCTTCTATCCCTTAGCTAATTATATAGCCAAGTTACTGCAATCCCTTCATCACCATATGTTATGTGGTACTTTATCAAATGCTTATTTGACCACATTTGACCAAGTATGGCACCAGGAGCCCTAGCAAAACTGGAGTCAATGGGAGTCGGGGGCCGGTTAGAGTCATACCTAGCACAAAGGAAGATGGTGGTGGTTGTTGGAGGGCAGTCATCTTCAGGAGTTCCTCAGAATACTGTTCCTGGCGCAACCATCTTCAGCTGCTTCATCAGTGATCTTCCTCCCATCATAAGGTCAGAAGTGAAGATGCTTGCAGATCACTGCACAAAATTCAGCACTATTTGCGACGCCTCACTTCATATCCAAATGCAGCAAGACGAGGACTATATCCAGGCTAGGGCTGACAAGTGGCAAGTGACATTCATGCAACACAAGTGCCAGGCAATGGCCATTGGCAACAAGAGAGGATGTAATCATTGCCCCATGACATCCAATGGCAGTACCATCGCTGAATCCACCATTATCAAAATCTGGAAGTTACCATTGCCAGAAACTGAACTGGACTTGATATATAAGTACTGTAGCTGACCGGAGCAAGGCTAGGAATCCTCACCACCTGATCCCCAGTCAACCATCTACAAGGCACAAATCAAGAGTACAATGGAATACTCTCCACCTGCCTCAATGAGTACAGCTCCAATAACACTCGAGAAGTTTGACACCATCCAGGACAAAGCATCCCGCTTGATTGGCACCTCTTCCACAAACATTCAATCCCTCCACCATCGACAAACGGTGGCAGCCGTGTGTACCATCTACAAGATGCATTGCAGGAACTCACAAGGTTCCGCAGTACCTTCCAAATTCACGACCATTACCATCTGGGACAAGGGCAATAGAAACTTGGGAACACCACCACCTGGAGGTTCCCCTCCAAGTCACTCACCATCCTTACTGGGAAATACATTGCCAATCTTACACTGTCAATGGGCCAAATTCTTGGAATTCTCTCCTTAACAGCACTGTAGGTGTGCTTACACTCCAGGATTACAGGGGCTCAAGGCAGTCCACCACCACCGTCTTCCTGTTCCAGTGTGGTGGCAGAATATAGCGTTTAAGTGCCACAAGTTGGTGTGATCAAATAGTATATATAGTATGGTTTATTTTAATTTTGTGTAAGTTATGGAGGGATTGTAATATTCCTGCTAGGATTTCAAAAATTCTGTGTTTGCACTTTCTTCCAGAATATGTCTGTAACTTTGGAGAATGAAACGTATGTGGGTCAGAACATGAAGGACAATCCGCATATGCATTACTATGCAGGGATCTATGCATTGTCTATGGCAATAATGTTGATTATAAAGGCAGTCCGTGGCATTGTATTTGTTAAGGTATAGTAATATGAATTTACAACTTTGAGGTGTACAACACACACCAATTTTATAGAAGAAACTTTTTCATTCAAGTATTTTTAAATATCATTTGGGATCAATTACTTTTAATTGAGTCATTAAGGTACATCCAAGAGCACCTGTATAATAAACAATGAGGTTGTTATTGGATGAAGATTGCTTTCCTCTTTGAATGCTGCAGTCACAACCAGCAGTAACCCCTTTAGTTAAGCACCTTGCTAATGTAGCCAATAAGACCGCTGCATATCGTTCTTAATGCATCCTTATTGATTGGATATTGTGATTATTAGCGACTTGAATGATTTCCTAAGTTGAGGGTTACCTAGTGGTGAATTCTTTCATAACACCCGATAATTAATACTAGAATTGTTATTGCAAATATTTTTTACGTGTTTTTTATTTCATGATTCTCTCTGTTTCTGTTATATGAAATATTTGATAGGCGACCATATATTGATTGTTAGCCTTGTATTCATCTGAAGTTGTACTTCAGTTCAGTTGCTTCTTATTGGGGCGATCTTCTATCTAACCAGATTCTTCATTTAGAGCTGATAAACTAAGTTTTGTTAGCCTTGCCACTGAAAAATGGCAGTTCTTGTCACGAGTTGATTGTTTCTGTTAATGGAAAGCTGAATGACTTTGGGAATATTCCATAAATGAGATGTATATCGGAGTGACAAAGATTAAGTTCTTCAAACATTTCGGTTAATGGTTCAAGATTCTTTTTTTTCTTCTTCACTATCTTCAACCTCTGTTGTCTTGGAGTAGAAACCAAGCTCATTATGGTCCCATTGGTTATTTACAGTTCTCCATTATTCAACACAGGTCAATTTTAAAGGAGCACCATCATTTTAAACTTTGTGAAATAAATTTTCATCCTGATCTCTGACACTATTGCATAGACATGAGAATCTTAGATTGTTCTTCAAAACATTGCGTATCCTTCTTTTGAGCTTTTGGTCTCCTATGGATTAAAGTTTATAAATGAGACATTGTAAAAGAACAAATTTCAATTTAAAGTTTTACAGAATGCTTTTGTGATTCATAAGCTAAGGTAGATGTGCTTCTTTTCAAATGTATACTCTCAACCAAAAAATACTATTGGTTAATTTTGAAATATGAGAATAAATTGCACCTCACCCAGTAAGGTAAATCTTTTTTAAAATTGAAATGTTCATTTAACATTTTATTCTACTTACTCATTTTTATACTGACAAGGTACAAAAGAAAGGACATCATTCCCTATGATTTTGTCTTTAGTAGGGGACACTTGGATTCCACACGTGAAGAGTTCCCGGACATTCGCTGGCGGCGGGATTCTCTGGTCCTGCTGGCAGCGCACCCCTGTCCATGGGTTTCCTGGTGGCATGGAGTGGCTTCAATGTGAAATCCCATTGACAGCGGCGGAAGCAGAGAATCCTGCTGCCAACGAATCGCCAAGAAACACGTGGCTGGGAGGTCGGAGGATCCTGCCTACAATCTAGCACTTGGTAGTTTCTAAAAAGGGTTTGGATGTTGAGGCTTGAATATTTTAAAATTCAGTTCTGTGCAAGTATACGCTAGGTTAATCCTGTAAATTTATTTTCATTGGGCATATGATTCTTTCAGATTGGTTGCTTTAATTCGCATCATAAAATCTTCGGTACGTTGGATCTGTCAGTGCTCGTAATTCACACCACGACTGAATGATCTTTTCCTGAAAACACCACACCGGATGTATTACATTTAAAACAAGTGCAAACATGCAAAATTAACACTTTTATATGGTTTCTCTAACTCTTTTGAAGGGAACACTCAAAGCCTCATCCAGGCTTCATGATGAACTCTTTCACAAGATCCTCAGGGGCCCCATGAAGTTTTTTGACACCACTCCCTCTGGCCGAATCCTAAATAGATTCTCAAAGGACATGGATGAAGGTATCTTTCCAAGCAGTCTGCTGACTAATACAGTCTTAGCAAAAAATATGTTACTGTTTTAGAAAAACATGCTTCTTGTACATCTCATTTGGATATTGTGCTGTTGTGTAACATTTCAGTTACAAGAAGCATGCTTACTACAGTAGATATTTATTGAATTCCAATTTGTTTCTCTAAATCTAAAATGGATTTTTTTTTACCCCTCTATTTGCTTAGTGGACACACGGCTACCTTTCCAAGCAGAGATGTTTATTCAGAACATTATCCTGGTGTTTTTCTGCATTGGTGTAGTTGGTTCTGTCTTTCCATGGTTTCTAGTTGGAGTTGGTCCTCTTGTTATTATCTTCATGATTCTCAACCAGGTATCAAGGTAAGCATAAAAAATAAACATACGTGACCAATTGTCATTCATAAAAACAACTGTGTGTGGATTATATTAATGGTATTAGAAGTTGAATGTTCACATATTGTTGATGTCTAACTAGGCATGCTTGTATCCATTTTGGTGAAAATACAATTTCGAGATCTTAACCAGATTATTTCCAGTCCCAATCCACTCACGATAAGTAGTAAATTACTGCAAATGGAATCTGGACATGTTAACACCAGACTATTTTCTTAACTGTTGCCCTGAAATGAATACATATAAGAGTACATTGTGTTCTAGTTATTTAAAGCAAAAACAATTTCGAAATAAATTTAGCTGTTGGCTAGGCACACATAGGAAACTATGTTGCACATGTGACAAGGACCATTAAGTAAGCTAACTTCATGCCTGAAGGTTGTGATCCATGTCTGGGAAAAATCTAAAACTGCACAAGTGTATCATAGTGTCTTGAATATTTCCTATGTACACATTTCTACGCCAATATTTATTGATATAAAGTTTGTATATTTACTAAGGTCAAGTCCTGTTTCAGAATTGTCTCACTGGTTCGGGATAGTACCCTGGGTTCTTTTTTAAAATAAATTTAGAGTAGCCAGTTATTATTTTTTTCAATTAAGGGGCAATTTAGCGTGACCAATCCATCTAACCTGCACATCTTTGGGTTGATGGGGTGAAACCCACGCAGACATGGGGAGAATGTACAAACTCCACACGGACAGTACCCTGGGTTCTTATCAACATATGTCCCATTCTCTGCTGCTCTGGAACCTATTCTTGACATCATTATAGTGCAACTCCCGCAGAAATCTCTGATTTTAAAAGTACTAATGTGATGTTAGGGGAAACAGCTGCCTCAGTCTGAAGACCTGTGTGAATCTCGCAAACTGTTGCTACCACTGAGGAGGGTCTTACACACCACCACCATCTTACGCAGCCCATCGCTGCTTGCCAGAGCCAATCGACCCCATTCTGCGAACCATCCTTGACCATATGGCTGCAAAGCCAAAGACATCAGGTGCAGCTCTGATCTTTACTTCTACTCTGTCATTCAACATACCGACGAATGTGGCATTTACACACATTTAACAATAACAATCAGTCTGTTTGGATATGTACATAGGAATGCCGGAATTAGTATCAGAAGTAGGTAATTCAGCCCCTCAACTTTTGCACTGAAGCCCTTATTTTACACATCCTAATGATTATCCCTCAACTCAATCAGATCATTGCTGATCACTTCCTTGTCTCAAATCCACCTCTCTGCCTGTTCCCCATAATCCTTTAACTCATTTTTTAAATCAGAAATATATCTGCCTCCTTGAAACCATTTAATGACTCAGACTCCACCGCACTATGGGGCAGCGAGTTCCACAAATTCATGACCAATCCTTACAAACCATGTTGGTGCTCTCTATTCGCTGAAAAATTTCAAGTGTTTAGTCATTTTATCCTTAACTATAAACTTGAATAATCTTGGGAGCTCTGGAGGAGACACGTGTGTCCACTTCACTAAAAGATAGTACACGTGTACAAAATATGATCAAAAGGTAATGGAACAATAACTTTAATTGAAGTTACAGTACAAAACTGACGGTGATGTTTCAGTTGCAGAGACCTGGGTCTGACCCTGTCAGAGTTCTGCATTCAGTTTTGATCACAGCACCTTTGGAAAGATATATTTGCCTTGCGGTGCTGTATGGGTTCACCAAAATGATACGCGGAATTAAAGAGTTGTTATGATTACAGTTCACATAAACTTGCTGTGCATTTCACTTGAGTTTAGAAAGTTGAGGGATAATCATTAGGATGCGTAAAATAAGGGCTTCAGTGTAATTGTTACAGAGATGGGCCAAATCTTCCGGTCTCCAGATCGTCAGAGACAGGATGTATGACTGAGGTGCACATCGACACCTAGTGGAAGTTATGACATGCAAACCTTCATGGAAATTGCCGTGAAAGTTTCTTTTTAAAAAAAAATATTTGTTAAAGTTTTTCAACAACACAATTTTTTCCCCTTACAAACAATAACCCCCCCTCGTAATGAAATAACACAAAATCGCACTGAGCAAGATATATGCATGGCAAAGTGGTATATTTACATAGCTTTATACACTGGCTCTCTCCCGCACGTGCCAGTTTCCCCCACCCTTCATGTTATCGCCTGCTCATCCATCCCCACAAGCAATCCCCCATCCCCCCCCCTCCTCCCCCTTCCCAAGACGTTGTCTCCCCCCCCCCCCCCAACCCCCCAGGGTTGCTGCTGCTGCTGACCGATCTTCCTCTAACGCTCCGCTATATAGTCCTGGAACGGTTCCCACTGCCTGTAGAACCCCTGCGCAGACCCTCTTAAGGCAAACTTAATCCTCTCCAGCTTTATGAACCCAGCCATGTCGTTTATCCAGGCCTCCACGCTAGGGGGCTTTGCCTCCTTCCACATTAGCAAGATCCTTCGCCACAAGGACGCAAAGGCCAGAATGCTGGCCTCTTTCGCCTCCCTGCACTCCCGGCTCGTCCACTACTCCAAATATTGCTAGCCCCCAGCTTGGCTTGACCCGGACTTTCATCACCTGAGATATTGCTCCCGCCACTCCTCTCCAGAACCCCTCCAGTGCCAGGCATGACCAAAACATATGGACATGGTTCGCCGGGCTCCCTGAGCACCTTCCACATCTGTCCTCTACCCCAAAGAACCTACTCAACCTCGCCCCCGTCAAGTGCGCTCTGTGGACCACCTTAAATTGTATCAGGCTGAGCCTGGCACACGAAGAGGAGGAATTAACCCTACCCAGGGCATCAGCTCACAGACCTTCCTTGATCTCCACCCCCAGCTCCTCCTCCCATTTACCCTTCAACTCTTCTACTAGCGCTTCCCCCTCTTCTTTCATCTCTTGGTGTATTGCTGACACCTTGCCCTCCCCGACCCATACACCCGAGATCACCCTGTCTTGAATTTCTTGTGCCGGGAGCAACGGGAATTCCCTGACCTGTCGCCTCACAAAAGCCTTCACCTGCATATATCTAAAAGCATTTCCCGGGGGTAACTCAAACTTCTCCTCCAGTGCCCCTAGGCTCGCAAATGTCCCGTCAATGAACAGGTCCCCCATTCTTCTAATCCCCGCCCGATGCCAGCCCTGGAACCCCCCATCCATCTTCCCCGGGACAAACCGGTGGTTACCCCTAATCGGGGACCACACCGAGGCTCCCACTGCACCCCTGTGCCGTCTCCACTGGCCCCAGATCCTTAACGTTGCCACCACCATCGGGCTCGTGGTATACTTTGACGGCGAGAACGGCAGCGGTGCTGTCACCAACGCCCCCAAGCTCGTTCCTTTACAGGACGCCATCTCCATCCTCTTCCATGCCGCCCCCTCTCCCTCCATGACCCACTTGCGGATCATCGCCACATTTGCTGCCCAGTAGTAGCTCCCTAGGTTTGGCAGCGCCAACCCTCCTCGGTCCCTACTGCATTCCAGGAACCCTCTCCTTACCCTCGGTGTCTTATTTGCCCACACAAACCCCATAATACTCCTACCTACTCTCTTAAAAAAGCCCTTGGTGATCACGATGGGAAAGCACTGAAACACAAACAGAAACCTCGGAAGGACCACCATTTTGACCGACTGCACTCTACCCGCCAGCGAGAGCGGTAACATGTCCCATCTTTTAAGTCCTCCTCCATTTGGTCCACCAACCTCGTCAGATTCAGTTTATGTAGGGCCCCCCAACTCCTGGCTATCTGGATCCCTAAATACCGAAAACTCCCCGCCGCCCTCCTCAGCGGTAGGTCCCCTATCCCTCTTTCTTGCTCCCCTGCCTGTATTACAAAGAGCTCACTCTTCCCTACATTGAGCTTATAGCCCGAAAACTCCCCAAACTCCCTTGGAGTCTGCATGACCTCCACCATCCCTCCATTGGGTCCGCCACGTACATCAAAAGGTCATCCGCGTATAGCGACACCCGATGCTCTTCTCCCCTTCGGACCACCCCCCTCCATTTATTAGACTCCCTCTGTGACATGGCCAAGGGTTCGATCGCCAATGCAAACAACAGGGGGGACAGGGGGCACCCCTGCCTCGTTCCTCAGTACAGCCGAAAGTACTCCGACCTCCGCGGGTTCGTCACTACACTCGCCACCGGGGCTTTGTAAAGGAGCTTAACCCAGCTGATAAACCCTCCCCCGAACCCAAACCTACGCAGCACCTCCCAGAGGTACTCCCACTCTACTCTGTCAAAGGCCTTTTCCGCATCCATAGCTGCCACTATCTCCGCCTCTCCCTCCTCCGATGGCATCATTTTCACGTTTATGAGCCGCCGCACATTAGTGTTTAATTGCCTACCCTTTACGAATCCCGTCTGGTCCTCATGGATCACCCCCGGGACACAGTCCTCAATCCTTGTGGCCAGCACTTTTGCCAATAACTTTGCGTCCACATTGAGGAGCGAAATCGGCCTGTACGATCCACATTGCAGTGGGTCCTTGTCCCGCTTTAGAATCAAGGAAATTGTCGCTTCCGACATTGTCGGGGGCAGGGTCCCCTCCTCTCTTGCCTCGTTAAAGGTCCTCACTAGTAGCGGGGCCAACAGGTCTACGTACTTTCTGTAGAACTCCACCGGGAACCCATCCGGCCCCGGGGCCTTCCCCGCCTGCATACTCCCCAAACCCTTGCTCAGCTCCTCCAACTCGATTGGTGCCCCCAAACCAGCCACCTCTTGCTCCTCCACCCTCGGGAACCTCAGTTGGTCTAGGAATCATCTCATCCCCTCTTCCCCCACTGGGGGCTGGGATCTGTACAGCTCTTCATAGAAGGCCTTGAATACTTTGTTCGTTTTCGTTACAGTCCGAACCGTGGCTCCCCTTCCATCTTTGATTCCCCCTATTTCCCTCGCTGCCGTCCTCTTACGGAGCTGGTGTGCCAGCATCCGACTAGCCTTTTCCCCGTACTCGTAGGTCGCCCCCTGCGCCTTCCTCCACTGTGCCTCCGCCTTCCCCGTGGTCAACAGGTCAAACTCCATCTGGAGCCGTCGTCTTTCCCCAAGTAATCTTTCCTCCGGGGCCTCTGCGTATCTCCTGTCCACTCAAAATCTCCCCCACTAACCTCTCCCTTTCCATGCCCTCTGTCTTCGCTCCATGAGCCCTGATGGAGATTAGCTCTCTCCTGATCACCGCCTTCAACGCCTCCCATACCACCCCCACTTGCACCTCCCTGTTGTCGTTGCCTCCAAGTACCTTTCGATACACCCCCTCACCGTCCCACACACCACCTCATCTGCCAGCAGTCCCACATCCAGCCGCCACAGCGGGCGTTGGTCCCTCTCCTCTCCTAGCCCCATTTCCACCCAGTGGTCCGAAACGGCTATGGCCGAATACTCCGTCCGCTCCACCCTCGGGATGAGCGCCCTGCCCAGAACAAAAAAATCTATCCGGGAGTAGGCTTTGTGCACGTGGGAGAAGAAAGAAAATTCCCTGGCCTGCGGTCTTGCAAACCTCCATGGGTCCACTCCCCCCATATGATCCATAAACCCTCTAAGCACCTTGGCCGCCGCCGGCCTCTTTCCCGTCCTTGATCTGGAGCAGTCCAGTGCTGGGTCCAGCACTGTATTGAAGTCCCCTCCCATTATCAGGTCTCCTGCCTCCAGGTCCGGAATGCGCCCCAACATGCGCTTCATGAATCCAGCATCATCCCAGTTCGGGGCGTATACATTTACCAACACCACCCACGTCCCTTGCAACCTACCGCTCACCATCACATATCTCCCTCCGTTATCCGCTGCAATAGTCTTGGCCTCAAATGACACATGCTTTCCCACCAAAATTGCCACCCCTCTATTTTTCGCGTCCAGTCCCGAGTGAAATACCTGTCCTACCCATCCCCTTCTTAACCTGACCTGGTCCGCCACCTTCAGGTGTGTCTCTTGGAGCATAGCCACGTCTGCCTTCAGTCCCTTCAAGTGCGCGAACACTCGAGCCCTCTTCACCGGCCCATTCAGGCCCCTCACGTTCCACGTTATCAGCCGGATTGGAGGGGCTCTCACCCCACCCACCCCCGCCGACTAGCCATCTCCTTTTCTGGGCCAGTCCCGTGTCCGCGTCTCCCTCACCCTCCAGTCCCGACCACCTCTTCTGTGTCCCATTCCCTTTCGGCCAGTGCAGCAGCAACCCTTTCCCCCCCCTCCCCCCCGCTAGACCCCTGTCTAGCTTTTTTGCTCCCCCCATATCACTCCCGTAAGTCTGCTGACTCCGGCTTCCCCCGCTGTCCCTTTGACACCCCCCCCCCCCCGTGTGGGAGTCTCACAATCAATATACGTTCCTTGGTTCCCCTTCCCGACTTCCTTCCCGCGCGTGGGAAAAAACCCCGCGCTTTCCAAAGCTTGCCCTGCCCCCTCTGGCGCAGCTCCTGTCGCGGCCTTGTCTCTCTCCCCCAGCCCATATAACATTTCCTGCGCGTGATTGACCCTCTATATACAACAACCATCACACATCAACCCTCAAATACCCCCCACCCTCACAAACCCTCAGTTAGAGTCCAACTTTTCAGTTTGTATAAAGGTCCACGCCTCTTCAGGCGTTTCGAAGTAGTGGTGTTCGTCCTTATGTGTAACCCACAGTCGCGCTGGCTGCAGCATTCCAAATTTCACTCCTTTCCGATGCAGCACCGCTTTGGCCCGGTTGAAACCCGCTCTCCGCTTAGCAACCTCCGTGCTCCAGTCTGGGTATATTCGGATCTCTGCATTGTCCCACTTGCTGCTCCGCTCCTTCTTGGCCCATTTCAGGACCCTCTCTCTGTCCGTGAACCGGTGAAATCTCACCACCATAGCCCTTGGCGGCTCATTTGCCTTGGGCTTCCTCGCCAGCACCCGGTGTGCCCCGTCCAGCTCCAGCGACCTCGAAGGGGCCTCCGCGCCCATCATCGCCCCGATCATCGTGCCCACGTATGCCGCGGCATCGGCCCCCTCCACTCCTTCTGGGAGACCCAGGATCCGCAGATTATTTCTCCTCGACCTGTTCTCCAGGTCTTCGAGTCTTCCCGCCCACTTCTTGTGTAGCGCCTCGTGTCGCTCCGCTCTCACCGCCAGGCCCAAGAGCGCGTCCTCATTCTCACTCACTCTTTTCTGTACCTCCTGGATCTTCACCTCGTGGGCCTTCTGGGTTATCCCTAGTCCTTCAATTACCGCCAGCATAGGCGCCAGCATCTCCTTGCGCAGCTCCTCGAAGCAGCGCTTGATGAATTCCTGCAGCTCCGGCCCGCACTCCGCTTTGTCCCCAGCCGCCGCCATTTTGTTTTTTTTCCCTCGCTGCTCCAGTGCCGCGTTTTTGGCCGTTGCACTTCTGGTCTGGTCCATAAAAGTTGGAGGGGGACCTCTCTCTTCACTTCCCCACGGGTTGTCGTCAAAAAAATTCCGTTAGGGCTCCTCCGATGAGCCTGAAAGTCCGTAGTAGCGGGAGCTGCCGAATCGTGCGGCTTAGCTCCGCATAGCCGCAACTGGAAGACGCCGTGCAAGTTTCAACGTCCAATGGGCAATTCCCCTACTCCTCCACAAATGTGTTAAAATCAGAGTTAAGAGTTGGAGACTTGCAACAGATATGACACCTGAAAAGCTACCCAGGACATTTTGGGCGAATTAAAACCTAGTCAAACCCCTGGATAACTACACAAACTGCACCGCCACCCCCCACCCCAACTACTTCTTGACCTTGCCACTCCCCACTCACTCATTTCCCCTCTCGCCCACTTATTATTACCTACCTCGCCTACCAACTCCCTACCCATTCAATTTACCCACTCACTCACATTTAGACTGAAGGTTTAAACTTTCCATTCAGCAGCGAGTGTGAAAAAAGGGTCTGTGCCCTCTTGTATCCCGACTACAATTCGATTCGAGCTTTCTGAGAAGCGTTGCAGTGATATTTTTAGGACAGCCATTTCGGAAGACTGAGTGAATGGGTAGGGAGGGAAGTCACATGTGTGTGCAAACATAACGGGTGGCACAGTTGTTAGCACTGCTGCTTCACGGCACGAGGACTCTGGTTCGATCCCACCCCCGGGTCACTGTCCGTGTGGAGTTTGCACGTTCTCTCGATGTCTGCATGGGTTTCGCCCCCATAAACCCAAAGATGTGCAGGGTAGATAGATTGGCCGTGCTAAATTGTCCCTTAATTGGAAAAAAGATAATTGGATACTGTTTTAAAAAAAAAAAATTAAAATAGTTTTTTTTAAAAAGTAATTCAAGTACAACTGTAAATGTTGTCTTTGTTTTGTTATTCTCAAATGTTTGGAGATTATCATTTGGAGCTCTTCAGGTTTAGTAGGTTTGGTCACCCCTATCATTGAAAGATATCCAGAGTGCACCTTTAGCTTCTTGCATAAAGACCAAGCCATGTGGAAGTGCGGAACTCTTCTTGGAGATGGGGTAACATAACTATATGCAGACAATTTCTTTTTTTTCAATCTGAACTTGGGTGGAAAGTATCCTCTTGGTTACTTCAAGAAGGGAAATAACTTTTGCTGTATTGTATTTGGATTGAAAGTGTGTTTTTGCTGTAACAAAACTAGTGAAAATTGAAATAGAGTAAGTTATTTTTGTAATGGAAGGAGAAAATATTTTGGTCATGATGGACATTAGAAATGTATTCTTTAAAAACAAGTATTACTGTATTCATTACTTTGAAGAATTATACAGTTTGTGGCAAAATGTGGACTGAAATTAACAATTAGCAGTCCACTATTAATAGTTAAGAAAAACATGAAGTAAAATATGTAAAACTTGGGAAGTGAATACTTTCAAATTTGAGGAACATACATATATTTGTTGCTTGTATTTGCTCTTTTTTGATTAAAAAAAAAAAAAAAATTAATTTCTACAGGATTTGTATCAGAGAATTAAAGCGTTTGGACAATATCACTCAGTCTCCTTTCCTGTCGCATGTAACATCCAGTATTCAGGGGCTAACCACAATCCATGCTTACAACAAAACTGGAGAATACCGACGCAGGTTAGTACTATGCACCAAAATGATTGTGTGAATAAAATAGCCCATCAGTCAACAGGTTGTTCTATAATGTGATGCTCACACTTACAAATTTCTGCTGCAGTTTTAAAGTATTATATGGACAAGAAAGACAGTCAACTCCTCTGCAGCAGGAAGTAATTACTCAGTGAATTCAGGACATTTGCTTAAAAAATAAATTTTTAAAATTACATTTTATCAGAAATTGATCTGAAATCTCCCAAAGAGCAATTAGCATCTTACACCTGTAAAGACAGAGCAATTGTACTTCGTGATCTTACAGGAACACAAGCTGCACATTCTGTATCCTTGATTGTAAAGTCGGTCTGAGGTTGAAAGTTTGATTTGTATGCCATGTCAGTTTCTGGCACACTTGTGATATAATTACGTGGCACACTTGCTGCTGTTTTGTTCATTTGAACTCTTGTCTGTTACTTTCAGGTACCAAGAGCTGCTAGATTCTAATCAGGCTCCATTCTTCCTGTTCACCTGTGCAATGCGCTGGCTCGCTGTGAGACTGGATATAGTCAGTATTGCTCTTATTGGTACAACTGCAGTGATAATAGTTTTAATGCATGGACACATTCCTCCAGCTTATGCAGGACTTGCCATTTCATATGCTGTCCAGGTTGGTACAATATATTGTGAACAGAGATTAAAATTGTCTTGATATTTACTACTCTTCAATATGTGCTATTGAATTGTTTTGTGGTTTGAATTCCTTTGGTTTTCTCTGCTTTTATGGCAGAATGATCAACAGGTCAAACTTAAAAAAGTCATACCTTCATTGGATATCATAGTTTTCTCAAAAAAATGAGTACAATTTTGTCCTGTTTCCTATGAGTATATTTTTCTTGCAGCTGACCGGTTTATTTCAGTTTACTGTCCGACTTGCTTCTGAGACTGAGGCTAGGTTCACCTCTGTGGAGAGAATTCGTCACTACATAAAGGTACCAGTTAATTTGCTTCGCTCCTGCTGTAAAATGCTGGGCAGAACTTTCTGTCACACCAAACCGCTGTTAGGGCCAGGCATATAGTGTACAATTTATTGGAAAAACAAGATGAATGTTGCAATCTTGGCATGATTCAAAGAAAGAAAAAGCTTGCAGTTATGTAGTGCCTTTCCTGAGCTTGGGATGTCACAAATTACCTCATGGCCAATGAATTACATTTGAAGGGAAGTCACTGTTGTAATCTGGGAAAATGTGACAGCCAGTTTGTGATAGAAAAGTAACCAAAGCACCAATATACTTAAATGACCCATTTAAACAGTCTTGGCTGTGTTGGTTGAGGGATGAATGTTGACCAGGACACCATGTGCCACGTGATTTGTTAGGCTCGCTTGAGAGGCTAGATGGGATCTCCAATACATGCTTTGAGAGAAAGGGAGAAGGGCGTCCAATTGCTTGTGGAAGATCCTATACGAAAGAAAACTAATGGACCAATTGACTCCTGTTTGCCTGGGAAGAGTGTACCCAGTGACTTAATAGGAGTTCAACAGACCTCTTGGTTTAGATTCTGCTGGAAGGACAGGAAGAAAAAATTTGATGAAACCAAGGTGATGATGAATTGGTAACTGCTTTTGTGAATTGTTTGCTAAATAAACCAATTTTTAGGAATTTAAAGTAGTTTGGCAAGGAACTGCCATGACAACTGAATGTCGAACATTTTTCTTTGCTGGATTGTAATTGGGTGGATTTATTTTATTTTTAAACAGAGACCAATGGAGAAAAGATTGTAATTGAAGCAGAAAGATATTGTATGATTTTTATGTGAATCAAATGTTAAAAATTGTTCGAATTTTAAAAAAAAATCTCAGCTTTGAAATATTTAATCAGGCCAAAGAGAAAATTAACATTGAACCTTGACATAAATAATTCAGTATCACATCGCAGACACAGTGGACTGAATGATCACCTTCTGGAGTGTAACAATTCTGTGGAATATAAAGTATTTGTATGTATACACACATTTTAACTCCTCTTTGCAATGAGGAATCTCGAGAGTTGGAAAAAGGGAAGTAATTGAATGTTTGGTTAAAGTGAGTCCCATTTAATGAGCTGCAGGGCTGATCTGTGGCAAGGGTTCAAGCTTGCCAAAGACCAACAGCTAAAGAAGAGAAGACACTGGGTAGGGATTGGAGCAAATAACAACTAGCAGGTCAGATGTCAATTATGAAAGAGTTGGAAACTTCCTGGCAGGTTCTGTGGAGACGAGGTGTGACCTATATTTTCCTTATTTGCTAACCTATAAATGAGGAACTGTGGTGAATAACTGAGAGCTGTATTTTTTTGTCTTTTCTGATCATCTTTGTATTCTATTTATGAAACCAGCTAAAGAGAAAATGGAGCCAGAAGTTTGTTTCTTTCTTGTTTCGCAATTTGTTTCTCAACTAAAGTTCATGCATGTGACTTCAGAAATACAATCCGTAGATTTCTTGTGGCACAGGGCAATGGTAATGTCGGGGTGAAGCATGATGTGGGTGTGTTATCTTTACTGAGCTGATGTTAGTGTTGCTGTTTTCCATCAAGGATTTGCAGTTATATCTGTTGTTGATGTGAGACATTATGTGGATGCAGATAAGAGATCAAGGTCATGATTCACCAAGCAGCAGTGATCCTCCATGCTTCGAAGACTTGGACGACCTAGAGCAGGAGCAGAGCTGGAGAAATACCACCAGCCTTCACAAGATCCTCCAAATCTGGTGGCATGAAAGGTGGTCAAACAGAAGAGTTCTGTCCCAAGCTAACCAGCCCAACATTGAGGTGTGAATCACTCCAACCCAGCTCTGCTGGATAAGACATGTCATTCGTATGCCTGACATCAGATTCTGAAAGTAACTGCTCTACTCGGAACTCGGTTGCTGCAGGAGGTTCCAACAAGGAAGCGAAAATATTGTAGGGATGTCCTCCAACCAGCCCAAACACATCTGACGACCCATGGGAGACCCTGGCTTGTGACCAACCAAAATGGAGAACATTCATTTTGGGAAGGCATCAAACACGACGAGAGATGTCACAGGAACATGCAGAGGCAAAGTCGAGGGCATTGAGGGAGCACACAATCTCCAAACAACTCATCTACCCAGTCTTTCAAGCAGCACCTGCCCTGCATTTTGCAGAGTTCTGCAGGTAGCATAATAGATTTATCAGCTATTTCGGAACTCGTTTAATCCAAGTGGAAGCGAGTCATCCTTGATCATGAACGACTGCCTGAGAAGAAAGGAAAAAATGTGAAGACTCTGAGCATTTTTAAGGGCAAACATTGAGCCTGTGAACTGAGTCCAGGCAATCATTATCGTTGTTGGAAGTTCCTATTTTTGTAAGTACAGGTCTCGAGGGCTAAATTAATAGATTCGAGAACCCCCCCCCAGAAGAGTCGTTATGGTTTTTTTAATTCAAGAATAAATAGGATGAAAAAGTACATTAGGAAAAGACACAGAAATCTTAATAAATTTTATTTGGTGTCAATTGGATGTATAGTTTTGCATATGTGTTCTAAAATTGAGCCACTTATTTATTTTTCATGTCTCACATTTGTGAGAAGAAAAATAAATTATTCTAGAGTAAGTTTTGTATATGTAGGAGTTAACTGAGTATGTGTAATGAGGATGTATAACACTGTTAGCATTGCTTATGCTGTTATACGAAAAGAAATAGAAATACTATAATTTGTTAATATATTCCCTTTCATTGAGACCGACCAAAGGCGCTAATTGGATAGGTATTTTGCTTTCTGGAAAGAGACATTTAAGGAATGAACTGCATTCTAATTCATACCGTAGCTGTAATGAGATACAAAATACTGAGAATTCTTAGTCTTCAATTCTCAGCTAATTTTATTTTAATAGTGTTGAGAAGCCATGCTTGCTGAAGAGTATTTATCTGCCAGAAATCTTGTAACTTTCCTAATGTTCTACTAGACTCTAAAATCGGAGGCTTCAGCTCGTGTTAAGGACAAAACTCCATCTACAGACTGGCCCCAACATGGCCAAATAATATTTGAAAATGTAGAGATGCGATATCGTGAGAATCTACCTCTGGTACTCAAGAAAGTGTCCTTTACCATTAAACCTCAAGAAAAAATTGGTATTGTGGGGAGAACTGGGTCAGGTAAGAAACACACTTACTCAGCAAGGTTGTGTGGCTTGAAGCAATATGGCGGGGTTTTTTTTGTGTAATCAAACGGAGTTTATAGATACCACGGAAAAATGGTACAGTGGCCAGCGGGCTCTGGGCTGGTCCAGTCCTTACATGTATTCTGCCTGAGAAGGGACTCCACCCTCTGGAGTGATCACCCACTCTCGGCCTCCATTGGTCCCCCAAGCCAGCATACCCTTGCCTGCTGTGCCTTCTTAAAGAGACAGGTCACCACAAACCACTATATCCCTCCCCATTTTATTTTTTTATACCATTTAAAAAACATTTTTTAAAGCTTTTTCCAATTAAGGGGCAATTTAACGTGACTAATCCACCTAACCCCACGCATCTTTGGCTTGTGGGAGTGAGACCCACGCAGACATGGGGAGAATGTGCAAACTCCACACAGACAATGGGCCAGGATCGAACCCGGGTCCTCAGCGCTGTGAGACTGAAGTGCTAATCACTGTGCCGCCCTACACCATCTTCAAAAGTAATCTACTCACCCCAAATTCTACATGAACATTATACACACAGGTTAGACATTTGTAAATCGCTGTAACGATTGTTCGATGATGAGATCTTGAGGCTTGTATTTGACATAGCACTTCTAGCAGGCCTCAACTATACACAGTTTCAAATATAGTTTTTCATGGGACTCTTCCATACATGCTGGCTGCTATCCAAATTCTGTCCTAGACTCTGCGATGACCAAGGCCTCCGTACTTTACTCTGCAGACGATGTCACTCTCCAATCTTCCATTGATCCTTTTTTCTTTCAAGCGCCTTGCTCTGCAGTGAATGCCGGTACCATCATCACAGTAGTTAGCACTGTTGCTTCACAGTGCCAGGGACCCGGGTTAGATTCCTGGCTTGGGCCACTGTCTGTGGGAGTCTGAAAGTTCTTCCTGTGTCTTCGTGGGTTTCCTCCGGGTGCTCCGGTTTCCTCCCACAAGTCCCGCAAGACGTGCTTATTAGGTGAATTGGATATTCTGAATTCTCCCTCAGTGTACCCGAACAGGCACCGGAATGTGGCGACTAGGGGGTTTTCACAGTAGCTTCATTGCAGTGTTAATGTAAGCCTACTTGTGACACTAATAAAGATTATTATTATTATTACAATACGGTATTTTGTCTTGACAGCTCATTCACAAACTCGGCCTATCATGGTCGTGGTACACTATTTCTGGTACTTGCGTCGTGTGACAAAGTTCCCTCTCTTTTTGGTCTTTCTATTCGCATCTTTTCCATCGACCATGTAACCCTATTCGTTCCTGTGCCTTTCTATTAGTGTGACCATTACAGTGATCTTGTTCTGGCATGCAATCTCTGTTTCCTTCTCTGCCAGAATTGATGCTTTATCTTGTTCTTTATCTAGTTTTCTCTGACAACTTCCACAGCTTCATCTCCCAATCGCTTCCTTTCGTCTTCTGCATCAACTAATCTTCTGTTTGGACATGAGGAGTTCTTTATTCCATACGTTGGCGTCCTCCTCCACCCCCAAGTTTTTTTTTTCACTTTGTCACCACCAGTTACGATTTGGTCTGAGCCCATTCCAGCTCCATCTCCCGCAGTCTGTTTTCCATTTTTAACAACTCTCTTCCTTTCTCTTGATAATCTGAAGTACCCTTGGATGAACTGACACCTTTAAGGCCCCTTGGTGTTAAGAGAGTCCTCTGCAGCGATCACCGTCTTCAGCCTGTTTCCGAATGTGTTCCAACTCTGCTTTATTTTCCAACTGTTGCCGTCCCAATCTCTCACTCAATTGAGAGCTGAGGTATCTTATCCGATGATTAAGCTGTTCTCCTTGGTTTCCGATTCTTCTTCTCAGCATGTGCAAGTTTTACTCCATTTGTCTCATGGAAAAGGTACTCCATCAGCGTTGCAACCTTGCCTTCAAGCTCTTTGTGGGAAATTCACTCACATTTTTCGGCAGCTTAATACTCCATAATACTTCTGCCATAATAACTTTCTCTTGCCTAAAAGGATCACAATTATTCTCTAGTCCATAGCTCTGCTTTTGCAACCCATTCAGTTTATCCATTTCTGAGTTTCTTTCAAGGTGAATATAACATTTCCTTCTGACATCATTTAATAATGATCTATCCCGTCTCATGCTTTGCATGTTTTTCAGACAATTGCCACGTTTCTTTTGTTGTAGTTGCGTTGAACTCTACTTCTACATTAAACATTTTTTCCTCCTCCTTGTTATAGACAAGCCTCCTGAATCGCTAACCTGTTCCAACAGTTGTGTTCTCTCTTTGGTTTTGTCCATTGCTGTGTCAGCACCCTCAAACACCAGACAGTTTCTGTCTCTCCGCAGAGTGTCAACTTCTCAAGCTCATTTGTATTTCTCAGACGACTGGTAACTGGACCATTCAATTCGATCTCTAAAGAATTCCCAACAATGGCTCTGGTTAATGATCACTCTGCTCTAATTTCTGCTTCAACAGCATGGTGACCCTTGTAGTAAATGTTACAGGATGTCCTACATGACTGCCATAGATCACATCTTTGATGCATTTCACTCTGAGACTAGCAGTGTTCTCACCCATTACATAGCTGATGGCCTCCATTACATGGGATTTTCTTCGCTCTACTTGAGTTCCATGTTGTTAAGTTCTGCTTGTGCTTTTTGTCTCGATCCTTTTTTTACATCTTCATCCGCTAACTCTAGTTCCCTTATCACTTGCTGGTGAATGTTGTACTGTTTCTTACTGGCCTTGATGGACTTCCTAGCAACTTACACCCTCTGCAGATTGCTTTTTTTCTTTTCTTGACTTTGATGTAGCTGGGCTGCTTTTCATTCAGATTCGGTCACTAACGTTTTAACATATTTTCTATTTGTTGCAGTTTTTGGTAAAGTTTATCCAACTCTTTTCTCTTCACTTAGTTCTTTTTCTACTGTGGCTCGTCTTACTTCCTGACTGATTACAGCTTTATTGTTGGCTTGTAGTTCATTGCTAAAATTTCAATGAAATCCTCATTACGGCACAAAAGGACGGGATGCAACTGAGTCTCATTGTCTTCAGCTTTAGTTCCTTAAGATCTTCTGTTGCCCTCTTTCTGAGTTCTCTCCATGGTCCCCCTCTCCAGGGTCAGGGTCCTCCAATTCTCCACACTCTCCGGGGTTTCTTAGTCTGGCGTTGCCTCTTCCTTTGAGCACTTATTACCCCTCTGAGCTCCAGCTTTGCCTCTTCCTCAAAGTCTTCCATTGCCTCTTCCCTGAGGTCTTCATTGCCTTCTCTGCAGTTATCCATTGCTATGGGACCCCCTTTTTTAAATTGCCCTTTCTCTGTGATCGTCTCTGATTTTCCTATCCATTGTCCTTTGTTCCTTCTCGTGTACTAGCCAATTCAAGTTTGCTCTACATCTGTTCCTCCGGGTCTGGGAATATCCATTCATCCAAATAAGCATTTGGGTGAGTATTTCTTTCCTTCAGACTTCAATTAAAACTGAATACTCACAGGTTGACTCTGTGACGCAATCGATTTTGTCCTCATCGCCTATATGGTAGCTTGAAGCAACATGGCAGAAGCTCTTCATGTAACCAAAAGGAGTTTATTGATAACAAGAAAATGTGGTACAGGCCGGCTGGCCCTGGCTGTTCCAGTCCTTGCGTGTTTACTACATGGCCTCCAGATGTATTCTGCTTGAGAGGGGTCTCCACTCTCTGGGGTGCACAGCACTCTCAGTCCCCATTGGTTGCCCAAGCCAGGTGACCCACCTGTGCTGCGCCGTCTTAAAGAGACGGGACACCATAATCCACTACTAAGGTTAAATTTGTACTGGTTTGGTTTGTCAGGTGAGGAACTCTTTCCACGTTGGCTAGGGAGGACTGGACACCAGAGTTTTGGTAAGTTTGTAACTAACATGAAATAATGTAGTTGAAAAAATTTAATTATTTTCCTTTTTTGACAGGTAAGTCATCACTAGGAATCACACTATTCCGATTGGTGGAACTCTCAGGTGGTTCAATATTCATTGATGGAGTGAATATTACTGAAATTGGTTTGGCTGATCTACGCAGCAAACTATCCATTATCCCCCAAGAACCAGTTTTGTTCACTGGCACTGTAAGGTAAAATTCCAACTCTTTTATATACTCTATATATCCAACGTTATATTCTTTTAATCTCTATAAAGAACCACGGTAGTGTAATGTATCTGTTCATTAAAGTACTACAACACCTCAAATGTTTTTGACGTTTGTCGAAGTTACTGAGGATGGGATTTACCGACCAACCTGCCACGTGTTTTTCGGCAGCCGATATCCTGGACCCACTGTTATTAGTGGGATTTCCCGTTGACTGCACCCCTCATCGCTGGGAAACCCGTGCATTGTCGGTGGGACCAGAATATCCGGCCGGCATGAACAGCTGGCAAATTCCACCCTGAGTCAGCACTCTTTTTTAAAAAAAATATATATATTTTATTGAAATTTTTTTTCCTGAACAACATTTTTCCCGCTTACAAAACAAACGAAACGATAACAATAACAAAACAGAAATTTTTAACTTTTTAACAATAATAATAATAATAATACACAAGTAACAAAACCTCATTCTCAATTGACCTATATTCAACTAAACCTCCCCCCCCCCCCCCCCCCCCCCCCTCCCCCTGGGTTGCTGCTGCTGGTCATCTGTCTTCCCTCTAACGTTCCCCGAGGTAGTCGAGAAATGGCCTCCACCGCCTGGTGAACCCTTGGGCCGATCCTCTCAGGGCAAACTTTATCTGCTCCAGTTTAATAAACCCCGCCATATCGTTTACCCAGGCCTCCAGTCCGGGGGGTTTCGCCTCCTTCCACATGAGTAGCATCCTGTGCCAGGCTACGAGGGACGCAAAGGCCACGATATCGGCCTCTTTCGCCTCCTGCACTCCCGGCTCTTCCACAACTCCAAATATAGCTAACCCCCAGCTAGGTTTGACCCGGGCATTCACCACCTGCGAGATCACTCCCGTCACTCCCTTCCAATATCCTTCCAGTGCCGGGCACGCCCAAAACATATGTGCGTGGTTTGCCGGGCTCCCGCCACACCTCCCACATCTGTTCTCCACTCCAAAAAACCTGCTCAATCTTGCCCCCGTTATATGTGCTCTATGTAGCACCTTAAATTGAATCAGGCTAAGCCTGGCGCATGAGGAAGAGGAGTTTACCCTGCTTAGGGCATCAGCCCACATACCCTCCTCTATCTCCTCCCCTAATTCTTCTTCCCACTTTCCTTTTAGTTCGCCCACCGACTCCTCCCCCTCTTCCCTCATCTCTCTGTAAATCTCTGACACCTTGCCCTCTCCGACCCACACCCCTGAAAGCACCCTGTCCTGTATCCCCTGTGTCGGGAGCCGCGGAAATTCCCTCACCTGTTGTCTAGTAAACGCCCTCACCTGCATATATCTCAAGAAATTTCCCCGGGGTAACTTATACTTTCCCTCCAATGCTCCCAAACTCGCAAAAGTCCCATCTATGAATAAATCTCCCACCTTCCTAATTCCCAACTGGTACCAACTCTGAAATCCTCCATCCATTCTTCCTGGGGCGAACCTATGGTTGTTCCTGATAGGGGATCCCACCAGGGCTCCCCGCACCCCTCTCTGTCGCCTCCACTGTCCCCATATGTTCAGTGTTGCCGCCACCACCGGGTTCGTGGTGTACTTTTTAGGTGAGAGCGGTAGCGGTGCCGTCACCAGCGCCTCTAGACTCGTCCCTTTACAGGACCTTCTCTCCAGCCTTTTCCACGCCGCTCCCTCACCCTCCATCATCCATCTACGTATCATCGCCACATTGGCGGCCCAATAATAATCTCCCAAGTTCGGTAGTGCCAGTCCTCCTCTGTCCCTACTGCGCTGAGGGAACCCTCTCCTTACTCTCGGAACTTTCCCTGCCCACACAAAGCTCGTAATGCTCCTGTCTATTTTATTAAAAAAGGTCCTGGTGATCAAAATAGGGAGACATTGAAATACAAATAAGAACCTCGGGTGGACCATCATCTTAATTGCTTGCACCCTGCCCGCCAGCGATAGAGGCTGCATGTCCCACCTCTTGAAGTCCTCCTCCATTTGTTCTACCAACCGTGTCAGATTAAGTCTGTGCAAGGTTCCCCAGCTCCGAGCGATCTGAATCCCCAGGTATCGGAAGTTTCTTTCCACTTTCCTCAGCGGTAAGCCTTCTATCTCTCTACTCTGGTCCCCTGGATGTATCACAAATAATTCACTCTTCCCCATGTTTAACCTATACCCCGAAAATTCCCCGAACCTCCTCAGAATTCGCATAACCTCTATCATCCCCCCCGCTGGGTCCGACACGTATAACAATAGGTCATCCGCGTATAACGAGACTCGGTGTTCTTCTCCCCCTCTAGTCACCCCTCTCCATTTCCTGGAGTCTCTCAACACCATGGCCAGAGGTTCGATTGCCAATGCAAACAACAATGGAGACAGCGGGCATCCCTGTCTTGTTCCCCTATATAATCGGAAATACTCCGATCTATGTCGACCTGTAACTACGCTTGCCGTTGGTGCCCCATAAAGTAGCCTAACCCAGCGAATAAACCCGTTCCCAAACCCAAACCTCCTTAACACTTCCCATAAATACTCCCACTCCACCCTATCAAATGCCTTCTCTGCGTCCATTGCTGCCACTATCTCTGCCTCCCCCTCCACTGAGGGCATCATTATCACCCCTAATAGTCGTCGCACGTTAACATTCAGTTGTCTCCCTTTTATGAACCCAGTCTGGTCTTCGTGCACCACCCCCGGGACACAGTCCTCTATCCTCGATGCCAGCACCTTTGCCAGCAATTTGGCGTCCACGTTCAATAGTGAAATAGGTCTATAGGACCCGCACTGCAACGGGTCTTTGTCCCTCTTCAAAATTAGCGATATCGTCGCCTCCGACATCGTCGGGGGTAGAGTCCCCCCTTCCCTGGCCTCATTGAACGTCCTCACCAACAACGGGGCCAACAAGTCCACATATTTTCTGTAGTATTCCACCGGGAACCCGTCCAGCCCCGGGGCCTTACCTGCTTGCATGCTTCCCAGTCCCTTAATAACCTCATCCACCTCAATCGGTGCCCCCAGGCCTTCCACCTCCTGCTCCTCCACTTTCGGGAACCTCAGTTGGTCCAGGAACTGCCGCATCCCCATCTCTCCCTCTGGGGGCTGAGACCTATACAGTTCCTCATAAAAGGTCTTAAACACCTCGTTTATCTTTCCTGCCCTTCGCTCAGAGTCTCCCCTTTCATCCCTAATTCCTCCTATCTCCCTCGCTGCTGCCCTCTTTCGCAGTTGGTGCGCCAACAGGCGACTAGCCTTTTCCCCATATTCATACCTCCTCCCCTGTGCCTTCCTCCACAGTACCTCCGCCTTTCTGGTGGTCAGAAGGTCAAACTCGGTCTGGAGACGTCTCCTCTCCCTGTACAGCTCCTCCTCCGGGGTCTCTGCAAATTCCCTGTCCACCCTTAAAATCTCCCCCAGTAGTCTATCCCTTTCCTTGGCCTCTGTTTTCCTTTTGTAGGCCCCAATAGAAATCAGCTCTCCTCTGACCACCGCTTTTAGTGCTTCCCAGACCACTCCCACAGGGACCTCGCCGTCGTCATTGACCTCCAGGTATCTCTCAATACACCCCCTCACTCTTGCACACTGAGTCAGCACTCTTATGCAGAACTTTTGCGGAAGTGAGAGCTTGTAGAAAAGAAAAAAGCAAAATATTGCAGATGCTAGAAATCCAGCAGGTCGAGGCAACATCAATGAAGAAAGGAGCAGATTTTCAAATCGATGACCTTTCATCAGTTCCCTTATTACTAGATGCAAATAGAGATCATGTTATGCAGCTGGGATACCAATGATTGTTTAACTGGATGGGTTAGATGTTCAGCCAAATAATCCTTGCAGGATTAGCTTCACTAACTGATATTACTGGAAGTCCTACTTAATGGGTCAATCAGCTACTGACACTTAGATCATAGAGACCTGTGCTGTACTGGCTGCTGGATTTGTTAAGTGTTTTTAAGCTTTCATATTGTTTATTATTTCTGGCCTTACCTTGTGTTACGACACCCTACCCTGTGTTAAGGCATCCTGGCCTAGTATACGGTCAATTCCAGTGCCACTTGACCCGAAGTTGCAACACAATTGAAATTAATTATAAATTTTTGGAAAATACCAAGTCTGGTCTTTGGCTGCCCAATAACTACAGTCACCAGGTTTGTAAATTTAAACATTATTACTTTTCATTTGTAACAGTAACTATAATTAAATAGGCGCTAAGTACAACTGGTTAATGATTATCTAATTCCTAACCTCCCCTTCAACTCATCCCACCAACCATATATATATATATATATATATATATACACACACACATACACCAGCCACAACACAGAGAAGAAAGAGGGGTATGAAAAAGAATAATACAAAAAGTAAAAGGATAAAAGTCTCTTTCAGATGGATATCTTCCAGTTAGATTCCTTTTAGAATAGCTGCCAGTTGGGTGTTCTTGCTTTCAGCATGTAATAGTTTTCACTGTAGATTCCTCAGATAATTAAGCAGTCCGTGTCCAAATGCAGCAAGACCTGGACAATATCTAGGCTTGGGTTGACAAGTGGCAAGTTACATTCGCGCCACACAAGTGTCAGGCAATGCCCATCTCCTAGAAGAGAGGATCTAACCATCGGCCCATGACATTCAATGGCATTACCATCGCTGAATCCCCCACAATCAACATCCTGGGGGTTACCATTGATCAGAAACACAACTGGACTAGCCATATTAATATTGTGTCTACCAAGGCAGGTCAAAGGCTAGGAATCCTATGGCGAGTAACTCGCCTCCTGACCCCCCCCAAAGCCCGTCAGCCCTCTACAAGGCTCAAGTCAGGAGTGTAATGGAATACTCTCCACTTGCCTGGATGAGTACAGCTCCAACAACACTCAAGAAGCTCAACACCATCCAGGACAAAGCAGTCCGCTTGATTACTCCTCCTTCCACCAACATTCAAACCCTCCACTGACGAACAGTGGCAGGCTTGTGTACAAGTTACACTGCAGTAACTCGCCAAAGTTCCTTCGACATCACCTTCCACACCCACTACTACTACAATCTAGAAGGACAAGAACAACAGAAACCTGGGAACCCCACCATCTGGAGGTTCCCCTCCAAGTCACTCGCCACCCTGACTTGGAAATATATCGCTATTTGGGACAAAGTCCTGGAATCCCTCCCTAACAGCACAGTGGATGTACTTACACCTGAAGGACTGCAGCAGTTCAAGAAGGCAACTAACTACCACCTTATGAAGGACAACTAGGGATGGGCAATAAATGCTGGCCTAACCAGCGACACCCACATCCAGTAAATGAATTTTAAAAAAAGATTCATGAAGATCTCAAAACTTCTCTGCAGCCTCCGAAACAGCAAGCAGGAAATCTTTTTTGGTGAAAGAGAGAGAGCAACTCACTGCTTCTTCTCTCAGCGTCCATGAGCGTTCTTCCTGGGTTCTCTGAAGCCCCCTCCCTGGCTGAATCCAATCACTGCCGGGCAGGATACAGTCCTCAGCCAATCCATTGGCTATCAGCCAACTAATGAAACCAAATCCCTCCCCTCCAATCTCTCCAGTGCCAGAAAGTGTGAGTTCATAGAATTTACAGTGCAGAAGGAGGCCATTCGGCCCATCGTGTCTGCACCGGCTCTTGGAAAGAGCACCGTACCCAAGGTCAACACCTCCACCCTAGCCCCATAACCCAGTAACCCCACCCAACACTAAGGGCAATTTTGGACACTAAGGGCAATTTATCATGGCCAATCCACCTAACCTGCACATCTTTGGACTGTGGGAGGAAACCGGAGCACCCGGAGGAAACCCACGCACACACTGGGAGGATGTGCAGACTCCGCACAGACAGTGACCCAAGCTGGTATCGAACCTGGGACCCTGGAGCTGTGAAGCAATTGTGCTATCCACAATGCTACCGTACTGCCCTGTAAGTTCTTCTGTTCAAAATCTAAACTTTCATAGCACAGTGTACCATTTAGCAACTTTTCAATTCCTCACTTCTTGTACTCGACTTAAAGATATATATGTCCATTAAATATCCATGGATCAAAAATGATAACGACAAAATAAAAGAAATGGAAAATAAGAACCCTTGCGCCTGAGTAATCAGAACATTTGGGAAAGCCGTCTTTCAGCGAAGGAGTAATTGTCTCTGTTCAAGTTTTGAATTTTAAACAGTAGCCTTTTAGTAATACCTTGTTTTCGGGAGAGCCTGTTTTCTGCAGCTGGATGTGGTGATGAAGGTAGCACCCTCTCTCTCCAGTTATCTTGCTATGGATATATCATTCTTTCCCTTCGATGTTACCCACCCTTTGGACCTGAATTTTAGCATTTAAGTGCCAATTTCCTTATCTCTCCACTTTGAAGACCGCTGCTCTATACATCATTGTTTCCCCCTACTTGTGTAGGTAAACACTTGTTTGCTAATTGGTATGCTAATTCACATATCAAAACAGCCCTTCAGACAGCTGCACTTATCATTTCCCTTTATTTTATTACAATTTCATTTTCTGACCTTAATCATCTTCATTTTAGCCTCCTCATTTGCTGAGCTTAAGTTGATTAGTCTGCTGCCTGGTCTGCAGAGGGGGCACTCGTCGATAATGAGCTGCATTATTTGTGTCCTACATGTGCATAAGAGGTTTGTACTGAGGACCCAATGGTGTAAGTTGACTGCATAAGGGGCCCTGACCTGTCCTAACCTGTTTAGTAGAGACCACTCTCACTGTGGTAGTTCAAAGCCTGCCATTCGACAGATGGGGTGTGTCACAAGAAACTTGTTCGTGACTTCCCATGTTTCCCTTGACTTCCCTTGATCCAGAGTAAGTCCGGTGGTAGATTTTGTTCAGGAACGGTGCTCCAGATGGAGCATTGGGTTGGAAGGTAGGCAGTAGGTGGGTTGAACAGGTCATCACAGAGTGGTAAGTGAGGTGCAGCACAGATGGTTTAAACCAGCTTGCGCGTTTTCATCAGATGCCAGATGTGTGGCAGAGTAATGTTTGCAAGGACAGGAAGACCGGGGACGGGCGTTGAGCAGAGAGTTTATGATGCACATTACAGCATTCAATTGAGTGTCAGCAAGATGTATGTGAGATGACCGTAGTTAGACAGGTGCGTATCTGCCCTAATACCACTTCAGATGGCGTGGTGTCAAGATTTGTTTGATAAAACTCCTGCAAAATGCCTTGAGATGTTGTACTATGCTAAAGGCACTAAAATATAAGTTGTTGTGAATAGGAAGATGCTCCATCAATATCGCCACAGTAGACTAATGTAAGTTAGTGTTGCCACCCATCATCATCGTATACCCTTATTATCTCTTTTCTCCCCCTCCATGAATGTCAGATAATGGCTGCTAGGGGATAAGGGTGATCATACTCCTGAGCAACCTTGCCTTGCCTGAACAGATTTCAGTTTGACTCGAAGTTCAGACTGCCAGATAGCTAATTCAGAACTTGCATGGTGATCTTCCAAAATCCTATCTTAATTACTCGGTCCTAATGGCAGCTGTCATCTTGTTACTAGTTATAGACTGTTTAATTGAACTGACTAGAAATGGTTGCTTCATTATAGTGAGATGAACTAGCTCAGTAAAGATCTGGGGTTGATTGAGATCTTTGTAACTTGTCCAGTTAATTGCTTTGCAATGCTCTCTGTCAGAGTTAAACTATCGACTGTATAATTTTCTTTTTCCTTGTCAGGTACAATCTAGATCCTTTTCAACAATACTCCGAGGAGCAGGTATGGGATGCACTAGAACGAACACACATGAAAGAATGTGTAAGTACTAAGGAATATGTTTGGTAATGATTATGAATGAATTATGTATGATCAACACTGTACAGTCTGCATAACTGTATAACTATGTTGGATCACTTGTATGGAATGGTTAACTATCTGCATTGTTCTAGGTATTGATGAGAAATGAAGTGTACTCTGAATTTGATATTTTTTCCGTACTGTGTCATAATATAGGTGAACATTGTCCATTCAGTTGTGTGACCAAGGTTTAAATCCAACTCCGATTCATGGATGAATGTTTTTCTTTGTCTTGAATGCGCCTGCATTTTACTCTTTACAGCCATAGGTTAATAAAGATTTGGTGTAACTTAAAAGCAGCTACAGTTGGGAACGTCTGTAACATCAGAGATCAGTGCGCAAGGACCATTTGGCTCCAGACTTCATTGCAGCCGTGTCCAAACATGACCCAAAGAGCCGAATTCCAGAGTGAGGTGACAGCGATTGCACTTGACATCACTGCTGTATTTAACCTGAACAAAACACTTCCGGTGATGGGGATGTGCCGAGCAAACTCATGGAAGGTGACTCTCCGAATAAATCGAATGTCGGCAGTTTTATCCGAAATTAGCCCGCCAGATCCAGGGGGGGAAAGCACTCCATTATCAGATCCGGGAGGAAAAGCACTCCATCATCACCCCCTTCAACCCACTGAAGAAGACACAGGCTAACAATCGAAATGCCATACAGCATCTGCTCCAGAGGCCGCAATGGGACAAGGGGCAGCAAGAACCGAGAGAAGCCAACGAGCGAGACAATGGACCCACGATGCAAGGAAGGCCCGGCCGCACCAGAAAGAGAGGGGCCACTGAGCCGTGCAACGAATTCCCCCTCGCCAGACGATGGCTGGATAAAATTCCTCACGCAAGAGCTGAAGCAGCTCAAAGCAGCGGTCAAAGTGACGGTCACGGAAGCACTGGCCAATTGCAGGCGACTCTCAACAAAACGGACAGGCAACTAGAAGTTCAGGAAGCCACGATCAGAGAACTAGGTGAGGCCGCCATGGCCCAAAGTGACCGGATCGTCGCGCTAGAGGCAGACATAGCAAGGTTAATGGTGACTCGGGGAGCCTGAAGGGGAATGTGGAGGACCAAGAAAACTGGTCGAGTTGCCAAAATGTTATAATAGTGGGGTTGCCGGAGGGGATTGAAGGTAGAAACCCCATGGACTATTGGTCCAGATGCTGGGAAACTTGGTGGGAAGGGACAGCTTCCCCAGCTGCCAGAGAGAAACATCACTCCGACCCAAAACCAGGACTGGCGAGCAACCGAGGGCAATAATTGCGTACATGCACTGGTACCAAGACCAGGATGAATCCTGAGATGGGCCAGGCAGAAGAAAACGTGCCACTGGCAGGGACACCAGATAAGAATTTATCAGGACATTTTTCAAGTTCAGGAGTGGAGTAAAGTTTTGGATGCTTTATCCAGCCAAGCTTAATGTAACCTACCAGCACAGGGAGCACTACTTTACAGACTCGGCAGAAGCAGACAAGTTTTTCAAAAAGAACGGACTGGGAAAGCAGCAGCAGAAACAGAGGTGAAGCCGTCACCCTGAAAAGACTGAGAAACTGAGAGACAATTTGTGCGGGACTGTACCTTCTCGTTCTAAAACCGAAAGCTAAGGCATGGGGAAGACTGGGCAAGAGCAGCGGAGCGCAGAAACGGGAAGAAAGTGGAAGAGGGGAAAAGGAAGAAAAGCAGCGGGCAAGGGGAAAACTCAGACCAAACCCGGGAGAGGGGGCCACCATGCTAGCGGAAAGCTAGCGCCAGGTACGAGAGAGACAGGAGTGACGGCGCATCTCCCGCAGAGGAGAAAGTGCCTGGCGGGGGGGTGGGGGATAAACATCACAACAAGGGAGACAAACGGGGGGACAGAAATGCGGGGGGGGGGAGACAGGAGAGAAGCAGAGGGGAGTGGGGGAAAAGCTCAGAACCATAGGGTAATGAAGGGACGGGGGGGGGGGGGGGGGGGGGTAGGCTCTCGGCTGGCAATAACAGGCCACACAGGGCAACAGGAAACAAGATGGCGCCACAGATCGCAACTTTGGAGGATTCCCAAATAAAGGGAAATCCCCGGAGTGCAGGGGCCCATCCACTTGGTGTATACCTAGTTGGTGGCTATGTTGGGTGGCCCCTGGACAAAGGGAAACCCCAGAGCGCAGGGGCCCGACTTCAGCCATTTTAGATTGCCCCCTAACAAAGGAAACCCTGGAGTTCAGGAGCACATCATCAAGGTAAGTGGGAACGAAACAGAAACCTAAAACAGTCACCTGGAACATCAGGGGACTTAACAGCCCAGTGAAAAGATCCAGAGGCTTCTTTTCGCGAACAGCTGGCCAAAATCCAAGCTAGGCGACTGGAGATCTGCGTACAAGACATGGAGGCTTTGTTAAGTGTAGACAGCTAAAATCGAACATCAGGTGCCTGCTAAACAGGATCATGACCCCATCCGGGGAGGGAACACTGGAGGTGATCATCTCCCTGGACGCAGAAAAGACTTTCGATAGAGTCGAATGGAAGTACCTCATAGAGGTAGTGGAACGTTTCAGGCTTGGAACAGGGTTCACCGTCTGGGTGAAGCTCCTGTACAGCGCTCCCACAGCGAGCGTGGGGACAAACACCACCAGGTCTAAACACTTCCAGCTGCACAGAGGCGCAAGGCAGCGTTGTCTGTTGTCCCCACTGCTGTTTGCCCCGGTGATCGAGCCATTAGCGATTGCGCTCAGAGCGATAAAGAACTGGGAGGGGGGACAAAGCACAGAGTCTCGTTTTATGTAGATGACCTGCTCCTCTATGTCACAGACCCACAAAGCAGCATGGAGGGAATTATGGCGCTCTTGAATGAGTTTGAGCCTTCTCAGGCTACAGAATCAACCTGAGCAAAAGTGAAATCCTCCCGATGAACCCTCAAGGGAGAGGGGCAGAAAAACAAGCCCGAAACACATTCCACTACCTGGGGATCCAAAGAGCCCACCACTGGACACAAGTCCACAAATGGAACCTGGACAGCCTGGTGGAGGAAGTTTAAAAAGGGCCTGTAGAGGTGGGACACATTCCCACTTTCGCTGGTGCGGAGGATGCATACGATCAAGATTAACGTACTGCCCAGGTACCTCTTCCTGTTCAGATCCATACCGATCTACATACCAAGACCTCTTTTTTAAACTCAGTAGAAAAAATGATAATGGTGTGTGTGTGTGTGTGTATCTGTGTCTCTGTGGGGGGTGGGAGCCTGGTCCTCCCAAACCTGCAATATTACCCCAGTTAAGACATCTCATCGGTCTGACTGAAATGTCCATCAAGGCCCCCATCTGCAACAACCAGAGCTTCGCGTTCACCAAAGTGGATGCCACCTTCAAAAGGTGGAGACAGGACAGTGGGGTCACTGACAGTCGGGGACTTCTTCACGGGACAACAGACTGACAACGCTAGAGGAACTGACAGACAAATTCTAACTGACCGGAGAGAACGAGCTATGATACATACAAATTGAAACCCTCCAACATTGGGAAACAATTACTATTCAAAAAGTTACGAGATGCAGACAACTTGGGGGAGGGGGAACTGCGGGGACTTGTATGGGAGACTATTGGGGAAGGCACGCTCCCACTGGACGAAACGAGAGAGAAATGGGAGGAAGAGCTAGGGTTTGAAATAGGGTGGGGACTCTCGAGTGAAGCACTGAACAGGGTCAACTCCACATGAGCAAGCCAAAGTGGGCAGCACGGTAGCACAAGTGGCTAGCACTGTGGCTTCACAGCACCAAGGTCACAGGTTCGATTCCCCGCTGGGTCACTGTCTGTGCGGAGTCTGCACGTTCTCCCCGTGTCTGCGTGGGTTTCCTCCGGGTGCTCCGGTTTCCTCCCACAGTCCAAAGACGTGTAGGTTAGGTGGATTGGCCATGCTAAATTGCCCTTGATGTCCAAAAAGATTAGAGGGGTTATTGGGTCACGGGGATAGGGTGGAAGTGAGGGCTTAAATGGGTCGGTGCAGACTCGATGGGCCGAATGGCCTCGTTCTGCACTATGTTCTGTGTCCTAATGCAGTTGGAAGTGGTACATCGAACACACCTAACCAGAACCTGAATGAGCAGGTTCTTCTCGGAGGTGGAGGACAAATGTGAATGGTGCCAGGGAGGCCCAGCCAACCACGCCCACATGTTCTGGGCATGTCCCAGACTTGAGGTTCATGGACAGCCTTCTTTGAGGCGATGTCCAAGGTTGTGGGGATGAGGGTGGAGCCGTGCCCGACAAGTGGCAGTCTTTGCGATATCAGAACAGCCAAAACTCTTTATGGGAGGAGGGCCAAGACCCTCGCCTTTGCCTCCCTAATCGTCCGCCAAAGAATCCTGCTAGGCTGGCGATCAGCAGTACCACCTAAAGCTGGCTGACCTGTCGGAATTTCTCCAAATGGAGAAAATCAAATTCACCGTCCGGGGGTTGGAAGAGGACTTCCACAAGACGTGGAGGCCATTCACCAACCTGTTCCAGGATCTGCTTGTAGCCAGCAGCCAATAGGCCAGGGGGAGGGGAACTGTCGGAGGGAACACAGACGCCAACAAAAAGGGAGGAGGGGAGGGGGGGGTGAAATAGGGAGGCACAACCCAACCATACCTCCCCCCGGACAGAAAAGAACAACCTACCACGATGTATCACTATGCTACCCCAGTATGTACAGGACTGATGAACCAGCGACCAAAGAAAACATGCAGGTAGCAAGAAAGGGAAGTGTTTTTGGGGAAGTAGGGGGAATTGAGGTTAGGTGGCTAATTCAAACGCTGGGCACTTGTAAATTGTAAACTGTAACTGGTATGTATAGATTTGCTTATGTTTATTTTGGTTGTGTATAAAAAGAAAAAACTCTTGATAGAAACATTTTCAAAAAATTTCAATATTTAACCAAGTGTGGCGTCAAGGAGTCTAGTAAAATTGAAGTCAGTGGGAATCGGGGGAAAACACTCATTTGATTGGAGTCATACCCAGCACAAAGGAAGATGTTTGTGGTTGTTGGAGATCAATTAATCTCATCCCAAGGATGCTGCTGCAGGGCTCCCATCAGTGATGATTGCACTGTGTTATGACTTGCGATGGCAGCTATGAGCTGAGCGGTCACCCGAAAGGTGGCTCTCGTCTAAGAACATTGACTAATGCCTTTTAACTCCAACAAATGGGCACCAAAAGTATTCATAATCCCCCAGACTAACCCCCCACCGACCACACTGCCAAGCAGGATGGGAAAGAATCAGCTTCCCAGACAAAAAGCCAATAAAGACAAGGGGAAAGAAACCTCTGCCTTGGAGCAGGGAATCTGGACATGGAGGCAAAGAACCGGTGAGGGTCGACCCCGCAGAGCTCCCAGCGCAGACCCAAGCACTGATGGACAAAGTGATGTGCTTCATCAACTCCGAGCTTCAGCGTCATAGGGAGTAGATGAAAAAAGACCTCCTGGCAGCTGTCGAGGTGGCAGTGGACAAGCAAAACAAATGTAATTATAAACAATGTAAAGAGTTCTGTCGGTCATTGTAAGTATGAATGTAAAGTTGTGTATAATTTTTGTATAAAGTTAAAAATCCAAATGGAAACACTTTCTTAAAAAAACATAATGCACACCAATGTAAGGAAATGATTGTACTGGGACTACTGTGATACTTGTATTGGTGTTGTTATTGTTTTGGTTATTATTTTTGTTTTTATGTTCTGCAAAGTTTTGATAAGTGCAAAAATTCCAATAAAAATATGTTTAAAAATTTTTTTTAAATGATTGCACGGCGTTCAGAACCATTTACAACTCCTCTGATATAAAGCAGTCCGTGTTTGCTTGTGTCTGTACAGCATTCAGGCTCGAGCTGGTGACTGATGAGGGGCGTTCATGCCACACGAGGGCCTGGCAATGATCATCTCCAACAAGAGAGAGTCTAGCCATTTGCCCTTGACATTCAGTGACATTAATGTCACTGAATAACTTAACATCAACATCCTGAGGATTACCATTGACAAGTAACTTATTTGGATCAGCCATATATAACCTGGCTACAAAAGTATATTTGAGGCTGGGCATTCTATGTCACCCCCTGACTCCCCAAAACCTTCCCAACATCTACAAGGCCCAAGTGAGGTGTGTGATGCAATACTCAACACTTGCCTGATGAGTGCAGCAACACTCAAGCGCGACATCACCCATGACAGCAGACATCTTGATCAGCACCACATTCACCACTTTCAGAGAAGTAGCTGTGTGCCTAGGCTCCTTCGACAGCACCTATTGAACCACAACATCTACCACCTAGAAGAGCAAGGGGGAGCAGACATGGAAACACCACCTGCAATTTCCTCTCCAAGTTACAAATTGTCCTGACTTGGAACTATATCGCAGTTCCTTTGTTGTTGCTGGATTAAAATCCTGGACCACTCAACTGACAGTGCTGTCGGTGTACCTATAACGCACAAACGTAGCAGTTCAAGAAGGTGGCAACTAGAGATGGACAAAATTGCTGGCCTTGCCAGCGACGCACATTCCAAGAATGAGTTTTATTTTAAAAAAGTCAAAGTAATATTCTTTGCGGTTGAGGAAGAGTGCACAGAGCTGAGGAAGAGTACACAGAGCTTTAATTCACATTCAGGAAGTGCTGGTTTAACTAAATATTTGAAGCATGGCTGGAATTTGAGATTAATATAGCTAGCTTTGTTGGAGTTGTAAAGACCTCTGGGAAATAGAAAGCATGAAACACGTGAATTAAAAATAGTGTGACTTTGTTACAATGTTTCTTCAAACATTGTGTCTTTTCCACAATGCAGATCTCTCAACTGCCTTTAAAACTGGACTCTGAAGTGGTGGAGAATGGAGAGAACTTCTCAGTGGGAGAAAAGCAGTTGCTATGTGTAGCTAGGGCTCTACTACGGAGATGTAAGGTAAGAGTTGAAAGCTGAGCAGATTCCATGTACATCAGGGTGTTAATTTTGAACAGCTACAATACCAGTAATGGAGCCTGGTAATTGCGAAGTATGAATTGGAAAATTGAGCTTATAATGCTTTAGATTTATATCTGATGATTTGTGTGATCCTGGAACTAACTTTATGTCTGGGACAGGGTCCGAGAACCAGCTGGTCTTTTCCTGCCTGCATTTTTATAACGGTATCAACACGAGTGGTATCCTCCACTAACAGTGCTGGAAAATCAAAAACACATCTGCCTATCACACACATTAGTAATGAGCTATACAAATTTCAGTGCCGGTGTGATGCCAGGTATGAAAGCCATACAGATTGTATCAAACAGCGTGTCCATTAGGCTGGTTGGGTACTGGCTGTACCCAACCAGCCCGTTCTTGCAAAACCCAAAACATGATGTCCAACATTAGATGTGATCTGAGACTGGACAAAACTTGCTGAACAATTGTGATTTGTGCGAAGAATTATAGTGAAAAACAATTTTAAATGATCAGTTAGTCTCCCTTACTGCATGCTAAAGCCACATATATTCACTCTCTTTTGCAGACAAAAGGAGCATGTGCATGCATTACACCTTTTCTAACGAAATAAAAGCTTGGGGGACTGCTATTCTCTTGTTCATTCCCCAGGGCATTGCCTTGTCCAATCAGTCGACCTGCCTCGAGTTTGAAACAAAAGCTTGGCTGTTAACTGTTCTCTTCTGCATGGCAATGTGTGTACCAGTTAAAGTCCACTTGCCAACCTAACCAATCAGCACTCCTCTCATGCAGTATAAATTGTAGTTTCCTTTACTGTTGGGTTACCTTGCGTAATTGTCCTGGTGAGTGGAAGACAAAAACTTAATAGTATGTCTCTCTTTTCAGCAGTAACCAATTTCTGTATGACTAAAGTAAATTATTGTGGTACTGGAATCTGAAGCAAAACAGAAAATACAGGACAATCTCAGCAGGTCTGACAGCATCTGTGGAGAGAGAAGGGAGCTTTGACAAAGAGTCATCCAGACTCGAAACGTTAGCCCCCTTTCTCTCTCCACAGATGCTGTCAGACCTGCTGAGATTGTCCAGTATTTTCTGTTTTTGCATTATTTGTACAACCTAATAGAAAAGCAAATATGGCTGTTGTTGGAAATTCTGAAATAAAAACAGAAGATGCTGGAAAAACTTAAGCCTGGCAGCATCTATGGAGAGAGAAAATACAGTTAACGTTTCGAGTCCATATGACTCGCCTCCAGAGCGGACTCTAAATGTTCACTCTATTTTCTCTCTGCCCAGATGCTGCCAGATCGCCTGAGTTTTTCCAGCATTTTCTGTTTGTATTTCATTTGTCTACCTAGTTTGTTTAATCTTTCTTCATAACTTGATCCTTGAAGTCCTTGTACCGTTCTAGTAGATCAGTGCTGCACTTCCTCCACAGCCAGCACAGCTTATCTAAGATATGGTGCTTTCAGTACTCTGATATAGTCTCATCAGGGCTTTATATAGCTGAAGCATAACTTCTGAATTCTGCTCCTCTACATATAAAGGACCGCATTAGCCTTTTTGATTATTTTTTTTGTACCTTTTCATGCCATTTTAATGATCTGTCTTTTGGATCTTGACTGGTTTTAGGTTATCACCATATCGAAAGTACCCTTTTCTATCCCTATGTCCAAATTGGAAGACCTCATACTTGTCTACATTGAAATCCATTTGCCACGGTTTTGCCTATTCATTTAACCTGTCAGTATTTATTTTTAAACTGTTTACAGTGCTACTACCCTTGTGTCATGGATATGTGGCTTTCTATCCCGTTACCTAACTTGTTAACGAATTGTGCAAATAGTTCTGAAAGAAAGAATTGCATTTATGTCGTGCTTTTCAATACACTGGAAGTCTCAAAGAGCTTTGCAGCCAATGACATACTTTTTGAAGTGTAGTCACTTTTAAAACGAGGACAACGCAGTAACCAATATGCACTCAAGAATTTCTCACAAACAGCAAAGTGATAATCACCAGATAACTTGTCTTTTTGATTGAGGGATAAATAACTCCTCTGCTTTTCTATGTAATATTGCCATGGAACCTCGTTCACATCCATCTGAGTAGGTAGCTGGGACCTCTGTTTTACATCTAATCCAAAAGATAGTACCTCTGTCAGTGAAGTGCACCCTCGGTATTGAGCTGGAGTGCCAGCCTTGACTTGTGTGTTCAAGCCCTGAAGAGGAACCTGACCCCAAAACCTTGGTCGGAAGCAAGAGTGCGACCAACTGAGCCATGGTTGACAGTTAAGGTCCCAAAATAGATCCTTGCTGCACATTAGTAGTCACATCCCGTCAATTAAACTACCTCCCCATTATCCTTACACTGTCTCCTACTCGCCATTATCCCTAATCTGTTTCCTATTCGCCCAATTTTCTAAGCAGGTCAATAATTTGCATTCAATTCCATGAGCTTCAGCTTTAGCGAACAATATAACTTACCATCCATAGACATTCCCTTATCCACTACCCACTCCAGTCACCTCTTTCAAAATAAGATTTCCAGCATGGCGTACCCTTCAGAAATTCATACTTATTTTCTCTGAACAGCTGAAAGATTTCACGGTGATCAGTTCCCTGTCCATAATTATAGATTAACAATTTCACAACAACATAAGACCATAACATGCAGGATGCTCCGTCATTCAATGAGATCATGATTGATCTGATATGATAGCCCTCAACTCCACTTCCCACTTTATCCCCATAACCCATGATTCCCTTTAAAAATCTTATCTCAGCCTTGAACATACTTAACCAGCCAGCCTCTGCGGCCCTCTGTGATACAGAATTTCTTAGGTAGGGTAGGGTGCTCTTTCCAAGAGCCGGTGCAGACTCGATGGGCCAAATGGCCTCCTTCTGCACTGTAAATTCTATGATAATCTATGATGATTAGATTCACTACCCTCTGAGAAAATAAATTCTTCCTCATCTGTGTATTAAATGGACGACCCACTATATCTGATTATGCCTCTGCTCCTAGACTCTGCGACAAGGGGAAACAACCTCTCAGCATCTACCTTGACAAGCCCCCTGAGAATCGTATATGTCTCAACAATGTTGCCCCTCATTCTTCTAACACTGATCCCTGTGGCACTGCACTGGTTATAATTTGCCATCCTGAAAATGACGCTCTTTGTCATCTTATAGAATATTTTTTGTTGTAGAAGCCCTCCAGTGCAGAAGAAGGCCATTATGCCCATCAAGTCTTCACCGACTCTCTGAAAGAGCACCCTATCTAGGCCCACTCTTCTGTCCTATCTCTGTAACCCAAAATAACCATTGGACACTGAGGGGCATTTTAGCATGGCCAATCCACCTCACCTGCAGATCATTGGACTGTGGGAGGAAACCCGAGCATACACTCGGAGAATATGCAAACTCCACTCACAGTCACCCAAGTTGGGAATCGAACCCGGGTCCCTGGTGCTGTGAGGCAGCAGTGCTAACTACTGTTAAACCAGGCCACTCTATTTTTAGCCAATCCTCTATCTGTGCTAATATACTACGCCCAACACCATGGGTTTTTATCTTATTAAGTAGCCTTTTGTGTGCTTTTTATTGACGCTTTTTGGAAACGTGTTACATCTCCTTGACATTCAAGGCTTTACCATCGCTGAAACCCCCACAATCAACATCTTGGGGGTTACCATTGATCAGAAACTGAACTGGACCAGCCATATTAATTCTATGGCTATCAGGGCAGATTAAAGGCTAAGAATCCTGCGGCGAGTAACTCACCTCCTGACCTACCAAAGCCTGTCCACCATCTACAAGGCATAAGTCAGGAGTGTAATGGAATGCTCTCCACTTGCTTGGATGAGTGCAGCTCCAACAACACTCAAGAAGCTTGACACCATCCAGGACAAAGCAGCCTGCTTGATTGCTCTCCCTTCCACAACATTCAACCCTCCACCACTGACGAACAGTGGCAGCCGTATGGACCATCTACAAGATGGACTGCAGGAATTCACCAAGGCTTGTCAGACCAGGTATTTTCAAAGTGGGGGTCGTGACCGCGGGTGAGTCACAGACGGGTGGCGGGAAGGTCTTGGAGCCATCCATCGCGGCGTTCCCGATCGCGGGAATTCAGGTAGAACGGCCGCAGCAGCTGGCTTTAAAAAATGCCGGCTGCATGCGGCTTTAAAAATGACGGCTGCGTTGCGCATGCGTGCCCGCTCATTAGTGCACATGCCCGGAGCGAGCCCATCAGCGATTTAATAAAAATTTAATTCGGGCTTCCTGCCTGAAGCGATGACAGAGAGCAGGTCACGTGCCCCGAACGCTGACGTCACGTGCTCTGGGTGTGATTTTGTCAAAAGCAAACAAGCAATAGGACTGTAAGATTTAAAATGGATCGTTTTGAAATAAGGAAGAGAGGGCCAGAGACACAAACAGGCCAGGATCTCACCACTAAACCTGCTGGAGAGAGTGGCCCAGGGGAATCCACAGCAGGACAAAGCAGTGGTGCTGCGAGCTGTTCAGGAGAGTCCACAACAGGACAAAGGACAAAGCAGTGCCCCCCCCCCCCGCCCATCTACATCAATGGCTCTCCATTAATGGCTCTGAAGCGGAGATGGTCGATAGCTTTAAGTTCCTGGGGGTCACCATCATCAACAGTCTGTCCTGGTCCACATACGTTGATGCAATAGTCAAGAAAGCCCAACAATGCTCTACTTCCTACTTCCCGGAAGCTAAAGAAATTCGGTATGTCTGTGTCGACTCTCACAAACCTCTACAGCTGTGCCATAGAGAGCATCCTATCCGGCTGCATCACAGCTTGGCGTGGCAATTGCTCGGCCCAAAATCGCAAGAAACTGCAGAGTGTGGTAAACTCAACCCAATGCATCACACAAGCTTGCCATCCTCCCATTGATTCTGTATACACCTCCCGCTGCCTTAGGAAGGCAGACAGCATTGCCAGCTTATGCAAACCAGCCCTGGCATCCAAGAGCAGCCGGCCACCCAGGAAGCAGGGAAAACGCGCCGGCCTGAAGATGAAACTTAAATTGCGCGGCTTCAAGACTCTTCTCCCCAGCGTACTCCTGGCGAACGTCCAAGCGATTGAGAACAAGCTGGATGACGTCGATGCTGAACTTGCTTCCCAGAGAAAAGTGAGAAACTGTGTGTGCTCTGCTTCACCGAGTCATGGTTTACTCTGGCCACACCAGACTGCGCCATCCAACCCGAAGGCTTTTCAATCCACCGGAAGACTGCAGGATTGGCTCAGGCAAGTCGAAGGGCGGGGGTGTTTGCCTGCAAACAGTCGCGGAGGTTGTCCTGGGACCAGCACCGCACAGTTTTCTTGACTGGCTCAGCACGCTTGAGCTGCTGTTTGTAAGCCGGAAGTAGGAGTACCGACCTGTGGTCGGATTTGCCGAAGTGTGGTCGGTAGGTATGTTTGCCTACTCATCAACACCTCCTGGTGCTCGGCTGTGGTGTCCCTAGCATGCCACTGCTCCCCAAGCCTAGAATACCTGACCGTGAAGTGTCGCCCTTTCTACCTCCCACGTGAATTCACCTCTGTACTCATCACAGCAGTCTACATTCCACCCCAGGCGGAAGTGAAGAAAGCACTTGACGAACTACACTCCACCATCAACAACCAAGAGACAAATCACCGTGAAGCCCT
The DNA here is from genome assembly GCF_047496885.1 of Scyliorhinus torazame. Taxonomy (NCBI): domain Eukaryota; kingdom Metazoa; phylum Chordata; class Chondrichthyes; order Carcharhiniformes; family Scyliorhinidae; genus Scyliorhinus; species Scyliorhinus torazame. The sequence continues at coordinate 52,304,260 of NC_092720.1, read as the reverse complement.
GACAATGGTGGCTGGAGACTTCAAGCAGGTCAACCTCGGGTAGGTTCTAACCAAACTCATCAACATATCTCCTGCCCCACCAGAGGTGCAAACACCCTAGACCACTGTTACACGATCATCAAAGACACCTACCGACCACACTTTGGCAAATCCGACCACAGGTTGGTACTCCTACTTCCGGCTTACAAACAGAAACTCTAGTGTGCTGAGCCAGTCAAGAAAACTGTGCAGTGCTGGTCCGAGGACATCCTCCGCGACTGTTTGAAGTCTGGACTGGTCCATATCGAAGGCCGCGGCAGCTAACCTGGATGAGTACGCAACCAACGTCAGAGACTTCATCAGTAAGTGTGTCGAGGACTGTGTACCACAGAAGACAATACGGGTGTTCCCCAATCGGAAACCCTGGCTCAACCAAAGGGTTCACTCCCTGCTGAAGTTCCGTACAAAGGCGTTCAAGTCCTACGACCCTGACCTACATAAGAAATCCAGGTACGACGTATGGAAAGCCATCAGGGTGCAAAAAGAATATCTCATCAAACTAGAGTCCCAGGCCAATGACACAAACCCACGATTACAATGCCAAGGCACACATGAGATCACAGGCAACAAAGCAACGCCAGGCGGAATATCTGGGGCTGGAGCATCCCTCCCCGATGAACTGATAAGTTCTATGCTCGTTTTGAGCAGTCAGGCAATGCATCAGGGCCACCCGCCCCAACAGCCCTGGACACACCCATACCCATTACATCCTCAGAGGTAAGAGCTGCCTTCTTGAAAGTGATTCCGCGGAAAGCGACGGGCCCCGACTGAGTCCCTGGGTGAGCACTCAGAGTCTGCGCAGACCAGCTGGCGAGTGTATTCGCAGACATCTTCAACACCTCACTCCTCCTCTTTGAGATCCTCACCTCCTTCAAGAAGACCACCATAATACCAGTACCAAAGAAGAACAAGGTAGCCTGCCTCAACGACTGCCAACCGGTGGCCCTGACGTCTGTTATCATGAAATGCTTCGCGCAATTAGTCATGAGATGGATCAACGCCAGCCTCTCAGACAGTCTCGATCCATTGCAGTTCTCCTATCACAGAAACCGATCCACAGCAGATGCTACCTCCCTGGCTCTATAATCAACACTCGTACACCTCGACAACAAGGACACCTATGTGAGACTGCTGTTCATAGATTACAGCTCCACCTTCAACACCATTATCCCCACAAGACTTATAACCACACTGCAATCTTGGACTTGACCCCTCCCTGTGCAGCTGGATCCTTGACTTCCTCACCAACAGACCGCAATCTGTCAGGATAGGCAACAGCACCTCCTCCACAACAGTCCCGAACAGCGGGGCCCCGCAAGGATGTGTGCTCAGTCCTCTACTGTACTCCTTATATACACACGACTGTGTGGCAAGACTTAACTCCAGCTCAATCTATAAGTTTGTGGATGATACGACTGGTGGGTCATATCTCAAACGATGAATCAGACTACAGAAGGGAGATAAATCACTTGGTTGCATGGTGTACCGAAAACAACCTCTCTCTAAATGTCGGAAAGACCAAGGAATTGATCATCAACTTCAGGAAGCGCAGCACGATAGCTTTATGTTTCTGGCGGTCACAATCACCAACAGTCTGTCCTGGTCCACTCACGTTGATGCAACAGTCAAGAAAGCCCAACAACGTCTCTACTTCCTACGGAAGTTAAAAGAAATTCGGCATGACTGCATCGACTCTCTCAAACTTCTACAGATGTGCCATAGAGAGCATGCTATCCGGTTGCATCACAGCTTTGTATGGTAGCTGCTCAGCCCAAGATCGCAAGAAACTGCAGTGTGGTGAGCTCAGCCCAATGCATCACACAAGCTTGCCACTCACACATTGATTCTGTATACACCTCCCGCTGCCTCAGGAAGGCAGACAGCATTATCAGAGACCCCTCCCACCCAGGCTTTGCCTTCTTGCAGACCCTTCCATCAGGCAGAAGGTACAGAAGTCTGAAGACCCCCGCACATCCAGACATAGGAACAGCTTCTTCCCTACAGCTACTAGACTCCTCAACAACTCTCTCTCGGTCTGATCTGATCCCTGTAAGAACACTATTCACGACACCCTATGCTGCTCTTGCACACGTATTTGCTTTGTTTGGCCCCTTGTTCCACACTGCAACCAATCACTGTCGATGTACCATTTGTCAATGTACTCTTATGATTCTTTATTTGTCGACTATGTACGTACTGTGTACGTTCCCTTGGCCGCATAAAAATACTTTCCACTGTACTTCAGTGCATGTGACAATCAATCCATTAGGCAATCAATCCAGGGCTAATGGCAGTCCCCTTTGCTTCCCCCTTCCCCTATATCGATATCTGTCACAGCTTACCCTCTGGTATTATTTTATCTGCTGTTTGACTTTTCACACCTATTGTCCTCTCTGGGGACTGCCATTAGCACTCTTTCCTCTTGGTTTCTGTGGCTGTTAGCACCCCGTTTCCCTGGGTTTCTGTGGCTATGACTCATCTTTCATTCTCACTCCACAGTATAAATATTTCCCACTTTTCTGTCTTTTAGTTTTGACAAAGTGTCATCTGGACTCAAAATGTTAGCTCCTTTCCCTACAGATGCTGCCAGACCTGCTGAGATTTTCCAGCATTTTCTCTTTGGTTTCAAATTCCAGCATCCGCAGTAAATTGCTTGTATCCATCATTATATTCCTTTTTTCTATTCAATACCTTACCCTACTAAGGAAAGCATTCCATATGTTTTCTTGACCACCTTGTCCACCTGTCCTGCCACCCTTGAGGACTTGTGGACATGTGCTCCGAGGCCTCTCACTTCCTCAACCCCTCTCAATATCTTTCCATTTATTGAGTATTCCCTTGCTTTGTTTGCCCTCCCGAAATACATTACCACCTTTTTCCAGATTGAAATCCATTTGCTACTTCTCTGCCTACTCAACCAAACCATTGATATCCTTCTGGGGTTGCCATCTGTCCACTTTCCGATAAGCAACATGGCCAATTTTGGTGTTGTCTACAAATTTCCAAATCATGCCTTCCACATTTAAGTCTAAATCATTACTATATACAACAAACAGCAAGGGCCCCAACACTGAGCCCTGTGGAGCACCGGTGGAAACTGTTTCACATTTGCAAAACATCCATCGAAATGACCCTTTTTTCTGTCACTGAATCAATTTTGAATCCAACCTGCCACCTTCCCCTGTATTCCAGATCTTAATTTCCTGACCAGTTGCCACCTTGTACCTTGTCAAATGCCTTACTGAAATCCATGTAGACAACATCCACTGCACTACCCTCTTAACCCTCCTTTTTACTTCTTCAAAAAATTCTACTCGGTTAGTAAGACATGGGGTGCGATTCTCCGGCCCCGGGGGGGGGGGTGGCCACAGTAGCCTGGACCGCGATCGGGGCCCACCGATCTGCAGGCGGGCCTGTGCCATGGGGGCACTCTTTCCCTCCGCGCCGGCCTCTGTAAGGCTCCGCCATGGCCGGCGCGGAGAAGAAACCCCCTGCGCATGCGCAGGAAACACGGCGGCGGTTTTGCGCACGCGCCAGCCCAGGGCGGCCCCTCGGCGCCAGTTGGCACGGCACCAACCCCGCCGCCACCGGAGGATTCCGCAACTTCCGGGTGGCCCGACGCCGGAGTGGTTTGCGCCACTCTTGGCGCCGGCGTCGGGCCGTCCCGCCAATTGCGGGAGAATCCCAGCCAAGATCTTCCACTAACAAAACCATGCTGACTATCCCTGATCAATCTGTGCCTTTCCAAGTGACATCCTATCTCAGAATTGGTTCCAATATTTGCCTATTACTGAAGTCAAACTGACCGGCCTATAGTTTTCTGGTCTATCCCTCACTCCCTTTTTAAATAATGGGATGACGTTCGCAGACCTCCAATCCTCTGCGACTTTGTGTGTGTCTCGTGAGGATTGGAAAATGATCCTCAGAGCAATTGCTATTTCCTCCCTCGCTTCTTTCGACAGCCTAGGATATATTCCATCTGGCCCTAATGATTTATCACCTTCAAGGATGCAGTACCTCCTGTATTTCCTCTCTCACTGTGCTTATTGTATTCACACTCCTCTTTAACTAGAATATCTGCATTATTCCTCTCCTTGGTGAAGACCGAGACCAAGCACTCATTGAGAACCCTGTCCACACCTTCTGCATCAACCCACAAATTACCATGTATATTTCTGTTAGGCCCTACCTTTTCCTTAGTTTCTCTTAATATAGTGTTGAAACATCTTAGAATTTTCTTTGATTCTACCGCCCAATATTTTATGCATCCTCGTTTTGCTTCCCTGATTTACATATTTCTTTCACCCCGGTACTTTTTATTATCCGCTAGGTTTTATACTGTATTAAGTCTTTTGTGACTCGTAAGTTTTCTTTTTCTGCTTTATCTGGGCCAATATGCTTCTGGATAATCAGGGAGCTCTAGATTTGGCCATACCTCCCTTTTTATTTGTGGGGACATGATTACACTGCCTATAGAATCCTTTGAATGATTTGACAGTTTTTCCTTCTAATAGCTGTATCCAGTCCGCTTTCACCAGCTCACCTATCAGCTTTGTAAAATTTCATTTCCCTCCCAATTTAGAGGCCTTGCCCCTGTTCCAGCCCAACCCTCCCAAGATATCTGCACTCAACTAATTCTGGACTCTTGAACATTCCTATTTTAGTCGGTTAAGAGATCATTGCTCCACCAGATGAGTAATTGTTTTGAACCTTTTCTTTAGCCTATTCATTATGTAAAACTTTCTTTTTGAATGTTACAGATTCTAGTGTTAGACGAAGCTACCGCCGCCATGGATACAGAGACTGATTCTCTGGTGCAAGAGACTATCCGGGAATCATTTGCTGAATGTACAATGTTGACCATTGCACATCGTTTGAATACAGTACTCAGCTGTGATCGCATCATGGTGCTCAGTCAGGGCCAGGTAACAAAAACTTCCAAGTTTTTATTTGGAATGAATCCAGTCATGAAAAAGGGGCAGTTCTTCTCAATTTTTAATGGGGGTAAAAAAGGGATCGGGTTGAGCTGATCATGATTAAACAAATACTGAACAAATGTTTCTCAATATTTAATTTAATCACCATGAATACTGGATATAAGCCATTGATATCAGCAGAATTTTACCTCGCTGAGTTTGAATGGTCTAAAACTCCTGGTGAAAGAAACATTTCTACAATTAGCATCTTTGAGAGCAAGTTTGTCCAATATGCTCGCCACATATGACGAATCAGTCACAGACATGGTGAGTGGTTGCTGCTGTTAATCAGGGAGAAGCAATTCAGTATTGTGTTAATTTGCAGCAGTGGGTATATGTACAATTGTTACCTTGACTACTATTTGTTCTCTATCCTGAATTAGATGTTTCAACTGAACTGTCCAATGAACCAGGAAAAATAGTCTCCTGCACGTTACTTCTTTGACTGTTCTCTCTTGATTCCTCCAAATGACAATCCATTTTGATCTACAGGACTGCACTGTGAAGTGCTTTGAAAACAGGGCTAGCCTTTGGAAATGGGCTGATTACTCGCCAAGTTTCCTTGGAGAATCTAACTGAAGAACTTGATTTTGTTTAGCTGGTAACTGGCGGTGTTCAGAAAACAGTTGAGGTGCAAGACTAACAGACAGTGCTGCATGGCTGACAATAAGGGTTGAAATGTGCAATTCTGGCAAGTTGGGGCAGTGCAGCAAGATTCAGTGATCCACCTTCATCTTAACAGACCTTTCGAATTGAGCTATGCAAAGGAATCAGGCACTATTTGTGTAAAAAGAGAGATTACAGAAGGTTGTATTACAATCCCAGACCAGACCCCAATATTTGCAGGGATACTGGACAGAAACACCGATATTCTTTAATTTTGTAAGACTGAGAGGAAAGGATACCTCACTCCAGGAGTGATTTTGCACACAAAATAGGAATATAGTATATTAAATAAACTTTAATACTAACACCGGATTAAAATATCTTTAACATCACACAAGAAAATAGCTTACAATTGCCCATTAAATAATGGTTAATAATTACAAGGAAACATTAATTCCTAACTGCTATCTTTTATCTCCATCTCTGGTCACAATCCACTTTTAAATACAGTTTGCAGACTCATGAATACTTGATGTAAACAGATGTCTTGGGTAAACCAGTTTGAGAAAGAGACATCCTTTAGCAACCAGCTGCAGATTCTTGCTTGTCTCAACTACTGTTTAAACTGCCAGCCTTGGATATTGTTTCTGTCCTATTATTCACAGGCTTCTGGTCTATCCCCAGTCGAATTTTTAACTGAACTGTTTTGACAGGAATTGCTAGTCTGTCCACATCACTGTATTCAGAGCAGCTGCTTGTCTTGACCCATCCCAATCTAAAACTAAACTTTTTAATTGCAGAAACTGCTTCAGCCCCTGGCTCCTCCCAGTTAACTGTATAATCTTACTAACACTGAACACAATGGGCGGGATTCTCCGTTTTGCCGGAGCCCAGGGATTTCCCAACAGCATGGGGCTGCTCCACAATGGGAAACGCCATTGATCAGCCGGTGTAACAGAGAATCCCACCGGTGGGTCGGGGCAGAAATGTGGCGGGGTGGAGAATCCTGCCCCCATGTCTCTAATTATCTACTCCCCAGGGAACCTTCTTAATATAAACAAAAGCCCATTAGCCCAAACTTTTACAATGCTTTAATTGCACCTCTGTCTCCAAAAAGACCTTTCAAACCAGGATTTTGAGAAAAATGACTGCAACAGTCATGTGCTAACAGAGGTATTTTAACCCCTACTGCACCAAATATATTTCCGACATTTATCACAGTTGGCAATAAGCGAAAGGTCTATTAAACCGGACGCTGTGTTTGGAAATGGCAGGCAACAAGCATAAGCAAAGCATGAGTCAAGCGTGCAGAAGCCAATACGTAGAGATTTATCAATTCTTTTCCATCCCCAATTTTCCGAATATATTAATTCTGATAAAATAGAAACAGTTTACTCTTGAAGATTTTTTTTTTTTAAACTGGAACACACCGTTAGAAACACTTCACTTAATGGATTGTCACCACCTTTGAAAATATAACAGTGGCACAGTGGTTAGCACTGCTGCCTCACCGCGTCAGGGACCCAGGTTCAATTCCAGCCTTGGGTAACTGCCTGTGTGGAGTTTGTACGTTCTCCCCATGTCCGGGTGCTCTGGTTTCCTCCCACAGTCCAAAAATGTGCAGTTTAGGAGTATTGGTTAGGTGGGATTGCTGGGGTATGGGGTGGGAGTGGGCCTAGATAGGTTGCTCTTTCAGAGGGCAGTGCATACTCCATGGGTCCAATGTCCTTCTACACTGTAGGAATTCTACTCTATGATTTTATACAAGAGGCTTGTTTTTTGGAACAGTTGGATTGCGAAACCCTTCTGAGACCATTCTTCTCATTCTGGTAGTGACTATGATAGCTGAAAACCTCAAACCTATTTTCAAAATATTGCACATTTGTCTTATTAATATTGCATATATTGGGGGGTGGTGATTTTGGTTTAAAAGAGGGTTCTTTTCCAGGCAAGGACGGTGGTGGACGATCAGGATGCTCGCTATGTCATGGTTACAGGTTCACTGGAGGGGAAAGCAGTGGTGTTAGTGAACGTGTATGCCCCGAAGTGGGATAATGTTAAGTTCATAGAAAGGCTGTTACCTTTCATTCCAGAGTTGGAGTCACAGCAGCTGATTTTAGAGGGGATTTTAACTGTCTTGAATCCAAGGTTAGATCACTCCAGGCCAAGGTTGTTGTCCCTTTCGGGGATGGCGAAGGTTTTGGCAGCATTTATGGAGGAGACTGGAGGGGTGGATCCGTTGTGGTTTGTGAACCCGGGAGGGTGAGGAGTTTTTGTTTTATTCCGCCAATGCACAAGGATTGATTTCTTTGTTGTGGGTAAGACTTTCCTCCCTGCGGTAAAAAGTACAGGGTATTCGGCGGTGGTCATTTCGGACCATGCGCCGCATTGGTGGATTTGAAGCTGGAGGGGTGTCGGGTGCAGCATACAGGGTGGAGGTTGGACTTGGGTCTGCAGCCTGACCTTGGGATTTATGGTAAGATGTCTTGGGCAATATGTGGAACTATGGCACGGAATGGGAATGGGACAGTGTCCCCCTCCACGTTGTGGGAGGCATTAAAGGCGGTTATTAGGGGGGAGGTCATCTCGTACAAGGCTCGTATGGATAGGGAGGCAAGGCAGTTGTGTCAAGAGCTGATCGATGAGATTTTGTTTGTGGATAGGGAGTATGCGAGAGATACCACGCCAGGGGTTTGGGCACACAGGAAGAAGCTGCAAATGCGCTTGACCTGTTGCCCATGGGCCGGGTGGTGCGTCAGATGCAGCCGGTAAAGGGGGCGGTGTACGAGTATGGGGATGGAGCCATCTGGGATGGCCACTTACAATAAGAAACATGGAAGTTCGCAAAGCCTAAAGGGAAATTTGGACAATGTAAGATTCAGGCAGGCACAGAGTCTGAATGTATATTTGTGAGCAAAGAATCCAGATAGCATCGAAACACCCAACCGATTAGCATTTTAATGACCCATCTCCGTACGACAAAGGATTGATACTCAGGTAACCGATACAAGTCCAGACATTTCGGCGCCACTCCCTTTACTCAGGAAGCATCAACAACAGGGTCAATGACCACTTAGGACATGCCCAGCCATCAAGGCACCCGTCCCTTTATTGGCTCAGATCGAAGGCAGTGATTGAGAACTGCCCAATTAATTGTGTCCAAACCTAAGGACCGCCCAAAAGAGCGCGAAACTCCCCAAGAATAAGAGAGACACTGCCATGTGTTTGATCTCTTTTGGACCTGGCGCTCCGGCAATGTCCATCTCCAATCGCAGCACCACGACCAGAAGCAAGTTCAAGTTCAACGCTCGCTACCAGATGGATGAGCCCAGCTGAGCAGCAGTTACTTCTCCAGACCCAGTAGATCCAGATTCGAACAAAGGCCACTGTTCCTCTGACCTAAGCCGGGTGCCTGAAGTTAAGTACAGGTTGTCATAGTTGTTAGGTGTAGTTTAACTAGTAGTGTTTATGTTGCATGTATAAGTTAATCTTGTGTGTAAATAAAGTACCATTGATCTTGAACTAACTAACTGGTTGTTTGGCTCTTTGATCGACACCCGGTTGAAACTTGTGGCGATATCACTTGATACCTGGCAACTCTGAGAGCATATCGTATCACTCTCTAGATAAAAGAAGGGCAACCTTATTGACTGCCATATTTATAGCAAGCAAAAAAGGCAACAGTTATTGGCGACCTTTGATGGGACTCGACCCAGAAGTGACTGTGTCACTCCAAGAGAACCCACAAAACGTTTGAATTGGAAATCCAAATTGGAAAAGTAAAAGAAACCACAAGCGTAAGACCAGTATCGATCAAACCTCCAAGATTCGGAAGTGTGTAATTTGCATGCGAACTAACAAAGGATATAAGGTAAACTCGATATATTTTGTTGCGCAAAACTTTCGGGAGTTGTGTGAATCGGAAAATAGCTTAAGCCATACCCGCTGTCTGCACCACCGCTTTATTCCCCCCTGTCCCAAATTCATGGTAGAGATACAGAGATTCCGGTAGAGATGGCAATGAAGGCAATGGAACGCCTTATGCACCCACAGGAACTCGAGGTCACAGCGACCAATAGAGCAGAGCAGTGTCCCAGATGGGAAGAGGAAATTAGGAAGTACCTTAAGGGGAAAGGATGCCCCCTATGGTCTGAGTTTTGTGCAAATGAAGAGACAGGTCCTGGTAGTATAGGACAAACTTGGTTGGATAACCTGACCGAGATCCATAAGAAGAATTTCAGTAGAGTTCGTAAGCCAATGGCAATCGTGTCCTGCTTGGCACAATTGCGAGGCACAGAGCAGGTCGTGAGGACGCTCCGCAGACAGCTTGAAGAGAAAGAGAAGAGTAGTGAGGGAAATGTTAGCAAGGGTGAGAAAGTAAATGAGCACCTTCGAGAGCAGCTAGCAGTGAAGGACAAGGAGATGGCGGATATCAAACGGGCACACCAATCTTCTCTCGCTCACCTAAGTAGCTTTCAGATCCAATATGATAAGGCCTACCAAGACACGCAATGTGCGGTTTTGGCAAGAGAGGAAACAGAACACCAAGCAGAACACTTGAAAAAGCAATGCGAGGACTTAAAGGCAGCCCTACGAGCACTGCACAGTTCCACCACGGAACAACGGCAGAGTTCGGTGGATCATGCCAAGTGCAGGCAGCAAATTGCAAGATTGCAATCACTGCTCTCAGTTCAGAATGGGCTCAGAGGTACCTTTGGCCCAAATTTAGATCAGGAAGATGGCCCCGATTGACAGGAATTTAATGAAACGGCCCATCGATATGTAAGCAAAACAGAAAGTCAGAATAGAGCCCCCCAGGCCCCGAAAAGGAAAGCACCCGCACATCGATTGCACAGGCAGCACCCAACCCTATGAATCCAGTCACCACGCAGCGCAGAGTACCGACAGAAGACCCAACCCAATTTTGTGTACACCACCCCACTAACCATCATCCAGTTAAGGGATGCCCGTGGTAAAATAGAAACCTTTCACCCCACATCAGACCCATGCCATCTTTTTGAGTGGGTTAGGCAACAGATCGTCATGTACGGTGTGGACGAGCAGGAAGAAGTAAAACTCATAGTGATGAGACTAGACCCGTCAGTTAGTTCAGCCCTTCCCGACCCACAAAATGTAGGAGGAGGTAGCCTCCAGGATATGAAAACAGCCATCCTACATGCAATTGGCTATAATAGAGGAGATCCAGTAGAAGGACTCAACCGATGTAGGCAGAAAAAAGGAGAGCATCCAACAGCATTTGTTGGATGCCTCTGGATACACTTCACGGCAGTATTCGGTGATTTAACACGCGCCCATATATCTGCAGACAATACGGCCAAATGGACCCGTATTTTAGTCTCCCATGCCACAGAGGCAGGATAAAAGGCATGTGCGAATTACGACCCCTCAGACCCGGCACACAATGAAGTGTGGGTACTGAAAAGACTCTCTAGGGCTTGGGAACAATCCCTACAGAAAAAGGTAGAGCAGGAGAAAGTAGATGCAAACATGAATCCAGGAAGGATACACCAAGACCCCGCATGGGTAAATGAAGATAGAAATAGCACGCAGCACCCTAAAGCGCAGGAATGCTACAATTGTGGACAGAAGGGACATTATGCCCGAGAATGCCAAGCCCCCCCGAAACAGCAACGGAATCAGCCCACAAATGCCCCACATAGGAACAATGCCAGACCTATCCACAGCGTTAGCGCCCGTGCAGACAATTTGGCCATTAATGGCACCGATTGACGGTGTCCGGACTCCCCAACCTGGGTCTGCGACACACTTTGGGACAAGTCCGGAAGTTCCTTTGGGACACAGAAGGGTCCCGAACCACGTTTAACTCCTCCACGATGTACCAGCGAGATATATGGACCACTACAGACACCATCACTCCTAGTGGATTTACAGGACACCTCCAGCAGGGACACATTACAGCCCCTGTGGATATCCAGATCGGTAACATTAAAACCAAGCACTCAGTCGTTTTGGTAGATTTACCCCAGACAGCAGAGCACAAGTTGGGGATAAATTTTATGAGCTCACACAACCTTTCTTTCGACCCCGTAAATAAGTGTGTGTGGAAAATGGCTAGAGAAGCACGAGCCCCCGCCACGCTCACAGTAGGAGACTACAAACACAGGATTAGCTGAGTGGGAGAGTACTGGTTTGATCCACAAACCATTACCATGGACAAAACAGTTAGGGAAGTCTTGAAGAGACACAAAGCATCTTTTGCCCAGCACAAGCACGATTGCGGTAAAATTCCAGGAATGGTCACCATTACAGGTCCCGATCCTGAGCCCCAGAAACTATACGGTTTTCCACAGCAACCTGAGGGAGAGATAGCTAAAGTAATTCATAGTTTATTGGATCAAGGTGTGATTCGGCCCGTAGCCTCAACGAACAATTCCCCGATTTGGCTAGTAAGAAAACCAGATGGTTCATGGCCACTGGCCATCGATTATAGAGAATTAAACAAAGTAACTCCGTTAGCAGCCCCCACCGTTGCCACGAGCCCGAGACCATGTTAAGGCAGGGAATTCAAGTCAAAAAATTTTACGCTTCTGGACATTAGCAATGGCTTTTGGTCCATTCCATTGGATAAAAAGTGCCAGTATAAATTTGCGTTCACCTTCCAGGGACAGCACTACACGTGAACATGCCTTCCACAACTCCCCCTCCAGTTTTCACAGACAATTGGCGAACAGATTAGCAAAATTATCCCGACCCGAATGCCTCATTCAGTATGTGGATGACTTCCTCCTACAGACTGACACCAAGGAAGAGCACATTTCGCTTCTTTCTGAACTATTAGGTCTCCTGAAAGATATTGGATGTAAAATCAACCCGAAAAAAGCCCAAATTCTCCAAGAAAAGGTCACTTATGTAGGTACAGTTATAACGCATGGTAAGCGTGAGATAGAACAGAAACGTATCGATTCAATTGTAAAATTGCCCTTGCCCCAAAATGTTACAGCACTCCAGTCATTTTTAGGACTGGTCGGTTACTGCAGGAACCATATAGATGGTTTCGCCACAAAGGCAGCCCCACTTTCCGAGCTCCTTAAGAAACAGGCCCCAAGGAAATGGCTTCCACAGCACACGGATGCCGTAGATGCTTTGAAACGCACCCCAGCTTTGCAGGCATCAGACCCACACTCCCCATACGCAATAGAGGGAGCGACCACCAACCGAACCCTTTCGGCCGTACTTCTCCAGGAAAGGCACGATCGTTTAGGACCCGTAGCCTATGCCTCACGAGTTTTAGATCCGGTAGAACAAGGATTTTCAGCCTGCGAAAGGCATTGCTCGCAGTTTTTTGGGCTGTTCAATACTTCTCGTACATAACAGGACTCAACTCCGTAACCATTTTGACTGAGCGCACCCTGACACAGCTACTGTTAGACAGGAGGCTGAAAGACTGTACAGTAAGCCAAATTCGAGAAGCGCGCTGGACCCTTCTACAAGGACGCGACATTACAGTAAAGAGGACAAGGACGCACACGTTTCTGGCCGATAATTTACAATATGCAGGAACCCCACATGAACAAAGAACAAAGAAAGGTACAGCACAGGAACAGGCCCTTCGGCCCTCCAAGCCTGTGCCGTCCGTGCTGCCCGTCTAAACTAAAATCTTCTACACTTCCTGGGTCCGTATTCCTCTTTTCCATCCTATTCATGTATTTGTCAAGATGCCCCTTAAATGTCACTATCGTCCCTGCTTCTACCACCTCCTTCAGCAGCGAGTTCCAGGCACCCACTACCCTCTGTGTAAAAAAAACTTACCTCGTACATCTCCTCTAAACCTTGCCCCTCGCACCTTAAACCTATGCCCCCTTGTAATTGACCCCTCTACCCTGGGAAAAAGCCTCTGACTATCCATTCTGTCTATGCCCCTCATAATTTTGTAGACCTCTATCAGGTCTCCCCTCAACCTCCTTCGTTCCAGTGAGAACAAACCGAGTTTATTCAACCGCTCCTCATAGCTAATGCCCTCCATACCAGGTAACCACCTGGTAAATCTCTTCTGCACCCTCTCTAAAGCCTCCACATCCTTCTGGTAGTGCGGCGACCAGAATTGAACACTATACTCCAAGTGTGGCCGAGCTAAGGTTCTATACAGCTTCAACATGACTTGCCAATTCTTATACTCAATGCCCCAGCCAATGAAAGCAAGCATGCCATATGCCTTCTTGACTACCTTCTCCACCTGTGTTGCCCCTTTCAGTGACCTGTGGACTTGTACACCTAGATCTCTCTGACTTTCAATACTCTTGAGGGTTCAACCATTCACTGTATATTCCCTACCTGCATTAGACCTTCCAAAATGCATTACCTCACATTTGTGCGGATGAAACGCCATCTCTCCGGCCAAATCTCCAAACGATTTAAATCCTGTTGTATCCTCTGACAGTCCTCATCGCTATCTGCAATTCAACCAACCTGTGTGTCGTTTGCAAACTTACTAATCAGACCAGTTACATTTTCCTCCAAATCATTTATATATACTACGAAGAGCAAAGGTTCCAGCACTGATCCCTGCGGAACATTGAAATCATTGCAGCCAAGCACATCACAGGACCCTTTGTTCCCAAATCGTTACCGAAAAAGACAGGCATCCGGCCACAGGCAACCCAGCCCACAGATAAAGCTCTAAAAATGTATGTAGATGGCTTCTCCACCATTCTAAATGGAAAAAGGATTACAGGATGTGGCATTTATGAGCGGACGCGCAGGGACACGCATTGGAGGAAATCTCGTTAAAGTTGCCAGGACATTTAGGTTTGCAGGCAGCCATTGCTTACATTGTGCAGCACCCAGATTCGTTCCCGACCCCAGCAGACATATATTCGGACAGTTTATATGTTTGCAACAGCTTGACAGAATTCCTGCCCCTGTGGGAATCTAGAGGATTCATATCCGCCGACTGAAACCCCCTCCACCCTCAGCGCCATCAACACATTCTCAAACAAGCTAAAGATCGCAAATATGGAAAAATAAAAGTTAGAAGCCAATATCGTTCCTCCCCACGCGGTAACGTGAAAGCAGACACCCTAGCGAAAGCAGGCTCACGACATGGCCACTTTTGGCAAATCCCCCCGAGAGCCCCAGTACACGCAGTCCAGGTCTCACAGATCAATATTCAAGATTTGGCACAGGCACAAGGAAGACGACAAGCTAAAGAAAATTTTAAACAGAGACTTCCCAGCTCCCTATGATGGGTTCAACGACACTTTAACAGTACACGACGGAATCATATTAAAGGATCGTATTCATGTGGTCCCCACCCAGGACAGGAACCAGATTTGTCAATTCCATGACGGACACGGACACCAAGGGGTAGAATCCACCCTTGCCCAACTCAGACCTCTCTGTTGGTGGCCCGATTTATAAACTGACGTAACCTACTACGTTTGATTTGCGCCCAGAACAACCCAGACGGATACACAAAGAAAGATCAGCTAAGACACACCCGCCCTGTTAATGGCCCATGGACGAACGTGCAGTTAGATTATACTGGTCCCCTTCCTCCCTGCAGAAATGGATTTAAATATGTGTTGGTCGTCATCGACACCTTCACAAAATGGGTGGAAGCATTTCCTTCCAGGACAAACACAGCCAAAGCGACAGCAAAAATTCTATCCCAGGAGATTTTTACTAGATGGGGACTCCCCCGTAGTATTGAGTCGGACCAAGGCTCACACTTCACAGGAAGGGTAATGAAAAACGTCCGAACAATTTTCGGAATTAAGCAGAAGTTTCACATTGCTTATCACCCACAATCCAGCGGCATCGCAGAACGCATGAACCGAACCCTAAAGGCAACACTTAGGAAGATGGTGCAACAGCACAATACGACATGGGACACAGCTCTCCCATTCGCACTAATGTTTAGTAGAAACACGATGTCGAGTTCGACAGGATACACCCCCCACACCCTCATGACCGGACGACCCATGAAGGGTACCGAGTATTTATTTGGACTTGATTTGGCCAACCCCACAGTCATCGCCCTTACCCACGAAAAAGCAGTCCAACAAATAATCGAGAATATTAAAGCAGCACAGCTTGCTGCAGCTGTTTGACTAGGCGCTAGGAAAAAGCAAGAGTACGGCCTGCTTTGATAAAACAGTACACCCATTAGAATATACAGTCGGACAGCAAGTCATGGTCTGCCTGTACAATCCTAGTTCATTCCTCTCCCCCAAATTTGCAGGAGCCTACTTAATTTCCGATAAAGTAAGCCCCTCAGTTTATAAGATCATGTATCCAAATGGAAAGTCAGGATGGTTCCATATAAACCAGCTTAAGGTTTATGGAACTCCGTGCAGCCACTCTCACATTTCACTGGCAATGGCAGACAACGAAGACTCGCCCACAGGCAACCCAATCTGACCCTCCCCCAGCCAGGACAGCACGTCCACAGACACGACTTTGACTCTGCCCCCAGAGACGAATTTCAGCCTCACACTTGGTTCGGCCGATAGCGACAGCGAAAGCACAACGAACGTCCTTGATATTCCCAACCAATGGAAAAACAGACCAGGCCCCAGTCACCACAGCCCCAGTGACACCGACCACGATATGTTCGTCCCCTCAGAGACCATTTATTTGCCACTACCAGAGCCTGACCCACCGCCCAATGATAGCGACCCTGCCCCTACCGCCCTACAGAATAAGAAACAATGGCACCGCGACAATTCTTACCACTGATTAGAAATGACGAGATGGATCCCACATCGGCCCACGCTGCCTTGGCACAGAAACGCCAGTCCCGAGTTTGGCAACCGGGAGATGGTGATGACTCAGAGTCTGACTCCCACCATACCCCTTTAAGACCCTTTTTGGAATGGAACCCTATGTTGTCCAGATGGTGAGAGAAAGGAATCGATTGAGATTTACGGTGTCCTATTCCCTGATGGAGCCTGCCCACTTTCTTTCTTTAGTTTTTTAAAAATGTTGAATGTTTCTCTCTTGCACGACTTTGTGTGTCGATCTCATGCAAAATTTCTTGATACAGTTATGACTACTTAAAGGGACAAGTTTGTCGAAAGTCTATAGAAATTCAAATTCTTACCGTTCTTGTAAGGTCACTCAGGCAGTGGAGTTACGGCACTGATCCCCGCCCTGCCTGTGGACCACCTATGTATTTGGTCAGCCAAGCTTGGGTAGTGGAGCAACGGCACTGATCATCGCCCTACCCGGGGATTCCACCCATTCTTGCCCTGCCGTGGCACATACGCACCCCCATTCGGAAAGTTCTTTCAAAACTCTTTTACTGTTCTTTTTAAAATGTGGTTTAAAGAATGCACTTTGCCACACTTTTTGTTTGCTTTTCGGCGACCCTTCGGTTGCTAACCCCCACCTGCTATTTACATGGTAAAGCACTTGGTTGAAACACATTTGCTGCTAGAGAACAAAACGCTACCTCACTACTGGACGAAGAAATTGTCCGTCCACTCAGCCCATCAAACACAGGCTGCGAGAGTGCTCACACTGTGACAGAATTTCTTTCCGGATGTCTTGTCTCCCAAATGGTTGATTTAAAAAAATAAAAAATAAATGAGGGAGTCACATCGGGGGACGATTCTAAATGGGAAATTGATGTTCAGGAGAAACAGACAGACAAACGAGATATTAAACAACAAGATAACAACAGATATTATGCTTGTACACCCAGGAAGATACGAATTTACCAGGAGACAGAGGAAGACAAAGACAAAATGAAGACGGACCTGATAACCTGCATCATGATCGTCGTTGGATCACTACAGTTGCGCGCGTTATCAGCCTCTACACCCCTCACCACACAGGCCCTAAATATGACCACCCAACATGATACCCCTAGCCCGGACACTACACCACACATAGACACAGCCACTGATATCCCCACATAGTGCCATAATATCAAAGTCCTATTGATTATAGCGATACTTTGCAGTGTCGTCCAAACACTCAGACTTCGGAAATGGCGAAGGAGAGACTCCTGCCCTCCAGTATACACACTCAGAGTCCCTTTTCTCGGATTTCAACAGACCCCACACTCTTTTGAACTCTTTTTCTCCCTAATAAATTCCGCGGTTTTAATAAAATTGCTTTCTTTGTAAATTGACATAAGTGTTAAGTAGAAATATTATGCTGCTTTTGTTTATTTTGTACTGAAATATAAGTTCCTTTGGTTATTAGCTAACAGCATAAGTGTAGTTGAGGTAAGGACAGTGAGAGGTTCCCCTTTTGTGTAAAGAAACTGAAATGTATGATTTTTCTTTAAACAAACCATTTTATTGAGGTATTTCTGGCATTGTAAAGTTACAGATTACAGAAATATGCAAACATCAATGGAAAACCAACACTTCAACCAAACCATAATGCACATACCCGCTCCTCTCCCATAAACACTACCCGCCTATTTATCCCTCCTACTGTACCCTAATCTCCCCCCTCTTCCCCCCGCTGACGCTGAAATGTATGATTGAATGTTATAGTGCCCCCTTAGAATATTTATAGATGTGTGATTGTCTTAAGAAAAAACTTCGGTAAATGTTCCAATTCATAGGACAGAGTAGAATAGAACCTGTCCTTGATTGACGGTACCGGCATACCAGAGAACAGAAGAAGATTCAGTAGTGTGATTCATCAAGCTTCGCGCTTAGGATGAAGAGGACGGACTGTAGCCATCTGGGATGGCCACTTACAACAAGAAACATGGACGTTCGCAAAGCCTAAAGGGAAATGTGGACAATGTAAGATTCAGGCAGACACAGAGCCTGAATGTATATTTGTGAGCAAAGAATCCAAACAGCATCGAAACCCCCAACCGATTAGCATTTTAATGGCCCATCTCCGTAAGACAAAGGATTGATACTCGGGGAACCGATACAAGTCCAGACATTTCGACGCCACTCCCTTTACTCAGGAAGCATCAACAACAGGGTCAATGACCACTTAGGACACGCCCAGCCATCAAGGCACCCGTCCCTTTATTGGCTCAGATCGAAGGCAGTGATCGAGAACTGCCCAATTAATTGAGTCCAAACCTAAGGACCACCCAAAAGACCGCGAAACTCCCCAAGGATAAAGAGAGACACTGCCATGTGTTCGATGTCTTTTGGACCTGGCGCTCTGGCAACGTCCATCTCCAATCGCAGCACCACGACCAGAAGCAAGTTCAAGTTCAACGCTCGCTACCAGACGGATTAGCAGCAGTTACTTCTCCAGACCCAGTAGATCCAGATTCGAACAAAGGCCACTGTTCCTCTGACCTAAGCCGGGTGCCTGAAGTTAAGTACAGGTTGTCATAGTTGTTAGGTGTAGTTTAACTAGTAGTGTTTATGTTAGATGTGTAAATTAATCTTGTGTAAATATAGTATCATTGATCTTGAACTAACTAACTGGTTGTTTGGCTCTTTGATCGATACCCGGCTGAACCTTGTGGTGGTATCACTTGATACCTGGGGACTCTTGAGAGCATACCATATCACTATCTAGATAAAAGGGCAACCTTATTGACAGCCATATTTTAAGCAAGCAAAAAAGGCAACAGGGAGAAGGCTAGCCGCCTTTTTGCCCATCAGTTAAGGTGGCCCAGAAAGATTGTGTGTGTGGGGGGGGGGGGGGGGGGGGCGGTATTAGTGTCTGTCCCAGAGAAGGTCAATGGGGTGTTCCGATTCTTCTATGAGGGGCTTTATAAGTCGGAGCCACCGGATGTCGAGCAGGGGATGTTAAAGTTTTTAGAAGGGTTGGCGTTTCCTCAGGTGGAGGAGGAATTGAGAAAGGAATTGGAGGCACCTTTAGGGTTGATTGTAGGGGATTCAGTGATGGTAATACCATTGAATATCATGGTGGTTAGATCCTCTCTTGTAAGGAGATGGTCATTGCCTGGCATTTGTGTGACGTGAATGTAGCTTTCCACTTGTCAGCCTAAGCCTGGATATTGTCTAGATCTTGCTGCATTTGGACATGGACGGCTTCATTATCTGAGGAGTTGCGAATGCTGCTGAACATTGTGCAGTCATCTGCAAACATCCCCACCTCTGGCCTTCTGATGGAAGGCAGGTCATTGATGAAGTAGCTGAAGATGTTTGGGCCTAGGACTCTACCCTGAGGAACACATGCAGCGATGTCCTGGGGCTGAGATTATTGATCTTCAACCATCATAACCATCTTCCTTTATACCAGGTATGACTCCAACCAGTGGAGCGTTTTCCCCCTAATTCCCATTAACTCCAGTTTAGCGAGGGCTCCTTGATGCCATACTGCGTCAAATGATAATCTTTATTGTCACAAGTGGGCTTACGTTGCAATGAAGTTACTAAAAGCCCCAAGTCACCACATTCTGGCACCTGTTCGGGTACTCTGAGTGAGAATTCAGAATGTCCAAATTACGTAAGCACGTCTTTCAGGACAGTGGGAGGAAACTGGAGCACCTGGGGAAATCCCATGCAGACACGGGGAGAACATGCAGACTCCGTACAGACAGTGACCCAGCTGGGAATTGAACCTGGGACCCTGGCACTGTGAAGCCACAGAGCTAACTACTGTGCTGCCTTGATGTCAAGGGCAGTTACTCTCACCACACCTCTGGCATTCAGCTCTTTTGTCCATGTTTGAAACAAAAATGGGAACTTGGTGGGGGGGGGGGGCTGCTGATCAACGCTCCCAAACCTGTTGCTTTACTATTGGGTGGCCAGTGTGAAGAAGGTGTTGAGTTGGTTTGAGGACCGGGAGGTTGCCTGAGTACAGATTGAGTTGGGGTCAGCTAAGGGATCGAGTCTGGAGGTGTTGCCGATGGCTTCTCTGCCATTTGCTTCAGCGAAGTATTCGTCAAATCCAGTGCTCATTTCCACATTAAAGACATGGCAGCAGCTCCACCAGCATTTCAAATTGGGAGGGGTGTCAAATTGGTCCCCTATTTGTGAGAATCATTTGTTCTAACCGGGGAAACTGGATGCTACGTTTGGGGGATGGATAGGTAAGGGGCTGGAGATGGTAAAGGACATATTTTTGGAGCGGTAGTTTGCAGACTGGAAGGAGCTGAAGGAGAAAGCAGGCCCATGGAGAAGAGGGGGAGGGAGGAGTAGAGATACGTTTTACGTACTTTCAGTTGTGCAACTGGGTCCGGTGAGCTTTCTTGACATTCCCGGTGGCACCGATGTTCACTTTGCTGGACAGGATTCACTCCTGTGCAGAGTCGGAGGAGGGTAATACG
Source organism: Scyliorhinus torazame (assembly GCF_047496885.1). Lineage (NCBI taxonomy): Eukaryota > Metazoa > Chordata > Chondrichthyes > Carcharhiniformes > Scyliorhinidae > Scyliorhinus > Scyliorhinus torazame. The sequence continues at coordinate 52,283,425 of NC_092720.1, read as the reverse complement.
CCCAGGATATATAATAATAATAATCTTTATTGTCACAAGTAGGCTTACATTGAGGGGGTTGAAGATAAGTGTGAGCGGCACAGTAGTTAGTACAGTTGCTTCACAGCTCCAGGGTTCCAGGTTTGATTCTCGGCTTGGGTCACTATCTCTGCGGAGTCTGCACATCCTCCCCGTGTGTGCGTGGGTTTCCTCAGGGTGCTCCGGTTTCCTCCCACAGTCCAAAGATGTGCAGGTTAGGTGAATTGGCCATGCTAAATTGCCCTTAGTGTCCAAAAAAAGGTTACATGGCGCTGCTGGGTCACAGGGATAGGGTGGAGGTGTGGGCTTAGGTAGGGTTCTCTTTCCAAGGGCCGGTGCATACTCGATGGGCCGAATAGCCTCCTGCTGCACTGTAAATTCTATGAGCGGTGCTCGAGAGGGCCTGCGAACCATACCCATATGTCTGGTCCTATCCCACATTGATGTTTTTCTGGGGGCCTTTTTTAACACCATATCGGCAATTGGAGATGTGGATTTAGAGCCCTGCCTATTTGTTGCAATAAATTGTGGGTATCGGACCGGCCGGAATTGAGAATGGGTGTGATGGCGAATGCTCTGGCTTTTGCCACGTTGGCCAGGAGCAGATTATGTTGAATTGGAGGCAGGCGGCACCGTGCAGTGTGGCTGGGTGATTTGGTGCAGTTTTTCTACCTCGAGAAGGTAGGTGCATGATCAGGGGAGTGACTGACTGGATCTACCGTTTATATTACATTTCAAGGATCTGGTCACTGTTCGGGATGCGGGGGTTAGGGGGGGGGGTTCTATTGGGAAGGGGTGATTATAATTGTTGGTGTGGTTTTTTAAAATATATTTTCTGTGGTTATTGATAGATGTTTCATTGTTTGATTGTTGTTTATGTCTAACTGTTAGAAGTCTAATAAAAATGTTTTCTATATTTTGCATCGTGTATCAAGTACATATGGTGACCCAACCACCATAAGTTTGGTGAGCATTGAAATCCTACTGGACAACTGTAATGATAAATCAAGTCTGCTCTATAGTCCAATAAAGCAATATTTGTATCCTCCTTCAGGTTATGGAATTTGATGAGCCGTCTGTTCTTCTAGCCAATGAAAACTCAAGATTTTGTGCAATGTTCGCTGCTGCTGAAAATAAAGTCACTGTAAAGGGCTAACACAGTCTACAGGATTTTCTTCAGAATTAAGTTACTTGCTGCTTCAGTTGTCAACATCTCTCCATCCAGGGACAAGATATCCTCAGTTTTTGCAACTTACACCATTCATGTACCTTCAGAGTAGTTCTAGATACTCTGTGAGACTTTGTTTTCCATATTTCCTCATACATTCACAATTAAAAGCTGAGCTAATTCTCTTAACTTCAAATGCACTCCAGGTTCAGGGAGCCTTAGATGTTGATAGTTTCAAACGCCTATAGTTAAGCCTCACACATTACCGATCTATAAATCTACTCATAGAATATTTGCAGTGTGTACATGCTGTACTTTATTTTGTATTCTATTTTTGCACTGTTATATTGTGCTTGCTTTTATATTCTACTCCTGTACAGTTTTGCACTGTATCAGAGTTTGCTAATTAACTGTGAGACAGTTGTCAATGTCAAGTTATATTTATATAGAATAACGAGTACACCAATTCATAAACAAATTAATATCCGTCATTGTTTAATCCAGACAGCAGTAGGTGTTGTTATGGTGACAGTACCAAATAGACTTATTTTAATCATTCGGACTCTAGTATGAATAAATTATTTGAGGTTTTTTGTTACTAGGAAGAAAATACCTCAGGTTCAACTTATTTTACTGTATGATTTGTACATTTATTGTCCTTGTGCACTGTGAGTGTAAGCTATTTTGTGAAGGCCACATGAAAATGGGTCTTGATGTTACCATAGAAAGCTTGCTTTACCAGTCCAGACAATGTTGCACGTATTTGTCACCTTGTATAGCTTAGAGCCTTAGCATGATCTTACAAACTAAGCAAACCTGCCTTGTTAAATCTTTGAATATAAATAAACTATTTTGGATTAATACATTTAACTTATCCTACTTTTTATATCTTAGCAAATATTGGCAATAAACCATGTATTGAGAGCTGATGACGTGGCAAAACATCCAGTGTTTTTTTAAACCAAGGGCTGTAACCTCCGAGCTCCCCAGCAGCGGATTGGGGGGTTACCCCAAATATGTACAGGGAATCCCGCTTGGAACTTCCCAGGTAAGGGTTTGCAAGGCAATCCGATGCTGATTGCCACTCTGAGGAAGTAACGGTCTTGAAATGTTTAGACCTCGGTCAAGAGGCAGAATCTTTCGGATGGTGCCACCCGAAAAGTCAGCGCAGAGTGGAGAGGGCTGGGGATCTTGATAGAGAGGCAGGGGCAGAGGAAGACAGCCCCACCCTCCCCTGAATTGAGCTGGGTGACTTGCTACGCTTCTCCCTTCCCACCACTGAACACATCCCACCTTCAAGATTGAGGTCTAGTGGAAAATGGCCCTTAAGTGATCGTTAATTGCCCATTTAAGGGCTACAACTGGGACAAGTGTAAGTGTATTGTCTCGGCAGACCCTTGTAAAATTGCAGACAGGTAGCATGGTGGGAATGCTATCTGGGGAATTTTATGACAAAATTAAAACCGGGTGGTGGGGGGAAATCACCCTAAAATCTGCACCAGGTGAAAATTACTGAGGTGATAGTTCTTTCTCATCTATTGGTGGCAGAAGATTTTTTGCGAAATAGGAAGATGTTTGACAACTTATTATTAATTTAGCATCCTTTTAGTACCATATCAGAAAGTTGTTCTGAAATTTTGGAAGTCTTTGCAGATTGGAAAAAGCTTGAAAAAAATCAATAGTATTTATTTTTGCGATTTGAATATTATTTTCCCAAACTCCAAAGCCTTACCTGCAGCAGCTGCTTTATCTGTGTGGGAGTTTTCCTTTTGACATGGACACAAAGTTTGTGCATATGTTATTAAAAACTGTGACATGCTCATTTTCATTGACTGACATCACACAAGTTAAACGATGTATACCATTTGTCAAGGTATTAACATTAATAAGGGATCTTCAAAGAAAAGATGGAGGCACTGAACATTCCATCACAGTGAAGTATTGGTTCATTATTCTCAGAAAACTGAACAATGATAACCTCTGATGAAAATATACCCTTCAATAGCTCAGTAGAGTGATTTTATCAAGGCACATGAAACTAAACAAAAAGCCTTTTGATTAATTAAAGTACAGAAAGGGTGGACTTCCAGCGGCGGCTGAGGTGAGAGGTCGCACACAAGGTGGCTTCCGCTTGCTGTTGTTTCTCCTCCGGTGTGGGATGTCTACAGGATACTACATGAGACCGAAGTTCAGTAAAGGCCCCTCATCAGACTCAAAAGGCCCTCGTGGCAGAGTGGAAGAGAAAATGGCAGAGCCCTCCGTGTCATTGATGCCCTCCTAATGGACAATGGAGAAGGTAATGGAGTTCCATATGGGCAATTTCAGAAGCAAAAACTGAATTGTTGAAGGATCTGTCCAAAGTGAATGAGGTGGCACCTATTCGCATGACTTTGGGTAGTGTGGAGCAGTGGTTGGAATTGCAAGGCATGACGATTTGGGAGGTGGAGGAGATGGTCTCAGACCACAGTGACCGGATTGCCTCTTGGAGTCAGAAGTGGCAATGTTGGCGGAGGCCCAAAAGGTACTGAATGCCAAAGTGGATGAGCAGGAGAACCGATCCAGAACCTGAGGATGGTCGGGCTACCGGAGGGTATTGAGGGTACGAAAGCCACAGAGTACGTGGCAAAGATGTTCGGGAAGTTGATGGGGGAAGAGGTCTTTGCGAACTCTCCTGACGTGGTCGTTGCGACAGTAGACCAGATCTGGGGATCTACCATGGGCGATCATAGTCTGTCTCCATAGGTAACTGGACAAGGAGCGGATTTTAAAGTGGGTGAAGGCCATGCGAGAGAGGAGATGGGAGGGCCACCCCATACGAATTTATCAAGATATCGGGGCAGAACTGGAAAAACGACATGCTGGTTCAACAAGGCCAAGGCGGCGCTCTACAAGAGCATGGTGCAGTTCGGAGTGGTGTACCCGGTTCGGTTGTGGGTCACGTTCAAGGCCAGACACCAGTATTTTAATACAGCAGAGGAGATGAATTACTTTGTGAGGGAGAAATGGACTGGGAGAGATCTGGTTGTGGGATGTTATGGAGTTTTGAATTTTACATGTTCACGTTCATGTTTCTTGCCTCTTTTTGTGTTTTTGCTGTTATGTTTTCCATTTTTTCTTTCCCATCGTAATATGGGTTTGCTTGGGGTAGCTTGTTTCATTGAAGGCAGATGAGATGAGGATTCTTTCTTCCCAGTATGTACGATATTTGATGAGGAATTGGGAAAAGGGGGTGCTTGGTTTTTTTTATTGTTTTGTTCTTGTTTGTTTATGTTCTTGTTCCCCAAGTGGGGATTACCCTGCTAACAGGGTATGCTCATTAACAGGAGCGAAATAGGAGAGAGGGTTACGGCTGGTTACCTGGGGGGGGGGGGGGGGGGGGCTGTTTTGTTTGTAGGAAAAGGTAATGAACCTTGGTTGGCTGGGTTTTCTTTGTTTGGGTGGGGGAGGGAAGGTTTTTTTTGGAGCTGGGTGGGTTGGTTGGTTAGCTGAAGTGCGATGGAGGGGTGGGGACGGAGGAGGGTTGTAAGATTGGAGGTCGAGCTTGAATCGACAGGGAAGGCGGTGAGCCAACTTTGTCATTTGGGTGGGGCATTTTGAGTACAGTGAGAAGGCCATCCTTCTCACCAGTTGAGACGGCAGGCGGACATAGTCCAGGTTAAGGACATGGGGTGGTTACTGCTCCAGATAAGATTGACGGGGTATTTGAGGCTTTTAAAAATCTGAGCCTCCGGGAGATGACATGGGGATGAGGCAGTTCTTGGATGGGTTGGACTTACTGGCAATGGAGGGGGAAAAGGGGCTGTGGATGGAGGCACCGCTGAAATTGGAGGAGAAGGCTTCAGGGCCGGATGGTCCCCTGGTGGAATATAGAACATGGAACATTACAGCGCAGTACGTGCCCTTCGGCCCTCGATGTTGCGCCGAACTGTGAAACCACTCTAAAGCCCATCTGCACTATTCCCTTATCGTCCATATGTCTATCCAATGACCATATGAATGCCCTTAGTGTTGGCGAGTCCACTACTCTTGCAGGCAGGGCATCCCACGCCCTTACTACTCTTTGAGTAAAGAACCTACCTCTGACATCTGTCTTATATCTATCTCCCCTCAATTTAAAGGTATGTCCCCTCGTGCTAGACATCACCATCCGAGGAAAAAGGCTCTCACTGTCCACCCTATCCAATCCTCTGATCATCTTGTATGCCTCAATTAAGTCACCTCTTCACCTTCTCTCTAACGAAAACAGCCTCGAGACCCGCAGCCTTTCCTCATAAGCTCTTCCCTCCATACCCGGCAACATTCTGGTAAATCTCATCTGCACCCTTTCCAATGCTTCTACATCCTATAATGCGGCGACCAGAATTGCACGCAATACTCCAAATGCGGCTGCACCAGAGTTTTGTACAGCTGCAACATGACCTCATGGCTCCGAAACTCAATCCCTCTACCAATAAAAGCTAACACACCGTACGCCTTCTTAACAGCCCTCGCAACCTGGGTGGCAACTTTCAGGGATCTATGTACATGGACACAGAGATCTCTCTGCTCATCCACACTGCCAAGAATCTTACCATTAGCCCAGTACTCTGTCTCCCTGTTATTCCTTCCAAAATGAATCACCTCACATTTTTCTGCATTAAACTCCATTTGCCACCTCTCAGCCCAGCGCTGCAGCTTATCTATGTCCCTCTGTAACATCCTTCCGCACTGTCCACAACTCCAACAAAACTATAATAAACAGTTTGTGGCACCACACTTATTGGGGATATTTAATGACTCTCTGTCTTGGGGGGTGCTGACGGCGTAGGTGCCGATCACTTTGATCCCAAAGAAGGACAAAGAATCTATGGAATGTGGGTCTTACAGGCTTATTTCACTGTTGAATGCCGATGCAAAGGTGTTAGCTATGGTGCTGGTGACACGTCTGGAGAGGTGCTTGCCAGGGTTAGGACCAGACAGGGTTTGTCAAGTGCCGACAGTTGTTGCCCAATATCAGGAGACTTTTAAATATCTTGTCGCCCTCCTTGGGGCTTGTTCCAAAGGTCATCATCTCCGTGGAGAGAAGACATTTGATTGGATGGAGTGGAGGCATTCTTTGAGACTTGGGGCGATTTCGGTTTGGCCCAACTTGTATCTCTTCGGCGAAATGGCTGTATAGTGCCCCACGGCTAGAGTCCGGACCAACACGGTCCATTCAGGGTACTTCTGGTTGTACAGGGGCACAAGACGGATCCACTGGCAATTGAGCCATTGGCCATTGCGCTTCGATTGTCATGTGGGTAGAGGGACACGGAGCACAGGGTGTCCCTTTACATGGACCGACCTGGTGCACTTTGTTTCAGGCCCTCTCTTATGTGGGGAGGATATTGGAGCTGTTAAGGAAGTTTGGGTCCTTCTCAGGGTACAAATTGAATGTAAGACCAAGATCTTCCCGGTGAATCCACTGGGGAAGGAAGCTGATTTGGAGAGGATGCCATTTAGGCTGGCCATGACGTGTTTTAGGTATTTAGTGATTCAGGTGGCTCGTGATTGGGCCTTGCTGCATAAACTGGACCTGGCCAGTCTGGTGGAGGGGGTGAAGGGGGACTTGAGGTGGGGTGCCGTTCTGTTGTCCCTGACGGGAGGGTGTAGGCGGTTCAAATGAACATTCTGCCGAGGTTCTTATTTTTGTTCCAGTGTCTCCCAATCTTCCTCCCTAAATCTTTTTTCGTTCTGATTGATAATTTAATCGCGGCCTATGGGCGGGTTAGAATTCCAGGATTCGATGAGCTTTCCTGCAGAGGGAGCCACAGTATAGGGGTATGGTGCCACAGGTTCTGATGTCTGCTGCCCAGCAATAGAACATTAAGAAAATGGGAGGGTGGATGAAGGAGCTGGGGACGGTTAGAAGAGGCTCCCTGTGTACGTTCGTGTCTTAAGAGCATTGGTTTTGGCCCCTCTTCCGTCTTCTCTGGCCAACTTCTCTACGAGCCTGGTATTGGTTATGTTGAATTTAGAACCAATTTAGGCAGCATTTTAAATTACCAATGTCATTACTGTCACCAAATTGTGAGAACCATAGACTTGTGCCGTTCGGGATGGGTGCAATGTATAAGATTTGGAAGAGGGAGGAGATTGAGATGTTCAGGGATTTGAAGAGGGTAGGTTTGTGGGACTTGAGGGGAGGAGATTCGTTCAGGCATTTGCAGGTGCGAAACTTTATTGATAAGGAACTATCTTTGTTCACTCCGTTACCAGGACCTACACTTATGGACAGGATACTATCTCGAGATGAGATAGGGGAAGGAAAGATATCCGATATATATATATGGAGGGCTGTTGGAGATGGGAAGCGCATCGAAAGAAGTGGGAGGAGGAGATGGACCTGATGGAGGGGGTGCGGAGCAAGATCCTGCATAGGGTGAATGCCACCTTGTATGCCTGATGCATGATTTGTTAAGTTGTAGGTGTAACATAAGTGGCTTCCTTGTGGCGCACTTGACAAAGGAAGGTTCAAACATGGAGATAACTTCAACACGTTTATTAAACTATTTACACTTCTATTACTCTGGTTTGACACTACTGCTAATCCTACTATAGCTACCCAGACTGACTAACCAGCTGCCGCAATCCACATGGTGGGTCTAATATTGAATCAACCCTGTGTCTGTACTCACTGACTGTCTCCACTGGAAAGAGGCAGATCATGTGTGCGGTGTCCTTTATATATGGGTTGTTGTAATGCCCCCCTGTGGTCGTGTCACCTCCGTGTGCATTGTGAATGTCCATTGGTCGCGTCCGATCCAACTATCTATTGGTTGAGTGTGTGTGTGGTTTCTGGTGCTCCCTCTAGTGTCTAGCTAGCCTACATGCATTTACATTGATGCACATCACCACATCCCCCTTTTTTATATGTTACGTATTTTCTGCACACTTTGAGAAAATGTAACAAAGAACAGGTAGATAAGGTAAAGTATATACAAGTCATGGGAACAATGATTAAACAATAAGTCCAAATCATTTGTGTGAGTTCAAAAACCATCAATCATCATGGTCAAATGTCTCTCTTGGTTATGAACGCCATCAACGTCCCTGTGCCTCAGGAACCAAGTGGTCAAATCACTTCACTGTCTGATTTGGAGTCTCTTTCTTTTATCGATGTTTGTGATGGTGCTGTCGGATGGCATCTTGTAGCTGATAAGGTGTTGATGTTGAAGAGGTACCATCAACAGTATCATTGGAGGTTATGGATGGGCCACATGTTGAAGTTGGGTAAGACTACATACTGGTTCTGGCCACATGCTGTGCTGGAAGGGTGATCTGCTGAGAACCATTGAAGCTTGTCAAATTGGAAACGGAATTGCATGAATACTTGGTGATGGTGTGAAACTAGAACCTTGCATCTGATAGGAATTTGCCGTCTGGCCAGACTGGGGTACAGCAAATCCTGGGCTGTAACTAAGGAATCCAGTCTGTAGTGCAGATTGCGCTTGCGGTAGTCCTCCTTCGGTCTTGATTCCATTAGTGGGCAATCCGTAGTGCTGGCCTGTTTGAGAATATGCTGCATAGACTGCTGGCTGCTGCATGCCTGAATACTGGGTTTGTCCAGCATGAGCTGTCATTGGCTGCACTGCTGGTGTGGAAAGAAATGTGTGGATATAGCTGTGGTGAATATTGGTGTATTCCTCTTGGACTGTAGCTGCTGCTTGTTATTAATGACCCAGTGTAATTGTTAAGTGATCCATCTCCTGTCGTTGTGGCGTCTGCTGTCACCCTGTGCGTGTCATCACTGAGGTTGTGGCACTCCCTGTCTGGAGTAAAGTCCGGCTTATGTGAATCAGTCGGCGGTTGGTTGCTCCCCAGCTGGAGTCTGGTCTGTTTTAACTGAGTCAGTGTTGGTTTGTTGATGCTCGCCATCCAGAGTCTTAGCAGGTTCACTGGAGTCAGCTGATATTTCTTGAAGCTGCACGTCTGGAGTCGGAACATGCAGGAATGCATTGACTTGTGGAGAGGTTCGAGCGAATGAGGGTGGAAGTATCAAGGTGTCACCGGAGTCACCAGTGGTCTCACGATGATCATTGAGTGCCTCTGTACCTAGCTGAGGTCTGTCACTTTGCACATCTTGCATGGGAAGTGGGATGCTGTCATCACTCGTCTCACATACCGTGGGTAGATCCTCAGTAGCTGCTTATCATAGAATTTACAGTGCAGGAGGCCATTCCGCCCATCGAGTCTGCACCGGCTCTTGGAAAGAGCACCCTACCCAATTTAGTTGTTAGCCAGCTCTTGGTTGAAAGTTAGAGGGATGGCAGGGAAGGGAGTGCAATGTTCTTCCTGCAGGATGTTTGAGGTGAGGGATGCCGTTAGTGTCCCTGCTGATTTTACCTGCAGGAAGTGCTGCCATCTCCAGCTCCTCCAAGACCGAGTTAGGGAACTGGAACTGGAGTTGGAAGAAGTTTGGATCATTCGGGAGGCAGAGGGGGTCATAGATAGCAGCTTCAGGGAATTAGTTACACCAAAGATTGGAGATAGATGGGTAACTGTAAGAGGGACTGGGAAGAAGCAGTCAGTGCAGGGATCCCCTGCGGTTGTTCCCCTGAGAAACAAGTATACCGCTTTGGATACTTGTGGGGGGGGGGGGGGGGGACTTACCAGGGGTAAGCCATGGGGTACGGGCCTCTGGCACGGAGTCTGTCCCTGTTGCTCAGAAGGGAAGGGGGGAGAGGAGCAGAGCATTAGTATTGGGGACTCGATAGTCAGGGGCACAGATAGGAGATTTTGTGGAGCGTGAGAGACTCACGTTTGGTATGTTGCCTCCCAGGTGCAAGGGTACGTGATGTCTCGGATTGTGTTTTCCGGGTCCTTAAGGGGGAGGGGGAGCAGCCCCAAGTCGTGGTCCACATTGGCACTAACGACACAGGTAGGAAAGGGGACAAGGATGTCAGGCAGGCTTTCAGGGAGCTAGGATGGAAGCTCAGAACTAGAACAAACAGAGTTGTTATCTCTGGGTTGTTGCCCGTGCCACGTGATAGTGAGATGAGGAATAGGGAGAGAGAGCATTTAAACACGTGGCTACAGGGATGGTGCAGGCGGGAGGGATTCAGATTTTTGGATAACTGGGGCTCTTTCTGGGGAAGGTGGGACCTCTACAGACAGGATGGTCTACATCTGAACCTGAGGGGCACAAATATCCTGGGGGGGAGATTTGTTAGTGCTCTTTGGGGGGGTTTAAACTAATGCAGCAGGGGCATGGGAACCTGGATTGTAGTTTTAGGGTACGGGAGAATGAGAGTATAGAGGTCAGGAGCACAGATTTGACGTCGCAGGAGGGGGCCAGTGTTCAGGTAGGTGGTTTGAAGTGTGTCTACTTCAATGCCAGGAGTATACGAAATAAGGTAGGGGAACTGGCAGCATGGGTTGGTACCTGGGACTTCGATGTTATGGCCATTTCGGAGACATGGATAGAGCAGGGACAGGAATGGATGTTGCAGGTTCCAGGGTTTAGGTGTTTTAGTAAGCTCAGAGAAGGAGGCAAAAGAGGGGGAGGTGTGGCGCTGCTAGTCAAGAGCAGTATTACGGTGGCGGAGAGGATGCTAGATGGGGACTCATCTTCCGAGGTAGTATGGGCTGAGGTTAGAAACAGGAAAGGAGAGGTCACCCTGTTGGGAGTTTTCTATAGGCCTCCAAATAGTTCTAGGGATGGCGAGGAAAGGATGGCGAGGTGATCCTGGATAAGAGCGAGAGTAACAGGTTAGTTATTATGGGAGACTTTAACTTTCCAAATATTGACTGGAAAAGATATAGTTCGAGTACATTAGATGGGTCGTTTTTTGTACAGTGTGTGCAGGAGGGTTTCCTGACACAATATGTTGACAGGCCAACAAGAGGCGAGGCCACATTGGATTTGGTTTTGGGTAATGAACCAGGCCAGGTGTTGGATTTGGAGGTAGGAGAGCACTTTGGGGACAGTGACCACAATTCGGTGACGTTTACGTTAGTGATGGATAAGTATACACCGCAGGGCAAGAGTTATAGCTGGGGGAAGGGCAATTATGATGCCATTAGACGTGACTTGGGGGGGATAGGTTGGAGAAGTAGGCTGCAAGTGTTGGGCACACTGGATAAGTGGAGCTTGTTCAAGGATCAGCTATTGCATGTTCTTGATAAGTACGTACCGGTCAGGCAGGGAGGAAGAAGGAGGCCTATGTGAAGATGAGGTGTGAAGTTTCAGTTGGGGTGATGGATAGTTACAAGGTAGCGAGGAAGGATCTAAAGAGAGAGCTAAGACGAGCAAGGAGGGGACATGAGAAGTATTTGGCAGGTAGGATCAAGGAAAACCCAAAAGCTTTCTATAGGTATGTCAGGAATAAGCGAATGACTAGGGTAAGAGTAGGACCAGTCAAGGACAGGGATGGGAAGTTGTGTGTGGAGTCTGAAGAGATAGGCGAGATACTAAATGAATATTTTTTGTCAATATTCACTCAGGAAAAAGATAATGTTGTGGAGGAGAATGCTGAGACCCAGGCTATTAGAATAGATGGCATTGAGGTACTAGGGAAGAGGTGTTGGCAATTCTAGACAGGCTGAAAATAGATAAGTCTCCGGGGCCTGATGGGATTTATCCTAGGATTCTCTGGGAGGCCAGGGAAGAGATTGCTGGACCTTTGACTTTGATGTTTATGTCATCATTGGCTACAGGAATAGTGCCAGAGGACTGGAGGATGGCAGCCAGAGGACTGGAGGATAGCAAATGTGGTCCCTTTGTTCAAAAAGGGGAGCAGAGACAACCCCGGCAACTATAGACCGGTGAGCCTCACGTCTGTAGTGGGTAAAGTCTTGGAGGGGATTAAAAGAGACAAGATTTATAATCATCTAGATAGGAATAATATGATCAGGGATAGTCAGCATGGCTTTGTGAAGGGTAGGTCATGCCTCACAAACCTTATCGAGTTCTTTGAGAAGGTGACTGAACAGGTAGACGAGGGTAGAGCAGTTGATGTGGTGTATATGGATTTCAGTAAAGCGTTTGATAAGGTTCCCCACGGTAGGCTATTGCAGAAAATACGGAGGCTGGGGATTGAGGGTGATTTAGAGATGTGGATCAGAAATTGGCTAGCTGAAAGAAGACAGAGGGTGGTGGTTGATGGGAAATGTTCAGAATGGAGTTCAGTTACAAGTGGCGTACCACAAGGATCTGTTCTGGGGCCGTTGCTGTTTGTCATTTTTATCAAAGACCTAGAGGAAGGCGCAGAAGGGTGGGTGAGTAAATTTGCAGACGACACGAAAGTCGGTGGTGTTGTCGACAGTGTGGAAGGATGTAGCAGGTTACAGAGGGACATAGATAAGCTGCAGAGCTGGGCTGAGAGGTGGCAAATGGAGTTTAATGTAGAGAAGTGTGAGGTGATTCACTTTGGAAGGAATAACAGGAATGCGGAATATTTGGCTAATGGTAAAGTTCTTGGAAGTGTGGATGAGCAGAGGGATCTAGGTGTCCATGTACATACATCCCTGAAAGTTGCCACCCAGGTTGATAGGGTTGTGAAGAAGGCGTGTTGGCCTTTATTGGTAGAGGGATTGAGTTCCGGAGTCAGGAGGTCATGTTGCAGCTGTACAAAACTCTGGTACGGCCGAATTTTGATGGACTTGAGGTTGTTTTCGTTGGAGAGAAGGTTAAGAGGAGACTTAATAGAGGCATACAAAATGATCAGGGGGTTAGATAGGGTGGACAGTGAGAACCTTCTCCCGCGGATGGAAATGGCTGGCACGAGGGGACATAGCTTTAAACTGAGGGGTAATAGATATAGGACAGAGGTCAGAGGTAGGTTCTTTACGCAAAGAGTGGTGAGGCCGTGGAATGCCCTATCTGCAACAGTAGTGAACTCACCAACATTGAGGGCATTTAAAAGTTTATTGGATAAGCATATGGATGATAATGGCTTAGTGTAGGTTAGATGGCTTTTGTTTTGGTGCAACATTGTGGGCCGAAGGGCCTGTACTGCGCTGTATCGTTCTATGTTCTAAGGTCAACACCTCCACCCTATCCCCATAACCCAGTAACCCCACCCAACACTAAGGGCAATTTTGGACACTAAGGGCAATTTATCATGGCCAATCCACCTAACCTGCACATCTTTGGACTGTGGGAGGAAACTGCAGCACCCGGAGGAAACCCACGCACACGGGGAGGATGTGCAGACTCCGCACAGACAGTGACCCAAGCCGGAATCGAACCTGGGACCCTGGAGCTGTGAAGCAATTGTGCTATCCACAATGCTACCGTACTGCTTGTTGTTCACTTGGGTTGGGTAAATTGTCAGAGTCTTCATCTAATGCCGCAAACAATGTGGGTGGACAGTCATTGTCTTGCTGTTGTCCTTCATTTGGGCTTGGACTGTCACCGTCGCTTTGTTCTTCACTGTAGAATTGATAGACCGTCATGGTCGTCCTGCTGTGCACTGGAGCGTGGTATGAAAATGAAATGAAATGAAAATCGCTTATTGTCACGAGTAGGCTTCAAATGAAGTTATTGTGAAAAGCCCCTAGTCGCCACATTATTGCGCCTGTTCGGGGAGGCTGTTACGGGAATTGAACCGTGCTGCTGGCCTGCCTTGGTCTGCTTTCAAAGCCAGCGATTTAGCCCTGTGCTAAACAGCCCCTTTTTAAGCCCCTACTTTAGAAAGGTAGACTTTCATAGTCTTCTTGCTGTTTACTTGAGCATGGCAGACTTGCATCGTCTGCCGCTAGTTGGTCAGAGGAGGTTGCTAGACACTCATGGTCTTGTTCCTGCAAGGACTGGGCGTCGGAGTCTTGCGTTGGTTCTATCGTGAAGGCTGTCCACGAGCTCGCTGCGGAGGCTTGTGACACTGGAATCCTGTCTTGAGTGTGCAAGGACTGCGCTCTGGAGTCGTGCGTTTCTTCTATCGTGGAGTCTGTCCACGAGCTCGCTGTGGAGGCTTGTGACACTGGAGTCACTTCTTGTTCGTGCAAGGACTGTGGTGTGGAGTCTTGCGTGTCTTTCGTAGAGTCGGGAACCCTGAGCGGTGCGTGGACCACGCTCTGTGTGGCAGCAGGCCGCTCTCTGTGGGCTTGTACCGCTCTCTGTCTCTTGGTTTCAGGCTGCAGCATCATCCCGCACTCACGAGTTGGGATGTCATATCTGATGGGCTGAAGATCCTGAAATCCGAAGAACGAATCCACGTCTGCGTCGGATTCAGTACGGGGGTCGCCAATGTGCAAACCGTCTAGTTGCGGTTCGGATTTGGTACTGGGGTAGCCTCCCAAGGTGAAAGGTTTGTCCGAGCCGTAGTCTTCTAGGACCATATCATAACTGTTTGCGTCGGAGCTGGCATTGGGCTCGCGAGGTCCAGAGAAAATGTAAAGGTCGGTATCGAAGTATTCAAGGTCGGTATCATCGGTTTGGGCGTGGGTAACTGCTTGTTGCAGGGTTCTTCGGAGGTTAATTTTATTTCCTGGTTCAATTTGAGGCATTGTGCTGTCATTCCAGGTGAAGGAAGGTTGTTTTACAGCTTTAAAAGATTTTTTCTTTGATTTGGGACGTTTCCCCTTTAAATAGGAAGCGATTGCGCATACGCAGATCGCTGTTCCTTTACTTTGGGCCATTTTTGCAATTGTGCATGGGCGGCGTCTCACGCATGCGCAAACGGACCTTCCCGTTCTGTGCGCTTCTCGCACAACTGCAGTCCCTTTAGAAGGATGGCCACCGATCAAAATTGTTCTCTGCTCTGGGATTTCGGCCTCGAAAAGCTTCTCTTACCTTTTCTTGCTGGTTTCTTACTGTGTGTTTTCCTCACAGTATTTGCTGAATTTGTCCAGGACTGTCTGGAAGTCGCTCCTGTTTTGCCCCTTGGAGAATTTGAATTTTTTAAAGGTCTCTTCTGCTCTGGCACCAGCGATGGTGAGGAGAAGCTCTGTTTTTTCAGGATCGGCCACTTCTTCTAGTTCGGCTGCCACCAGGAAGATTTCAAACTTTTCCCGGAATGCCCGCCAGTTTTCGCGGAGATCGCCGTGGCACTGGAGCTGCTGCGGAACCCGGATCGCGAACATCTTGCCTGGGTATCGTTGCTGGTTGTCACTGTACGCTGAGGTGTGGCTATGTGGATTGAAACAGTTCACGCCTGGTATCATGATTTGTTATGTTGTAGGTGTAACATAAGCGGCTTCCTTGTGGTGCACTTGACAAAGGAAGGTTCAGACGTGGAGATAACTTCAACACATTTATTAAACTATTTACACTTCTATTACCCGGGTTCGACACTACTGCTAATCCTACTATAGTTACCCAGACTGACTAACCAGTTGCTGCAATCCACGTGGTGGGTCTAATATTGAATCAACCCTGTCCCTGTACTCTCTGACTGTCTCCACTGGAAAGATGCAGATCATGTGTGTGGTGTCCTTTATATATGGGTTGTTGTAATGCCCCCCTGTGGTCGTGTCACCTCCGTGTGCATCGTGAATGTGCATTGGTCACGTCCTATCTATCTATTGGTTGAGTGTGTGTGTGATGTTTCTGGTGCTCCCTCTAGTGTCTAGCTAGCCTACATGCATTTACATTGATGCGCATCACCACAATGCAGTTTAAAGTAGTTTGCAGAGCGCACTTAACTAGAGCACGCATGAGTGAGTTCTTTCACAGAATAGAGGATAGGTGCAAGCGTTGTCTGAGAGGGCCGGCGAACCATTCACACATGTTCTAGTCCTACCCCTAGTGTCTTGGGTTTTGGGTCTCCTTTTCTTGAGATTATGTCGGAGATTGTGGGGGTCAGGCTGGAGCCGTGTCCACAGGTGGCGAACTTTGGGGTGTCGGACCTGCTGGCGCTCCTGGAGAGGAGGAGGTTGATGTCCTGGCCTTCACCCCTCTTGTTAAACTGGAGGCGAATCCTACTTGGATGGAGATCATCGGTGCCGCCTAAGGCCTTGATGTGGTTGGGCGACATGTCAGAGCTTTTGAGACTGGAAAAGATTACGTTAGCCATTCGAGGGACGGAGAAAGGGTTCTATCCCTGGTGGAAGCTGTTCATCACTTTTAAGTACAAAGTTCTGAACAGAACGGACTACTGCAAAGAAGTATACCGACAACTGAACAACCAAGAACACTACAGACAGTTACCCGCAGATCCGACCAAGGAACACATCCGCCAACTTAACAGACTGATCAAGACCTTGGATCCAGATCTTCAGAGCACCCTACGTGCTCTCATCCCACGTACTCCCCGCATTGGAGATCTCTACTGCCTCCAAAAAATACATAAGGCCAACACACCAGGCCGCCCTATCGTTTCAGGCAATGAGACCCTGTGTGAGAACCTCTCTGGCTACATCGAGGGCATCTTGAAACCCATCGTACAAGGTACACCCAGCTTCTGTCGCGACACGACGGACTTCCTACAGAAACTCAGCACCCATGGACCAGTTGAACCAGGAACATTCCTCGTCACAATGGACGTCTCGGCACTCTACACCAGCATCCCCCATGACGACGGCATTGCTGCAACAGCCTCAGTACTCAACACCGACAACTGCCAATCTCCAGACGCAATTCTGCAACTCATCCGCTTCATTCTGGATCACAACGTCTTCACCTTCGACAACAAGTTCTTCATCCAGACGCACGGAACAGCCATGGGGACCAAATTCGCACCCCAATACGCCAACATCTTCATGCACAAGTTTGAACAGGACCTACTCACCGCACAGGACCTTCAACCGATGTTATACACCAGATACATCGATGACATTTTTTTCCTTTGGACCCACGGCGAAGAATCACTGAAACGACTACACGATGACATTAATAAGTTCCATCCAACCATCAGACTCACCATGGACTACTCTCCAAAATCAGTTGCATTCTTGGACACACTGGTCTCCATCAAGGACGGTCACCTCAGCACTTCGCTTTACCGCAAACCCACGGATAACCTCATGATGCTCCACTTCTCCAGCTTCCACCCTAAACACATTAAAGAAGCCATCCCCTATGGACAAGCGCTCCGTAGACACAGGATCTACTCAGACGAGGAGGAGCGTAACAGACATCTACAGACGTTGAAAGATGCCCTCGTACGAACGGGATATGGCACTCGACTCATCGATCGACAGTTCCAACGCGCCACAGCGAAAAACCGGACCGACCTCCTCAGAAGACAAACATGGGACACAACCGACAGAATACCCTTCGTCGTCCAGTACTTCCCCGGAGCGGAGAAACTACGTCATCTTCTTCACAGCCTTCAACACGTCATTGATGACGATGAACATCTTGCCAAGGTCATCCCCACACCCCCACTACTTGCCTTCAAACAACCGCGCAACCTCAAACGAACCATTGTGTGCAGCAAATGACCCAGTCTTCAGAACAGTGACCACGACACCACACAACCCTGTCATGGCAATCTCTGCAAGACGTGCCAGATCATCGACATGGATACCACTATTACACGTGAGAACACCACCCACCAGGTACGCGGTACATACTCGTGCGACTCGGCCACCGTTGTCTCCCTCATACGCTGCAGGAAAGGATCTCCCGAAGCGTGGTACATTGGCGAGACCATGCAGACGCTGCGACAACGAATGAACGGACATCGCGCAACAATCACCAGGCAGGAATGTTCCCTTCCAGTCGGGGAACACTTCAGCAGTCAAGGGCATTCAGCCTCTGATCGCCGGGTAAGCGTTCTCCAAGGCGGCCTTCAGGACCCGCGACAACGCAGAATCGCCGAGCAGAAACTTATAGCCAAGTTCCGCACACATGAGTGCGGCCTCAACCGGGACCTGGGATTCATGTCACATTACATTCATCCCCCACCATCTGGCCTGCGAAATCCTACCAACTGTCCTGGCTTGAGACAATTCACACCTCTTTAACCTGGGGTTACCCCATCTCTGGATCTGTAAAGATTTAATCACCTGCTAATGCTCGCATTCCTAGCATTGTTTGGCATCTTTGAATTTGTCTATATATGTGTTTCTGGAATAGACCTCTTCATTCACCTGAGGAAGGAGCAGCGCTCCGAAAGCTAGTGACATCGAAACAAACCTGTTGGACTTTAACCTGGTGTTGTAAGACTTCGTACTGTGCTCACCCCAGTCCAACGCCGGCATCTCCACATCATCACTTTTAAGGATTTGTTCATGGCCAGCAACAAGGGGGGTTGGTTAGGATGGAAGGGGAGGGGGGAGAGTATAGGGTTATTATTTTATAAGAAATAACATTGTTTGTATTCTATTGAATTGTTTTGTAATTTGAAAATGTTTTGGAATAAAAATATTTTTTAAAATATAGAACGGTTGCTGACTGAACGTAAAGGTTACACTGAGGCAGATAAACTGTTTTACTCAGTATTTCTATGCAGCCTAAATTTAAACTTCCAAATTGATTTGAGAACCTTTTTTCTTGAAAGAAACATTTGATTGTCATAGAATCCCTACAATGCAGGATGAGGCCATTCAGTCCATCGAGTCTACACTGACCTCCAAAAGAGCACCCTATGTCAGCCCACACCCCACCCTGTCCACATAACCCCACCTAACCTTTTTGGACAATAAGCAATTTAGCATAGCCAGTCCACTTAACCTGCACATCTTTGGACTGTGGGAGGAGGCCGGAGCACCCGGAGGAAGCCCACACAGCGAATGTGTAAATCCACTCATTCACCTAAAGTTGTAATCGAACCCGGGCATCTAGTGCTGTGAGGCAGCAGTGCAAACCACTCATGGTACAAATCACAGGTTATGGAGCACCTTTCATGTCTGTAGATGTCCTGAAGTGGTCCTCAGTTTTCTTTCTTCAATCCTTCAACTATGAAAGTATGACTGTGTCAAGTATGGCAGGTTTGCAAGATAAATTCCATGGATCTGTCACCTGAAGACTTGATACGGGCTGGGAATAAGACAAACAATCTGGCTTAAGAGAAAGCATCCACATGAATGAACCCTCCCTTCAAAGACAATCAATTTCATTTTTTTTTAAAATGTCACTATTTGGCTATTGAAGACATTTCTTGTGTTCTGGTCATGTATATCTTGCAAAACTTGGGAGATGTTTTTAGATAATAAAGTAAAGTAGAGCAATTTAAGATCTTCACAAATTGTCTCAATATTTATTTAGCCAAATGTAATATTTTGGACTCAATCTGATGCAGCAGCTTTTCATTTATTTTCTCTGCTGCATTGGTATAAATCATTTGTGTTTAATAGTTGGTATTTGTTTCTCAGCACTCTTGCCTGTGTCAGTTGAACTTCCTAATTCTTTTCACTGAAAGTCTTATTTAATCAACTTGCTGCTACATCGTTTCAAAAAAAGTTTTATTTCCAGAAAAATACTTCTTGGAATTGGGGCTGAACACATCTGGGGGGTGCCTGGCTTTGGCAAACGAGCAAGATTCACAATGGTGTAGGAAGCCATCAACTGCATGCACGTGGATCTGCAGGCTGCACACACACATGCACAGGAACCACAAGTGCAAGCAAACCATTATAATATTTATTATTGTCACAAGTAGGCTTACATTATCAACACAGCAATGATACTGTGGAAAATACTCGAGTCGTCACAGTACGGCACCTGTTCGGGTACACGGACAGAGAAATCAGAATGCCTAATTCACCTAACAAGCACGTCTTTCGGGACTTGTGGGAGGAAACCGCAGCGCCCGGAGGAAACCCACGCAGATACGGAGAGACCGTGCAGGCTCCACACAGACAGTGACCCAAGCCGGGAATTGAACCTGGGACCCTGGCGCTGTGAAGTAGCAGTGCTAACTAATTGTTGTGCGATCATACACATACGTTGATAAATGCCCACAATCCTTTTTTTATTTAAAAAAAATAAATTTAGTGTACCTAATTCATTTTTTTTTCCAATTAAGGGGCAATTTAGCGTTGTCAATCCACCTACCCTGCACATCTTTGGGTTATGGGGGTGAGACCCACGCAGACACCGGGAAAATGTACAAATTCCACACAGACATTGACCAGGGGCCGGGATTGAACCCGGTCCTCAGCACTGTGAAGCAGCAGTGCTAACCACTGTGCCGCCCCTGAATGCTCATAATCCTGGCTGCAGCCACAATGCCTTCATCATGAGACAGTCAGCCGATTTTCCCCATGCCCCTCTCCCAGTCTTAACACAATGAAAAAGAGGTTCACTGACTGGTGATAAGGGATATCCTCTATACATTTGGCCATGACTACTTTTGGCCCCAAACACATGGGAGCATCATGTCTTGAACAAGAGGCATGCAGCCAAAAGGAACATAATGGAGCAAATCATCACTGTCCTGGGTCATGGTTCCACCATCTAGAATGCCTGTGGGTAGCCCAGAGCAGCTGTCCCAAGCTTCTAATGGTCTACTGCGCTCTCCACACCTCTTGGCCCCAGGCGATTAGAGGTCATCCTGGGGAGTAAGGAAAAGGCATCTTGGACTCTCTAGCCCCAAACAGGTTGACCTTGAGCTTCTCCAGTTCTCCAAAGGTGACATCCCATCATCACCGTTGCTCCACAGTTTACTTTACTCAATCTATCTACTATGTAGCAATGAGGCCGAGTAATCCCAAGCAGAGATACCTCTGTGGCTGCAGCATGGCTAGTGGAAGACTTCTGAGGTGAGAAGAAGACAGGATTCCATGATTACATCATCTGCAGCTTTTTCTTTATGATGTATAGCAGGATGTCAGTAGTTCTGAAGGCGAGTGGTCCTGACCTTTTATGCCATTTCTTTCTAGGTGTCGGTGGGAGATATCTGTGGTCTCACAATCTGTTGCCCACAGCTGCATTACATTTGTTAGATACACTGTTCCGAAAGGTCAGCATCCTCATTCACTTAAAGATGATGCCAGCCAGACCATGGAAGCCAGCTGCGGCACTGCAATTTCAGGATTTTCTTGAGTTCAGGGAGCTATTGACTGTTCATATGCCCATAAAGGTGGCAGTTGGTGAGCCCAGGTGCCTTCGTCAATATAGGTTTCTAGTCCCTAAACGTTCAGATCGTTTCTGACAAGTCAGATACCACAGATACCCAAGAAGCTGCCATGATGCCTATATCCTGCGTCACTCCCAAATGCCAAGGCTCTTCATTCCTCTGGCATGCTTGGGTGGTTGACGACTGATGGACAAGTGATATTTGCTGAAAAGGTGGCTGATAGCCAATGCAAGACACCTGTTCAATTCATCTGCCATCTCCTTATTTTCCATTATTAATTCCTCATGCTCACTTTCTATAGGACCAATGCTGATTTGGTTAAGTCTTTGTCAAATATGTATCAAAATTCTTACTGTCTTTATTATTCTAGCTATCTTTCATACAAATATTTCCCTCCTTATTAATCTGTCATTCTTTACTGTTTTTTTATATTCTGTCCAATTTTCTGACCTGCCACCTAGCTTTGAGAAATTATATGATTTCCCCAAGTTTGATACTGTCTTTAACTTTTTTAGTTAACCACAGATGTCAGGTCCTCCCTTGGAAATGTTCTTTCTCATTGGAATGTATCCGGTGTGTTCTGAAATAGCCCCTTAAATGTCTGCCACTGCACCTCTATTGATCTCTCCCTTAACGTAATTCCCCAGTTCACTTTAACTTGTTCTACTTTCATGCTCTCTAATTGCCTTTATATAAGTTTGAAATACTATCTCAGACTCACTTTTCCCACCCGCAAACTGAATGAAAAATTCAACCATATGATCGCTGCTAAGTTCATTAATTATCCCTACCTCATTGCACAATACCAGGTCTCGTGAAGCCTGCTCTCTTGAGTGATGCCAGGATATAGTGTTCAGAGAAGTTATCCCAAAACATTATGAACTCCTCATCTAGGTTACCTTTGTCCATCTGATTTTTGCCAAGTTATATGCAGATTAATATCCCTCATGATTATCAGCATATCTTTCTGACACTCCCATTATTTCTTCCTTTACACCCCATCTTTTTTTAGGTCATCTCTCTATATTGTGCTAACACAATCATTATTAACAGAACCACCCCGTCATCTTTTCCTAGTCCCAAGGCCTTCCTAAATGCCATTTATCCTTCAATATAGAGCGTCATGGTGGTGCACGGCGCAGCCCCAGCTCACCGTCCATGTGGAGTTTGCATATTCTCCCCGTGTCTGCGTAGGCCTCACCCCCACAACCCAAAGATGTGGAGGGTAGGTGGATTAGCTATGCTAAATTGTCCTTAATTGGAAAATCTTTTTTAAAAGGTATCCTTCAATATTCAGGACCCAATCAATGTCATCTTGCAGCCATGTCTCTGTAATGGCGATCAGATTGTACTCATTTATTTCTATTGCACATGTATTTCTGTTGTTCATCTGTTTTGTTTAGAATGCTACGTGCATTCAGATACAGAGCCTTTAGTTTGGTCTTTTTATTATTTTTGTAACCTCTTGCTTTATCGACTGATTCACTCTTAGATTTGTACTCTCTGTTCCTTTCTGTCATGGTCTGTTTATCATTTCCCATTTGAATGGCCCGTAACTTCCTTGGAGTGGCTATCATCATAGAATTTACAGTGCAGAAGGAGGCCATTCGGTCCATCGAGTCTGCATCAGCCCACGCCTCCACCCTATCCACGTAACGCCACCTAACCTTTTTGAACACCAAGGGCAATTTAGCATTGCCAATCCACCTAACCTGCACATCTTTGGAGGAAACGGAGCACCCGGAGGAAATCCACGCAGACACGGGGAGAGCGTGCAGACTCCGCACAGACAGTGACCCAAGCCAGTGAATCAAACCTAGGACCCTGGAGCTGTGAAGCAACTGTGCTAACTACTGTGCTGCCCCAATCAGTGGCGGAGTGCCACTCCACAGTGACTGAACTGCGCTTTGAATTCCAAAACGCCTATCCACGTTTTCTGACTCAAGTCTGATGAGACTGAAGAAACAAAGCAGATCAGTGGCTCCAGCAGCAAAGTGCAAAAGGGCCAGAGCAAATGAGGACACACCCTCTTTTACTTGCTGTAAAGCAGGTGAGTTTTAACAGACTTGTTGAAAAGATGGAAGCTATTAATCTCCTGTAAAGGATTAGTAAGTGTCAGCAGGGAGGGTTATGGAATGGGACCTTTTGGGGTTGTTTGTCAATTTTAAAAAAAATATGTCCTTTAAAGTATAGTTACAAAGGGGCAGGTAGACTACGACAGGGGCTTTGTTGAGAAATACTTGTGCAACATTTTTTATATTGTGTGTTTTGTACATAATCTGAAAATGCCTTGAATAAAATATTTTTCAATAACAAACTCTGCTCCTGCCTCAACATATCTGCTGCTGAAACCTTCATCTTTAACTTTGTTACTTCTAGACTTGAGTCTAATGCACAGCTAGAACATTCAACCCTCTTTAAACTTGAAGTCATCCAAAATGGTGTCCTAACTCATACCAAATCCATTCACCCTGTGCTTGTTGACCTACATATTGGCTCCCAGTTAAGCAACACCTTGATTTCTCATCCTTATTTCTCAATGAATCCATGGCTTCACCCTTCCTGACCTCTGTAATCTGCTGCAGCCGTACAACCATCTTGCCCAGAACTCTGCACACCTCTCATTTCTCTTGACCATATCCAATTTTAATTGATCCACCATTGTTGACTGCATTCAACGGTTTGGACCCCAAGCTCTGGAATTCCTTCCCCATACCCTTGTATGTTGAGTCCAGCCCTGCCGGGGTAAATCCATGATTATTACAAATCAGAGGCCACAATGACATGCCCTCTATCTTAACATGCTGCCTGAGCTGGTTCATGATCCTCAAAGTGAAGACCACTACCGGACTGGTGGAGTACCCCGCTGGCGAAAATGGAAGGCACGCCAACAGCAGTGCTATCAGACTTGTCCCCCTACATGAGACCTCCTCCATCTGTCTCCACATCAAACCCTCCTCTATAGCCCACATCCGAACCTTCTCCACATTCGCTGCCCAATTGTAGTTTAGCAAATTCGGTAAAGCCAAACCCACCCGACCCTCTGCCCCGCTACAAAAACACCCTGAGTCCTAGGTAGCTTCCGCTCCCATAAAAAGATTTCATCCTCATGAAAAAAGATTTAGGCAAAACGATTAGGAGGCTCTAGAAGACCAACAGAAACTTGGTGAGGACTGTCATCTTTATGGTCTGGATCCTTCCTGCCAGAGACAGCAGCAGACCATCACAACTCTTGAAGTCTTCCCTCATCCTATCTACCAAACTGGTCAGATTTAATTTATGTATCTGTGCCACGTCACGAGCTACCCGGATTGCTGGATACCGAAAGCTTGTTCTAACTAGCCAAAAAGGTAGCATCTCTAAATCCCTCCACTATATCTGTACATTGACTGGGAATTCCTCACTGTTTCCCACATTTAGCTTATATCCCGAGAACGAGCCGAATTTTGTCAGTATCTCCAAAATCTAATCTATACTGGAAACCGGATCTGTGACGTATAACAGCAGGTGGTCTATATACAGGTAAACTCAGTGCTCCACCCCTCCCCTCTAAATTCCTCTCCACTCCATCAATGCCCTCAGCACCATTGCTAGTGGCTCAATTGCCAGTGCGAAGACCATCGGGGAAAATGGACAACCCTGCCTTATTCCTCGTTGCAAGCTAAAATAACCCAAACTGATGGGGGCTCTATATAACTCTATATATAGCTGTGGGGGCTCTATATAACCTAATCCAGTTAACAAGCCCTGGCCCAAGACCAAACTGTCCTAATATTTCAAAAACGTACTCCCACTCAACCCGATCGAAAGCCTTTTGAGCATGCATAGATATTATTACCTCGGTTTCCCAGCCTGACGGTGGCATCATAACCACATTTAACTGCCTCCTAATATTTGGCGATAACTGCTGTCCCTTTACAAACCCTGTCTGGTCCTGCCTTCCAGGCGTATTGCTAAAATCTTGGCCAACACCCGCATCCACATTTAGAAGCAAAATTGGTTCATAGGATCCACAGTCCTCCAGATATTTGTCTTTCTTTAGAATAAGTGAAATTTAGGCTTGTGTTAATGTGGGTGTAAGCTCCCTCTTCTTCATTGAGTCGTTGAACATTTCAACTCGGAGTGGCCCCAAAATCGTGGCAAACATTTTATAGAATTCCACTGGGAATCCACCCGGTCCCTGAGCCTTTCCAGTTTGCATCAGCCTAATGCCTTCCATCACCTCCTCCAGTCAAAGTGGGGCTCCCAACCCTTGCATTATCCCGTCCTCCACCACCAGGACGTTCAGGCCATCTAGAAACTGTTTCATACCTGAGCCTATTCCCAGAGATTCCGACATGTATTGTCCCTGATAGATGGCCTCAAATGCTCCGTTCACCTTCCTTGGGTTAGTGACCACTCTGCACCCAGAGTCCTTTACCCCTCCAATTTCCCTTGCCACCGCCACCTGTCACCTCAACTGGTGTGCAAGCATATATTCTACTGGCCTGTGCAGAATATATCACTGGCCGGCACAGTTGTCCCACTGCTTTCCTCGTCGATATCAGATCGAACGCCATTTGGAGCTTCTTTCTCTCCTTTGATGGATCTCCATCAGGAGACTCTCAGTACCTCCTATTAACTGCTAAGATTGCTTCCACCAGTCTGTCTTTCCATTTTGTCTTTATGAGGCTTAATCGAGATCAGCTCATCTCTGACTGCCACCTTCAACACCTCCCAAAGTATGAAAGGCAAGGCCTCATCATTTTTGTTGATCTCAATTTAGGAGTCCACAGCTGTCTCAATCTTTGCATAAACCTCCTCGCCTGCCAGCAAGCCTACATCTAGCCTCCCCTGCGGTTGCCGAGATACCCCCTTCTCCATGCACAAATGCAGAATGTGTAATTCATGATGTGATATGACGATCATCAAATATTCCGAACCTACCACCCTCGGCAGCAACAACTTGTATGTAATTTTTTAAAAGTCGATACGGGAGTACACCCGATGTATTTGCGAGAAAAACAAAAAACGCTTTCGCTGTCGGGTGCACAAACTGCCTCGGTTCCACTCCTACACCCCCCTCCCCCCAATCTTCTCCATGAACCCTAATAGTTATTTTGCCACACCGGACAACTTTGGAACACGACGGCCCCAGCACAGGATTAAGCAACGTATTACAATGCCCCATGAACACACACTAAGTCCCATCAAGGTGTTTGCCTCCATCCACCTCTGCACGACTCCATAAAAAATCCTTCAATGCCAGCAGCACATCTCCTCTACCCCGTCACCTCATCTCTCCCACCCCACCATCCCAACTCTCCCAGAGAAATATCCACTGCCCCCTGTTTATTACCCTCACTCAAACTAAAGAAAGCACAAACAAACATTAACCCCCCCCCCGTATCCAATCACAGCATTCTCCCCCACTTCACTCCTGTTAACCAGCATAACTGCTAGCTGGGTGACTCCCACCCGAAGTTTTTTAAAAACGTCCTTAAAACAAATATCTCAAAGTGACCCCTCTGCCCCATCCCTACTAACCCACAGTGTTCAACTCGTAAATTGTAAATCGTTCCCTATGGGAACAGGTTTAGAGAATCCCAAAGTGTACCATGGAGTTCACCTGACCCACAACTTTTAATAGATTGTGGTATGGGGAGCACACGGCCCACTCTACAGGTGTGGTACAACAGAAATGGTAAAGTATTTTTTAAAGCAAAACAATGTTTATTTTATGAACTCAAGTTAACCTTTTTAAACAAGTAACCTGTATGCTGTCCTTTTACACCCAAAAGACTTAACAAACCTTTAAACAGAAGCACATCAGAGTTTACATTCAATATTGAAAACATTTATAATTCCGAATTCACCAAATGATTAAGAGATAGTCCTTCATGGCAGAGAGCTCAACAATACAGCTGCTTTGGCTGACTTCAGCTGCAACACACTGAAAAATGAAACCAAAAAGACAGACACACCCAAGCTTTTCTCAAAGTGAAATTAAAAAGCAGAACCAGAGCTCAGCTCCACCCACACTCTGACATCACTGCAGTAACATGAGCAGCCAATCATTTCTTAAAGCGATATTCTCATGACACATCGCCCCCCCCCCATACCTAACAAAACTCCAAGTATATTTAAAAACTACAGAAAATCCTTCAAAACCATACAAGTATCAAGCGAATAATAACCACAACGGTAAATGCTAAAAGGTACTATGACTATTTATATAGTGTAACGTTAATAGCAACAACAATAACAACAGTACCCCCGAGAACAATACCACATTTCAGTCTTGTACGAGGCTGGTTTAGCACAGGGCTAATTTGCTGGCTTTGAAAGCAAAACAAGGCAGGCCAGCAGCACGGTTCAACTCCCGTACCAGCCTCCCTGAACAGGCGCCGGAATGTGGCGACTAGGGGCTTTTCACAGTAACTTCATTGAAGCCTACTTGTGACAATAAGCGATTTTCATTTCATTTCATTGTAGGTAAATCCACCCAAAGACCAATATCCTCATGCATCCCCCAAACCATGACCTTTTATAAATTTATCCGACTCCTCCTGTGTGTCAAAGTAATGTTCCTTCCCACCATGTTACCCACAAACGAGCTGGGTACAACATGCCAAATTGAATTTTGTTCTTAAAAAGAACAGCTTTGGCTTTATTAAAATTAGCCTTTCTCTTTGCCAGTTCTGCACCCAGGTACTGGAAGATACGGATTGTGTGGCCTTTCCAGGAACATTAACGGGTTTCCTTGGTCCATTTCAGGATCTACTCCTTGACATGGTATCGGTGTAGCCTCACAATAATTGCACCTAGCCGTTTTCCTGCTTTCATTTGTCTTGCCAGTGACTAATGAGCTCGATCCACTTCGGGAGGCAGTCAAAGATTCCTTCCCCCACCAGCTTTGCAAACATTTTAGCCACAAATTCCACAGCATTCGTGCCTTTGGTGCCTTCAGGTAGACTTAAATTCTGCCTGCGAGACAGTTTTCTAGATCGTCACCTTTTACCTGCAGCTTTTTCTGCGCCTCCACCATTACCATAACACTGAATTTTCTACCTTCTGGATCGTTGCCCTCTCCGACTCCAGACTCTGTTCAACTCTCTCCAGGGCTGTATTTATGGTTTCCACAGCCCTCGTCAGATCCTCCAAGGCTGCTAATCACTGCCTCCTGAGTTCAGTTGAGATACATTCCTTCAGCTGCTCCATCGACCAGTGCAGGGCCGTCCACCATTTTTTCTTTTCCAGCACCTCATGAATTCTCTTGATCCGAGGAGTGTCTTTTATTTCTCAATTTGCCGTTTAGGGACATCCCTCGCTGCAGTAGAACGTCTGTTGCCATGATCCTGTGGCTTTTAAACTTTTTAGCGAGCCAGAAAAGGTCTTAAAAGTCCATCTTCGGGTAGGAGCCACCTCGTGTGCGGTCACCTACTCCATGGCTGCCACCGAAATCTTGAGTGATGTGATGGGTATGGAATTAAATGGCCTCAGTGAAGGTGCAAATGGGCAGCTGAATTCTCTTCTCTGTGTCAAGTATGTTATCCAGGTTGCAAACAGTCTGGTTCAGCCTCAGATGATTGTCAGAAGGATGAAGTATCTTTGTACAGACAGTAAACAGAGAAGACTGTTACGAGGTGAAAGAGTACAATAACACAACTGCACCCCCCTTTCCCCTAGTCAATTACAATCTTGTTCTTGAAATTTTTTTGCCACATTATAAGTCCTACTTGCGACACCAAAATCAAATTACCTTAACCTTCTTCTGCAGTATTCATTGAAAATTCACTTTCTCCTGTGCAATACAAGACACCTCCATGATTCCTTTGTTATTTACCATAAATCATTAATGTATCCAACCCTATCTATTTCCTTTGCCATTTAGAAATTGTTCAATGTTATTGCTGCCTTAATTTAATCCAAACTGCACTTTGTAATCTGTTACTTTGTAGATATGGATTTTCTAACTTGATTCAATTATTGAAGTAAAAATATTTCAATTATTGAAGGAAAAATATACTTCAATTATTGAAGTAAAATACAAGTATAACATGAGTAAAGGTCATATGACCAATTAAACATATCTCCAGAAAAATTATTGGACAATTGATACAATGATGAAGACGCCCCAGAGTTAAGACTTCTGCAGTAAAGAAAGCAGTGGTCCAGAGTGAGTGTTAATCAAAGCTCTATTTAGCTCTGGTTCAACACTGTTTCTTTGCTACAACTATCACCTTTGCCTTTTGTTCTATGTCATTTTATCATTTAATATTCCCTGTCCACCCTATCCCAGACTTTACCTTTTGTTCTTCTTTCCCTCCCCTACCCCTTTTCAACATCATAAAATGCACCACATTGTGATGTTCTCCAAGGACCAATCAAAGCTGCGCCACCTATGTGCTGCCCCTTGACAACATCAATCCAGACATGGGATTGGTTTCCAGCTGTATGCTCTGCCTCAATGCCATCTCTCATCTGTTTGACATAGCCACAGCTTCTACTAGTTAAATACTGTATAGACTGAAGCCATCGTACTCAGCTCCTAGACCGAGAGCACAAACTCCACACACCCTCAATGCCAAATCCATGTCCGTTCCTGGCCCCTACCTCTGGTTGAAATAGACTGTTCACAACCTTGGCATCATGTTCAGCCCCAAGTTGAGACTCCGGCCCCCATCTTGTCCCTTCCATCACAATGACCAACTACTTCCACCTCCGACAGCCTGGCACACCTCAAAAGTTCTTTTGTGGAATACGAGCTTTCTGAAAAAGCTGCAGTTCCAGCGCTTCCAGTTTCTTTGGCCGGGGCAAAGACACCTGTAACTGCCACTAATCATGGGCTCACCTTGAAACATGTGTGCATGACCAGCACCTTTTGGGGGTGGGGGGGGGGGTGTATACTCAACAACTTTCACCTCCACCCTGCAAGCTGATGGTGCCACCATCAGCTTGCAGGGTGGAGGTGAAAGTTGTTGAGTATACACCACCCCCCACCCCCACCCCCAACCCCAGTTTCATGGAAACACGGTCAAGAGTTGTCCTGTGCACGGTTGACCATCAGGCCTACTCTCCCCCTTGGCACTGCCCCACCCCGGGCCGCTCCCTCTCTGGCGCCCTCCAGTTGTTGCCCTGCCGGCTGCAGCCTCTCAGCCCCGAGTCTTTACTTCCTGTTTTTGCCGGGGCTCGGGCTCTCTATTTTGTCCCTGCTGCTGCTGCATCTCTCTCGGCTCTTTTTGTCTCCGCGACCCCGGGGGATCTGATGGATTTCACGTAGTTGACTTGATCGACGCCATTTTATCCGCGTACCCGGGTTTGGCTTTGGTGATTTATTATATTTTAATCCCCCCCTCCTCCTCCTCCTTCCCTCCCCCCTCTTTGTTTTTTTTTTTGTTGTTTGTATTTCTCTGGCTGGACCATGGCTGCTGCCTTCGAGCGGCCAACTTTCTGCTGCTGCCGCAAAGTTGTGACCGGCTCGAGTACGAAGTGTGAGAGTTTGGATTCGTCCCGGGACGCCCGCCCCGTCGACATCGCCTCCGCCTCCAACTTCGAGCGCTTCCAGATCCGCCACTTCCACCTGGAGCTGGACATCGGCTTCCCGAGCCGGGAGATCCGGGCGGTGGAGGTGCTGGACTTGGTGTGCCTGCGAGCCGACACCCGCAGCCTGGTCCTGGACTCGCACCCGTCGCTGCTGATCCGCTCGGTCGGCGCCAAATGCCGGTGCAGCTCGGGCGACAACAGCTGGCCCCTCGCCCACCGCCTCGACCCTTTCACCGACTACGGCTCCTCGCTGGTGATCACCCTGCCGGCTGCCATCAAAGCCCACAGCAACTTCCAGATCATCATCAGGTACACTACAGCCGACGGGCCGGCGGTAAGTCCTCGGGCAACTTCCTCAAGGTAGAGATTTAAACATGAGCTCCAAACTTCCGCCCCACTAACTGGACTCTTTCTTGACAGACTGCCTCCAACAGAAGGG
The DNA here is from genome assembly GCF_047496885.1 of Scyliorhinus torazame. Taxonomy (NCBI): domain Eukaryota; kingdom Metazoa; phylum Chordata; class Chondrichthyes; order Carcharhiniformes; family Scyliorhinidae; genus Scyliorhinus; species Scyliorhinus torazame. The sequence continues at coordinate 52,252,350 of NC_092720.1, read as the reverse complement.
GAGCGCTCATCATTTAGACTTCTCTAGAGTAGGCGGCACATATTAACCCTGGTCAAATCGCGGTCAAAAAGTAAGATTCATTTGTTTCACGTTCTCTCTTTTTTTTTTCCCGACTGTGCGGCTAACTAATTTCGTGACTCGAGCTAACCAGCTTGCACTTTGGATGAAGTGTTCTTGCCTCCTCTCCATGCCTCCTGTGTGGCTCTGCCTCTTCCCGCAGGTGCTGATGCATGTCCTGCATCCCCCCTCCCCAGGGCGAGTGACTTGGCAGTTTCGGGAAGCTCGGGTTTTAGTTTTGTCTTGAGGGGCTGAAATTGACGACTAATCCAGAAACGGAAATAGTAGAATGCTCCAGCTATAACCAACTTGGCATTACCGTTGACCTTTATTATATAAAACCTAGAACTTGCATTATGATGGAACTCTGCTGGGTGCAGGAGCCACTGAGATTTAACTAACCCCGGTTGGCATTGAAGTAGATACCAGCTTGATGCATTGATATTAGTACGTCTGGTAATTGATATCATACACGGGTGTGTAGCAACAAGTGAGAAACCATAAGTCAATTGGAACTGCAGAATCATATCACAACTGTGGCAGCTCTCTGAAAAAGTTATCCACTTTCCTCCAACTATTTTAAAGTTTTATTTTTCACTTATCCACTTCCATTTTTAAAATGATTATGGATTCTCCTTTCACTGCTGATTCTGGCATTCCACATCCTGCACATAAAACAATGTACAGCTTATTTTGGTCCTTTAGCAATAATCTTGCATTTATGCCCTCTAGTCACTGTGTCCTGGACTGTAAAGTCAAGAGTTCTACAGCACAGAAAGAGGACCTTCGGCCCATTGTGTCTGTGCCGGTCATTAAGCACCTATTTATTCTAATTCCATAGCCTTGTATGCTATGGTGTTTCAAGTGCTCATCTAAATACTTCTTAAATGCTGTGAGGGTTCCCGCCTCTACCCCTCTTTAGGCAGTGAATTCCAGATTCTCACCACCCTTTCGTTGAAAAGGTTTTTCCTCAAATCCCTTTTAAATCTCCTGCCCATTACCTAAATCTATGCCCCTTGGTTATTGATCCCTCAACTAAAGGGAAAAGTTTCTTCCTATCTACGCTATCCATGTTCTTCATAATTTTGTACACCTCAACCGGTTCCCCCTCAGTCCTTTCTGCTTTAAGGAATTCAACCCCAGCCTAATCTGCCCCACCAGCCCCCTTCATAGCTAAAATGCTCCAGCCCAGGCAACATCCTGGTGTATCTCCTCTACACCCTTTCTAGTTCAATCACAGTACTCTAGCTATGACCCAAAAAGTGTTTTATCCAACTCCATCTTGACCTCCCTGCTCTTATATTCTACGCTTTGGCTAATAAAGGCAAGTAACTCGTATGCCTTAACCACCTTATCTACCTGACCTGCTGCCTTCAGGGACCTAAGAACATGGAACCCCAAGATCCCTCTGGTCCTCTGTACTTCCTAGCATCCTACAGTTCATTGTGCATTCCCTTGCCTTGTTAGTCCTCCCAAAATACATCACCTCAACACTTTGCAGGGTTAATTTCCATTTTGCCACTGTTCTGCCCATCTGACCAACCTGTGCATATGCAAAATAATCATGTAATAGCACACCTACATCTTCCAGCTCCACACACAGGTTGCCACTGTGGAACTTAATAGGTCCTATTCATTCTCTGGTTATCCTCTTGCCCTTATAAAACACCTCTGGATTTTCCTTTATTTTCCCAGCCAGTGTTTTTTCATGCTGGTTCTTCACTCTCCTGATTTTTGTTTTAGTTCCCTCCTCTACTTTCTATACTCCTCTAAGGCACAGTGGTTAGCTCTGCTGCATCACAGCACCAGGGATGCAGTATCAATTCTGGCCTTGGATGACTATCTGTGTGGAGTTTGCACTTTCTCCTTGTATCTGCGAGGGTTTCCTCCGGGTGCTGCAGTTTCCTCCCACAGTCCAAAGGATGTGCAGGTTGTGTGGGATTATGGGGATAGCGCGGAGGAGTTGGCCTAGGTTGGGTGCTCTTTCACAGGGCTGGTGCAGACTCGATGGCCCGAATGGCCTACTTCTGCAGTGCAGGAGTTCTATTCTATCCATTGTTTTCTGTATCTGCCATTAGCCTCCCTTTTTTTTTTCCTGATCCCATTCTGTATTTGCCTTGACATCCATAGCTCTCTGGACATTTTGGTCCCATCCTTTACCTTTACAGGAGCATAATGGCTTTGTACTCTCTCTATTTCCTTTTTGAATGATGCACGCTGTTCTGATGTGGATTTTCCTACAAGTAGCTGCTCCCATCCCCTTTGGCTAGATCCTATCTATCCTATTGAAATCAGCCTACCTCCAATTCTGAACCTTTATTTTCAATCCATCTATGTTCTATCACTGAAATGCTCCTCCACTGACACCGACTACCTGCCCAGCTTCATTTCCTAAGACCAGGTCAAATACCATCCCCTCTTTTGTAGGACTTTCTACGTGCTGGCTCAAAAAGCTCTCCTGGATAAACTTTAAAAATTCCACCCCTCTAAACCTTTCCAATTAATATTCCGTAAGTTGAGATCAACCTACTGTTATTACCTTATTGCTTTTACACTTCTCTGAGATTTGCCTATATATCTGCTCTTCTATCCCTCCCTGACTGTTTGGAGGCCAATAGGTCAGTAGGCCTTCCAACGTCATTGGTACCAATGTGAACCACGACTTCTGACTGTTCACCCTCCCCCTTCAAATGCCCTGCAGCTGTCCAGTGACATCCTTGACCCTGGCACCAGGAAGGCAACACACCGTCCTGGAGTCCTGTGGCCGCAGAAACACCTGTCTGCTTTTCACAGTAACTTAATTGAAGTGTTGATGTAAGCCAATAGTATAATAATAATCACTTATTGTCACAAGTAGGCTTCAATGATGTTACTGTGAAAAGCCCCTAGTCGCCACATTCCGGCGCCTGTTTGGGGAGGCCGGTACGGGAATTGAACCCGCGCTGCTGGCATTGTTCTGCGTTGCAATCCAGCTATTTAGCCCACTGTGCTAAACCAGCTACTTGTGACGATAAAGATTATTATTATTACTATTGCTCTTCCACTCTTACTCCTCCCCGTCTTGTGCAGCTGAACCACCCATAGTGCCGTGAACGTGGCTCTCGCTGCACTCCCCGAGGATCCATCACCCTCACCGTTTTCTAACACAGAAAAATGATTCTTGAGTGAGATGCTCTGGGGCTTTCCTCACTATCTGCCTGCCCCCTAAATATTCTTTTGCTTCACTTACTTTGTCAAAACTTTTATTATTGAATGCCATTACCAAATGTTCTCTATCTTTGCTATTCTGGTGAAAAGAGCCCTAGATCCTTTAGTTTCACAGCCTTGGTATCATCATAGTAAAGCCCTTTTGTACCGTGTCCAAAGCCTTGACATCTTCTCTGAAGTGCAGTGCTCAAAACTTGGCAAACAGATATGACTATGGTTTTGTCTCAGTTTAGCATCAACTTTTTTGTATTGTCTACTCAATTTAAAGAATTTAGCATTCCAGAGATTTAACAACCATATCAACTTGTCACCAAATTTTCAAAGACTTGAATTTTGGTAACTTATTAATTTGCAAGCCCTCTGACTACTTTTCCACTGATTGAAGATGAACTTGCATAATAAGCTAATAAATTTACATTAAAATAGAATCAATGTACATTTTCATAACATCCTCAATGGATGCAGTAACTTTATAATCTTCTCAAGCCAGGTATGTTTCCCTTTCCCATTGTAACTGTATTGTTTTGATTTTCCATTTCTCATTTCTGTGAACTGGGAGTGGGGGCTGGGGAGGCGGAAGGGGGACCTACTTTCACAGAACTCATGCCCCAGTGGCCAGTTGCTTCTTGCCATCCTATCTAATTTGCCCCACCTTTATTAGGATACCCCTTGGATATTTCTGCCAATCCAACACAAATTTATGTTGTGGTCACACCATCAATTACTGACCACCCAACTCGGCTCCTTGGCTTCCTTATGGCACACTCTGCCCAGCCAACCCTTCCCAAATCCTCATTAACATCTGCAGTTTTGTGTCAAAAGTAAACGAGCTGTCTCACAGACTAGTCAAGTAACAGTCTCATGTAGTCATACTCACAGATCCTACCTTTCAGCCAATGTCCCAGAATATTTTGTCCCACCTGAAACACCAGCCTACCTGAGGTGATGGTGACATAGTAGCATTCTTGCTACTAAAGCCCTTGCCATCCACAAATTTATTGGGGATAATCATATTGACACATTAGCCTTCGCAAAGACATGGCTGAGGGGTGATGACATGTTTCCTTAAAATGAAGCCTCTCTGCATGGCTATACCTTCCACCACTTGCTCAAAGCCTTGTGCCAGTGATGTAGCCCTTGCCTCTAAATTACACCTTGTTATATTTCTCTATTCCTGTTCCTCTGGCAACTTCTCTTTTGAACATTTAAACCCTCATTTAAACCCTTGTCCGGTGCAGCATATCAAAGGGCATCCCTTGAGAAATTGTATTTTTTCTCCCTCTGCCTCTGCATTGAGCAACCAAAAAATCTGACTATCTCAATCATTAATATACTCAAGGTGGACATCCCATTAATTGGCTACTTGAGGGCCTCAGTTGAGTGAAGGGCAGCTTGCCATGTGACATGTATCTGCCACTGATAAAGGGTAGGTGACAGGCAGAGTGCCTCAGGCCATCCCCCTGGATTTTATGGTCGCCCCTCCACATTGCCAGTTCTATTCCTAATGAGATCACCTCCAATTCTTCTGAACTCTGGAGACTATGGACTCAGTTTACTTAGCCTCTCATCACAGGACAACCCTCTCATCCCAGGAACTGATCTTGTGAACTTTTGCTGTGTGCTTTCACGACAAGTATATCTTTCTTTTGATGTGGAGACAAAACTATGCATTGTACTGTAGGTGTGTTCTCACCAAATCCCTATACAATTATAAGCAAGACGTCGGTACTCCAATTTCATAGAATCTCTATGTGCAGAAGGAGGCCATTTGGCCCATCGAGTCTGCACCGACCTTTGGAAAGAGGACCGACCGTGGCCCACTCTCTGACCTTATCCCCCCGCAACCCAGTAACCATCCCTAACATTTTGGACACTAAGCAGCAATTTTGCATGGCCAATCCACTAACCAGCACATCTTTGGACTGTGGGAGGAAACCGGAGTACCCGGAGAAAACCCACGCAGACACGGGAAGAATGTGCAAAATTCACACAGACAGTCACCCAAGGCTGGAATTGAACCTGGGTCCCTGCCGCTGTGAGGCAGCAGTGCTAACCACTGTTCCACCGTGCCGCTCAATAGTTGCTCATGTACCACTTGCCTCCTTTATTGCTTGCTGTACCTGCATGGTAACTTGCTGAGTTCCTTGTTCAAGGACACCCAAGTCTCTCTGGATACCAACATTTAAAAGTTGCAAAACAAAATTCCACTTTTGGATTCTTACAACTAAAGTGAATAACCTGACACCTCCCCAGATTTTACTCTATTTGCCACCTTGTTGTCCATTTACTTGACCTGTACATTATTATCTTCAACCTCTTTATTTCTACTCAGGGTTTGCATTCCTACCCAATCCTGTATCTTCAGCAAACATAGATACAATAGTCCCAGTCTCTTTGTCTAAATCATTAACATAGATATGTAGATCCTTAACAACTGATTCATTATAGATCCTTTTGAGATTCAGACAGGAGTAAAACAAGGTTGTCATCGATCTTTTTTGCTGCTATGTTCCGTCTGACTAAAGGCAAGCTCCCTGCAGTAGTACAGCTTATTTATAGGATGGATGGTAAACTATTTAATCTCCGACAACGCCAATAAAAAACTAAGACTACTCTGACTTCAGTCATTGAGCTCCAAAACGCTGATGATGCTGCAGGAAGTACTGTGTTGGAAGCAGATATCCGGAGGATCGCAACATCAAAACTGAAACCAGGCTCATGGTTTACCATGCTGTCATCATATCTTCCTTATGTACAGCTGTACATACTATACCTCTTAGAACATAGAACATAGAAAAATACAGCACAGAACAGGCCCTTCGGCCCACGATGTTGTGCCAAACCTTTGTCCCAGATTAATCATAGATTATCATAGAATTTACAGTGCAGGAGGCCATTCGGCCCATCGAGTCTGCACGGACTCTTGGAAAGAGCACCCTACCCAAGGTCAACACCTCCACCCCACCCCCTTAACCCAGCACCCCACCCAACACTAAGGGCAATTTTGGACACTAAGGGCAATTCACCACGGCCAATCCACCCAACCTGCACATCTCCGGACCGCGGGAGGAAACCGGAGCACCCGGAGGAAACCGACGCACACATGGGGAGGATGTGCAGACTCCACACAGACAGTGACCCAAGCCGGAATCGAACCTGGGACCCCGGAGCTGTGAAGCAATTGCGCTATCCGCAATGCTACCGTGCTGCCCTGAAGAACAAATTAATCTACACACTATCATTCTACCGTGATCCATGTACCTATCCAATAGCTGCTTGAAGGTCCCTAATGTTTCCGACTTAACTACTTCCACAGGCAGTGCATTCCATGCCCCCACTACTCTTTGGGTAAAGAACCTACCTCTGACATCCCCCCTAGATCTTCCACCATTCACCTTAAATTTATGTCCCCTTGTAATGGTTTGTTCCACCCGGGGAAAAAGACTCTGACTGTCTATCTATTCCCCTGATCATCTTATAAACTTCTATCAAGTCGCCCCTCATCCTTCTCCGTCCCTTTTATCTGCCCTACTAATTGCATCCTCAAAAAACATGAATTTGTCAAACACAATTTTTCTTTCATAAAACTATGTTGACTTTGTCCGATTATACCATGATTTTCTAAGTACATTCTTAAGATTACCTAATAATAGATTTCAGTGGTTTTCCCATGACTGGTGTCAAGCCAAGTGGCTTGTGGTTCCATGTTTAACATCTCCCTCGTTTCGTGAGTAACAGTGTTACATTTTCTAACTTTGAATCTGCTGGGACCATTCTGGAATCTAGAGAAACTTGGAAAATCATACCCAGTGGATCCACTATATCTTCAGCTGTCACTTCAGGAACTCGTTAGTATAAACCATCAGGTCCTGGGGTTTTGTCATATTTAGTCACTTAAGTTTCTTTCACACTTTTTCTCTGCTCATATTAATGAACTTGGGTCCCTCACTCCTTGTCATCCTCTATTTTTGTCTTCCAATTTGTGGTTTCTCCTATGAAGATGGGCACAAAATATTTGTTAAATATCTTTAATTCCCTCTCTCTTCTCTTGTCTCTGTCTCTAAAGGACCAATATTTACTTCAGCAACTCTCCACTTTACAAACTAGTAACCGCTCTTAAAATCTGTTTTTAACTTTCTGGCTAATTTATTCTCGTTTTATTTTTTCCCATTTTTTGTTGACTTTTTTTTGGGGGGTGGGGGGGGGAGTTGCCCACTCCTTACACTTCTATCCACAAGATTAAAAGCCTTTTCTTTTAATCTAATATTATCCTTAACTGCAAAATTGAGCCACAGATGTATCTTTCTTGTTAAAATTTTATTCTTTCATGGAACATATTTTTGTTGTAGATTTTGAATTAATTGAACCATAAAATTCCTACAGTGCAGAAGGAGGCGATTCAGCTCATTGAGTCTGTACCGACCCTCTGAATGAGCACCCTACCTAATCCCAGTCCCCTGCCCTACCCCCGTAACCCCACCTAACCTTTTGAACACTAAGGGGTCAATCCACCAAACCTGCACATCTTTGAACTGTGGGAGGAAACCGGAGCACCCGGAGGAAACCCACGCAGACACGGGGGGAATGGAAAATTCCACACAGACACCCAAGGCCGGAATTGAGCCCAGGTTTCTTTAAATATTTCCCACTGATTATTTACAGTCATACATTTAGTCCAATTACACAATTAACCTTCAACATCTCTCCCTCATGCCCATGTATATGTAATTGGCTTTCTTTGAGTTTAAGATTCTTGCTTTGGACTCGAGCATGTTGCTTTCAACCATAATATGAAATTCAACAATCATTTTATAATCACTTTTTCTGGAGGATCTTTACTGCAAGATTACTAATTAACCCTGCCGACATTGGGATCAGGCCCAACTCCGCGCCCTGCCTTGGAGGTTGGAAATTACATTGTTGGTGGTTAAGGGATTCTGTGAGAGGGCTTGCCCCGCAATTGGGGAGTGCAATGATTTTAATAGGAGGGAGGAGATTTCCCCTTCCATGTTGTGAGAAGCTTTGAATTTGGCCATTAGAGGGGAGATAATCTCTTATAGGGCACATAAAGCAAAGAGTAAAAGGGTGGAGAGGCAAGCGAAGAGTGAAAGGGTGGGGAGGCAGAGGTTGGTGGATGCCACCCTGGGGTGGATCGCCAATACTCGTAGGCTCCGGTGCCAGAGCTGTTGGCAAGCAGAAAGAAACTACAGTTAGAATTTGGGCTGCTTTTGGGTGGGCAGTGCAGTGAACCAGCTGCAGCGTTCAAGGGGGGCTTTTTATGAGCATGGGGAGAAGGCCAGTCGTCTGTTAGCGCATCAGCTGCTCTAGCAGGCTGGCTCTCAGTAAAGGTCTCGAGTGGCAGGTTGCTCTCCACTCCAGGTAAGGTCAATGAGGCCTTCGAGGCTTTCTATTGTCATTTTTATAAGTATGAGCCTCAGAGAATTGGTTGCCTACGTCAGAGTTTTTGGATGGTTTGTCATCCCTGTGATAGAACGCGAGAGTAGGGAGGAATTGAAGTCCCCGCTGACACTGGAGGAGGTTAGGAATTGCGTGGGCAGTTGGGTAAGGTGCCAGACCCGGCCAGATTCCCAATTGAATTTTACAAGAAATTGGCAGGTTATTTGGGAGGGTGTCTCTGTACACGGATGATATGTTGTTGTATGTGACGGGTCCTCACTCCAGTGTAAAGGAGATGTTATTTTTAAAGTATTTTCAACAATTTTACAATATACCACAAAAACCCCTGAGCCACCCCCCGCCTGCCAACAGTCAACGGAAACCAACTCCCAAAAGTGCAGATGAATGAACCCCAGCCACTGTAGAACCCATCACCCCCCCCCCCCCCCCCCCCCAGCAAGTACCCCCGCCACGCTGTGGGCAAAAAACACCAAAAAGGTCAACAAAAAAGGAGAAAAAAATAGAACGAGACTAATTGAGCCAGGAATGTCAAAACAGATTTTAAGAGCTGTTACCAGTTTGTAAAGTGGAGAAGTGGAGAGCTGCTAAAGTAAATATTGATCCACGCTGCGGCACAGGGTGGAGAAGCTGACCTCCACCCCAACAAGACCTTCCTACGAGCGATCAGCGAGGCAGAGGCTTAAACATCTGCCGCCGAATCCGCCTGCACCTCCAGCCAGTCCAACACCCCGAATATGGCTTCTAGGGGACCGGGCTCCACGTCCACATGTAAAACATGTTGCTGAACACCATCCTCCAAAACCTTTCCAGCTTTGGGCAGGACCAAAACATATGGATGGGATTCGCAGGGCTCCTCCCACATTGTTCACAGACATCCTCCACCCCCTCGAACAGCCAGTTCATCCTTGATTTTGTAAGGTGCACCCTGTACACTACCTCCCACTGTATCAGCCCCAATCTCGCAATACCTCACACCACAGAACCTTCTTCAGCATTACCCCCAACTCTTCCTCCCACTTAGTCTGACCTGCCAACATACGCTCTGCCTTCTCCCTATACTCTTGGGCAGCTCATTTCACCCTTCTCAGCTGACGCACCACTTTTCCTGTGGACAATAGGTCAAATTCACCTGCAACTCCTTTCTCTTCGCCTGGAGACCCGGGTCTGGGTCCCCCACGTACCTCCCAACCTCCAAAATATCTTCTATCAGTCATTGGCATTCCTCCCTCTCCTCCCTATCCACCTTGGCCTTAAATAAGATCACCTCCTCGCTCGCCACTGCCTTCAGATCCCCCCAGACCACCGACCGCAAGACATCCCCCGTGCAATTCAACCCCACATACTCCTCAATCACCTTCCCTATTCTGTCACACAAGCTCAGGTCTCCCAATAACCCCACATTCATTCTCCATCCCAGCCTCTGGGCTGCCCCCTTCTCCAAACCACATCCATCAAATGCGGAGTGTGATCTGAGATCACAATTGCCGAGTATTCCGATCTCTTAACCCCAGCCAACAAAGGCTTTAACACCACAAAAAAGTAAATCCTCAAATACATCTTGTGCACCAGAGAAAAACAAATACTCTCGATCCCTTGGGTGTAAAAACCTCCACAGGTCCGCTCCTCCCATGTCCCTCATTAGCCCAGCCAATGCCTTCACCCCCCTCCCCTCACCCGATTGAGTCAGCGAGTGTGGCTGGGACCTGTCCATCTTTGGTTCCAACGCTATGTTCCAGCCGCCCCCCCCTACTATCAGCTCATGGGTATCCAAACCCGGGATTGCACCCCCAACGCTCTCTACCCAAACCCTGCATCATCCCAATTGGGACCATATACGGTTGCCAGCACCACCAACCTCCCCTGTAACGTACCCGTCACTACCACGTACCTGCCCCTCTGATCAGCCACCACCTTCTCCATCTGGAACTTCACACTCTTGCCCACCAATATCGCTACCCCCTGACCCCTGCTATCAAACTGCGAATGAAACACCTGACTCACCCTCAAATGAGTCTCCTGTAGCATCACCACATCAGTTTTTAAAGTCTTCAAGTGCGCAAAAAACTCTCGATCTCTTCACCAGCCCCCTAACCCCCCACGTCACTATTCGGATCGGGGTTCTCTCATTCCCCTCGCCCCTCTACTGTCATTATAACCCTGGGCCCTGCCCCTCCCGCCAGATCCGCCCCAACCCTTTGTTACCGTTGAATTTCCTTCCCCCCCCCCAATAATCCTCCCATCCACTTCCTCTTGCAAACACCTCTCCCAGTATCGATCCCCTCCCCCCATCTTTCACACCTCCCAGGCCCATCGAAACCTGTTCGGCGAGGCTCCAACGACCATGGCCCCTCCCCCACCACACCCCCAATCACAAGCTTACCTTCGTTTGCTCGGGCGTGACCCTTGCCAACACCTCCCACCCCCTCCTCAGTAACCCGGCCCCACATACCCCAACAATCCCCCACCTCCCTCATATTAAAGAACAATACAAAACCGTGCCCACTGAAAAAAGGAATATAACTAAAACCCAATACCCATGTGAACAAATGTAAACCCCCCCCCCCCCCCCCCACCTCATTTAAGAGACAGGAAAACAAAACCCCAAACAAATAGAACACTCTCCATAAAAAAAACACCAATACCGTCCCCACAAACCAAATCCAAGTCCCAGCTCTCATCTCAGTCCCAGTCCTTCAGCCTTCACGAATGCCTCTGCCACCTTCACCGTCTTGAAATAAGAATCCCTCGAGTTGTGCGTCACTCTCAACTTCGCAGGGTAGACCACTCCAAATCTCACTCCGCTACTATACAATGCCGCCTTCATCCTTTCAAAGGCCGCCCGCTTCCTAGCCAGTCCGCTGTCAGATCTTGGTATATTCGTATACCGACAGCTTCCCACTTCCCTCTCGTCTCTGCTTCGCCCAGCGCAAAACCTTCTTCTTCACGGCGGAACTGTAAAAGGAGATTATAACTGCCCTTCGTGGCTCATTTGCTTTAGGCTTTGGCCTGAGCAACCGATGTGCCCTGTCCAACTTGTAGCAGGAGGATTCTTCCCTCTTCCCCCATCAATTACGCCAACATCTTTACAAAGTACTCTGTTGGCCTTGGGCCCTCCACCGTCTCAAGCAGCCCACGATTCACAGATCTTGCCTCCTTGACGTGTCCTCCAGGTCCTCCACCTTACCTCTGAGCCCTTTGTTGGCCTCCACCACCCTCCGCAGCTTCTCAGCTCCTCGCCTATCGATGTGAACTGGTTGCTATGTTGCGACAATGCCTAATCCATCCCCTCAACCTCTCTCCTTTCTCCCACACCACGACCAACATCTTCATCACTGCCTCCTTTACCGGGGCAATCACCTCCTCCACCCACTCTTTCATTGCAGTCATCATCTCCCTCTGCAGCACCTCTATATGCTTGGCGACATCACCTCCCCCGACATCACCTCGGTCAGAGTTTCCACTGTGAATGGAGCGGCCCCACCCAACGCCAAGTCCCACCATCTTTCTTCCTACAGGACTCACTCGACGTGGACTTTTGCTCACCCCTTCTTTCCAACACCCTTCTTCTGGGTCTTCGACATTTCACACCTTCCTTCTAACTTCCCACACCAACTCATTCACAAACTACCCCTGAAACTGGCCATAAATATCCAAAAATCAGAGACGCTAGCAGGTGCCAGCTGACGTGCAACCACCAGAAGTCCCCCAGTGTAGAGGAGACAATGAAGTTGCTTAGGAGTTTTGCCTCGGGTTATAAATTGAACCTGGGCAAAAGCGAATGCTTTCCAGTGACTCTCCCAGAGAGGGGAGCCGAACTGGGGAAAATTCGCAAAATCCAGCTTCTGTTATCTGGAAATCCAGGAGGCCCATAAACTAAATTTTGCAGGTCTAGTAAATGGGGTCAAGGCTGACTTGAGGAAGTGGGGTGTGTACCTTTTTGCATAATGAGATTCCTTCCTTCCCCTTGGCACCCTCACCTTTCAATGAAGTTACTGTGACCTCTAGTCGCCACATTCCAGCGCCTGTTCGAGTACACAGAGGGAGAATTCAGAATGTCAATTCACCAAACAAGCAAGTCTTTCGGGACTTGTGAGAGGAAACCAGAGTGCCTGGAGGAAACTCAAGCAGACATGGGGAGAATGTGCAGACTCTGCACAGACAGTGACCCAAGCCGGGAATCAAACCCTGGTCCCTGGCACTGTGAAGCAACAGTGCTAACCACTGTGCTACCCTCAACTTTTAAGGTTTTTGGTCTCCTTCTTCAGCACCATGTCAGGGATTCTTGCGATTAAGATGGAGCTTGCCCTTTGATGGCTATCTTTGGGGTCTCTAACTCACTCACGGAGCTGCAAACGGGGGCGAAGGTGGATGCTGTGGTCTTCGCCTCGCTAAATGCTCAAAGGCAAGTTCTGCTTGGGTAGAGGACACTGGTCCCTCCAACTGCTTTGTGATGGATAAGCGGAGTTTAGAATTGTAATGGTAATTGCTGTGTAATTTGATTGTTTCGCTGTTATACTGAAAATTTTATCTTAATAAAGTATTTTTTAAAATACTGCCTGCATTAGATCTAAAGTAGCATTACAATGTACTGTTCAAGGAAATTGCCACAAAAGCATTCTACAAATTGATCTACCAAACTGCTTTGCCAATTTGAATTGTCCAGTCTGCATGAAGATTGAAGTCCCTCGTGATTATCACATTGCATTTCCTCCGGGTGCTCCAATCATTTCATGCTTTCTGCTCTGCCCAATGGTACTGTTAGTGGTCCTATAAACTACTCCCACTGGTGATTTCTGACCATTATTTATTCCGAATCTCCACCCTATACTGATTCTACGTCTTGCCCTTCTGAACCATCCATTATGAATAAGTAATCAAAACATTGTAATTTACGATTCTGGGTCATCACACGCGTTTATAGAAGATGTTTGCCCGGTTCTACTCTTGCCAGTCCAGTCGAAGCTGGAGAGTCTTATACGTTGGTTCCTCCACCCCCACTCCCTGGCCCTTGTGTCTTTTACCTTTGGAGTTCACCAAGGATGTATCCTTGGCACCTCGCTTTTCCCAACTATGTCACGCCGCTTGGTAACAAAATCTGAAATTCAATTCAGGTTCCATACACGCATGGATGATCTCCAGTTTGCAACTTCTACTTCCTATTTGGCACTGATGGGCTTCCAACCTCATATTCTGTCCAGCCGTAAGGCTGCTTACTTCCATCTTCGTAATTTTTTTTATTCATTCAAGGGAAGTGTGCTTTTCTAGTGAGACCAGCATTTCTTGCCCATACCTAATCGCCCTTGAGAAGATGGTGGTCAGCTACCATCTTGAACTGCTACAGTCCATGTGCTTTTTAGAGAGGGAATTCCAGGATTTTGACCATGCAACAATGAAGGAATGGTGATATATTTCCAAGTTAGGATGGTAAATGGCTTGGAGGGGAGCATCCAGGTGGTGGTGTTCCCAAGTGTTTGCTGTTCTAGATGATAGTAGTTGTGGGCTTGGAAGGTGCTGTCTAAGCAGTCTTGGTGAGTTCCTGCAGTGTAGATGGTGCACATTGCTGGTGCTATTCTTCGGTGGTGGAGGCAGTAAATGTTTGTGGATGGGTGCCAATAAGTGGGCTCTTTTGTCTTAGATGGTGTCAAGCTTCTTGAGTGTTGCCCATTTCTGCTCCTGCCTCTTCTCATCTGCTACTGAAACTGTCGTTTATACTGCCATCTCCTGACTTGTCTATTCCAATGTTCCCCGTACTGGTCTCCCATATTCTGTCCTTCAAAGAATTTGAGCTCCTTCAGACTGCTGCCGCCCTTAGCTCCTGTTCACCCATTACTCAAGCTCACTCTCCTACACTGGCTCCCAGTCTAACAATACCTTCATTTTAAAATTCTCATCCTCTGGTTCCAATCCCTTCAATCTCTAACCTCGAGAGAACTATGCATTCCTGAAACTTGCATTCCGTTCCCTATTTCCTTCACTTTGCCATTGGCAGCTGTCCCTTCAGTGGAACTCAACAAAGCTTCTTGGGCAGCATCTTCCAAAACTCACAACCATTTCCTCTGGAAGGACGAGGGCAGCAGATGCACGTAAACACCACTACTTGCAAGTTCCCCTCCAAGTCACTCACTATCCTGGCTTGGAAATATATCGCCATTCCTTCATTGTCGCTGGGTCAAAATCCTGGAACTTCCTACCGACCAGAGAGTACAGCTCTCACAGCTAATGTTTGCAATAAGCATGCACCTGACTTCACTTCCTCTTGCTTCACTTCACTTCATTCATTCCAGTGGGAAAAAAACAGCACAGCCATAAATCAGCAGAATGTGACAACCCTAAGCAGGGGCAACGGCCAACAAAATGTATTGTGGGCCGCACTCAGATCCCAGATGGGCTGCATGTGGCCCCTGGGCCACAGGTTGCCACCCACTGGTTTATATTCTGATTGAACCTTAGTTTGCTTTGATTTAATCATTTCCTGGAAGTAATGATGGATACTGTGAAATTTTATAGAGTTGCACAGACTACTACTAAAGTCATTCACCGCAACTGCTGGTTTCATGTACATTTTCAGGGACATAACAGGAATTCGAAAAGGTTGTGAGAATGCAATAAAACTATCTAAGTCTGGCAGATGTCTCAATACGCGGGAGGACCTCTTTCAAAAGTAAATGTAGCTTGATCCATTTGGTCTCAAAATTTGTTTCAAGTTTTTTTTTTAATTCACCTTTTTAAAAAATAAATTTAGAGTACCCAATTTTCTTTTTCCAATTAAGGGGCAGTTTACCATGGCCAATCCACCTACCCTGCACATCTTGGGGTTGTGTGAGTGAGACTCACACAGACAAGGGGTGAATGTGCAAACCCCACACGGACAGTGACCCGGGGCTAGGATTGAACCCGAGTCCTCAGCGCCGTGAGGCAGCAGTACTAACCACTGTGCCACCGTGCTGCCCAAATTCATCTTTTTTTAAGAAAAAAAATAATTTCTTAAAATTGAAAGTATACAATTATTCAAAATGAATATATTTCGCAATTTACAGTGATTTGATAATATCTTGTGAAACAATCTTTGCACTTAGCACTTGGCTCTGACCATTCTGTGCATGCAGAAAGTGTCTCGCTGAGCAATGTTTTGAAAAAGTATTGACACAATTGTGGACTTGTGCAAAAGACAGCTTTTTCTTTTTTTTCAGTTATTTTGTTGAATTTTTCCTTTTACGAGACCATGATTTCAGAAACAGGCAACAGCTTCTTTATGCATCAAGACAATTGTCTGACACAATAAAACTCTTTCCATTCATTCAATCTTCATGAAATGTTTCTGAATTCATGGCTTACATTCAATGTCTTGTTAAGGTCCAGCATTTTCTCCTATGTGACATAACCACTAATGGGCATGTGCTTTGTGCAGCCTGTCGCAGGTAGATAGAGCTCCTTATCCAGATTTGCATTTTGAGCACACACTCGCAGCTTCCTTGACAATTTGAGGCAACTTTACTGGACCTTTCCTCTACCTTGGTGTAGTTCATCTTCAAAGCTGAAACACTATGCTGTGTAGTATCAAACCCACTTGCTGCCTTCTTTTATGATTCACACTTTTGAATCTCTTGTTACTTTGCCAGGCACAATTGCCCAACCAGTCTGCCATGCAGATGCAATATTCTTCTTTTATTTTTGGTATAAGTCTTATTGGGTGACTGTTATATTTTTGGTCTTTCATTTTCAGTCACCAGTTAATTAATTTAATTTATTGTTTGTGTTTAACCCATTGATCTCAGATTATGATAGCTTTCTCTTCTTGGAAGATTGGCCACAGAATTCTGGAAAGGAAAGATGCTCAGGTGATAAACTCCAGAATAAGGTGGTTGTGGCCCAGAGAGTAGGGAGTGATTGGGAATATGGTGAGGAAAAGAAGCCACTGGGATCAAAGGGCTACATTTGGCTTTGGCAGATCACAGATTTTGGAGAAGATTTTTAAAAACTTAACTTATCTGAGGTGACCTTTATCAGATTGGACAGTCAACTGTTTTTAACTATGAAAATCTGGTTCAAGAAGTGCCATTCGGCCCATTAGTTATGCTGTCTCAAAATAATTCACCCCCACTAACATGGCTCACCTGTTGTTGAAATCCGTATGCTGCCTAATGTTCTGTCTATATTTGAGTACTTCCAACTGGCTGTCCTGGCCAGAATCCCACTATTCGACCTGCGATAAAAGTGAGCTCTTTCATAAATTAACTGTCCATATCCTAACTCGTACCAAGGCCTGTTCACCAAACACACCCATGCTCACTGACTTACAGTAGCTTCTTTCTGGCAATATCTTGGTTTTAAAATGCTCATCCTTGTATTCAAATTCTGCCATGGCCTTACTCTTCCCTACCTCTATAATCTTCTCCAACTCGACAGCCCTCAGATCTCTGTGCTCCTCCAATTTTGACATGCCGGATTTTAATTGCTCCTCCATTGGTGGCCACGCCCTCGGCTGTCGATGTGCCTGAACCGCTCCACTTCTCTACCTCACTGTTTCTTTAAGACACTCTTTAAAACCTACATCTCTGACCAAGCTTTTGGCCACGTGTCCTAATATTTTGTTATGTGATTCTGTATTGGGTTTTGTCTGATCGTGATCCTGTGAACTGACTCGGAATGTTTTACTGCATAAAAATGCTCTGCATATGCAAATTGTTGTTGATATAAAACTGTTTGAATAAGTGGTATAAAACTTAATGAGTAACATGCAATAATATTACAAAAGCAAAATATTGCAAATCCTGGAAATTTAAAATAAGAATGGAAAATGCTTGAAATACCCAGCAAGCCAGCCAACACATGTGGGGAGAAACGGAGTTAATGTTTCAGGTCGATGACCATTCAGAATTGAATACTGTTACTTGACTTGACACACCGTTTAAGACTAGAAAATGGTTTACATGGTAAAAAGTTGTCTTTTTATTTGTAAATATGATATCAATCTGATTTTACCCCATCGGGGCACTCCTGTTTTTCCTTGGGCCAATTTGTTATATATGTTTTTGAAGCTCAGTTTTCCCCCAAATGTCATATAGCTGAGATTTACATGCTTGCTGCTGAAGTGGCACCCCCAGTGTCACATGAATAATTAGTCATAGACATCGATATTTCATGCTGATTGCTTTGTGTATGGCCTCATTAACAATGGGGTAAAGAGTGAGTCCATCACAAGTCACTTTAGAGCAGAGGCTGTAGAACAAAACCTTTTAGCAATAGATGTACAGATTTTAAACTGTTTCTGCTGCTGTCTTCCAAAGCAACATGTATGGTTGCTGTTTGCTGTGAGATGCAGAAGACTAACAGAAACAAACTGTCTTTCAATATAGAAGCAACATTGACATAAAATGACAAATTCTGAGTCTAACTCTCCTACTAGCACCAACTTAAGTTTGATTGTGGGAGGATTTAAAAATCAAAACCGAGATTGAGACTGATCCTCACAAAAAAAAAAAGAGTAATTTAAAGCACTCTGTTCTGTTTTTCTTTCACACTCAGATTTGGTGGCTGGATCCAGAATTAACAAGTGGAAATTCCAAACCATTCCTTTTTACACACGGTCACTCGGTGTGTAATAGATCCTTCTTTCCCTGCTTTGATACACCTGCTGTCAAGAGTACCTACTCCGCTACAGTTATGGTAGGAAGCTGCTGTTAAATTCACGTTAGTTGTTAATACATGCTGTGTTATATGAATAAGTGAAACTCCTGATGATGCTGTAGAGGCTCAGGTTGATAACAGTAAACTTGTTTCCCATTTGATAGTTTGGAACTGGATTATGTCGCGAGAGAAACTCTATTCTGCCCAAACCTGCTGAAACCCAGTACTTTGGTTTGGATTATGTGGTGGTTGTGAATTCTTGCAGTGGTATGTGGGGTAATTGAGCTGCTGAGGTTGTGCGTTTCTCCATCACATGGATTGCATTATTTCTGGATGAAGGACATTGATCCAGTCATACTGCTGTCTATTGTTTGTTTACGGTTCTGTAGCTGTTCTGTTTGACATATGTGATCATTTTTAATTGAAGTTTTGTACACTGACTACAGAATCTGTTCCATTAACAGAACTGAAATTTAGCAAAAGCACAGTTTCCAAAAGTGAGGGAGTTGCATTGACATTGTTGCGCTTGATTAGGTGTTTACTCTCTCTTTCCTATTAGCTAACCAATCTTTTATTCACGCTAATATGTTACCCCTTACACCATGTACACAAGATAAAGGTACACGGTGTAAGGGGTAACATATAAGTGTGAATAAAAGATGGGTTAGCTAATAGGAAAGAGAGAGTAAGCATAAATGAGTCTTTTTCCGATTGACAAGCTGTAACAAATTGAGTACCACAGGGATCAGTGCTGAGTCCTCATCTATTTACAATCTATATCAATGACTTGGATGAAGGGACCGAATGCATGGTAGCTAAATTTACCCGATAACACTAAGATCGATCGGAAAGCAAGTTGTCAGGTGAAGGCAGAGAGTCTGCAAATGGGCAAAGACAGATTCAGTGAATGGGCAAAGTTTGGCAGCTGGAGTATAATGCGGGTAAATGTGAACTTGTCTATTTTGGCAGGAAGAATAGAAAAGCAATATACTATTTAAATGGAGTGAGATTCAGAACTCGGTGGTAAATTTTGTTCAGTTTAAAAAGGAGAACAAAAGAACAGTGTTATTTAAATGGAGAAAAACTGCAGAAAGGTTCAACACAATGGAACTTGGGAGTACTTGTGCACAAAACACAGAAAGCTAGCTCACAGGTACAGCAGGTAATCAGGAAGGCTAGTGGAATGTTGGCCTTTATTTCAAGGGGGTTGGAGTATAAGAGTAGTGAAGTCTTGCTGCAATTGTACAAGGTACTGGTGAGACCACTTCTGGAGGGAGTACTGTGAGCAGTTTTAGCCCCCTTATTTAGGGAAAATATTATGTCATTGGAGGTGGTTCAGAGAAGGTTTTCTGGGATAATCCCCCCCCCCTTCCCTGGTATGGAGGGATTGTCTTATGAGCAAAAATTAAACAAGTTGGGACCCTATTCATTGGAATTTAGAAGAATGAGAGATGATCTCATTGAAACATATAGGATTCTTAAGGGGTTTGACAGTGTGAATGCTAAGAGGATGTTTCCCCTCATGGGAGAGTCTAGCATAAGAGGGCATCAGAATAAAGGGGTGCCAATTTAAGACCCAGATGAGGAGGAATTTCTTCTCTCAGTGCGTTGTGAGCCTTTGGAACTCCTTGCCACTGAGAATTGTGGGGGTAGAGTCCTTGTGTCTATTTAAGGCTGAGTGAATAGATCAGTAATGGAATCGAGGGTTACGGGAAAGGGCAGGAAAGTGGGCGTGAGGAATCAGCCTTGATCCATTTGAATGGTGGAGCAGGCTTGAGGGGCCGAACAGCTTATTGTATATGAATTTTAAAATGTTATCATGCAGTTGCAGCAAGTGATTTGGAAGGCAACTGGAATATTGGCATTTATTGCAAGGGGAATTGAATATAAAATTGGGGAGGTTTTACTGCTGCTGTACAGAGACCACATTTGGAGTAGTGTTGAGTTCTATGCTCACCATCCTGACTTGGAAATATATCGCAGTTTCACCGTCGCTGGGTGAAAATCCTGGAACTCCTTCCCTACCAGTAGTGTGGATGTACCTGCACCAAATGGACTGCTGTAGTTCAAGAAGGCCACTCACCACCACTGTCTCGAGAGCAATCAGGGATGGGAGATAAATGCAGGCCTAGCCAGTGGCTCCCACGTCCCATGAATTAATTAAAAAAAAAAGTTTTGGTCTCCTTATTTGAAAAAATATATAATTGCTTGAGAAGGTTCAGAGCCGGTTCACATTACTCATTCCTGGGTTGAAGGGCTTATCTTATGAAGAAAGACGAAACAGGTTAGGCCTCCTCCCATTGAAGTTAAGAATGAGAGGAAATCTTACTGAAATATATAATTTCTTGAAGGGTCTGGATAGGGTAGATACCGTGAGGATGTTTCCTCTTGTAGAGGAAACTGGAACTCTGGGTCATAGACGTCTTATTCTTAAACTACCATTTAAAACTGAGATGGGAATTGTTTTTCACTAAGAGTGTGGAATTCTCTTCTCCAGAAGAGGCTGGGTCTTTAAATTTATTCGAGGCTGAGTGGGATAGATTTTTTTTTAGACAAGGGTTATGGGGTGCAGACAGGAAAGTGGAGCTGTGACCACAACCAGATCAGCCATGATCATATTGAATGGTGGAGCAGGTTTGAAGGGCCGATTGGCCTACCCCTGCTCCTAAGTCTTATGTTTTTGTATGCTACATTTTGTTTTAAAACAGCTGTTCTGTATTGTTCCTCAGAATTACCATTGGCTCATAACATCAGACTATGATTGTAAATGACTGAAATTTGTTTTTCAAATTTTCTTAAGGGGACTTGAATTCAAACTTCCCTTTGATAGGTTTGAAGTTATTCTGAGGTTGCAAACTAATGTTTTGCCTACTTTTTAGGAAGGCAGTGCTGATATCATGCCTGAATAAAGCCTGAGTCTTTTTCAGTTTTCTTTAACCCTGCTGTTGGCAGAATATTTTAACTGGCAGTGTTATATCAACTTTAGCAGAGTAGAGTAGCCCAAGCTATTTTGAAAATGTTGGACATGTAATAACAGGAGAAATTTTCATTTGTGGAATGTGGACATCGCTGGCTGGGCCAGAATTTATTGTCCATCCCTAATTGTCCTTCAGTTGAGTGGCTTGCTAGGCCATTTCAGAGGGCACTTAAGAGTCAACCACATTGCTGTAGATCTGGAGTCACACATAGGAATGGGAGGAGTGGGAGACTTCCAGTGGCAGCCATGGAGTGAGTGGTCGCACACGGCGGCTCCTGTCTGGAGGCGTTTTTGGTCCCCTTTACCCAGATTTTGGGGAATTTTAACAGGAAAGTTGTACAGAGAGTGGAGGGGGATCAGTTTTCCCCGGGATGGGCATGCCTACAGAGTGTCAAACTCAACAGTGCGAGCCCTGGCTAAAGAGTTGGAAGAGACTCATGGCGCAGCAGCAATTGGAAAAATGGCGGTGAGGGAAGGCTGGTTATTGACTGGAAAGCGGTCAATGGAGCAGTTGATGAGGTTCATTAAGAATGAATTTCGGCAGCAGCGTAAAGAATTGCAGAGTGTCTGGTCGAAGGCGATTGAGACTGGCACCTCTCCGCTGGACTTTGTAATGGGTGAAGTGCCTGGGGGTGCAGGGAGCGACGATCCAAGAGGTGGAGAGGTGGTGTCCGACCAGAGTGACCAGATTGTGTCTCTGGAAGCGGAGATGGTGAACCTGGGGACATGCGGAAGACGCTGCGAGCAAAGGTTGAAGACCAGGAGAACAGTTCCAAGCGGAAAATTCTTCGAATTGTGGGTCTACCGGAGAGAGTAGAGGGAACGAGTGCAACAGGCTACTCCATGAGGATGCTGGTGAGGTTGGTGGATGAGAAGGTGCTGCATAAGGCCCTGGAGGTGAATCGGGCCCATAGGTCCCTGAAGCAGAATCCAAGAGTGAGGGAGCTGCCACAGACGATGATTGTGCGCACGCACAAGTTCCAGGACAATGAAAAGATCCTAAGGTGGGCCAAGGCGCAGCGGGATTGCGATTGGGAAGGAAACCAAATCTGGATTTATCCGGACATTGGTGCAGAGATGGCCAGGAGACAGGCGACGTTCAACAAGACCAAGACAGTGTTGTACTGGCATCGGATTTGGTTTGGGGTGTTGTACCCGGCCATACTTTGGGTCACTTTCGAGATCCGCGAATATTACTTTGGGACGCCGGCAGAGACAAATTACTTTATTATATGGGTGCATGGTAGCACAGTGGTTAGCACTGTTACTTCACAGCCCCAGGGACCCGGGTTTGATCCCCAGCTTGGGTCACTGTCTGTGTGGAGTCTGCACGTTCTCCCTGTGTCTGTGTGGGTTTCTTCCGGGCGCCCCGGTTTCCTCCCACAAATCCCAAAAGATGTGCTTGTGAGGTGACATTCTGAATTCTCCCCCGGTGTACCCAAGCAGGTGCCGGCGACTAGGGTATAGTCACAGTGGCTTCATTGCAGTGTTAATGTAAGCCTACTTGTGACACTAATTATTATTAAAGAACATAAGCTGGGAACGGCTGAAAGAGGAATGTGTGTGGAAGTTCTGTCTCTGTTAAGTTTTGGCACATGTTTTTGCTTGCTGATTGGGAAAGGTTATTATGGGGATGGTTGCACCCCCTTTTAAAAAAAATATTTTTGTGTTAAAGTTAAACTGCTTTTTTCGGAGGGTGGCCCTTTGGTGATGAGCGTATAATGTTTAATTGTATTGCACTCTGTTTAGTTATGCTCTGTACAGTGCATGAGGGGTTGTAGTGAGTTGGAATGGGGTGGCGGACAGTTCGCGAATGATCTGTATGGGGGCCGTTTTGGGGTGATGTTTCTTGTATTGGGTTGGGTGCGGGGTACTGGGGGAGGGGCCAGGAAGGAGGGCTGGATAGAAGTAACAGGTGGCCGCAGAAGTGGTGGTGGGTGAGTAGAGAGGGTGGTGAAGGTGGGTCTTTGGGTTAGGGTTTTCGGGTGGAAGTCGCCACGCCAGCTAGAAATGTTAATGAACAGAAATGAAGCGGGGGACGGCTGATGGGGTTAGCCTGGTGTGGGGGTGTGGGGCGGGGGATGGAAAGTGATGCGGCCGATATGTAGGGTGAGTTTGGGCATGGACAGGGCGGGGGCCATCTTTGGTGGGCCCGATTCAGATAGGGGATGCAGCCCAAGGGGAGTGGACTTTGGGGGTGGCGGGGGGGGGGGGAAAGAGTGGTGGAAGCCTCTGTTGAAAGTCATGACATGGAATGGCTGCGGGCTAACTGGGCAGGTTAAGCGGTCCCAGGTGTTGCGCATTTGAAAAGTTTGAGAGCAGAGGAAAGCTTCCTGCAGAAGACACATCTCCGGGTGAAAGATCAGATGGGGCTGAGGAAGGGGTGGGCGGGGCACGTGTTCCACTCTGGGTTCGAGTCGAAGTCGAGGGAGAAAGGTGGCAGTGGCGATTCAGAATTATGTTGAGCTCCATCAGAATGGGGAAATATAGGCAGCCGCATTCTCGGAATCTTTGAAAGTGGTGGTCCAGGGGGAAATGATCTCCTTCAAGGCCCAGAAGGATAGGACGGGGGGGGGGGGGGGGGGGGGGGGGGGGGGGGGGGGGGGTGATGCGGCGATTGTTGTACAATATAGTTGAGGTGGAAAGGATGTACTCTGTGGCCCCCACAAAGGAGTCGCTGGCGGAAAGAAATAGGCTGCAGTGGCTATTTGACCGGTTGACGACGGGAAGGGCGATGGGTCAGCTGCGGCGGGCACAGGAGATGCAGTATGAGTGGGGAGCCGTAGGTTGGCCCACCAGCTGCAGAACAGGCAGCGTCTAGGGAAATCCTGCAGGTGAGGCCTGAACGGGGAAAGTCATGTCAGATCCAAGGAGGATAAATGAGATGTTCAAGGCCTTTTATTTGAGGGGCTGTATAAAGCTGAGCAGAGGAGGGGGTGGGAACGGTTTCAAAAACGGAGAAGGATCCGCTGGAGTGCGGGTCCTATTGGTCCATCTTGCTGCTGAACACTGACGTGAAAGTCCTGGCAAAGGTATTGGCGAGAAGGTTGGATTGTGTGTACCGGAGGTTGTCGCGATTGACTAAATGGGGTTTGTGAAGGAGAGGCCACGTTCTAGTAATATTAAGAGGTTGCAAAATGTAATTATGATCCCGTCGGGGGCACGGCTGGCGGAGGTGTTTGTGTAAATTGATGCAGAGAAGGCCTTTGACCGGATAGAGTGGAGATTTTGTTTGAAATCTTGGGGAGGTTTGAGTTTTGGGCCGTGGTTTGTGGCGCATGTTCGTTTGTTGTATGCAACCCTCATAGCAAGTGTGTGAACGAATGAGACAAATTACACATATTTTGGACTGCATTGGGGAAAAAAGGCAGGGTGTCCCTTGTCCCCTCTGCTGTTCACGCTGGCAATTGAATCCTTGGCGATCACCCTTCGGGGCTTGACTGAGTGGCGCGGGATTGAGGGGGGGGCACAGAGCATTGGGTGTTGCTGTATGCCGATGACCTGTTGCTGTTTGTGACGGACCCATAAGAAATCATGATAAGAATCATGGATTGATTGCAGAAATGTGGGCCCTCTGGAGCTATAAATTGAATGTTGGGAAAAGGTAGGTCTTCCTGGTAAACCCTTCGGAGCAAAGGGACAAATCTGGGGGCTCTGCCGTTTAAGGTGGTGTGGTGCTACAGGTGGCAAGGGAGAAGTTCTGGTATTTGGGGACCCAGGTAACCCATGGGTGGGCCACGATGCAAGGTGGAACCTGACTGGGTTGGTGGAGGAGGTTAATGGAGACCCTAAATGGTGGGATACTCTGCATTTGACATTGGCGTGGAGGGTACAGATGGTAAAGATGAACATACTGCCAAGATTCCTGTTTGTTTTTCAGTTTCTCCCGATTTCCCTCCCCAAGACCCTTTTTCGGAAGGTAGATCCATTAATCTCGGAATTTGCGTGGGAGGGGGGTTATTAGGTCTCTGTTGCAGAGGCGGGAAGGGGGAGGGGGGTAGATTGGAGGGCAAGCTTGCTGGGATAGAGAAACTGCAGGAGACGTTTGAGCTATCACGGGGGAGTGAGTTCAGATACTGCCAGGTGCAGACTTTGCGCGCAAGGAGCTGCTCTCATTCACTCCAGAACCACATTATACATTTTTGGAGAAAATGTTGCTCCTGGATGGGATGGTAGGATTGCGGACATATCTGGGTGGTTTGGTGAGCATGGCACAGCTGAGTGAAAAGGATCTAACGGAAGTGAGAGGAGAAGTTGGGGGTGGAGATAGGATGGGGACTTCGGTGCAAAGTAATGCGCCGAGTGAACTCAACCTCCTCCTGTGCAAGAATGAGTCTTATGCAGTTTAAGGTGATGCATAGGGTCCACAAGGCTCGGGGCCCGGATGAGTGGGTTTTTCCTGCAGGAAGTGAATGGATGTGAGAGGGGGCGGTGAACCATGCCCATATGTTCTGGGGGTGTGTGGAGCTGGAAAACGTTTGGGAGGCGGTGTTTAGGAACCTATCGAGGATTCTAGAGTTTGAGATGAAGCTGGATCCTATGGTGGTGATTTTTGGGGTGCTGGAAGTGCGAGAGCTGCTGGAGGTGAAGGGAACTAATGTCATGGCCTTTGCCTCTCTGATTGTCTGACAATGGATACTTTTGAGTTGTAGGTTGGCTATGCCACTGGGGGGTTGCAGCATTGTTGGGAGACTTTCTCAGGTTGGAGAAAATCAAATTTGCCCTTAGGGTTCAGAGGAGGGTTTTGCGATATGGTGGAGACCGTTCACGACTATATTTGAGAAGCTGTTTGTCGCGGGGGGGAGGGGGGAGTAAATGGGAAAAATGTAAAAGCTATATTCTGTTGGATGTTAACTTTGTTATTACATTGAACATGTTTGGAATAAAATACCTTATTTTTAAAAAAGGAATGGGAGGAGTGAAACTATGGAAGACTAAGGGTGATGATTTAAATTTCAAAGTTGAGGGAAGGAGGTATGCTATAGTTTATCAAAATGGGGTTTAATGAACAACTGGAACTTGGTGCAAAATTAGATTTGGACAGTGGAGTTGAAATCTTTATAGATTGAAACATGAGTGTAGTGGAGTAAGGAAGCCTGGGAATGAGAAAGTAGTATATCAGAATTTTTGAAAAATTGTAGGTAAGTAGTCTTAATGATGGAAAATGTAGGGTATTTGAAGCTCAGGCCAGTGTCAAACAGGATACCGAGGTAGTGCAGAGTCCGACTTTAATAGGATGGCTTAAATCTTGCTGTGCGTTGTGTTGTAAATAATTCTGGCTCATTGGTAGTTTTCATCGATTGTTACCCCATATATTCACAGGTGGCCAGATACTGGTAATTATGATGAAACGCTACTATTATTTCGATTCTCCAGAGCAAAATATGCATGCATTTTCAAGTAACAAGACTGGGAATGTACAGCTTTAGTGAAGAATTTGCCTTGGACATTGTGAACACGATTTAACGGAAGATTTTCTAAGTTCATTTGTGGTGGGTTTTTCAGGGAGGTTCCTGCTGGCTCTGAGTTCCCCACCTCTATCTAACAACACTTAGTCACTTTTTTGGGCCCTGGGGTGTTTCTCACAGTTTAGCCCACACTTCGAATTTTTTTCATCACTGGGGACCCGAATTCAGAAATCAGGGTGCCTCTATCTCTAAGTGAGCGTGTGGGTCCTCCACATCCATGGGCAATGTCACCTCCCACACACATGGGCATTGACTCCCCCCCCCCCCCCCCCCCCCCCCACACGCCCCCCGCTCTCCAAGTGAGGACACCACGCTATGGGATCCCTAAGGCCCCCTTACAAACCCCTCCCATCCAGGACCCCCCCTGCAACCCTTTCCTCCTCCTTTCATGCGCATGGCCTCCCTTGGGTGGTGATCTTTGGAGTACAACCTGGCCGGAGCACCCTTGCACTGCCACCTTAGCAATGCTCCTGATGGCTTGACAGTGCCACCGTGGCACCTTGGCAGTGCCAGGGTGGCAGTGCCAAGTTGCCAGCCTAGCAGTGCCAAGGTGCCTGTGGTTCAGGAGTAGTGCCAGAGTCACCCTACACTATCCCTGGCAACCCAGGGTCGTCGATAGCCTGAGATATCCCACCAGGTGCCGTTCCGCCTTATCCATGCTTGTGTGGCCCAGTACTGAACGGCGCCTAGCTGTGGCATCCCTGGGGTGGCTGGTAGATCCCGGGAGGTTAGTAGATCCAGTAGATCCCGATTAAGTAGCGACGGTAGTACAGTGGTTGCCACTGCTGCTTCACAGTGCCAGAGTCCCAGGTTTGATTCCCGCTTAGGTTACTGTCTGTGCGGCGTCTGCATGTTCTCCCCGTGTCTGCGTGGCTTTCGTCCTGGTGCTCCAGTTTCCTCCCACAAGATCCGAAAGACATGCTTGTTAGGTGAATTGGACATTCTGAATTCTCCCTCAGTGTCCGGACAGGCGCCGGAATGTGGCGACTAGGGGCGTTTCACCGTAACTTCATTGTAGTGTTAATGTAAGCCTACTTGTGACACTAATAAAGATTATTATTATAAGTAGGTTGAATGCCTACTTACTCAAGTGCAGCTTGGTTCTGCCCATTGTGGGCGAGATCCTGATCCCGCCGCCTCGCGAGAATTGGATAGATCCCATGAGGCATCGTGGCTGTCGGGAAGCCCGACAGATGTTGTGAAGCCACAAAAAATATGTTTATGCTTTATGCTGGTCTGCACAAGGTCCCCGGGCAGCTGCCATGATGATTTTGTGCTTGCCAGTCAATCATCCCAGATTTCCTCTGACCTCAAAGCAGATTTACTAACTGCCTACTTGGAGACAGGGGATATTCATGACTGATGACACCTGTGAGGAACCTAACCAGACAGGCCCAGCAGTGAAACAGTGTAAGCCATATGACCACCAGATGTGTTGTTGGGAAAGTCACCAACATACTGTAGTGCTTCAGATCTGGGGCATTCTTCAGTTTGTATCAGGTAGGATCTCCAAAATGGCTGTGGCGTTGCACATCACTTAGAGTTAATGTCCACAGGGGGAACTAGGTACAAATCAGGGTCTCTTCAGAAGATCCCGAGGAAGACGAAGCGCAATGTAAAGCAACCAAGGTACCAGCAGCGGCACATGTTGATGTCCAGGATGCCCTCACTGTTGCGAGTTTAATTTGGGTTTCACCAGTCCATCCATTTGAGAGTAACATGGAAAAGCCGTTCCCCCTCCCTCCCCAACACAAACAATTGAGCATCTTTTTCACACATCGCACCCATACCACACCCACCACCCAGCTTGCCATCAGCTTTGGTCTTGGCCTTTGTTTGCCATGCATCAATCAAAAATAAGCTCTATGGGAAATTGGTGGAAACAAATAATATTTCTGTGGCTCTAAAGGTAAACAAAAATTTTATATTTTAACGCTATTACGATCCCAGGCCAGACCACAATAGTAGCTTAGGATACTGGACAGAAACCCCAATATTTTATTTTAGTCTTGGAAGACTGAGGAGTGATTACACTAAGAAATAGAGATTTGGTATATTAAAACAAACATTATTACTAACACAGTATTAAAATATCTTTAGCATCACACCAGAAAATAATTTACAATTACCCCTTAAACAATATTACTCAATGCAGTGAATACAATACCCTGAACTGCTATCTTTATTCCTATTCAAACTACAAGAAAAAAAATCATCTCCGCTCTCAATCCACTGTTAAACCATTGGCACTCAGGAAAACGTGCTTTACAGAGATGATCTTTGAGAAATAAAAGATCTTTTAACACTGTTTCACCAACAAGACCTGACTCCTGTCAGACCTGTGCAGAAACTCTGACTGTATGTCTTCAGAAGTTGTTTCAGCTGGTTTGAACTCTCCTTGTTCTCAGACATTTCTGCACTGCTTTAAACACTATTCATCTTTTTTTTATGCTGAACTGCAGTGAGAGCAAACTGCTTCACTTCTGGTCACAGCTTCATTCAGCTCAGAACTGAACTGCTTTCTCCAAAATGCCTGATGGCACCACCCAGTAACTTCATCTTCTTACCCAGCTGAAATCAAATTACACCACTGGGAATCCTCTTAGTCCAAACAAAACTGCATTAGCCCAAGCTTTCCACGATGCACAATTTAATTGCACCCCCTGGCTCCCAAAGTATATTTGCCTTTCAAACTAGGATTTCTTTTAAAACATAATTTTGGGCGGCACGGTGGCACAGTGGTTAGCACTGCTGCCTCACAGCGCTGAGGACCCGGGTTCGAATCCGGCCCCGGGTCACTGTGTATGTGGAGTTTGCACATTCTCCCCATGTTTGTGTGGGCCTCACCCCCACAACCCAAAGATGTGCAGGGTAGGTGGATTGGCCACGCTAAATTGCCCCTTAATTGGAAAAAAAAAATTATTGGGTACTCTAAATTTTTTAAAAAACAACACAATTTGCAGTCACACACACACACTAACCCAGGTTTATAATGCACAGAATACCTATAATACAATACATC
This sequence comes from Scyliorhinus torazame, assembly GCF_047496885.1. NCBI lineage: Eukaryota > Metazoa > Chordata > Chondrichthyes > Carcharhiniformes > Scyliorhinidae > Scyliorhinus > Scyliorhinus torazame. The sequence continues at coordinate 52,222,574 of NC_092720.1, read as the reverse complement.
TGAAATTCTTACATTCATCACAGCACACAGTAACACACCCATGTGCAATGACAAATATTTAGTCCTCTTCTAGCACTTCTACGTGATCTAATTTCTGCCAATTCAGTGGAGGTAGAGACGGTCTGTTCAGATCCCTGTTCTGATTGCCCAGATGTTCTTGGCTGACTTCCTTGGTGTTTTGGAGCCTGTAAACGCCACAACAAAGACTGCTCCAGCTGCATCTGAACAGGGGCAGACTTAGTCATTTGAACATGAGGCAGCATGTTGGGAGTATGACTGTAGAGAAGGGGAGAATGAGAGAAAGGTGCGAGTACTTCAAGATAGGTCCCCACTCCCACATCCCTTTCCATCATTTCTGCTATCAATGAACTATTGAGAACTTTGCTGCAGAGCCAAGAATAGGGTGCCCTTCATCTTATTTAAAGGGGCATTCATAGATTGCAAGCCATTGATGAGAGCTTGCATGCACTAGTTTGATTTTCCACACTTGATGCACCATGCAAGTAACCACTCTTTCCATGGGCAATCATAAAGACCTGTGGCATAATGCCATCATGCTTGCGGCACGCTCCTCCAATCGCTCTCCAACTGTTCACAGTATGGCTGGAATACCTATCAGCATATCACACAAGCTTTGCTGCAAGGTGGAACCTGACTGGGTTGGTGGAGGAGGTTAAAGGAGACCCTAAATGGTGGGATACTCTGCATTTGACATTGGCGTGGAGGGTACAGATGGTAAAGATGAACATACTGCCAAGATTCCTGTTTGTTTTTCAGTTTCTCCCGATTTTCCTCCCCAAGACCCATTTTCGGAAGGTAGATCCGTTAATCTCGGAGTTTGCGTGGGCAGGGGAGGGGGGTTATTAGGTCTCTGTTGCAGAGGCGGGAAGGGGGAGGGGGGTAGATTGGATCAAGTTAGAGGAGAAGTGTGCGAGGGGACGAGCCTGTTGGGCTATTGTGGCTGCCCCGCTGCCGTTCGCCCCAAGGAAGTACAAGAGCAATCCAGTGATGGGGTCATCCATAAAAATTTGGAATCAGCTGAGGAGGCACATTAAACTGGGGCACGTGTTGGTGATGACTCCACTGTGTGCGAATCATAGTTTTGTGCCTTGGGCGGGGGGTGATGGTGGATGGGATGTACAGGAGACGGTGGGAGGTAGGACTAGTGTGTCAGGGACCTGATTATGGCGGGCAAGCTTGCTGGGATAGAGAAACTGCAGGAGACGTTTGAGCTATCACGGGGGAGTGAGTTCAGACACTGGCAGGTGCAGACTTTGCACGCAAAGAGCTGCCCTCATTCTCTCCAGAACCGCATTATACATTTTGGGAGAACATCTTGCTCCTCATAGATTATCATAGAACTTACAATGCAGAAGGAGGCCATTCGGCCCATCGAGTCTGCACTGGCTCTTGGAAAGAGCACCCTACCCAAGGGCAACACCTCCACCCTATCCCCATAACCCAGTAACCCCAACCAATTTTGGACACTAAGGGCAATTTATCATGGCCAATCCACCTAACCTGCACATCTTTGGACTGTGGGAGGAAACCGGAGCACCCGGAGGAAACCCCCGCACACACTGGGAGGATGTGCAGACTCCGCACAGACAGTGACCCAAGCCGGAATCGAACCTGGGTCCCTGGAGCTGTGAAGCAATTGTGCTATCCACAATGCTACCGTGCTGCCCTGGATCGGATGGTAGGATTGCAGACATATCTGGGTGGTTTGGTGAGCATGGCATAGCTGAGTGCACCACTGGAGTTAATGACCTCCTCTAAGGAGTCATCCTCATTCTCAGCACAGGCTCCTGCAGGATTCTTGAAGGTCCGATGGGCAGATTAGAGACATGAATTCGAACTGTCAGGAATGTTTTATATGATCATTCTGCACACGATCATATTTCATTTGCTGCTGACATTAAGTCATTAGCATGAGTGTTGTATGCCACATGGCTTTCTAATGTTTAATTCTGTCAACAAGTAGCTGGAAGGACCCATCTCTGATTGCCAAGCACTGATTTGCAGCTGTCAGTTGCGAAATAGCTAGACATCTGTTTATCTGTCTCTCCTTCATGTACCCTGCAAGGAGGGAAAGAAGAAACATGGCTGAGAGCAACAGTGAGTTGAACACATGGATGGAGAGAGTATTTGTTGAGAGTGACTATGAAGAAGAGACCTGGAATTGCATAAAGATGAGGGTGTGTCAGTGTTGGATGGACTGATGGGGATGTGAGCAAGTGCATGGATAGAGATGGGTAGATGCTCCTGCAGGGTAAGTTGGTGAGAGGTGCAATATTGAAGCATGTGCACTCCATTTCCTTGTATGCTGCTCTTAACTCCAAAATCTGTTGATAATTAACTGGAGGGCACTGACATGCTGTACAATGTTAAACTGACATTGCAGGACAGCACGGATACATCTAGTGCGAAGATAAAATCTTTCTCATAACTGTATGAGCTTCAGTTTGGGTTGGCAACCGTTGCCTTTGCCAGTGTGGATGTGAGAAGTGGTTACTGGCACTTGTTACTTATACCTTTTCCAATTCCGTGAGAACCATCAGGCTCTAATCCAGGTGACTCTGAATGTTAAGAAAGCACAGATTTCCCATCCTGTTTCTGCTTTGCCAATGAAGCATTGGGTTGGATCATGGAATGCATCAGTTGAATTTTCTTTAGCTACTTTCTGGCCTGAAATCTTGGGTTTCTGTAGAAATAAAGAAGCAAATGATTTTCTTACTCTGGAAAGTTCCAAACATTTAGTTGGAGCACTTAAAAGCGGTTGAATGAAGTCCCCTTTCCCATACTAATTTCAACCAAAATAAATTAATCATACAAATCAAATCATTTCTGTCCTGTTCCTTTCTACAGCCTTCTCAGCTTGGTTCAACTGATTTGTTCAGGCCCCTTTTCTGCTTCAACTCCTACGTTACACAGATTTTAAATGTTGTATTTCAACTTTGCCAACAATCAGTGAGATCTTTAAAAAAATAAATTTAGAGCACCCAATTCTTTTTTTTCTAATTCGGGGGCATTTTAGCTGGCCAATCCACCTCCCCAGCACATCTTTGGGTTGTGGGGGTGAGACCCACGCAGACACTGGGAGAATGTGCAAACTCCACACGGACAATGACCCGGGGCTGGGATCGAACCCGGGTCCTTGGCGCCGTGAGGCAGCAGTGCTAACCACTGTTCCACCGTGCCGCCCAGAAAATCAGTGAGATCTGACCAAATAAAAACCTAAATTTATATTTTGCATCACTTATACTGTAGTAAGTTTTAAAACTCAGTTCTTCATTGCCAAGTTGTTTGAGATTATTACTTTTTTTTAATATACATTTAGAGTAGCCCATTATTTTTTTTCCAATTGAGGGGCAATTTAGCATGGCCAATGTGGGGAGCCGGTTTTGCAGTCCACAGTGAAGATATGGAATCAGTTGAGGAGACATTTTAGGGTGGAAGGGATGCCGGTGCAACGCCGCTGTGTGAGCATCATGGATTTGAGCCAGGGGGGGATGGATCGTGCATAAAGGAGGTGGAGGGAAGTGGGGCTGGTCAAGGTGAGGGACCTGTATTTGGAGGAAGGGTTCGCCAGTCTGTAGGAGCTGAGGGAGAGGGTAGACCTGCCGAGGGGGAGTGAGTTCTGGTATCTGCAGGTTAGGGACTTTGCGCGAAAGGTCTGGAGGGGGTTCCCTAGATTGCCAGAATACACCCTGCTGGAGCGACTGCTGCTCCCGGCTGTGGAAGGGGATGGAAGAAATGTGGATATATACAATTGGCTGGGGATCAGGGAGGCGAGCGGGCGGTGAAGATCAAAGAGAAGTGGGAAGCAGAGTTGGGAGGTGAGATCAATTGGGGAGCATGGAGTGAGGCACTGCATTGGGTAAACAGGACTTCCTCATGCGCAAGGATGAGCCTGAAATAGTTTAAGGTGGTGCACAGGGTGCATATGACTCGGGCGAGAATGAGTGAGTTGTTTCAGGGGGATAGCAGATGAGTGTGAGAGGTGTGGATAGGGGCCAGCGAATCTCGCGCACATGTTTTGGGGTTGCAAAAAATTGGGAAGATTCTGGGCGGGAGTGTTAGCCAGGATAGTGGAGGAGGAGGTGGACCCGGACCCTTTGGTGGCAATATTTGGGGTCTCGGAGAAGCCGGAGCTTATGGAGAGGAGGAAGGCCGATGTTCTGGCCTTCGCCTCTCTGATTGCAGGGCGGTGAATTTTGCTGGAGTGGCGGTCGGCATCGCCACCGGGGGTAGTGGCTTGGTTGGGAGACCTATACGACTTCCTGCGATAGAGAAGGTAAAGTATGAGTTAAGGGGCTCTTCAGGGGGATTTGCGGAAAGGTGGAGGTGTTTGTGACCATGTTTGAGGGGCTATTAGTCGCGGAGGACGGGGGGAGGTGTAAAAGGGGAAACATCAGTACAGACTGTATAGTTGATTGTAGGGAAGCATGTTTCCGGAGTGTTTGTTCTCTGTAACCTATTTTGGCACATGATTGTAATAAAATACATTTTTTTTAAAAATCTTTGGATTGTGGGGGTGAAACCCACGCAGACATGGGGCTAATGTGCAAACTCCACACGGACAGTGACCCAGGCCCAGGTCCTCAGCGCCGCAGTCCCAGTGCTAACCACTGTGCCACGTCCCACCCTTTTGAAACTATTACAAACACAGATACATGGCCGGATGCAGCAGTCCTGACATGACGAGTAAAGAGGATATGATGGAGTGCAACAGCATGTGAGAGGAAAATATGACAAATAGTACTGAAAATAAAAGGGCGCAAACAGTTGCAGAGAAATGCAGCAAGCAAGTCGAGTTAAAATGTGCAGGAGAAAAATTCTTCTCGAAAAGTAAGCTGTGAAGCTTTGAAAAAAAAATATTAAACTGCAATCAAAATGAACTAACCTAGTCTGGAATAAAGACAAATTTTAATGATGGACCCTGCTCCTCTCCAGTCCCCAGATTGTCCCGCTCCTCTCTAGTCCCCATATCTTCTCTCTTCCCCTCCCCTCTTTCCTCTCCTCTGTTTCATTATGCCTCCCCTCCTTCCTCCGTTGTGCTCAAAGACATCTCTTTGCTCTTTGGTCTTTTGCTTTCTTCCAACTCAAGCGGTGCTGCTATTTGAAGTGACTCTTGCTGCTTGTATGCCGTGGGCAGGATTTCTTGTTTGTCCCAACTATCTTATGCAATGGCTGGATTGATTTCAAATCGTAGCAGATGATGGTTGGTGTGTGTATGTGTGATATATATACAACAATGTGATGAGCTCATGTTGCTGCTCTTTGAAATTCACAGAGAGCAATGCAATGCTGGATTTAAAGATCAAACAGATGATAACCGAGTACTAAAGAATGTGCTCCAAGCACATGACATTAAAACGCATACTGGCAAATGCCACATGCACAATAACCTTGACAGCAACCTATGATTGAGAACTTTTCTCGCACTTTACTAGGGCAACTATAATACTTTCAACACAGTGCAGTAGAATACACTATAATGAACTACATTTTATGATGGGGAACCTCCAGTGTGTCCACCTAGACCTCATGTTTGGAGAAACACTGCTACTATAATTAAAGTATTGTCTGAATGCAGGAAAACCTCTGGTCTTATTAGAACATAGAACATCGAACATACAGTGCAGAAGGAGACCATTCGGACCATCGAGTCTGCACCGAGCCACTTAAGCCCTCACTTTCACCCCCATCCGTGTCAAGATATTCAGATAAACATCATGGTGCAAACATTCATACACACTGATGGACAGATCAACGGACCAATCAATACACACACACAACATCACAGCCAATCACAGGCAATAGCATACACACTATAAAACGGGGAACACAACACTTCCCGCTCATTTCAGCAGGAGACAGCTCAGGGCACAGAGCTCACAGCAAGCCACTCAGACATTCACCATGTGCTGAGTGCTTCTCCAAGATAGTGTTAGGGCTAGGTCCACAGGTTAGAAGGTAATGAACGAACCACAGTAACCAGTTTACAGATGTTGTTATTGTTAGTAATAAAACTGAGTTGTACCATCCGCAACCGTGTTGGTTCGTCTATGTAGCAGAGCACCCAACACGACATAGTAACAGGATTGGAACCCAATAACTGTAAGACCTACCTACGCATCTTAAGGAATCCGCCATCCTGCGCCATGGACACCATCAGCACGCCGCATCCGCTCCAAATCGCTTGAAACCTCGGCGTCAACTGGAAGCTGTTTAAACAGCGCTTCCAGTTCTTCCTAGAAGCCACAGAAAGGGAAAATGCTTCGGACACCAGGAAAATCGCCCTCCTCCTCTCCACGGCAGGGCAACACGCCATCCACATCTACAACTCCCTGGTGTTCGCGGAAGGTAAGGACAAGACGAAGTACAGGACGGTCCTTCTCAAACTCGAGCAACACTTCAGCGTCGAGGTAAATGCGAGTTTCGAGAGGTACCTCTTCCAGCAGCGCCTGCAGGGTAAGGATGAGCCCTTTCAATCTTTCCTAACACACCTCCGTATCCTCACGCAGTCCTGTGGTTACGAGGCCACCTCCGACTCCATGATTCGGGACCAGATTGTTTTTGGGGTCACCTCGGGCACCCTACGCCAGCAGCTCCTCAAAATTAAAAGCCTCACCCTAGCCACCGCCATCGAAGCCTGCGTCCTTCATGAAAACGCGACCAGCCGCTACTCCCAATTCCAGGTGGCCGAATCGGCACGGCAGGGGTCCTACGCGGCCGAATCGGCACGGCAGGGGTCCTACGCGGCCGAATCGGCAAGGCAGGGGTCCTACGAGGCCGAGCGGGTCCAGGCGATCGAGTTCGTCCCGGCCGGTGGCCCGGACGAGGGTGGACATTTCGCGCACTTTCCGCAGCCTCCCGCGCTTGTACGCGCCAAAAGAGACATCGACGCAGAGGGACGTGACGCGCAGGCGCGCTCTACGCAGGACCGAACTGCGCATGCGCTATGGCGCAACGAACAGCATGACGTCACGATGTGCGGCAACTGTGGATCCGCACATTTAAAGTGGCAATGTCCGGCAAAGAACCGACAATGCCTCCGCTGCGGCAAGATGGGCTACTACGCTGCCTGCTTCCGAGCAGCTCAACCTGCCAACGTTCCCCAATTCCGACAGACTCGCAGGGACGTGCGGACCATTCAGCTTCCGTACTCCGAGTCATACCCTGACGATGTACAGACCGGTGATACAGACGACCGGGAAGCCTTCGGTGTTGCGGTCATTGATGTCAGTGAACAGTGTCAATCCGGGTGATGAATGGTGTGCCACTCTAACGGTCAACCGATCACCAATAACATTCCGTTTGGACACTGGTGCCTCCGCCAACCTAATAGCATGGTCAGCCTTCTACGCCTTGAAGGTCAGACCACCAATTCGGCCATCCCGTTGTAAGATGGTCGACTACAACGGAAACGTTATCCTGGCCATGGGATCCTGCCAGCTCGAGGTCACACACAATACATACACGGCCACACTGTCCTTCGAGATAGTTGGATCATCGAAGGACTCCCTGCTAGGTGCACAGGCATGCAAGGTTCTCCACCTCGTTCAGTGGGTACACGCTCTGTCTCCAGAAGGCACATCAGACTTCCCGGATGCAGAATTTAGGGCACAGCTCCACTCGTTCCTCGCCCACAACCAGGAGGCATTCGAGGACATGGGAACACTGCCCTATACCTACAGAATACGGCTCAGACCGGATGCCACCCCGGTCATTCACGCACCTCGCAGGGTCCCAGCACCACTCCGGGACCGCCTCAAGCAGCAGCTGCAGGATCTCCAGGACCAAGGGGTGCTATCCCTGGTCACGGAGCCCACGCCACGGGTCAGCTCCATGGTGTGTGTTAAGAAGCCCTCTGGCGAACTCTGGATCTGGATCGACCCGAAAGACCTGAACAACAACATCATGAGGGAACACTACCCCAGAACCAAACGGGAAGAGATCACAAACGAAATGGCCCGGTCTAAAATTTTCACAAAGCTTGATGTCTCGAAGGGTTTTTGGCAGATCCAACTGGATCAGTCCAGCAGGAAGCTGTGCACCATCAACACACCTTTCGGCAGGATCTGCTATAACAGAATGCCGTTTGGCATCATCTCGGCATCCGAGGTATTTCACAGAATCATGGAACAGATGATGGAGGGCATCGAAGGGGTGCGCGTCTACGTTGACGACGTCATCATCTGGTCCACCACACCACAGGAGCACATCAGTCATCTCCAGCGTGTCTTTGCGCGGATACGGGAACACGGCCTGCGCCTCAACCAAGCCAAGTGTTCTTTCGGCCAAACTGAGCTAAAGTTTCTGGGGGACCACATATCCCGGTCAGGAGTGCGTCCGGATGCAGACAAGGTGAGCGCCATTACAGCCATGCCGCAGCCGGCAGACAAGAAAGCAGTGCTACGCTTTCTAGGCATAGTCAACTTCCTGGGGAAGTTCATTCCCAACCTTGCCTCCCACACAACGGCTCTTCGCCACCGAGTAAAGAAGTACACGGAGTTCCAGTGGCTGCCTGCACACCAGAAGGAATGGGAGGAGCTCAAAATTAAGCTCACCACAACCCCGGTATTGGCGTTCTTCGGCACCTCTCATGATACAAGATCTCGACTGATGCCAGCCAGTCCAGCATTGGGGCGGTACTCCTGCAACGGGATGACACTGCATCATGGGCCCCGGTCGCCTATGCCTCGCGGGCCATGACCCCCACAGAACAGCGCTATGCGCAGATCGAGAAGGAGTGCCTGGGTTTGTTAACCGGCATAGACAAGTTCCACAACTACGTGTATGGTCTCCCCCAGTTCACCGTGGAAACCGACCATCGCCCCCTGGTCAGCATCATACATAAGGACCTGAATGAGATGACCCCTCGCCTCCAGCGCATCCTACTCAGGCTCCGGAGGTATGACTTCCAACTGGTCTACACCTCGGGAAAGGACCTCATCATTGCGGATGCCCTATCCAGAGCAGTGAGCACACCGCCCGACTCGGAGGGGTTCGTCTGTCAGGTCAAAGCGCAGGTGGCTTTCACATCGGCAAATCTGCCAGCTGATGATTCAAGTCTGGCCCGTATTCGCCGGGAGACTGCAGCTGACCCCCTTCTACAACGTGTGATGCGCCACATGACGGGACGGTGGCTCAAAGGACAGTGCCCACAATTCTACAATGTCCGGGACGACTTGGCCGTCATTGACGGTGTCCTCCTAAAGCTGGACTGGATTGTGATTCCACACAGCATGCACAAGCTGGTCCTCGACCAACTACACGAAGGCCATCTGGGGTTTGAGAAGTGCAGACGGAGGGCCCGAGAAGCTGTATACTGGCCGGGCATCAGCGATGACATTGCCAACATGGTGCTCAACTGCCCCACCTGCCAAAGGTTTCAGCCGGCGAAACCCCCTGAGGCGCTTCAGCCCCATGAGTTGGTGACATCCTCCTGGGCGAAGGTGGGTGTGGACCGTTGTCATGCGCTTGGCAGGGACTACGTCATCATCATAGATTACTTTTCGAATTATCCAGAGGTCATACGCCTGCACAATTTGACATCGTCCGCTGTCATAAGGGCCTGCAAAGACACCTTCGCTCGCCATGGCATTCCGCTTACTGCCATGTCGGACAATTGGCGCTGTTTTGCCAGCCAAGAATGGTCGTCTTTTGCTGCTTCGTATGGTTTCACACACGTGTCGTCCAGCCCTCTGCATCCCCAGTCCAATGGCAAGGCGGAAAAGGGCATTCACATCGTCAAGCAGCTCCTCTGCAAGGCTTCTGATGCCGGATCGGATGTCTGCTTAGCCCTGCTGGCCTATCGCTCGGCCCCACTAGCCACTGGCCTCTCACCAGCCCAGCTGTTGATGGGTCGTGCCCTCAAGACCACTGTGCCATCCATTCTGGTCCCTACACCCAACTATGCTCCAGCACTGCAAAGGATGCGACAGCAGCGTGCTCCGCAGAAGGTGGCACATGACACTCGGGCAACTGATCTTCCTGCCTTGGCACCTGGAGGCAACGTCCGCATCCACCTACCAGAGGGTGGCTGGTCGGAAACTACCGAAGTTCTCCGACGCATGGCTCCCCGCTCGTTCCTGGTTCGCATGCCTGATGGCTCCATTCGCAGGCGCAATCGCCGGGCTCTTCACCTGCTTCCGCGCTCGCTACGTGATCATACACCGGTGCCACGCCCTCCTGTTGTTCCTGATGTCGACTTTGTGGAGCTTCCTGCCACCATGCCCATTCCTCTGTCGCCTGTGGCCAGGCCCATTCCTCAGCCGGTGGATCCTGACCCACCCTTGAGGCGGTCAACCCGAATTTGTCGCCCACCTACTAGGCTGGACTTATGAGCCTGTTTGAACATTGAACTCACTGATGTATTATGCCACAATGTTAATATGTTTCTCTTTTTGTCGTTACAGGAGTGCGTTTTGATGCTTAATGTTTACACGCATTTTGTTTATGGTACAACCTCGTTGCTATGTTGCACCTGACACCTTCCTATGTAGATAGTTTAGCCTCATGTACATGTTGTAGATATTGCACACACACATTCAGCTGCACTCAGTACACATCTATATTACCACATAGGCACATATTCTTGTAAAAAAGGGGGATGTCATGATATTCAGACAAACATCATGGTGCAAACATACATACACACTGATGGACAGATCAACAGACCAATCAATACACACACAACATCACAGGCAAGAGCATACACACTATAAAACGGGGAACACGACACTTCCCGCTCATTCCAGCAGGAGACAGCTCAGGGCACAGAGCTCACAGTAAGCCACTCAGACATTCACCATGTGCTGATTGCTTCTCCAAGATAGTGTTAGGGCTAGGTCCACAGGTTAGAGGGTAATGAACGAACCACAGTAACCAGTTTACAGATGTTGTTATTGTTAGTAATAAAACTGAGTTGTACCATCCGCAACCGTGTTGGTTCGTCTATGTAGCAGAGCACCCAACACGACAATTCCCGTACCCCAATAACCCCTCCTAACCTTTTTTGGTCACTGAGGGCAATTTATAATGGCCAATCCGCCTAACCTGCGTGTCTTTGGACTGTGGGAGGAAACCGGAGCACCTGGAGGAAACCCACGCAGACACGGGGAGAACATGTAGACTCCGCACAGACAGTGACCCAGTGGGGAATCGAACCTGGGACTGTGACGCTGTGAAGCCGCAGTGCTATCCACTTGTGCAACCGTGATGACATTCTCCATTATTTTACCGATGCAAACTGGAATACTGCCTTCCTTTAATGGAAGCTGATGATTCCAGTTATAAAGTACTTCGTCTTCACAGTGACAAAAACTGTTATCACAGTGAATAACTCTTCTTGGCTTTTGGAAATATTGTTCTCTGCTTTGTTTAGCAAACAATCCAGTTTAGAAATTTAATTTTTTTGTGAAAGCACAGTTAGTTCCACGCCGGGTCATCAGGCTGAAGAAACAGGACATGTGGTACTTTCAAGTTCACCGAGACATTGAAATGACACGATTGTAACACTGGTATATGAACATATGACTGGTTAATTAAAAGTTTCTGTCCATTCTCAGCAATCATGCATTTCAAATGGAATAATGCCAATGCTAAAAGAACAATGTTTCAAACTAGTACATTAAATGTTCTTACATTAGTAACCCATAGTCTAATTTCATGGTCATATCCGGTTTCCTCCAACAGTCCAAGGATGTGCAGGTTGGGTGGATTGGCCATGCTAAATTGCCCTTTAGTGTCCAAAAAGATTGGGTGGGGTTGCTGGGTTACAGGGATAGGGTGGAGGTGTGGGGTGCTCTTTCCAAGGGCCGGTGCAGACTCGATGAGCCGATTGGCCTCCTTCTGCACTGTAAATTCTATGTTCTAAAAAATATAATTGAGGAAACATTGAGATCATGTATAGCGCACATTTTGTAATAGAATTAATTGTTCTTCATTTGCTGACGACCCAAAGATAGGTAGGAAAGTAAATTGTGAAGAGGACGGAAGGAGGCTACAAAGCGATTTTGATAGGTTAAGTGAATGGACAAAACTCTGGCAGATGGAGTATAATGTGGGCAAATATGAAATTGTCCATTTTGGCAGGAAGAATAAAAAAGAAGCTTATTGTCCAAATGGTGAGAGATTGCAAAGCTGTGAGGTACAGAGGGATCTGGGTTTCCTAGTACATGAATCACAAAAAGCTAGTAAACAGGCACAACAAATAATTCGGGAAGATAATGGAATGTTGTCATTTATTGTGAGGGGAATTGATTACTAAAATAGTGAGGTTATGCTTCGGTTGTACAGGGCATTGATGAGACCACATCTGGAGACCTGTGTACAGTATTGATCTTCTTAGTTGAGGAAAGATGTAAATATGTTCAGCAATTCAGAGGAGGTTTGTTGGACAAATACCAGGAATGTGTCTGTTTTATGAGGAAAGACTGGAGAGGTTAGGTTTTAATTCATTAGAATTTAAGAGGCGACTTTATCAAAGCCTTTAAGATCCTCGGGCATATTGACAGGGTGGATGTGGAGATGTTTCCTCTTGTGGAAAAATCTAGAACTAGGATCACTGTTTAAAAATAAGGGGTTGCTCATTTACGACCAAGATGAGGAGGATCTATTTCTCTCGGGGAGGGGGGGGGCGGGCCATGAGTCTCTACCTCCAAAGGCAGTGGAAGCAGAGTATTTGAATATTTTTAAGGCTGAGAGGGATAGATTCTTGATTAACAAGGGGGTGAAAGGTTATCGGGGGTAGGCAGGAATGTGGAGTTGAGGTTACAATCCGATCAGCCATGAGCTTATTGAATGGCAGAGCAGAATTGAGGAGCCGAGTGGCCTACCCCTGCTCCAAATTTGTATATTTGTCTGAAATCCTAAGCATTCAGTTGAGCGCTTAAAACACAGCATACAAGGCTACGGACCAAGCGCTGGAAAATGGGATTGAGATAGGTATTTGACGGCCAGCACAGACACAATGGGCTGAAGAGCCTCTTTCTGTGCTGCAAAACTCTATGACTCTAATTGTAAAACATTACCTATTTCAAGTTGGCCTATTGGAAAGTTTTATGCTATCAATAAGGTTAGAGTGGATTAATGATTTATAAAAACTTCCCATTAGTTGAAGTTATGGAGATATTTGTCCCTCTAGGATCATGACACCTTTAACTTGTGTTCCTCTTATTTCTAAGCTGCTGTCTTCCCATTCCAGTGGAGGAAAGACCAGGCAGCTACTGGGGTGGGATGAGAAGGAATGCCATAGAGTTTTAATTCCATGATGTGCATGTTTTTAAAAATAAAAACGGGTTCCCCAGCCAGAAATCAGTCTGATTTATGCAAGGGCGGAGGAGATGCTGGTGAAGGATTGGAGGCAAAAGCTGAGGCAAACTTGGATGGGAGCAGAGATAGATTTTAGGGGCGTCCAAGGCAGTTCAAAGGGAGAGATAGAGGGTCTGGGAGAGTTTGTAGCAGGGTTTGAAGGGAGAGATCAGGAGTTTGAGGCAAGTTGGTAATTGTTGGGTGAATGGGACAGTAAAAATGCTGGGGAAGTTGACCACTTCTCATCCTGGCACACAAACTGTGTTGAAAAGATGTTAACTTCTTTCATTCCGCTGCCCTTGCATTCCTTTAACTGCTAAACATACTGAGGTCTCAGAATACCAGTTGGCCGGCATTCAGCACGAACCAAAGATACTCAAAATAAATTCAACTAAATTAGTCAGACGTGACCTACCATTGGCAATTGCATAATGACTCTCATAGATCAGCTGATAATTGTCCAAGTGCTTACCTCTCGAAAGGGGACTTGAAGAGCTGGGATGCCCTCCCGCTTTACCTGGCAGGAAGAGTAGAGACAATCAAAATTAACATCCTGCTGAGGTTTCTATTTGCGTTCCTGTCTCTCCTGATCTTCATACCCAAATCTTTTTTTGTTAGGGTGAATAAGGTAATTTGGGCCTTTGTGTAGGCAGGTAAGACACCCAGGATTCGAAGAGCCTTTCTGCAGAAGGAACGGCGTTTGGGACGACTGGCGTTCCCAAATTTAATGTTACTCAATAAGGTGGCGAATATCAAGAAGGTGCGGCAGTGGTGGAGGAGCAGGTGGCTGTGTGGGGGCAAATGGAGCTGTATTGGGTGGTGTTTAAGGGCATTGGTCACTGCCCACTCCTGTTCTCCCCAGCCAGGTTTACAACAAACCCGGTGTGGCGGCATCCCTCAAATCTTGGAATCCGTTTAGGCAGCATTTTGGATTGGGAAGCATGTTGGTATTGTCGCCAGTCTGCGGAAACCATAGAATTGCACCACCTCTGATAGATGCAACTTATAGGATTTGGAAGAGGGAGAGGATTAAGGATTTGTTTGTGGAGGGTAGGTCCGCGGGACTGGAGGAGTTGAAGGAATAGCCCCAACACCCAAGGGGGAACGAATTTAGATGTATGCCGGTGCGGTACTTTGTTCGCAAGAGACGTCCTTCGTTCCTTCAGTTGCCGAGTCACACTTTGATGAATAGGTTTTATCGCGTGACGAGCTGTGGAAGGGAGGATCTCGGATATAAATGGGTGGTTGCTGGAGACGGGAAAGGTTCCATTATCATTGATAAAGGGGAAGTGAGAGGAGGAACTCACCAACTTCTACAGATGCACCATAGAAAGCATGCTTTCTGGTTGTATCACAGCTTGGTATGGATCCTGCTCTGCCCAAGACCGCAGGAAACTCCAAAAGGTCGTGAATGTAGCTCAATCCATCACACAAACCAGCCTCCCATCCATTGACTCTGTCTATAATTCCCGCTGCCTCAGAAAGGCAACCAGCATAATTAAGGACCCCACACACCCCGGACATACTCTCTAACACCTTCTTCTGTCAGGAAAAAGATACCAAAGCTTGACGTCACGTACCAACCGACTCAAGAACAGCTTCTTCCCTACTGCCATAAGACATTTGAATGGACCTACCTCGTATTAAGTTGATCTTTTCTCGACACCTTGCTATAACTGTAACATTATATCCTGCAGTCTCTTCTTCCTTCCCAAGTACGGTATGCATTGTTTGTACAGCATGCAAGAAACAATATTTTTCACTGTATATTAATACATGTGACAATAATGGATCAAATCAAAAAAGAAACTGGGGTTGGCACTGGAGGAAGAAGAGACTGCAGAATATAATGTTACAGTTATAGCAAGGTGCAGAGAAAGGATCAACTTAATACGAGGTAGGTCCATTCAAAAGTCTGATTGCAGTAGGGAAGAAGCAGTTCTTGAGTCGGTTGGTACGTGACGTCAACTTTGGTATTGGGTAAATTCACCTTCTTGCGCCAGGTGGAGCCTGATAAAATTTCAAGTTGTCCATAGGGCTCACGTGACTAGAGCGCACGTGAGTGGGTTCTTCCCTGATGTGGATAGGCGCGAGAGGTGTTTAAGGGGGCCAGCAAATCACTCGCATGTGTTCTGGTCCTGCCCAAAATTGGTCGGGTTCTGGGCCTTGATCTTTGAGACCATATCGGTGATTGTGGGGTGAGGTTGGAGTCTTGTCCATTAGCGGCAATTTTTAGGGTGCCGGATTTGCCGGAGCGTGTAGCAGGGAAGGGGGCCGACGTCTTGGCCTTTGTCTCTCTGATTGCCTGGTGAGTAATCCTACTTGGATGGAGATTGGCGCTGCCACCCATGGCCTCGGCGTGGTTGGGGGACGTAACAGACAGACTTACTGTCACTCAAAAAAAATCAAGTATGCCCTCAGAGGGTCGGAGGAAGGGTTTTACACAAGGTGGAGGCCATTCATCGCTGTCTTTAAAGATCTGTATGTTGCCAGAAATTAAGGGGGGTGGGGGTGAAAGTGGGGGGGCAGGGTTTGCGGGGACTGAGTGTTTGGGTGTTATAATTAATTTGTTTACAAAACCAAAAATGATAAAACTAATATATTTGAGTTTCTCTACATGTTTGTGGAATTTTCTGTATTGTTTGGAATAAAATATATTTTTCAAAAAATGTTTCAGGGCTTTATCTTTAATTTAAGATAGAATGAAGGGGATTATGTGATCTGTTCTGAACCCTGCCTGGGTGGTTTGATTGTTCGAGATTAATGGGAGCCCAGATTATTTTACTGGGAAGAAGGTGCAAGGTGTTCACACTCGGATACAATGTGTATTGACAGTGGAGAGAATATGAGTCTCAAGTCCCAGAAAAGTGTTGAAGGTTTTGGAATGCAAACAGTTATGCATTAAACTGTCCCAAGATGAAAGAGAGTTGGGCTATCAAGGATAGCTAATCAGCATTTTTACCTGGATACAGGGCCTGATTCACGTTGCCATGGAACTGGGTTTTGAGAGTGGAAGATATCCCTGAAAACTCACACGCAGTTAGTCTGCCAGGGCTGGAGGCCAATAGTCTTTTTGGTTCAACATGTAGAAAATCGGGTGGAAGCTCCCGCTCAGATTGAAAAGACTAAATTTGTGAGGAGTTAAAATGAAACTGGAAGGTTCGCTTGGCTTGTGCAAGAGGGAAAATCTTCAGTAATACTCTTACCATGAAGGACGGTTCTGTGGTTAAAAGTTTCCAGTTTGAGAAAGGAAAAGAAGTAAAGTGAAGCCTCAGAAGCTAAGAGTCACTTTGGACTGATTTTGAGAGAATTGAATGGACAGTGCGATGTATACATCTGAAATGTGTTTTTCCAGTTGAACTAAAAATAAGAAATTCTATTCTGTGGTTTAAAGTATAAGTTGCGTGTTTTGTCAACAGCTTTTAGTATTTTGTTACAGTAAATGTCTTAAAACGTGAAATCTTGTGTGATCGTTTGAACTTTTAACTGGGACATTGAATTTTGGACTCTCTGGAGTTCATAACAAACATATATCTGCCAATCCAGAATGGAGATCAAACTTGTTGATCAAAATAGGTATTTTTTCAGTCTGCAGATCGGTCTGAGGCAATTCTTTGTCTAAAATAAACAGGAATATAGACTTCGGTGACGGGAATGTGCTGAGTAGTCACACATCAGGTGGCTCTCATCCTACGAACCCAAAAATAGGTTCTTTCTCCCAAAATAGCCCGCTGATACAAGAGAAAATATATCCCCGCACCTCAATCAACATCAACGCGAAAGGAGATTCTGAACAACAGCCATACCAGAGGCCGTGTAGAAACAAGAAGTAGAAAAAGCCAGGAGAAGCAAATGGCTGAGCCGGCAGATGCACAAGGCGAAGAAACCCAGGCCTCGCCAGAGTGAGAAGGACTGACCCGCCGCACAAGGAGGCCCCACCCCCCCTCGCCAGGGGGTGTTTGGAGGATGTTCCTTTCAAGGAACTGAGAAAATATAGAGAGGAGACGAAAACCGATATCCAGACTGTGCTCAGGGTGGCAGTCGCGAAGCTCTGGTGACCATGCAGGTGGCCCTAGACAAGGCGGAGAGGTGATTGGAAGCCCAGGAAAGCACCATAAAGGATCTAGAGAAGGCCTCAACACACCAGCGCGATCGGATCGCCGCCCTGGAAAAGGAAATATTAAGGTTGGTCGTGTCGCAGGGGAGTCTGAAAGGGAAGATTGAGGATCAGGGAAAACCAATCAAGGCGCCACAATCTACAGATTGTGGGCCTGCCGGAGGGGATCGAAGGCAGGAACACCACAGACTATGTGGCCCAAATGCTGGGCAATCTGATTGGAAGGGATAGCTTCCTCAACCCACCAAAAATAGACAGAACCCACTGGTCGCTTCGTCCAAAACCCAAAGCTGGAGAACAACTGCGGGCAATAATAGCTGAAATGCACTGGTAGCAGGTCCAGGAAAGAATCCTGCGCTGGGCTAGGCAAACTAAAAACTATAACTGAGAAGGTCACCGGAATAGGATCTACCAGGACATTGGGGCTGACCTGGCAAAGCTCCAGGCAGAGTTCAACAGGGCGAAGGTGGCCTTGTGCAAAAGTGGCATAAAATGTGGGATGATGTACCCTGTGGATACAGACAAGTTTGTCCTGGAGAACAGGCTGGAGAAACAGCAGCAGGGACAGCCATGAAAAGATCATGTGAAGAAACTTTATTGATGAACACTTTATGCAGCACTGCACTGCCTCGCTCTGAGGACGGGACGTGAAACATGAGGAGGGAAAAGTGAGGGCAGCAGAGCATAGGAAAGGGTGAGGAGAACGGCAGGTAGGGAGCACAGAGAATGGGTGACGGGAGGATACATAACTAGCCTCATAGAGGTACTGGAGCGGTTCGGGTTTGGAGCAGGGTTCACCGCCTGGGTGAAACGCCTGCATAGCACTCCCACAGCGGTCATACAGACAAATACCATCACTCTAAGTACTTCAAACACAGAGGCACAAGGCAAGTATGCCCGTTGGCCCCGCTGCTGTTCGCCCTAGCGATGGGACCACTGGCGATTGCGCTCATGGCGGTGAAGAATTGGAAGGGGATCCGGAAAGGAAACAGAGAACACAGGATCTTGCTCTATGCGGTTGACCTGCTTCTCTACATATCGGGCCCGCAAAGTAGCATGGCAGGAATCATGGTGCTCTTGAAAGAGTTTGGAGCCTTCTTGGGCAACAGACTCAACCTGGGCAGAAGTGAGATCTCCCCGGTGAACCGGTAAGGGGGCGGGGCAGAGCTGAGGGATTGCCATTTAAGCAGGCCCAACACAAATTCCGCTATCTGGGGATCCAAATCGCAACTGGACAAATAGAACCTGAACAGTCTGGTGGAGGAATTAAAAAAGGACCGACAGAGGTGGGGCACACTCCCCTTCTCCCTGACGGGAACAGTGCAAACGATCAAGATGAACGAACTGCCCAGGTTCTGGGGGGGTGGGGGGGGTGGGGGTGGGGGGGGGAACTAGCACTCCCAAACCTGCAATATTACCACTGGGTTGCAACTGTGGGGAGGGTAACAGGATGGAGAAAAGAGCCAGAAGCCGAGTGGGTGGAAATGGAAGAGGGCTCATGCATGGGGACCTCCCTCCGAGCCCTAACCACGGCTGTGCTCCCATCTCCACCGAATAAACACTCAAACCCAGTGGTGATAGCAACACTCCAATCGTGGAACCAACTATGTAGCACTTCGGATTAACCAAAATATCCGTTAAGGCCCCCATCTGCAATAACCACAGGTTCACGCCTGCGATAATGGATGCAACCTTCAAAAGGTGGAGTCAGGATGGAGGAACGCTGACAGTTGGGGACTTCTACATAGACAGCAGACTGACAACACCTAAGGAACTAACAGAGAAGTTACAGCTGACAGGGGGAAACAAGCTAAGATGGATACAAGTCAAAAAATTCTTATGTAGGGAAACAAGGACATACCCACGACCACCGTGGAGGACCTACTGGATGTGGACATCTTCGGGAAGGGGAACTGCGGTGACCTGTATAGGCAACTACTGGGAAGGGCTCACACACCACTGGACGAGACCAGAGAAAAATGGGAGGAGGACTTGGGGTTTGAAATAGGGTGGGGACTCTGGAGCGAAGCACTGCATAGGGTCAACTCCACCTCCACTTGCAGCTGAAAGTGGTGCACAGAGTTCACTTAACTAGAACCTGAATGAGCAGGTTCTACGTGAAAGTGGAGGATAAAACGAACAGTGCCAAGGAGGCCCGGCCAACCACACCCACATGTTCTGGTCTTGCCCCGACTTGTCAGGTTCTGGACAGCCTTCATCGAGACCATGTCCAAGGTGGTGGAGCTGTGCCTGAGAGCGGCACTCTTCGGTGTCTCAGAACAGCCAGATCTCTTCATGGGGAGGAGGGCTGATGCCCTTGCCTTTGCTTCCTTAATCGCCCGCCGTAGAATCCTGCTCGGCTGACCACCCAAAGCTGCAGACTGGCTGCCCGACCTACCGGAATTTCTCCAGATGGAGAAAATTAAATGCACCATCTGGGGTTGGAAGAAGGCTTCCACAAAACGTGGGAGTCATTCACCCAGTTCCAAGTTTGCAGCCAACAGCCAGTAAACCCGAGGGAGCTGAAAGCCACGACACAACAACGAATGCAAACGAAAGGGGAGGGGAGCGGGAACAAAGAAGCAACCAGGCTCAGCAAATAACATAATACACGGTGTCACGCCAACCAATCAGGAACAAGTTCTTGGAGCTGGAAGAGGGAAGCGGGCACGCCAGATGACTAGAAGGGGAGGGGGGTCAGGGGGAAAGGAAGGTTGGGCACCAGGCTGGAAGTAAGCACCTACTGGAGATATGTATATATTTTTTCTCTTTTTCGTTTCTGTTGTTTTCAATGTATGATTATGATTGCCTTTGTTTTACATAACCTAAACATTTCTTAATAAAAACATTTTAAAAAATAAGCAGGAATATATCTTCAATTTTCACAAAATATAGAGCGTGATTCAGCAGATTCAAGTTAAAGTCCGCTGAACGATGCGTTTAGCGAGGTATTTCTCAGCGGCTGCAGCACTGAGAAAACACCCCGTTATCCAACGACACTTTGCAGTTTGGTCTGGCCTTGGGGAATTGTTCCCCGCTGAGGCCGCACTTGAGGGATTTTCAGCTAAACTCGCCAACAGGAAAGGCTCAATGCAGATTGGGACGCCATTTTGTCCGGCACCCTGCTCTTTTGACCCACTCCCAACCTTGGGGAGCCCCCTAAGAATCTCCCCTTACCCCCCTCTACCTGGCAACACACGTCCGGGCCTGACCTCTGGCAGTGCCAACCTGGAACTTGGACACCCTGGCATTGGCACCCTAGGCCCCTGACCCCCTGGCAGTGCCCGTGTGCCAGGAGGAGTGCCAGGATATCACTGCCCAGTTCCTGACCATCTGGGGTCTCAAATGATCTGGGAGTCCCCCCAGGTGCCGTTACGACTGGTCCAGGTTTGTGTGAACCAGCACTAAACGGTGCCCTGGAGCGGTCTCCCAGATGCGGCTGGTGAGTCCCGGGCATTGGGTGAATCTGGCATCCGGGTATTTAAGTGAGCCGTAAGGGTGGAACAAGTTGTATGACTCGCGCGATGTTTCGCGTCCAGCTTCACCCGTTGAGCCCAGATCTGCGCCGGGTGCAACGGGGTCGCTGAATTGCGCCCATAGTTTCTTTGATGACTGACGTCCTTCCCTCTTGTCATTTTTCTTCTTTAATTTGTGTGGAAGGAAATCAATTATAATGCTATACTGTGACAGTATCCACCAGAGACATGGAGTCAGATTCCACACGTACCGCAATGACTCCCAGCTCTACCTCTGAGTAGCCTCGCTCCCACCAAATGCCATTGTGCTGTCAAAGACAGTTTCTCCCACATCTAGCATGGGTGAATTCCAGTTTTCTCCAACTAAACATGAGGAAGATTAATGCGATCATTTTCTACTCACAGCACAAGTTCACTATCCTTGCCACTGTATCTATTGGGGCAATTTTAACCTAACCTGCACGCTGAAATGAAAACAGTGTCAGGCAGAATACCAGTTTTACTCCCTGCACAAAATTATTCTCCATTGAATTCAGTGAAGAGTCCAGTTGATGTAATGTAAAACCATGATGGCACATGATCCCATTGGTTAACGACTGGTGAGTTCAGTTAACCTTGTCCCCGAATGTCTCTGACGTGTTTTCATGTATATTCCAATGCATTAGTAAATAAATGTAAACTATTACATAGAATTTACAGTGCAGAAGGAGGTCATTCGGCCCATCGAGTCTGCACCGGCTCTTGGAAAGAGCATCCTACCCAAGGTCCACACCTCCACCCTATCCCCATAACCCAGTAACCCCACCTAATCCCCATAACCCAGTAACCCCACCCAACACTAAAGGCAATTTTGGACACTATGGGCAATTTAGCATGGCCAATCCACCTAACCTGCACATCTTTGGACTGTGGGAGGAAACCGGAGCACCCGGAAGAAACCCACGCACATACGGGGAGAATGTGCAGACGCCGCACAGACAGTGACCCAAGCCGGAATCGAACTTGAGACCCTGGAGCTGTGAAGCAATTGTGCTATCCACAATGCTACCGTGCTGCCCTGTTATTGTTAAAATAAAAGTTAAAAGCAATACTGGTGTGCACAGCTGATGAAAAATAAAAGTAAACACTACAGTGTTAGCACTCTGGTTACAGCCTTCGTAAGAACGGGCTGGGAATTTGTCTAGTATTTATGATCTTTTACCTCTTCATAAACTGAATTTATGAGAGAGTGCGTGATTTCTAATAACTTTTCTCTATATTGGACCTAAGCCAAGGTCAGCCTGTTTTTACCTTTGGAGAAACCCTGCAGGTTGATCCTTATTTGGAAATGAGCCATAAGTTCTGATAATATTTCAGTTTCTTCTGTTCAATGCACATTTACAGTTTAAAAAGATGTAGCAAATGACTAACTTGCTTCTCTACTCCATGGGGTAATCTTGCATTTACTGAGGCTGAGCATTTACCACTGATAGGTGTTCTTTGTTGTAATATTCCCTATCTATTTTTCATGTTGCAACTGAAACAAATACACTGACTAAAAGAAAATTTAGTTGGAAATTATGCCAATAGTCACAAAATTCCTCAATCACCAGTTCCTCAGGGTGGTGTCTGATGCCCAACCAACTTCAGCTGCTTCATCAATGACTTCCATCATAAGGTCAGAAGGGGGGATGTTCGTTGATGACTGCACAATGTTCGGCACCATTTGTGAAATCCATCAGATACTGAAGCAGTCCATGTCTAAATGTAGCAAGGTTTGGACAATATCCAAGCTTGTGCTGATAAGTAGCAAGTAATATTCACACCATACAAGTGCCAGGCAGTGACCATCTGCAACAAGAGAGAATCATCACCCTTGAACATTCAATAGCATAACCATTGCTGAATCCTCACACTCTGGGGGTTACCATTGACCAGTAATTGAACTGGACCAACCATTTAAATACTGTAGCTACAAGAGCAAGTCAGAGGCTAGGAATCCTGCAACCAGTACCTCACCATCTGTCTCCCAAAAGCCTGTGCACCATCAACAAGGCACAAGTCAGGAGTGTGATGGTATTCTCTCCACTTGCCTGGATGAATGCAGCGCCAACAACACTCAAGACACTTGACATCATCCAGGACAAAGATCCACTTGATTAGCACCCAATCCACAAACATTCACTCCCTCCACCACTGATGTACAGTGGCAAAAATGTGTTACCATCTACAAAATACACTGCAGCAACCCACCGTAGAGAGTACCTCTAAATCCCATCTAGAAGGACAAAGGCAGCAGGCACATGGGAAAACCACCACCTGAAAGTTCATAGAATCTCTACAGTGCAAAATGAGACTATTCGGCCCATCGAGTTTGCACCGGCCCTCCGAAGGAGCACCTCTCCCAGGTCCACACTCCTGCCCCATCCCTGCAATCCCGCCTAATCACATCTCGGGTCACTAAGGGGCAATTTTAGGATGGACAATCTACCTAGCCTCCAAAGATGTGCAAGTTCGGTGGATTGACCATGCAAAATTGCCTCTTAGTGTTCAAGGCTGTGCAGGTTCGATAGGGTCACGAGGGTAGGGCAGGGTAGTGGACCTGGGTAAGGTGTTCTTTCAGAGGGTCGGCGCAGACTCAATGGGCTGAAGGGCCGCCTCCTGCACTGTAGGAATTCTATGAACCTGCACATCTTTGGACTGAGAGGAAACTGGAGCACCGAGAGGAAACCCATGTAGCCACGGGGAGAATCCCACACAGAGAGTCACTCTAGGCCGGAATTGCCCAGGGTCTGGTGCTGTGAGGCTGCAGTGTTAACCATTGTGTCTCCATGCCATTCCCCTCCAAGCCACTCACCATCCTGACTTGGAAATCTATCGCCATTCCTTCACTGTTGCTGGGTCAAAATACTGGAACTCCGTCTCACTGTGGGTGTACCTACACTACATAGAGTGTAGCAGTTCAAGAAGGTAGCCCACACCACCTGCTGGGCAATAAATGCTGACCTAAAAACTGCTCCTGGGATTGGAAGGCAATGGCAAACAGTCACTGAGGAAAAACTGCCAAGAAAGTGGTTCAGGATTAACAGACAATGACCAAAGGACCTGCTGCCAGGCAGTGAACAAATGAATGTTTTAACAGAGTTCATGTTGACGGTGCTTGATGGTTTATTACACAGGTTTACAGAAGAAATAAAGGGCTGGATTCTCCGCAGCCTCACGCCCAAATCGCGTTTGGCGCGGGGGTGGAGAATCCATTTTTACGCGGGGATCGTGGCTGGTGCCGCTCCCACGATCCTCCGGGTTCCCGGAGAATCGCTCGCGCGCGAATTATGTGGCGCAGCAGGGGGGTGGGGGGCATTGACAGAGGCCCCCTCAGTGATTCTCCGGGCAAAACTGGCCGAGTTCCTGACGGCGTGGTTCTAGCCACGTTTTGCCTGTCGGGAACATCGGGTGGCGGCTGCAGACTCAGTCCGCGGCCGGCCTGGTGGGAGGCCTCGAGAGTGGCCGGGGCGGTGATCGGGCGCCTCGGATCTGTGGGCACGCGCCATCTCGGGGGAGGGGGGGCTACCTTTTAGAGGTCGCTCCGCGGTCCGAGTCCGCCGTGTGCATGCGCGGACTCCCGACCGAACGTGCAGAGGCTGTTTCTGGAGCCAGAGCTGCGAGCAGCTCCCCAGTGCCCTGCTAGCTCCCTGCAGATAGGAGAATCACTCTTGCCTTTTTCAAGGAAAGTCAAGAGTGAAATGTCAGCGTTTTTACGCTGGCGTGGGGACATAGCCCCATTTTTGGAGAATCCAGCCCGAAGTTTTTTGAAATAGTTGGGACTGAGATTCTTCACTCAGTGTGGTGAATCTTTGGAGCTTTCTACCTCAAGAGGGCTGCGGAGGTGCAGTCATTGACTGTGTTCAAGACTGAGATCAATAGATTTCAGATATTAAGACATCAATAATATGGGATGGTGCAGGAAAATGACTTTGAGGTAGAAGGACAGCTGTGATCTAGTTGAATGGTGGAGCAGGCTCAAGGGACCAAATGACTGGTCCTATTTCCAACGTTCATGGCATGTTTTATCAACAACTCACCATGCCTAGTGTAACTGGTAAGAGTCTGGAGTAAAAAGTCAATTGCTTACTCTCGAAAAGCAGAAATTACAACCAGTCTAAAATGGTCCGTCCTTGATTTCAATGAGGCCCGTTTCAAACACTGCCAGGGTTCATTTAAAATATGCGCAGAGAAGATGAAGGGTGCTATAGCTGAAAATGTGAAATTTGTTATAGATTAACATAAGTTTGGGGGCAGTAATAAGGCCCAAGGTACATATGCATATGTACCATGGCCTCAAAAAAAACTGCTCCAACGGAATCAGATGTTCGGCACCATGTATACATACACCCACTTGCATGATTCCTGCACTCGTGGTCACGAGTGGACCTTTTCCCACATGTAATGTCCTTTAGTTTGCAATATCAAAGGTTCCTTTGTTTCATAATGTTTAAACAAGTTTGTTCATAGTAGTGCTGCTCTTTAGGCATGTTCTCGTGCAGTGTTTTTGGCATGTTTCCACAATTTAGAACATTGATTAAAGAGAGACTTGCTATTTTTCCTATGTGTTTGATTTATGCTAGCCCTCCATGTCATTAAATTGCTTCTGTATCTTGCTTCTGCAGGCTCCTTGGCTTTGTAAAAACTATAGTGTCAGAAAACAATATCTTTTTCATATATCTCGGCTTGCTTTGTAGGTTCCACCTGGTATTAAAGTGCTAATGAGTGCAACTCGGAGCACATTTGATGAGCAAAAGAACATATACCGATTCCAGATGGAGTATCCGGTTCCTGCTTACCTGTTGGCGCTCGTAGCTGGAGATCTAACTTCTGCAGATATAGGTCCACGGTAAGCACATTTATGATAATCAGATTTTAATATCCAATTCCTAATTACCAAGCCTTGTATCTAAATCTAATCCTTTCACCTATATCTGCCCCTGATCAAAATATATAAACTCTGAAACAGCTGGATTTATTGAACCAACATTGCCCAAAGTAATGTGCTGCTTTAAGCTAGCAGTCTCCCGCATTTTGTTTAATTTCCTGAGGGATGGGAATAACCACTGATAAAATCTTCTCTCACCAAAGCAATCAAACAAAACTCTAGTGCCTAAGCCCAGGAGAAAGGGGCTAGTGCTGCTAGGTGCAATTTGCAGGTTTTTTTTGGAGGAGCTTCTAAATAATGCATGTATCTTGGTGTGGGGAAATTAGCTTTGTTCTTTAAGCCAGTCAATGGCGTTTAAGTTGGGCCATGTAGTGCCCCTTTTTTTGGGTAGGAAGCATATGCACACATCTGACGGGATGTACACCATTCGCCATTTTGGGCCAGAAACAATAAGCTACCACACAAAGGATGGTAGACCTTTTCTCAATTCTTTTCTGCAAACAGCAATTGATGCTCGGCCACTTGTTAGTATTAAAACTGCTATAGATTTTTTGTTAGCCAAAGGTATTAAGAAATATAGGCAACGGTGGGTATGTGGAGTCATGTTGCAAATTAATCATGATGTCATTCGATGTTGGAACAAGCTTAAGGAGATAAATGGCCTACTGCCTCTAAACGTTGAATTATTTTTTAAAGACCGTCAAGTATTCAGCATGATTGTCAGCATTCTTGGTCCCAAGAGCTCTGACATCCATGCCTTTGCCCTGAAACCCAATCTCTCTCCAGTGCCCCCCAATCCTCAAACCACTCCTTGATCCTTTGGTGCTTTCTGTGAAACTGGTTTCCCAAATCCATGATCCACCTGAAGTTCCACCCTACTTGTCCACATATTGGCCGTCTTCTAACACACAACTCCCTCATCATTCATAGCTGCCCTGATATAGTTTTTAAATCCCTATTTGCATGCAGGGTGCCAACAGGTCCAATGAGAGGTGTCCAAAAGTGCTTTCACTCCATGAGTGGCATTAGGAGATATCTGAAAGCACATGGCTGACCTTTATCAATAGATATTCGTGTTACAATGAAGTGTCAGTCTAGATTATGCACACAAATGCAAGAATGGGGCTTGACCCCCACAACCTTCTGACTCAAATAGGAATATTTCCATGTGAGCCAAGCAGACAATACTGCAGCATTAGTTAATCTATTTACGAGTGGTGTTCTGGTTTGTTTCCTTATTCTACTCCATACGTTGGAATCTTAAAAAATATACATAGTTAGCCTAAGGGGCCTGGAATTTCCTAAAGAGCTGCTGGCAGTTTAAGGATTTAATATTTATGTTTGAATATTGTTTTAAGCTCTTTAACTCCGATATCTGTCTGTCAGGCTGCCTGTTTCTATCTTAAATGCATAGCAGAGTTTTCCGGTAATTATTTATTTCTTTATTATATTTATACAGAAGCAGAGTTTGGGCAGAACCTTGTTTGTTAAAAATCGCAACTGCAAAACTGAATGGCACTGTGGAACGGTGGCTGAGTGCTGCAGAAAACCTATTTGGGCCTTATATGTGGGAAAGGTAATAAAGGAAACTAATATAAGTTTGGATGTGGTTTAACAGTAGATATGGAGATAGCAGGTGTGGGATGGAAACGTGTACATCTGCTGTCAAGTGCAAAGAATATTTTCCTTCTTTCCCAAACGTCAAGTTACTGATTGTAGCAGAGCGGGTTTTGTGAGTTATAACTGTGGCGCTTCTCTACAAAGAGAAAAGATTAATAAACGACTCAAACTGGGCAGTGTTGCTCCACTTCCTGATAGATGATATCAAAGTAGCACTAGGAATTTCTGGGAGCATGTCATCTGATTTCTGTCTTGCAGATAATAGGTGCAATGTACCTTTAAAATTATAAAGAACCAGCACAAACATGATGTTTGACATCATTGCATTTTACTGATGCTGAAGAGAAAGGACAGGTTATTTCACTGGTCAGATGGTCATCAGTTTAAGTCCCAAAGCTGCCTACCACAAGAACTTGCATGCTATAGTTAAATGGAATTCTTGGCTGAATGATTAGCTGCAGCAGGACGCTTCCCTGCTAACTCACTACAAGGGAAATGCCCATGTGCTAAATCGGCCATTTCCTGAACTCAGCTATTTATACAATGGCACATGATTTGCATGAGAGCAGAAGAATAACATGAAAGATAATTTATAAAATGCTTGTGAAGCTGGAGTTGGGTCTATTGAAAATGCACAGTTTGCTGCTAACTTAAAGCTTAGTTGGGTTGGGTTAAAGATTATATGCATAATAATAAATCTGCTTCACAATTTAAAAGAATTCCTTCATTGATATAAGCCGAAACCATTAGGATTGGGGTTTCTCCGAATCATACGGCCACAGAATGAGGTAATTCAGCCCATCACACCTTCGGCAGCTCTTTGGCAAAGCTGTAATTGGACCCCCTCTCCTGCCCTTGCCCCATAGTTCTCCAGATATTCCTGCATCCCTTTTTACAGGAAGCCGTTCTTATCGGTTATGTTATTTAATGCATTTTGCCAGGGGTTAGTTCCCTAAAGAAAAGCTCTGACTTAAACAGATGGAACAACGCACTTTGCTATAATTTCATTTTTTGCCTCCTGCTCCTCTCCTGAAGCCAGTATTTCATGTGGAGGTATAATTTTAGAACTATTCTAGCTAGGGTGTTGATAAACCCTCCAGTTGTACATTTATATGGTCACGCTATACTTGTGAGCTTAGTCGTGATTTTTGGCAGGATATTCAACTGTACAAGCATAACAGGATAGTATGACCTTATCTTTCACATGTACTTTTCCAGTAGGAACCACTGGATAGTGGTTAGGAGGAAGAAGCCATGTTAACTTTTATTTTGTCCCTCCTTCGCATGGCAATGCAGAGATCATATTTATCACCACTGTGCTATGATTGATTAATTCAGTGCAGGCCAGAGATGCAATCTTGAATCTTACTGGTCTTTGCTGACTGAAAACACCTTTTACACACTAACTCATTGAGGAAGTCGAGAAAGTGCTTTGAATGTTTGAAAGGAAATATCGCTTTGCAGAATGTAACCATTCTGTTTTCTCTTCAGGTATGATGTTGTTTTCCTTCCGCCCTCTTTTCCAATTGTTGCAATGGAAAACCCCTGTTTGACTTTCATTATTTCCTGTATTTTGGAAAGCGATGAGTTTCTCATTATTGATGTTATCCATGAAATCGCACATAGCTGGTTTGGAAATGCAGTTACCAATGCCACATGGGAAGAGATGTGGCTGAGTGAGGGGTTAGCAACATATGCGCAACGCCGTATCACCACGGAAACCTATGGTGAGTACGTAATTTCTAATCTCTACTTTTTTTCAAAACTGAATGCATATTAGGCCTAATTCTGTTTTCGGGTTTTCCCGGTGCAGAATGACAGGGAACATTGGTCTGATTTTCCTGCTATTAATTTAAATGTTTGGAAATGAATCATTGTGGCCATTGTTCCCTCATAACATCATTCCGTACCAAGAGAATTCAGTGTTGAATCTGATCCATTAATTGCTTGGTTCATTGTGGTCTATCTGATGATATCTGGGTTTGACTTCATCTCACAGTACCCAAAGATTCAAACTGTATGTTTTTAAAGCAAAGTAATGCCAGTTACATGAGAGAAATTGTGCAATCTCTGTCCTCTGTTCCTAGAAGGAACAAGGAACAAGCTTTGGAATTCCTGGAATGCAAGAGAATGCTATGGAATCCCTACAGTGCAGAAGGAGGCCATTCAGCCCATCGAGCCTGTACCGACCCTCTGAAAGAGCAACCTACACAGATCCACTCCTCCACCCTATCCCCACAATCCCACCTAGGGGCAATTTAGCATAGCCAGTCCACCTAACCTGCACATCTTTGGACTGTGGGAGGAAACTGGAGCACCCGGAGGAAACCCATGCAGACACGGGAAGAATGTGCCGACTCCACACAGACAGTCACCCGAGGTCGGAATCAAACCCAGGTCCCTGGTCCTGTGAGGCAGCAGTGCTAATCACTATCATGCCATTCTTTTTCTTTTCCTTGCCATCCCTGCATTACTTATCAGCAAGTTAGGTCATACCACTCCTACTGAAAGTGACGTGGGAACTCTGCTCCATTGGAACCCATTCAAACTTCTCTTGTTTGGTATATGTGTAGAAGAACAACTGCCAAGTCCTCTGCTTCAGCCTGTGGCAGTGCTTGACCACACAGACCATGTAGCACTTCTTCCCTACCAAGCGCCATCTCAGATAAGATCAACCAGATGGACATTAGACAGTGAGCTGTGCGATCTGACCCTGAACTCTCAGGGTGATGACTCCTGATGCTTTGATCAGCAGCTGCTTCTACTTCTTGTTCCACAACCAGCTCTCCTGCCCCCATGCTTTATGCATCATCCTACGCATTTCCCTCAGATGAAGACCCTTGAGATCCAGAACTCATGAGTCCTGCTTTTAAAAGAAGGATGCTTTCAGAGCACAAACAAATTAACCGTGTCTCTAACAATGTGCAGCTGGTGGGTCAAATGGAGGAGTCAGCTGCTTGCACCTGCAATCCTGACGAATGACTTATCTGCAGTATTGTCTACCTCGGAGTGTGTGGCAGCTTCTGGCTGATCTGCTTTGGGGGCCCTCATGACAGAAGTCTTGATAGAAGTTTGTTGACCTATCACAGATCCTTAAACCACGGCCATAGATGCCTTGGGCACCATTGTGGAGAGGGATCATTCTTCTGGTCCCCAGTCATTTGGTGCCAGAGCACTCAAAGTATCTCTCAGGGTTTCAGTGATGACATAGGTATCACTGGAAAGGGAGTTCCAGGACTTTGACTCAGAGACAGCGAAGGAACGGCAATTTAGTTGCGAGTCAGGATGATGTGTGGCTTGGAGGGAAACTTGCAGATGGTGGGAACTTGTGGGTGTGGTGTTCCCATGTTCCTGCTGTCCTGGTCCCGGTCGTGGTCGTGGATTTGGAAGGTACTGCAGAAGGAGCTTTTCGGAGTTGCTTTATTAGAAGTAGGTAAATTAACACAGTATGATTGGTAAGTACAAAGCACCCTTGTAGTGGTAAGTGGAAAGATACAGACAGGACTGTTCATGATCTGGCCAACTGCAATAGTCAAGAAATGGTCTATCATACCAGATGACTATCTCTTGCAGTTATCACTTGGTCCTCTTCTGGCTAAAGTTCCATTCTTCTGCAGCGTCTTCATGAAGCGGCTGCTTTTAAAGGCAACAGACCATCATAATTCTTGAGAACCTGGAAGGCGGCAGATCAGATGAGATCTGGGTGCCTGAACCACCTTCAATCCTTAAAGACCATGGAAATGAAATTCTGGTGGGAAAATGGACCTTGTTAGCAGAGCTTCATTGGGCTTTCCAGACGCTTGCATAGGTGTCATCAGTGATGGCTATTCTCCCAGAAGCTGTTATTGGTGGTTTTATTTGCAGCTTGCTCAAGCATTATTAGTGAGTAAACTGGAGTCAGAAAGGCCTAATTCTCTGTATCCTTCTAGTGAGGATATCTGTAGCTGGATGCCAAGCACCTTCTAATTGCCTAATGAGCCTAGCCTCTCTCCTTCAATCAACAAACATTCTGAGGTATTCCCACTGGAAAGCCCTCTTTAAAATGTGTGTGGGGAGGGTTGAATAGAAAACCCACAGAAGGTACAAGGTTTAAATGTTAAATCTGTTGTCAGTAGTAATAAAGCAAAAACAAGCAAATCAACTGAGAAATATACTTTCTATAAATCAACTTCATCCATTTTCCTCAGCACCTCACAATACTAGAAACCTATTTTATTGCCAACATGACTGCCAATGCCACATAAATAAATAGTAAATCGCATTGTCTGTTAGAGTTGCATAAAAAGATGATTTCCGTATCAGGATTGGTGTTTCTGCTGTCAGCTGCAAGGAAATATTACACATGGACCCGTGCTTTGTTTTATCACAAACCCCAAATAGACAGGTGTCCTTGTGATATTTATTTCCTCAGCTCATAGTAACAATTTATAGTACCTCAGTGCATGCTGACTGTCATGCCAAAGGCTGGAACATTTAACTTATCCAACTGATACACTTTGTTGTGGAAAACAGGGGGTGGCATTTTATGGCCCTGTTGTGGCAGGGGTGGAAGAGAGCTGAACAAAGGTCCACTGACTTCTACAGGACTGGGACATCCCGCCAGCAGGAGTGGCCGTAAAATTCCACCCACCATGTTAGAAATATCAACAAAATACTAATGATGCTGGAATCTGAAACAAAAATGGAGAATTCTGGAAAATCTCAGCAGGCCTGGCAGCATCAGTAGAGAGAGAAAACAGAGTTCACATTTCGAGTCCGTTTGACTCTTCATCAGAACTAAAGAGAAGAAAGATGCGTTGGGTATTATACTGTAGCTTGGAGAGATTGCAACAAAATGTAGCAAGCTTATGAACAAGTGACAGATGGCCCGGTGTGGGGTAAGGAGAGGGTGGGTTTTCGCATTGAGACTATGAATGTATGGGATATGCAAAAAAAGGGTTTAAGATGGAGGAGAAAGGTCACAGTCTCAGTGTTGAGTCCTGAAGGCTGCAACGTGTCTAATTGGAAGATGAGGTACTGCTCCTCCAGCCTACGTTGGGCTTCACTGGAGCACTGCAGAAGGTCAAGGACAGACATATGGGCATGAGAGCAATGTGCTTAGTTAAAATGGCAAGCAACAGGAAGATTGGGGGTCATGCTTGCGGGGTGAACAAAGGCGTTTCCGCAAAGCAGTCACTCAGTGACTGCTCAGTAACTTGCACAAGATGGCGCCGGAGCATGGCGACTCTCTGCGAGCTCTCCCTAACCGATCCACTTTTTACTTAACTTACAATCGTTCTAATCTTTTCCCTATTACGTATTTTCTTTTATTTCCTTTTCTTTTCATTTCCTTAATAATCTGTTGAGCTGCTCGCAGAAAAATACTTTTCACTGTACCTTGGTACAGGTAACAATAAACAAAATCTAATCCAATCCAGTGCGTTTAGTTTCCCCACTGTAGAGTAGACAACATTGGGAACGGTGAATACAGTAAACCAAATTGAAGGAGGTGCAAGTGAAACCCTTTTTTAAAATACATTTAGAGTACCAAATTTTTTTTCCAAATAAGGGGCAAATTAGTGTGGTGAATTCACCTACCCTTCACATCTTTTTGGGTTGTGGGACACTGGGAGAATGTGCAAACTTCACATGGTCAGTAACCCAGGACTGGGAATCGAACCCAGGTCCTCAGCGCTGCAGGCAGCAGTGCAAGCCACTGTGCCGCCCCTAGTGAAACCCTTCTTAACCTGAAAGGAGTGTTTGAAGGTTGAGGAGGTAAATGGAGCTGTGTTTGCATCTTCAATAATTGTACGGGAAGATGCTGTGGGAATGGGATGGGGAGGTGGGCTTGATGGGTTACTTATTGGTGGTCAGTTTATCACCGGGGATGGAGATTGAGAGGTCAAGAAAGAGAAGGGAAGTGTCGGAGATGGGACCATGTGAAGGTGAGAGAGGATAGAACTGTGCTGCCAGTCAACAACAGCATCATCATTGACAGCCAAGTTTGATCACAAGGTCCAACCAGGACCTTGTGATCAAACTTGCTGACAATGATGATGCTGTTGTAGTCTGTCGTGTTGACCTTTACCTTGCAGAGTCTGAGTGGCAGCTCTCAGGCACTTGCTCTAACATCCGCCTGGACCATGACCCCACCACAAAACATTGGGCATTGTTTCCAGAACTGTCACTGACCTCATCACCTCTGGAGATCTTTCCTCCACAGCCTCTTCCTTCAGCGGAAGCCTGAACAATCCCCATCCACCACCACTCATCCAGCTGTTCTGTTACCAAAGAATTTCCTCTTCAACTTGTCTCACTTTCTGGAAGTAAAAGGTGTGCTATGGGTACCCTTATGGTCTTTTTGTGGATTATGTGGAACACTCCTTGTTCCAGTCCTACTCAGGCCTGCCGCCGTCGCAACTGTTCTGATGAAGCCATCTTCAAAAACGTCACTTCAGACATGTCTGCCATTTTCCTTTACTGAGGTGTTGGCTTGCCCCCACACCCCTTGTGATTGCACCTTTTTTTTTCAGCATGACGTTCATGACTCTACCTGTGCAGCTATTCCAAAATTCCCTGCTTGAAGATTGTCAGCCTCGAGGCTGCCTTCAGTCTCTTTTATGTCATCCTGTCTTTCTGCTTCGTCTTCACTCCGACTGAGTTCCACTGAGGGGGGGTGGCGGCACAGGACCTGCTATCGGATTAGCTGGGCAGTAAGAATCTGGCCTTCATCCATTACCACATCCACCCGGTGGCAGCCACCGTCACCGTGCACTCGGTGCTGCCACTAGGTCAGGGCAAAGCAGCTTGAGGGCGGCTGACTAATCCACTTGTGCATTTCGAAGCTGGATATCGCTTTGGGCTAATCGCTTGTGTTCTTAACTGTAGAGAATAGTGTCAATGTCAACTTTATAAGCTCCAGACAGTATCGTATCTCAACACCCCCCCCCCCCCCCCATACATGGACCTATTGGGGGTCAGGTGTTTATTTACATAACTGCAGATGTCAGTCGCTTTCAATGAGCGCGTTTCCAAGAGTCAGGTTTAAATGAGGGGATTGGAATCAAAAGTGAAGATTGCCGATTAATATTTCTTGTCGTTACTAAATCTGTGAGACAGGTGACATGTGTATGTTTGTTTGTCAAATTGGTTCATCCTCGCCTCTGAGTTAGTTGATTGATTTGAGCACAATGCTTCCTCTGTATACAGTATAATGGGGCGAAAAGCTCGCAAAGCATCCTAAGCATTCCAGTTTGTTTTGTCTCTTAACTCTTTGGATTACACAATGGATCCTCGCATTCGGCTTGCATTTCACCTTACTCGCTTTTATATATTCCTACTTCTGGTTTAATTTGAACTAGTATTGCAAATAACTTTTTATACATCTGTCGATTTAAAAAAAAAAAAAAGAAGTTATTTCAAAATTCAAATAATTAAGGAATCCAAGGCACTCCCGGTCCCAAGCATTTGTGATAAGGGATGCTCAACCTGTATTACAGTTTTCTTAAGCGAGTTCATGCATGGTTCGTACATTAACCCATGCCATCAGACGTGCCAACATGGAGGCAGTTGAGCCCTTGCAAGATGGCAGAAAAATTCAAAATTGAGCCACCCTATTGGAGCCCCCTTATGCCTCCAAGTGGCCAGTTCCAGGTTGCAGGGAGTAGGTTGACACCCAGTCCACCCATTCAACAGAATGATGCCAAATGTAGAAAAATCCAAAGGCTGGCAGAAAAAAAGTCAATATTTTTAAGGGAAGAAAAATATACACTGGTTTACCTTCTTTTTCAGGGGCTGCTTTTACTTGTCTTGAAACCACTTTCCGACTGGAAGCACTGCATCGTCAACTGAAACTGCTCGGAGATGAGAGTCCTGTCAGCAGACTACAAGTGAAGTTTGAGCCAGGTCTCCATTTTATTTATGTTTGCAATTTAAATGAAACCAACTGTTCCATTCAAGTATTAATTGAACTCAATTAAACCTTTTTCCGCAAGAATATTTGGCAGTTTCTGAATGGTACGGTGTGGCACTTGCCAGTGAACTATGATAGATCTAAACTATGATGGTTGAAAGGCCTGCTCAGCAGATCATTTAGATTTGAATATAAATAACCCCCACGAGCGCCATGGGGAAATCTCCCTGTGGGACCCGTGGAGTACGGGCTCCCTAGATTTGGGGTGGTGGGCAACCACCTGGGTTTCATTATGAGCAATGTATAAAAGCAGGCCCAACTCAGGGCCTGACATAGGAAATCCTCCCAGCTAGGATTGCACTGGGAGTGAGATGCTGCATTAGGTAGTGTAAATATAGAAATAAATTCATCTTTGTTAACGACTGCTTCCTTCTGAGTTATTATAGAATTGTTAATGTTTAGAATGCTAAGTGGATCTCAATCCCTGTTGGTGGTACCATAGTTTATTCAGTACAGTGGTTACATTATGATGCTTGTATTTAATTGTTTTTTCGTTATCCCACTTTTGAAAGGTTAGTATTACAGCTGGGGTAAACCAGTTTGTATTCTGAACCAAGCCGGCGAGGAATTCTAAATCGCTCTGTAATCAAACAATGTGCACTTTGTAAACCAGCCTTCACAGCGGAGCCAACATTATTTATCCATTGGTAGTCTGTGTAAGGAGTCGTAAATATTTATCACTGTACTTTTTTTGATTGGTGACCAGGAGTAGCTGAGGTGTGCCTGACAAAGGAATATGTGTGATTATTTTTCTACATTCCTGTGCAGGTGTCAATCCCAGCAGTCTGATGAATCTTTTCACCTATGAGAAAGGATTCTGCTTCGTATACTACTTGTCACAGCTCTGTGGAGACACAAAGTGCTTCGACTCCTTCCTTAGAGTGAGTTCACTTCGCAGCTTGTTTAATTTTTCATTTTATTTTTAAAACTAACTTAAATAAACAGCAAAAGAAAATCGGGTAGTGACTGTCTTATCTTGCTAACATCCAAATGAAGCATTGGGATAAAGCAGAGTAACAAGTCATTTGATTTGCCCAACTGAATACAGATTCCGAGAAACACTCCCTGTTGCGCAAGTGAATCATTTCCATTTTCCACATAAACATTTTTGTGCTGTGAAATTATTGAGAGATGGAACCCTTCAAATACATTAAGTGACCTGCTGATGCAGCCATGTGTAATGCATCCCATAAATGGAGTGCTGGACTGTTAAAATGTCTTTATGTATAAGTGGTATTAACAGTAGAATCTGTTCACAATCACAATGACATCACCAGCACCCTCTGGTCCACTATGACTGATTCCGTTACCATTGTTAAATGAAGCACAAATGATTGCCTGTTAAAATTCAAGCTGCTAACATCAATACCTTTGTTTTTAGGCCTACGTAGAAAAGTTCAAGTTTACAAGCGTCGTTGCAGCTGACCTACTAGAGTTTTTCCTGGGGTTTTTTCCTGACCTCAGGGAAAAATGTGTGGACAACAAAGAAGGTTGGTGAGATGTTTGAAAATAATTTTTCTAAGTAGCATTTGTCCACCATAAGTAATTGTCCATTACATCTGACTGTTATACAAGTAAAGCCCACTGTGCAACTAAATGTTAGGGGGGGCACATTTTTCTCTTCCTTGCTCTGTTTAAACTTGTCTCTAATTATTACTTCTGGTGCTGACTTTGGATTGCCTGCCAATGCAAGTGCACTTTGGATTATTCATTTGATACAACGGTAAATTTGCTTATTTTCTCCAGGCCAGTGGCCTAGGGGTTTCCACTTGTGATCATATGATTTCTTCCCATGATCCCCCCTCCCCCCTCAGTATTCATTTTAATGTGCAGGAAAAGTACAGGCTGGTGGTGCAAAAACAAAGAACCTTAATCTCTTAAACTTGTTTCTCTGCATTTAATTCTTTCTAGTAACTTCTCGGATTCAGCTCTCAATTCTGAGGCTTATAGTTAGTTCAGAACTCTTTGGATTAAGTATGAATAGGAATAATGCAGCACTGTGACATAGCTTGTTCTTGCATCTTCTTTAAAACTGTTTCAATATATCAGCTACAGTCCGTGCTTTAGAGCTGACCTTTCAGCCGAGAGGCTAGTTGAACAGTCTGTGGTTTACACCATGCCCCCATCCTCTCACTTAGATGGTAAGCAAGCAAGGAGAAAGCGTTGGTTTTTATTTTGACTGTGTTTCCTTTATCTTAAGAAAACAAATCTGTGACCTGCAGATTCCTGCACAATATTTGTCCTTGAAGATAAGAGTGAAAATATTCTCTGACAAATTATTGTTTTGAGCAGAATTTTCCACTCCCATCAACAGCGGGAATCGTGGGGGGCACTAAATTTGGTATGATGTGAAAAACGTCCATTTCCCGCCAGCAGAAAATAAGTTTGTCATTTTGTTCTCCTGACATTGATGGTGGTTTTGAGGCGGGTCAAGTTTCCAGCTGATCTTTTGTCAGGAATTACATTTGTATTAATTTTCATCTCATGAATGTTTATTAAAAGACCAACTTGCTGAATTACAAACACTCTGTTTCCTGACCCTATACAAGTGGCGTGCACCTGGTGAACTTCAGCTCATCCACAATTGGACACCTTTCTTTAAGAGTGTTGCTGTGAGATCTTGGGTGCCTGTAGCACAAGCTGTGCCACAGCTGGGAATGGGAAGCAAGATCAGTGGGAGGTGTGGGATAGAAGCTGGACAGGAATATAGGAACAGAAGTAGGCAATTCGGCCCATTGTGCCATCTGCGCATTCAGTGCAATCATGGATGAACATTTGCTTCAATGCCCCACCCACCCCCTCCATCCTTTTCCTGCCATTGGTATTTAGAAATCTGTCAATCTCGGCTTTAAATATACTCAATGATTGAGTTCACACAGCCCTCTGGGGTAGAGAATTCCGAAGATTCACAGAGTAAAAAAGATTCTCCGAAGCTCAGTCCCAAGTGTCCCCGTTTCTAGACTCCCCAGCCAGGGGAAACATCTTGCCTCCATCTTTTTTTAATTTTGTTCATGGGGTGTGGGCGTGGCTGGCTGGGCCACCATTTATTACCCATCCATGAGGGTATTTAAGAGTCAACCACATTGCTGTGGGTCTGCAGTCACATGCAGAACAGACCAGGTGAGCAGATTTCCTTTTCTAAAGAGTGAACCAGATGTTTTTTTAAACAATTGACATTTCATTCTCATCATTGGACTTTTAATTCCAGATTTTTATCAAATTCAAATTTCACCATCTGCCGTGGTGGGATTCCAACCATGGTCCCCGGAGGATTACTAGTCCAGTAACGATACCACTATGCCACTGCCTCCCCCATTTACCCTGTCTATTCATTAAGTATTTTGTAGGTTTCAGTGAGATCACCTCTCATTTTAAAAAACACTGGAGAATACAGGCCCAGTTTCTCAAACCTCCTTTCATAGGACAGGAGCCCCATTCCGGAAACAGGTATCTTAAGGTAAGGGGACCAAAACTGCACAAGTACTCCAGATGTGGTCTAAGTAAAGTTTTATACATTTAAAACAAGACTTTGTTTCTCCTGTACAGAAATCCTCTTGCGATAAGGTCTAACTAATTAAGCTTAATTGCTTGCTGAAACCTGTATGTTAGATTTCGGTGACTTTTTAACGAGGACACCATAGTCCCTTTGTAAATCTACACTTTCTAATCTCTTACCATTCAAGAAATACCTTGCATATCTGCTCCAAACAAAGTAGATTACCTCACATTTAAGGATGTATATGGAAATAATACATTTGGTTCCCACAACCGGAGCACCCGGAGGAAACCCACGCGCACACGGGGAGGATGTGCAGACTCCACACAGACAGTGACCCAAGCCGAAATCGAACCTGGGCCCTGGAGCTGTGAAGCAATTGTGCTATCCACAATGCTACCGTGCTGCCCCAAATTTTCCTGTGTCCCTCGGATCTCTAATTCTGGAAGATTTCTTGTGTCTTCCTCAGTGAAGATGGACACAAAATAATAATTCAGCTTCTCTGCCATTTCTCCATTCCCCATTATAAACTCTCTGACTCTGCCTGTAATTGATTCACATTTGTCTTAGCTAAGCTTTTCTTTTTACATATCTATAGGAACTGTTTTTATGTTTTTTGCAAGTTTTCATTCATATTCATTCTCCCTTTCGTTATCATTTTCTTAGTCTTCTTTTGCTGTAATCTAAAATTTTCCCAATCCTCTGATTTAGAACGTAGGCAGGACAAGGAGGTTGAAACATGAGAGCAGAATGGGGAGACAGGCAGGGCAAGATGTTTCTGGGCATGTGTGAGGAGTTCAGCGCAGTTATTCTTGGCCGTTTGAAGAGACACTCTATAACTCTCATGCTCAAACCATGGAGAGTATAGCTCAGCTGAGTCCTGGACTCGAGGGTCTAATGCACAATGCATGAGTTTGGCTCCTTTATTAATGTTGCACATTTAGGCAATAATCCATAAAGATTAGTTGGCTGTGGTACATGTGATATTAATTGGCATATAGTCCTCACAGAAACATGTAAGAATGGGTATAGAGCCGAACAATCAAGGACTACACCAGCTGTGTGGAGGCAGCATGCACCCTACAATTGTCCATGTTCCCAGTGCACTGGCCATGACATTCAAGGCGCCTTGCTTGCAATCACGATGTAAGTGCAATATTGTGGTTATTGTCAATGCCACTGGAGGACAACCATCAGAAGCCTGACTGTGGATCCTAGGACTCTGATCTTTTTGCTCTTGTTGTGCATTTGCAGTCACTTATGAGGAGGAAGCTGAGATTATTCAGGATTATCAGATCCTATAAGCTGTGGCCTCGGTAATGCCATGTGCTGAGGGCAAGTCAAGGCCTTGCATATGGAGGGAGACCATTCAACAGGAACTACCAGTGATTGCTCAGTTGTATCTGTTCACGACTACAAGGAGGAGCGGAGAATGCAGGCTGTAGGCAATGCTGCTGCCTTGATTGTCTTGATTACAATGAAGAGAAGGCAGCCCATCGCTGATTGGCACAGTTCAGGAAAAACTATCACCTTAAGGAACAAGAACCAGATGCTGACGAGGAGCTGCCAAATCCACAGACTTGTTTGGCGTGACCAAAATCCTGCAGAAAACGGAACTTATACTTGAGATGAGCGCAGGCGCCTTTGCTTGTCTAGGGATGTTGGAGCTCATATTTGCCATATTCTTTGTGAGGAACTCATGCCACACAGACTTGGAGGGCATCCAATGCCAGTTGCACTGAAGGTTACCATCATGATGAACGTTTTGCGAATGGGTGGGTTCGGCGACGATTGGTAAATATTACAAGAAAGCCAAAGTTGTATTTAACGTTGGCATGAAAACTTGCTGCGATCGTCCGCTCCCCTTGTGAGTGGTGGGTGCGTTTCCAGACGTTCAACATCAGGAACCCCATTTCAATACATTTTCATCTCATTATCAGGTGCATACGTCAATCACACCCCCCACGCACCCCCGGTCAAAAATTCCACCCTCAACAGTGTGATGTCAGAAAGGCACGAATCACACCTGGCGAGCACCCCTCCGAGTGGAGCTTGGAGGTGAACAAAGTGCTCGATATGCGGCGAATAAAGGGGGCTGACTCAGGTAAACGAGTTTGACTCGGGGTCACCAGGTTCTGACTGGGAGCGACCAGCCTTTGATTCAGAGCTTTGGCTCTGACTGGCGGGTGACCACCACCTTGACTTGAGGGTGACCAAGTTCTGACTGGAGGCAACCAGCCTTTGATTCGGGGATGACTAGGCTTGACTTGAGGGAGGCAGGGGTAACACTGGAGCGAGAGTGGGGTAACACTGTAGGGATATCGTGGGCCTAGTCAGAGGATACACAGCAGAAGACTCCAAAGCGCTAGGGCTTAGTCGGGGAAGACCGGGGATGGTGGTGACTCGGGGGAGACTTGGTGACTCGGGGGAAGCTTGGGTGTGCTGACTCTGGGGGGACTGACACAGGTGAGGCTAGGGGGGCTGTCACTGGGGGACTGACACGGGAACGAGTGGAGACTTGTGGATGTTGGATATTAAGAAGGGTAAGGCTAATGGAAAGACATGTCACTGTCATTACCCGTTCAGCTGCATCTCTTTCCTGGAGTCTTAACGAGTGACATATTTATGCCCACTCAAGCACTACCTATTTGTCTGAGTGCCACTGATTGCTGCTCAACACATAATTCTTGGCGCTCTGACTTCCAACATTGTTGACTGCCATGGTGTGCCTGTACCGTTGGCCGACTGATCAAGCATCTACATTCCCTTAGATAGTTGGCAGTGCATACTGCCCAAGGAGAGGGCACCTAATATTGACAAGTGTTCCCATAGACCAGGTTGAGCGCAAGGCCTTGGAGTGAAGCTTGGGACAAAGCCTGAAATGAGAGCTCAGGATGCAATAAAGTAGCCAAAGCTGTGACCACTCAGTCATATGGTGTGGGGTATGGGTGGTTTGGGTTCTTGCCAAAGCAGAATGCTAAATAAGGACTGGGCATCAATGTTGTGGCCAGAAATTGAGTCAGTCAGTGAGCTTGGAGAGGCAGCTTTAGATGATAAATGGGCAAAATGTGGTCCTTAGGAGACAAAAGTCTCTCACTTTGGCACAACAGTGAGGAGAACGTATGGAGCTTAGTGATCTCGCTGTCATTCGCTCATAGGCAGGAGAGAAGAAGGCCCCAAGAAGAGGTGGCAGGGCCTACTCAACATGTAGAGGATGAACCCCAGAGAACCATCACTTGGAGGCACCTCGCGAAACCCAGTGTCTACTGATGGCACATAACATGCATGCAAATGTCCAAGAACCAGTGTCACCAAAGACAACACATGTCCATGGAACTGGCTGGCCACGTCTGTAGAACTTGCCGCCAAGGGGATTTGGAGGATATCTGCTGCCAGTGTCACTATAAGTTACAGCGGCGCTCAATGTTTACACCAGTGGCTCCTTTCAGGGCTCCACAGGTCACCTCTGCGGGATTTTGCAAACCTTGGTGCACAAGCGCTTCCAGAAGGTGACAGTTGCAATCTTTGTGAGAGTACACAACTTTGTCCATTTTGATCGGGATTAGGCAAGCTAGGATACAAGAGCATTTGGCTTTGCACAAATCTCTGGATTTCCACAGGTGCAGGGTGCCATCGATTGCACTCACATGGCACTCAGATCTCTGAGGCATCAAGCAGTGAACTATGTGAATTGCAAGGGCTTCCACTCGCTGAATGTTCAGCTGGTCCCTGGCCTCGCCACATGCATTCTCAAGATATGTGCTCGATTCATCAGGGGTGCACACAACCTCTACATTCTGAGATTCTCAAATCCCTGACATGTTTCAAGGTCTGCAGAGTTGGCTCCTTGGGGCAAGGAATACCAGTATAAAGGTGAGCCAGCTTACAATGCAGACTTTGTTTGCACTGAGTGCTGAATTTGGGGGCATTTGAGTCCTATTGTGAGAGTTTGGTGACTGAGGGATATTAAGGCTTCATTTTTATTCAAAGTCGAGTCTTTCTTTTATTTCGTTAATTAACTTAATAGTTACTGTTTAGGTTTAGAAGAAAGGTGAGTTTTCAATCAGCTTTAAACAGGGGAAAAAAAGGTTCTACTTGCAGCTGGAGCTTGTTAATTAGTTAATTGGATTAGGCCAGTTTTTAGAGGCGATAGTCTCAGTATAAAGGTGAGCCATGTTACAGTGCAGACTTTGTTTGCACTGAGTACTGAATTTGGGTGCATCTGAGTGCTATATTGAGAGTTTGGTGACTGAGGGAGTTAGGTGAGGAGGGAGCAAGATGCTCTTTTTATTTCATTTCCTCAACGAGCGAGAAGGGAGCCGGGAGGTTACAGAGAGTGCAGCTGACTGGGAGTAGAGTCGGAGGGCAGAGTTCTAGTTGGTCCACAGGGCAGCTACATTCTGTAAGATGAGAGGGGATGGAGGCTAGGGTAGTTGCATGCTCCTCTTGTAGGATGTGGGTGGTGAGGGATACCACCGGTGTCCCTGCTGACTACACCTGCAGGAAGTGCGCCCAACTCCAGCTCCTCAGAGACCTTGTTAGGGAACTGGAGCTGGATGAACTTTGGATCATCCGGGAGGCAGAGGGGGTGATAGAGAAGAGTTACAAGGAGATAGCCACACCCAAGGTGCAGGAAAAGAGTACATAGAACATAGAACAATACAGCGCAGTACAGGCCCTTCGGCCCACGATGTTGCACCGAAACAAAAGCCATCTAACCTACACTATGCCATTATCATCCATATGTTTATCCAATAAACTTTTAAATGCCCCCAATGTTGGCAAGTTCACTACTGTAGCAGGTAGGGCATTCCACGGCCTCACTACTCTTTGCGTAAAGAACCTACCTCTGACCTCTGTCCTATATCTATTACCCCTCAGTTTAAAGTTATGTCCCCTCGTGCCAGCCATTTCCATCCGCGGGAGAAGGCTCTCACTGTCCACCCCATCCAACCCCCTGATCATTTTGTATGCCTCTATTAAGTCTCCTCTTAACCTTCTTCTCTCCAACGAAAACAACCTCAAGTCCATCAGCCTTTCCTCATAAGATTTTCCCTCCATACCAGGCAACATCCTGGTAAATCTCCTCTGCACCCGCTCCAAAGCCTCCACGTCCTTCCTATAATGCGGTGACCAGAACTGTACGCAATACTCCAAATGCGGCCGAACCAGAGTTCTGTACAGCTTCAACATGACCTCCTGACTCCGGAACTCAATCCCTCTACCAATAAAGGCCAACACTCCATAGGCCTTCTTCACAACCATATCAACCTGGGTGGCAACTTTCAGGGATCTATGTACATGGACACCTAGATCCCTCTGCTCATCCACACTTTCAAGAACTTTACCATTAGCCAAATATTCCGCATTCCTGTTATTCCTTCCAAAGTGAATCACCTCACACTTCTCTACATTAAACTCCATTTGCCACCTCTCAGCCCAGCTCTGCAGCTTATCTATATCCCTCTGTAACCTGCTACATCCTTCCACACTATCGACAACACCACCGACTTTAGTATCGTCTGCAAATTTACTCACCCACCCTTCTGCGCCTTCCTCTAGGTCATTGATAAAAATGACAAACAGCAACGGCCCCAGAACAGATCCTTGTGGTACTCCACTTGTGACTGAACTCCATTCTGAACATTTCCC
This sequence comes from Scyliorhinus torazame, assembly GCF_047496885.1. NCBI lineage: Eukaryota > Metazoa > Chordata > Chondrichthyes > Carcharhiniformes > Scyliorhinidae > Scyliorhinus > Scyliorhinus torazame. The sequence continues at coordinate 52,178,030 of NC_092720.1, read as the reverse complement.
ATCAACCACCACCCTCTGTCTTCTTTCAGCTAGCCAATTTCTGATCCTCATCTCTAAATCACCCTCAACCCCCAGCCTCCGTATTTTCTGCAATAGCCTACCGTGGGGAACCTTATCAAACGCTTTGCTGAAATCCATATACACCACATCAACTGCTCTACCCTCATCTACCTGTTCAGTCACCTTCTCAAAGAACTCGATAAGGTTTGTGAGGCATGACCTACCCTTCACAAAGCCATGCTGACTATCCCTGATCATATTATTCCTATCTAGATGATTATAAATCTTGTCTCTTATAATCCCCTCCAAGACTTTACCCACTACAGACGTGAGGCTCACCGGTCTATAGTTGCCGGGGTTGTCTCTGCTCCCCTTTTTGAACAAAGGGACCACATTTGCTGTCCTCCAGTCCTCTGGCACTATTCCTGTAGCCAATGATGACATAAAAATCAAAGCCAAAGGTCCAGCAATCTCTTCCCTGGCCTCCCAGAGAATCCTAGGATAAATCCCATCAGGTCCCGGGGACTCATCTATTTTCAGCCTGTCCAGAATTGCCAACACCTCTTCCCTACGTACCTCAATGCCATCTATTCTATTAGCCTGGGGCTCAGCATTCTCCTCCACAACATTATCTTTTTCCTGAGTGAATACTGACGAAAAATATTCATTTAGTATCTCGCCTATCTCTTCAGACTCCACACACAATTTCCCATCCCTGTCCTTGACTGGTCCTACTCTTTCCCTAGTCATTCGCTTATTCCTGACATACCTATAGAAAGCTTTTGGGTTTTCCTTGATCCTTCCTGCCAAATACTTCTCATGTCCCCTCCTTGCTCGTCTTAGCTCTCTCTTTAGATCCTTCCTCGCTACCTTGTAACTATCCATCGCCCCAACTGAAACTTCACACCTCATCTTCACATCTTCTTCCTCTTAACAAGAGATTCCACTTCCTTGGTAAACCACGGTTCCCTCGCTCGACGCCTTCCTCCCTGCCTGACCGGTACATACTTATCAAGAACACGCAGTAGCTGATCCTTGAACAAGCCCCACTTATCCAGTGTGCCCAACACTTGCAGCCTACTTCTCCACCTTATCCCCCCCAAGTCACGTCTAATGGCATCATAATTGCCCTTCCCCCAGCTATAACTCTTGCCCTGCGGTGTATACTTATCCCTTTCCATCATTAACGTAAACGTCACCGAATTGGTGTCACTGTCCCCAAAGTGCTCTCCTACCTCCAAATCCAACACTTGGCCTGGTTCATTACCCAAAACCAAATCCAACTTGGCCTCGCCTCTTGTTGGCCTATCAACATATTGTTTCAGGAAACCCTCCTGCACACACTGTACACTGGGTTACAGTCAGGGGAAGGAAAACGAAGGGGGAGACAGTGCAGGGATCCCTCGTGGCCGTTCCCCTTCAAAACAAGTATACCGTTTTGGATGCTGTTGGGGGGGGGGGGGGGGTGACCTACCTGGGTAAGGCCCTAGCGGCCAGTGCTCTGGCACTGAGCCTGGCTCTGTGGCTCAGAAGGGAAGAGGGGGGAGAATAGAAAAGCAATAGTGATAGGAGACTCTATGGTTAGGGGAATGGATAGGAGATTCTGTGGCTGCGAACGAGACTCCCGGAAGGTATCTTGCCTCCCGGGTGCCAGGGCCAGTAATGTCTCGGATCGAGTCTACAGGATTCTTAAGGGGGCGGGGGAGCAACCAGAAGTTGTGGTGCACATAGGCACCAACTACATAGCTAAGAAAAGGGATGAGGATGTAGAAAGTGATTTTAGGGAGTTAGGTTGGAAGCTAAAGAACAGGACAAGCAGAGTAGTGATCTCTGTATTGCTACCGGTGCATGTGCAAGTGAGGTAAGGAACAGACAGCGAGTGCAGCTGAACACGTGGCTACAGGGCTAGTGCAGGAGGGAAGGCTTCAGATATGTGGATCATTGGGATATCTTCTGGGGAAGGTGAGATCTGTACATGAAGGACGGATTGCACCTAAACTGGAGGGGCACCAAAATCCTGGGTGGGAGGTTGGAGGTTTGCTAGAGCTCTTTGGGAGGGCTTAAACTAGTTTGGCAGGGGGATGGGAACCAGAGCTATGGATCAGAGGATAGGGTAGCTGTTGAACAGGCAGAAATAGTGTGCAGCAAGTCAATGAGGAAGGATATACAGTTGATAGGGCAAAGTTGCACTCAGTGGAATGGGTTAAAGTGCATCTGTTTCAATGCAAGAAGTGTCAGGAATAAGGGAGATGAACTTAGAGCATGGATCAGTACTTGGAACTATGATGTTATGGCCATTACGGAGACATGGATTTCACAGGGGCAGGAATGGTTGTTAGATCCGAGTTTAGATGTTTTCAGAAGAATAGGGAGGGAGGGAGGTAACAGAGGAGGGGGAGTGGCACTGTTAATTAGGGAGTGCGCCACAGCTGCAGAAAAGGAGGTAGTTGAGAAGGGTTTGTCTACTGAGTCAGTATGGGTTCTATAGACCCCCCCCAATAGCAGCAGAGAGCTAGAGGAACAGATTGGGTGGCAGATCTTGGAAAAGTGCAGAAGTAACAGAGTTGTTGTCATGGGTGACTACAACTTCCCTAATATTGACTGGAACCTCCTTAGTGCAAATGGTTTGGATGGAGCAGATTTTGTCAGGTGTGTACAGGAAGGATTCCTGACTTAATATGTAGATAGGCCGACTAGGGGGGAGGTCATATTGGACTTGGTGCTCGGCAATGAACCAGGCCAGGTGTCAGACGTCTCGGTGGGAGAGCATTTCGGTGACAGTGACCACATCTCCTTGACCTTTACCATAGTCATGGAGAGGGAGAGGAACAGACAGTAAGGGAAGGTATTTAATTGGGGGAGGGGAAATTATACTGCCATTAGACAGGAGCTGAGGAGCATAAAGTGGAAGCAATTGTTCTTGGGGAAATGCACAACAGTAATGTGGGGGTTGTTTAAGGAGCACTTGCTGCGAGTGCTGGATAGTTTTGTCCCACTAAGACAAGGAAGGAATGGTAGCGTGAAGGAGCCTTGGATGACAAAAGAAGTGGAGCTTCTAGTCAAGAGGAGGAAGGAAGCTTACGTAAGGTTGAGGAAGCAAGGATCTGGCACGGCTGTAGAGGGTTACATGGTAGCCAGGAAGGAACTCAAAAATGGACTGAGGAGAGCTAGAAGGGGGCATGAAAAAGCCCTGGTGGGAAAGATTTGGGAAAACCCCAAGGCATTCTACACTTATGTGAGAAATAAGAGGATGATCAGAGTGAGAGTAGGGCCGATCAGGGATAGTGGAGGGAACTTGTGCCTAGAGTCTGAGGAAGTAGGGGAGGCCCTAAAGGAATATTTGGCTTCAGTATTCACTAGAGAGAGGGACCTTGTTGCTCAAGAGAACAGTGTGAACCAGGTTAATAGACTCGAACAGGTTGATATTAAGCAGGAGGATGTGCTGGAAATTTTGAAAAGCATCAGGATGGATAAGTGCCCTGGGCCTGACGGGATATACCCAAGGTTACTACGGGAAGCGAGGAAGGAGATTGCTGCGCTGTTGGCGATGATCTTTGCGTCCTCACTGTCCACTGGAGTATGAACGGATGATTGGTGGGAGGCGAATATTGTTCCCCTGTTCAAGAAAGGGAATAGGGAAATCCCTGGGAATTACAGACCCATCAGTCTTACGTCTGTGGTGAGCAAAATATTGGAAAGGATTCTGAGAGATAGGATTTATAATTATTTAGAAAAACACAGTTTGATTAAAGATAGTCAGCATGGCTTTGTGAGGGGCAGGTCATGCCTCACAAGCCTCATTGAATTCTTTGAGGATGTGGCGAGACACATTGATGAAGGTTGGGCAGTGGATGTGGTGAATATGGATTTCAGTAAGGCATTTGATAAGGTTCCTCATTCAGAAAGTTAGGGGGCATGGGATACAGGGAAATTTGGCTGTCTGGATACAGAATTGGCTGGCCGAAAGAAGACAGCGAGTGGTAGTGGATGGAAAGTATTCCGCCTGGAGGTCGGTGACCAGTGGTGTCCCGCAAGGATCTGTTCTGGGAACTCTGCTCTTTGTGGCTTTTATAAATGACTTAGATGAGGAAGTGGAAGGGTGGGTTTGTAAGTTTGCCGATGACACGAAGGTTGTAGACCGTGTTGAGGGTTGTTGCAGGTTACAACAGGACATTGACAGGAAGCAGAGCTGGGCTGAGAAGCGGCAGATGGAGTTCAACCTTGATAAATGTGAAGTGATTCATTTTGGAAGGTCGAATTTGAATGCTGAATACAAGGTTAAAGGCAGGATTCTTGGAAGTGTGGAGGAATAGAGGAATCTTGGGGTCCACGTACATAGATCCCTCAAAGTTGCCACCAAGGTTGATAGGGTTGTTAAGAAGGCATATGATGTGTTGGCTATCATTAACAGGGGGATTGAGTTTAAGAACCGCAAGGTTTTGCTGCAGCTTTATAAAACCCTAGTTAGACCACACTCGGAATAGTGTGTCCAGTTCTGGTCGCCTCATTATAGGAAGGATGTGGATGCTTTGGAGAGGGTACAGAGGAGGTTTACCAGGATGCTGCCTGGACTGGAGGGCATGTCTTACGAAGAAAGGTTGAGGGAGCTTTTCTCACTAGAGTGAAGAAGGCAGAGAGATGACTTGATAGAGGTGTACAAGGTGATGAGAGGCATGGATAGAGTGGATAGCCAGAGACTTTCCCCCAGGGTGGAAATGGCTGTCACGAGGGGACATAATTTTAAGGTGATTGGAGGAAGCTTTAGGGTAGATGTCAGAGGTAGGTTCTTTACACAGAGAGTGGTGGGTGTGTGGAATGCACTGCCAGCAGAGGTGGTGGAGTCTGAGTCATTAGGGACATTGAAGCGACTCTCAGACAAGCACATGGACAGCAGTAAATTGAAGGGGTGTAGGTTAGGTTGATCTTAGATTAGGATAAATGGTCGGCACAACATCGTGGCTGAAAGGCCTGCACTGTGCTGTACTGTTCTATGTTCTATTGAGGATGTGACTGATGATGCCTGTGTACAGGCCACAGAGAGCAGCTGAGCCCAGGTATAATGAGGCTCATGCCGCAACTTGCACTTTGGGGGTGCAGGCCATAGGGATGCTGCAGATGATGTTCTGGTGCCTGGAGCTTTCTGGTGGAGCTCTGCAGTACAACCTGCAGAGGATGTCACACTTCCTGGTCGCTTGCTGCACCCTGCATAACCTGCCGCTCCAATGGACGAGGCAACAGTCTCCGGTGAGGAAGACATTGAAGGGACAAGGCTGAGGAGGTCCTTCAGGGAAAGGATGTTGACTATGGGGCAGTGGCAATGTCCAGACGAGGCAGATGTGCTCAGTGCCACTAGATTCATGGAGACTGATGAGATCCAGTGAGGACATCCCAATATCTTCACATGGCTTCTGTGAGCATTACTCCCATGTTGGACTGATGGCAACTCACACTCTCTTTGATAAGGCTCCTGTCATGGGGATGCAGCGGTTGCCCCTAGTTCTTCTCTTCCCCCATTCCAGGAGGATGATGACAACTTGCTGTGGGGACAGTGGAAAGATCCTCACAGAGCTTCTGTGAATGTCTGATAGCAGCTCACCTGCGCTCAATGATGAGGGCTGTATCATGGTGATGCAGCATGGAACTTTTCACCTCTCCTGATCTACTGTCATCTTTTGTGAACTGCACCTTTGAGGTTCAGTGTCACCAGAGGCTGAGGCAGATGGGGAACAGTGAGTGAATATCATTGCGTGTGCCATTTAAGTGTGTTACCAGAATGTTTGACTCCATGAGGTAAGGGTGGGTTGGATGAATCCCAACCTACCCTACCATGAGATTTGATGGACCCTTCCGTGATGCATAATCAATGATCTGAAAAGTGGAGAGTCGCACTGATTAATCAGACCCACAACCCAGCAGGAATCACGGCAACTGTCCCGTCCGCCACTGTACTTGGTCTCCACAATGGAAAGCTCCACCCTTTTTTTTCTCCAATCTGGAGGCAAATTTATTCCAAATGACACTTTCACAACTATCTTAGGTGAGGTGCCCTGTTTATTGGGACATATCATTTGAAGAAACTCCAATGCACATACAAACCATTGTGCCTAGTCTGATTTGATCACTGCTTTGACAACTTGTGATATTAAGTTAGCAGTTATGCTTCTTGGCTGTCATGTCCAATTTTCTGATTGATTACATTGAATTTATGGGCATAAAACTGGCATTACTGACCTGGCAATTAGGTGATAATCCATTATTCAAATTTCTGCCCATTTTTAATTCCATTCAGTTTTGAGTAATTATAAGAAGCTTTGTAAGATAAATCAGATGCATGTAAGTTAAACCAAAATGCCATTACGCACAGATTTTTCACCAGCCCAGTGCAGTAATTATTACTTGGCCATATCAGCGGAGTGCCCAGGGTGACTTGACATGGAGTCGTATAAAGAAACAGAGTTGTTTTTTTTGTCCAAACTAGGATCTTTATTGAATCACGTGGTAAGATAGCGATCTGTTACAGAGCAAGTTATCGTGGACCTTCTTTGTACTCCTCTGGAACTACACCTAGCATGACTGTTCACCTGTATGTCTTTCAACCATCTCCTCCAACCATCTCCCGATGGCTGGTTGTGTCCCCCTTTATATTGGAGTCCCTGGTGACATGACCACGGCCTTGGAACTGCATGGTGTGTCTGCACCGCCACCTACTGGTTGGAGGTCACACACCATCCAGTGATGATATTGCTTGCAGGCATATCACCACATACATACATTTTGAAAAAAAATATGTTTATTCAAGATTTTCAACAATTTTCAACCAAACACTCCAGAAAGAAAGAAAAACAAAATTGTACATAGGAAACCAAACAAGGATACATTAACCCCATCTAACCAATAAACACAGAATTGGGGGAAACACCCCCTTTTAACAAAAACATAAACTAAACCCCCCCCCCCGGGTTGCTGCTGTTTCGACCTCCACCTAGCGTTCCGCGAGAAAGTCTAGGAACGGTTGCCACCACCTGGAGAACCCCTGCACAGACCCTCGCAAAGCAAACTTTATCCTCTCCAACTTAATGAACGCTGCCATGTCATTGATCCAAGCTTCCACGTTCGGGGGCTTTGCATCTCTCCACATTAGTAGGATCCTCCGCCGGGCTACCAGGGTCGCAAAGACCAGAACTCCGGCCTCTTTCGGCTCCTGCATTCCCAGCTCGTCCGATACCCCAAATAGTGCTATCCCCCAGCTCGGCTTGACCCGGGTGTTCACAACTTAGCCCTCGCAAAGCCCCTCCAGAACCCCTCCAGCGCCAGGCACGTCCAGAACATATGGGCGTGATTCGCTGGGCTCCCCGAACATCTCACACATCTGTCCTCCACCCCAAAAAACTTACTCGTCCTCGCCCCTGTCATATGCGCCCTATGTACCACTTTGAACTTTATTAGACTGAACCTGGCGCATGAGGAGGAGGAATTGTCCCTGCCGAGGGCATCAGCCCACAGACCCTCATCCAGCTCCTCCCCGAGCTCCTCCTCCCACTTGCCCTTCAACTCCTCCACTCCGCTTCCTGCAGCTCCTGATAAATCGTCGAGACCTTGCCTTCTGAGAGCTTGGGGCTGGTTTAGCACACTGGGCTAAATAGCTGGCTTTTAAAAAGCAGACCACGTCAGGATAGCAGCACGTTTCAATTCCCGTACCAGCCTCCCCGAACAGGCGCCGGAATGTGGCGACTAGGGGCTTTTCACAGTAACTTCATTGAAGCCTACTTGTGACAATAAGCGATTTTCATTTTTCATTTCATTTCTCCAACCCATACACACGAAATCATCCTGCCCTGAATCCTTCGTGCTGGAGTAGCGGAAATTACCTCACCTGCCGTCTCACAAACTTGCATATATCTAAAAGCGTTTCCGGGAGGCAACCCAAATTTCTCCTCCAGCGCCCCAAGGTTAGCAAAAGTCCCATCTATAAATAGGTCCCCCATCCTTTTGATTCCTGCCCGATGCCAACTTAGGAACCCCCCCATCCATCCTGCCCGGCGCGAACCTATGATTATCCCATATCAGGGACCAAATTGGGGCCCCCACCTCACCCCTATCACGCCTCCACTGCCCCCAGATCTTCAATGTCGCCGCCACCACCGGGCTCGTGGTGTACCTCGTCGGTGGTAGCGGCAACGATGCCATCATCAGCACCCCCAAGCTAGTATCCACCTAGCCTCTTCCACGCCGCCACCTCCCCCTCCATTACCCATTTACGGATCATCACCACATTAACTGCCCAATGATAGCCACACAGATTCGGCAGCGCCAGCCCGCCCCTGTCCCGACTGCGCTCCAGAAACACCCTCTTCACCCTCAGGGTCTTGCTCGCCCATACAAACCCCATAATACTCCCGCTTGAAAAAAGCCTTGGGGATTAGGGTGGGCAGGCACTGGAACACAAACAAGAACCTCGGGAGGACTGTCATCTTGACCGACTGCACCCTACCTGCCAGGGAAAGTGGCAACACATCCCATCTCCTAAAGTCCTCCTCCATCTGGTCCACCAACTGTGTCGAATTAAGCTTCTGCAGGGCCCCCCCAGCTCCTAGCTACCTGGATACCCAGGTATCGAAAGCTCCTCTCCGCCCTCTTCAACGGCAGCTCCTCTTTGGCCCCCCGCATGCACTACAAAGAGCGCACTCTTCCCCACATTGAGCTTGTAGCCCGAGAAGTACCTAAACTCCCTAAGGGTCCGCATGACCTCCGCCATCCCCTCCACTGGATCTGCAATATATAACAACAGGTCATCAGCATACAACGACACACGGTGTTCCTCCCCTCCACGGACCAACCCCCTCCAGTTCCTAGACTCCCTTAATGCCATGGCCAGCGGCTCAATTGCCAGCGTGAACAGCAAAGGGGACAGGGGTGGGCTGGCGTTGTCTCGTCCCCCGGTACAATCTGAAATATTCCGATCTCCGCCGGTTCGCAGACATGCTCGCCACCAGGGCCCTGTCTCACAACCTGACCCACCCTATGAACCCTTCCCCGAACCCAAACCTGCTAAGCACTTCCCATAAGTACTCCCACTCCACCTGATCAAAGCCTTCTCCGCGTCCATAGCCGCCACCACCTCCGCTTCCCCTCCCTCCAAGGGCATCATAATCACGTTCGGGAGCCTCCGCACATTCGCATTTAACTGCCTGCCCTTCACGAACCCCGTCTGGTCCTCATGTGTCACTCCCGGGATACAATCCTCAATCCTCGTAGTGAGGACCTTCGCCAGCAACTTGGCATCTACGTTAAGGAGAGAGATCGGCCTATACGAACCGCACTGCAGTGGGTCCTTATCCCCCTGTCGGGGGCAGAGTACCTTCCTCCCTTGCCTCATTGAAGGTTCTCACCAGCAACGGGCCCAACAGATATACACACTTCCTATAAAATTCAACCGGGAACCCATCCGGTCCCGGGGCCTTGCCCGCCTGCATGCTCCCCAATCCCTTAACCAGCTCCTCCAGCCCCATCGGGGCCCCCAGGCCAGCCACCTGCTCTTCCTCCACCCTGGGGAACCTCAGTTGATCTAAGAACCGCCGCATCCCCTCTCCCCCTCCGGGGGCTCTGACTTGTACAGGTCGCCATAGAAATCCCTAAATACCTCATTTATTTTAACTGCACTCCGCACCGTATTCCCCCCCCCCCCCCCCCCCCCCATCCCTGATTCCTCCAATCTCCCGCGCCGCCTCCCTCTTACGTAGATGATGCGACAGCATCCGACTCGCCTTCTCCCCATACTCATACACTGCCCCCTGCATTTTCCTCCACTGAGCCTCTGCCTTCCCGTGGTCAATCAATCAAATTCCGTTTGGTGGTTCCGTCGCTCCCTCAGCAGCCCCTCTTCGGGGGCCTCTGCATAGCTCCTGTGCACCCTTACTATCTCCCCCACCAACCTCTCCCTCTCCATCCTCTCTCTCATCTCCTAGTGAGCCCTAATTGAAATTAGCTCTCCCCTAACCACCGCCTTCAAAGAACAAAGAACAAAGAAATGTACAGCACAGGAACAGGCCCTTCGGCCCTCCAAGCCCGTGCCGACCATGCTGCCCGACTAAACTACAATGTTCTACACTTCCTGGGTCCGTATCCTTCTATTCCTATCCTATTCATATATTTGTCAAGATGCCCCTTAAATGTCCCTATCGTCCTTGCTTCCACTACCTCCTCCGGTAGCGAGTTCCAGGCACCCACTACCCTCTGCGTAAAAAACTTGCCTCGTACATCTACTCTAAACCTTGCCCCTCTCACCTTAAACCTATGCCCCCTAGTAATTGACCCCTCTACCCTGGGGAAAAGCCTCTGACTATCCACTCTGTCTATGCTCCTCATAATTTTGTATACCTCTGTCAGGTCTCCCCTCAACCTCCTTCGTTCCAGTGAAACAAACCAAGTTTATTCAATCGCTCCTCATAGCTAATGCCCTCCATACCAGGCAACATTCTGGTAAATCTCTTCTGCACCCTCTCTAAAGCCTCCACATCCTTCTGGTAGTGTGGCGACCAGAATTGAACACTATACTCCAAGTGTGGCCTAACTAAGGTTCTATACAGCTGCAACACGACTTGCGAATTCTTATACTCAATGTCCCGGCCAATGAAGGCAAGCATGCCGTATGCCTTCTTGACTACCTTCTCCACCTGTGTTGCCCCTTTCAATGACCTGTGGACCTGTACTCCTAGATCTCTTTGACTTTCAATACTCTTGCGGGTTCTACCATTCACTGTATATTCCCTACCTGCATTAGACCTTCCAAAATGCATTACCTCACATTTGTCCGGATTAAACTCCATCTGCCATCTCTACGCACAAGTCTCCAGACAATCTAAATCCTGCTGTATCCTCCGACAGTCCTCATCGCTATCCGCAATTCCATCAACCTTTGTGTCGTCTGCAAACTTACTAATCAGACCAGTTACATTTTCCTCCAAATCATTTATACGTACTACAAAGAGCAAAGGTCCCAGCACTGATCCCTGTGGAACACCACTGGTCACAGCCCTCCAATTAGAAAAGCATCCCTCCATTGCTACTCTCTGCCTTCTATGGCCTAGCCAGTTCTGTATCCACCTTGCCAGCTCACCCCTGATCCCGTGTGACTTCACCTTCAGAGCCTCCCAAACCACACCCACCTGCACCTCCCCATTATCGTTGGCCTCTATGTATCTCTGAATGCACCCCCGGACCCGCCCACAAACCTCCTCATCAGCCAACAGTCCCACATCCAGGCGCCACAGCGGGCGCTGGTCCCTCTCCTCCCCCAACCCCAACTCCACCCAGTGCGGGGCGTGGTCTGAAATCGCTATAGCCGAATATTCCGTTCCCTCCATTCTTGGGATCAGTGCCCTACTCATCACAAAGAAGTCTATCCATGAACCCCCCCCCCCCCCCATTATCAAGCTCCCCGCTTCCAGATTCGGGATCCAACTCAACATGCGCTTCATAAACCCTGCATCGTTCCAATTCGGGGCATACACATTCACCAGTACCACCCGGGTCCCCTGCAACCTACCACTCACCATCACGTAACGACCCCCATTATCCGCCACAATATTCAGCGCCTCGAACGACACCTGCTTCCCCACCAGTATTGCAACCCCTCTGTTCTTCGCATCCAGCCCTGAATGAAAGATCTGCCCTACCCATCCCTTTCTCAGCCTGATCTGATCTGCCACCTTCAAGTGCGTCTCCTGAACCATAACAACGTCTGCCTTCAGTCCCTTTAAGTGCGTGAACATCCGGCCCCACCTGAGCGGCCCATTTAGGCCCCTCACATTCCATGTTATCAGTCGGATCAGGGGGCTACTCGCCCCCCCCCCTCCCCTCCTCTGCCAACTAGCCATCCCCTTTCTTAGACCAGCCACGTGCCCACACTTCCCGCACACTCCAGTCCCCAGGCGGCGAACCTCCGCCCCGACTCTCCCTTTTACCTCCAGCTCCCCTTCGGTCAGTACAGCAGCAACCCAGTTCCCCCCACCCTCCCGCCCCCCCAGCTCGACCACCGTCTAGCCCCCTTGCTGCCCCCCATTGCACTCCCGTAAGTCAGCTGAATCCTGCTCACCCCGGCTGCTCCTGCCTTTGCCAACGGCCCCCCGTGTGGAATCCCCATCCCATCCCCCCCCCTTCAGGCCGATGTAAGCACCCCTCCAGCAGCGCACCCCCCTCCTCAGCGTGGGGAAAAGCCCGCGTTTTCCACCTGGGCCGGCCCCGCCCCCTATGGCGCAGCTCCTTTCTCCTACAACCTCACCTCAGTTCCCCACGACCCAGGGCCTCCTGCCCCCCTCCTCCCTTCGCAGACAGGGACCGGCCCCTGCAAAACAGTACCGATGCCCACAGACCCACAAAACCCATGTGTCACATCCACTCACCCCTTCCCACTCCCCAGCTTTCCCACACAGCAACGAAAAAAACAAACCCAACCCCACATCAAACCCTTAGCTCGAGTCCAACTTCTCGTTTTGTATAAAGGTCCACGCCTCATCCGGCATATCAAAATAATGGTGGCGATCTTGAAAAGTGACCCACAGTCGCGCTGGCTGCAACAGGGGCCGAACCTCACCCCCTTTGTGTGGAGCACCGCCTTGGCCCGGTTGAATCCAGCCGTCTTCTTAGCCAGCTCTGCACTCCAGTCTTGATAAATACGGATCTCTGTATTCTCCCACCTGCTGCTCCGTTCCTTCTTCACCCATCTCAGGACGCACTCCCTGTCCATGAAGCGGTGAAACCTCACCACTACAGCCCTTGGCGGCTCATTGGTTTTAGGCCTCCTTGCCAGGACTCTGTGAGCCCCATCCAGCTCCAAGGGCCGCGGGGAGGCTCCCGCGCCCATTAACACGTTCAGCATTGTGACTACATATGCCCCCACGTCGGACCCCTCCACCCCTTCAGGGAGACCCAGAATCCGGAGATTCTTCCTCCTCGACCTATTCTCCCCGTCCTCAAACTTTTCCTGCCACTTCTTGTGCAGCACCTCGTGCGCCTCCACTTTCACTGCCAGGCCCACAATCTCGTCCTCGTTTTCAGAGGCTTTCTGCTCCTCTCGAATCGCCGCCCCTTGGGCCTAAAGAAATAGAGTTTTTATAGCCCATGAAGAAGATTGCCAAATTGTCAGGCCATTTTTCTGTTTTAGTTTTCTTGTTGGCACTTAGTTTTTTCTCCGCATAGGTATTTTCTTGCTGTGAACTATTTGGAATAGTAGAGGTGGGCCAATAGAGGGTTCCCAGGTGGTCAAATTGCATCAGAGATGCTCTGTACTTCCCGACAAGTATTCAGCTCCCTCATAACAACTTAGTCCGAGATTAAACATTTTTGTCAAAAGAGCAGTGCCCAAAGGTACTGTAATTTATAAAGGATGCCATAATGCACCTCTATTGCAGGCTCCAACCAGGACTCTCTTCACAGGTATGGCACTGCCAGGAGCTGTCAAGGTCATAACCAACTTGAACTTTTTGCTTCAGAATCATTTCAGACCGTTACTGGAGACATCAGGAGAAGAAGTCGACCAGCTGTCCATAGTTATGTAAAGCAGGTGACTAATACATTGTTTGCTAAAAAGAGCAATTTCATCCCCTTGTCTGCGAACAACCAATAGCAGCATGAAGGCTGTGCAACTTTGTAGAATAATTCCCAAAGATCAAGAAGACTATAGATCGGATCCATGTATTTCCACATGCTTCATTGCTCTGTGCCATTTGTTAAGGGACGCTTGGTCAGCTCTGAACAGTGGCTAAGAGACTGGATCAGATACCATAACTTTTTTCAGTTTTAAAACGGAGCGGAAAGATCGATTTGTTCCAGGAGTGATAACATAAGAAATTACTTTAGAAACAAACTTTATTAAAAGAAAAGAAAAAACAATATTTAAATTTTTACTTCAGCTCTAACACTAACAGATTACATGCGGTTTCTTAACCTTAACACACTAGTCCCCATTGAACATCACTTTAAAAAACAATGACACTTTCATGCCACTTACGCAGACAGGCCAAGGCAATACTTGCATTTACAAAGAAATTTTTCTTCTGTTGGGGACATTTGTTCAGAATCCTTTTCCAAAGCCTACCTTGCATGGGATCAAAGGAGAGCTGGCAAGTTGGATACAGAACTAGCTTGGGCACAGAAGACCAAGTGTAGCAATAGAAGGGTGCATTTCTGAATGGAAGGTTGTGACTAGCGGCGTTCCACAGGGATCAGTTCCGGGACCTTTGTTGATCATGGTGTATATAAATGATTTGGAAGAAAATGTAGCTGGTCTAATTAGTAAGTTCGCAGACGAGACAAAAATTGGTGGAGTTGCGGATAGTGAAGAGGATTGTCAGAGGATACAGCAAGATATAAACTGGTTGGAGTCTTGGGCGAAGAAATGGCAGATGGAGTTTAATCCGGACAAGTGTGAGGTAATGCACTTTGGAAGGTCCAATGCATGTAGGAATTACACAGTAAATAGTAGAACTCGTGCAAGTTCTACTATTTAGGTTACGGACTCCATAAGTGCATACGGTTTTAGTTTACGTCATGGTCAGCATGGTAGCATTGTGGATAGCACAATTGCTTCACAGCTCCAGGGTCCCAGGTTCGATTCCGGCTTGGGTCTGTCTGTGCGGAGTCTGCACATCCTCCCAGTGTGTGCGTGGGTTTCATCCGGGTGCTCCGGTTTCCTCCCACAGTCCAAAGATGTGCAGGTTAGGTGGATTGGCCATGATAAATTGCCCTAAGTGTCCAAAATTGCCCTTAGTGTTGGGTGGGGTTACTGGGTTATGGGGATAGGGTGGAGGTGTTGACCTTGGGTAGGGTGCTCTTTCCAAGAGCTGGTGCAGACTCGATGGGCCAAATGGCCTCCTTCTGCCCTGTAAATTCTATGATTCTAAGTATTGGTGGGCAGAGAGATCTGGGCGTGCATGTCCACCGATCACTGAAAGTGGCAACACATGGTTATAAGGTGGTCAAGAAGGCATACGGCATACTGGCTTTCATCGGTCGGGGGCATTGAATATAAAAATTGGCAAGCCATGTTGCAGCTGTACAGGACCTTAGTCAGGCCTCATTTGAAATATTGTGTACAATTCTGGTCACCACACTACCAGAAGGATGTGGATGCTTTCGAGAGGATACAGAAGCAGTTTACTAGGATGTTGCCTGGTATGGAGGTCATTAGCTACGAGGAGAGGTTAGATAAACTCGGTCTGTTCTCATGATAACGGCCAGGTTCAGAGGTCTACAAGATTATGAGTGGCATGGACAGTGGATAGTCAGATGCCCTTTCCTACGGGACATAGGTTTAACATGCCTGGGGAAAAGTTTAGAACAGATGTGCGAGGCCAGTTTTTTTTTTTTTTTACACAGAGGGTGGTATATATATGGAACGCGCTGCCTGGGGTGGTGATGGGAGCAGGTACGATAGCGGCATTTAAGAGGCATCTAGTCAAATATATGAATAGGGTGGAATGGAAGGATACGGACTCCATAAGTGCATACGGTTTTAGTTTACGTCATGGTCAGCGCAGGCTTGGAGGGCCGAAGGGCCTGTTCGTGTGCTGTGTTGTTTTTTTGTTCGGTGGCAACTTTCATGACTCCCTGGTCGATTTCCATAGCCTTCTGCCTGTAGTTGATCACAACAGTTCTCTCTCTCCCTCTCTCACTCTCTCATCAAGCGGCACGGTGGCACAGTGGTTAGCACTGTTGCCTCACAGCGCCAGGGACCCGGGTTCGATTCCGACCTCTGGTGACTGTGTGGAATTTGTACATTCTCCCCTTGTCTGCGTGGGTTTCTCCCGGGTGCTCTGGTTTCCTCCCACAGTCCAAAGATGTGCAGGTTAGTTGGATTGGCCATGATAAATTACCCGTAGGTGGGGTTGCGGGGTAGGGTGGCAGATTGGGCCTAGGGTGCTCTTTCAGAGGGTTGGTGCAGACTCGATGGATCGAATGGCCTCCTTCTGCACTGTAGGAATTCTTTGATTCTGTTGTATGATCATTATCTTGGCTGTCTAATTTCCCACTACTGTTTCTACAAAAGAACAGAGCTATGTCATTCATATGCAACTAAACTTCTATTCCTGGACAAATAGGTCATCAAATTCTGTGATGGGATAATGGCTGGTCAAACAGGAATGACAATGGATCTTGAGTGGGTCACCCTGGCTGAATCGGGGCATCCTGTGTAGTCCTGTTCGAGGTTAGGTCTGAATGGGATGAGGTAACTCAGGATGTGGGCTTATCCCTCTGACTCTGCTGTTAACAGTCTTTTCCCTCAGCCTGTTTAACCCCTAAATTGCCTGCTACATCTTGAACCCCATTTCTGGACCCAAGTTCTCCCGATTCAACTATCTCCAAGAGAGCATGAGCCTGGTGTGTAGAAGTAGTTAAATATTGCAGTACAGTGCTTCAAGGTTTGGTAGGAGCTGGTCAGAAGAGACAAGTTTTCGACTAGCCTATTTTCTCTAATAGAGTGTTTCTGCCATTATTTAGAAAGTCAAATGCTCAATTTCATATACCTTGTTAAACACTGGTGAATCAGAACACATTACTGAGATAAACTATACTTTTCTCTTTACCATATTAGAAAATACTTTGCATATTTCATGTAAGAGATGTATTTATCAAATCCTGATTTCATCTGGAGTTTTTTTAATCTACTTTTAGGGCTAGAATTTGAGCGCTGGCTGAATGCATCTGGTCCTCCACTGTTGGAGCCAGATTTGTCTCAGGGATCTAGTTTGATTAAACCGGTGGAAGCTCTCTATCAGCTCTGGAGTTCAGAAATTCTTGATGGAAACCGTATTACAGACATTGATATTTCCAAATGGAAAACGTTCCAAATAGTCCACCTTTTAGACAAACTTCTAGACAGATCTCCACTGCCTCATGGTAGGATAACATACTTATTTAACTGTTTCCTTAGAGTTCACCATTATCGTAATAACTGTTCGTGCATTTGAATAAATTTTTTTTTTTTTTTGAAGTGTGCTCATTTTACTTTTAAAAAAGGCAGCACGGTGGCGTACTGCTGCCTCACAGCACCGAGGACCCGGTTTCGATCCCGGCCACAGGTCACTGTCCGTGTGGAGTTTGTACATTCTCCCATGTCTGTGTGAGTCTCACCCCCACAACCTAAAAAGATGTGCAGGGTATGTGAATTGGCCACGCTAAATTGTCCCTTAATTGGAAAACAAACAATTGGGTACTCTAGATTTATAAAAACAAAGAGGACCATACTTTGGTAATAACATTACTGATCACTCTTCTGTTGAAATATTAAAATTGGAAAGCGTGTCAAGTGAATTTTTATTTAGAGACATAATATTGTATTAAAAACTTTAAAGACTTGATCAGTATTGTACAAAGCTGTAAGGTCAACCCCACCTTCCGTGTGATGAATCTAAAAGGTCTATAGTGAACCTGATCTTTAACACACCATGGGGTTTGTATCGTGAAGAAATTTGTTCCAGGACAGGTTACTATGGCAAAGAGTCTAAATTAACAATGGAGGGATATTTTTCTCGATCCCATTCAAGACCATTCATTCTTTAGCAGAGAAAGCAAAATACTCTGAGCTACAGATTCCTATGTGACAGCTGTCAAGCCGGCTTTGTGGTAACTTATTGCAAGGTATGATGTGGACAAGGCATGTTGTTATCTTGTTTTTTTTCCATGTTTCTGAGATTTCTTTGCTTTTCCCCTTACTAACTCATTCATGGGCTCTAAGGCCAATTGAATACATCAGCCTGTAGCCATCTGGGATGGCCACTTCCAACTAGGTACAGAGAAACTCGCAAAGCCTGGCCGATAAAATGGACAAGCCAAGACTCAGGCAGGCTCAGAGCCTGAAATGCTTATTCGTAAGCAAGAAATCCAGACGGTATCAAAACTCCGTCCAATTAGCATTTTAATGGGGCCGATTAGCATTTGATGGCTCACCTTTCCCAAAACAAAGGACTGGTACTTAAGCAACCAGGACAGTCACAGACATTTTGGCGCCACTCCCTGTTCAAGGGAAACGCAAACAACGGGGTCAGTGACCGCTTGGGACACGCCCAGCCATCCAGATCACCACCCACTTATTGGCTAAGGAATCAAACCGAGTGATCAGGGATCACCCAATTAGTAAGGCCCAAATTGAAGGACCGCCCAAAAGAGCGCGAAAACCCCCCGAGTATAAGAAGAAGAGTTCGCCATAGGTTCGCCCTCTCTTGGCGCCCTACTGGCCTTGGTACCCCGGTCACGGTCATCTCCAATTGCAGCAACACCAGAAGCGAGTCCGTTCAACGCCCGCTACCAGACGGATGAGCCCAGCTGAGCAGCAGTTACTCCTTCGAACCCGAGAGATCCAGAATTGAACAGCAACCACTGTTTTCTGACTTAAGCCGGGTACCCGAAGTTAAGTACAGGTTGTCTTAGCTGATAGGTGTAGTTAACTAGTAGTGTTCATGTTGCATGACTAATTGTGTGTAAATAAAGTACCCTTGACCTTGAACTAACTAACTGGTGTTTGGCTCTTTGATCGATAGCTGGTTGAAACTTGTGGTGGTATTATTCGATACCTGGCGACTCTAAGCATTCGGACATAGATAGCGTAGAAAGAAAGGCAAACTCACTGATTGCCCTAATTGGAACAGAGCCACATAAAAGACAGTGTAAAAGAAAAAGGCAACAGTTATTGGCGACATTTGACGGGACTCGACCCAGAAGTGACCGTGTCACTCCGAGAGAACCCACAAAAGTATTTGAATTGGAATCCAAATTGGCAAAGTAAAAGAAACCACAAGTGAAACCAGTATCGATCAAACCTCCAGAATTCGGAAGTGTGTAATTTGCATGAGTACTAGCAAAGGGATATAAGGTAACCGCGATAGATTTTGTTGCGTGAAACTTTCGGGAGTTGCGTAAACCAGAAAATAGCTTGAGCCGTACCCATGCTTGCACCACCGCTTTATTCCCCCTTTTCCCAAATTTCCGGGAGTCAAAAGTATTTGTAGGGATGGCCATGAAGGCAATGGAACGCCTTATGCATCCACAAGAGCCCGAGGTCGCAGCGACCAATAGATCAGAACAGTATCCCTTATGGGAAGGAGAGATTAGGAAGTACCTAAAGGGGAAAGGATGGCCCCGATGGTCTGAGTTTTGCGCGAATGTGGACACGGGTCCTGGCAGCATAGGACAGATTGGTGGGACAGCCTGACCGAGATCATAAAAAGAGTTTGACTAAGGTTCGTAAGCCGATGGCAATTGTGTCCTGTCTGGCACAATTGCGAGGCACAGAGGAGGTCATGAGGACGCTCCGCAAGCAGCTAGAGGAGAAGAAGAAAACTAGAGAGGGAGATTTAAGTGAAAGCGAGAGATTAAATGTACAGCTCCAAGAGCAGTTAGCAGCGCAGGACAAGGCAATGGATGATGTCAAGAGGGCACATCAATCCTGTCTCGCCCACCTTAGCAGCTTCCAAATCCAATACGATAAGGCCTACCAGGACACACAGCGTGCTGTAATGTTAAGAGAAGAGACAGAGAATCAGGTACACCCGTTAACAAAACAATGCGATGATTTAAAAGCAGCCCTCCGAGCACTCCACAGTTCCACCACAGAACAGAGACAGAGTTCGGTGGACCATGCCAAATGCAGGCAGCAAATTGCAAGATTGCAATCCCTGTTATCAGTTCAAAATGGGTTTAGAGACACCTTTGGCCCACAGCTAGACCAGGAAGACGGCCCCGATTGGCAGGAACTCAGTGAAACGGCCCAACGGTACGTAAGCGAGACCGAGACTCAAAATAGAGCCACCCCCCCAGACTTCGAAAAGAAAAGCACCCGCCCCACCGACTGCACAGGCAGCACCCAACCCAATGAACCCCATTACCACGCAGCGCAGGGTTACCACGGAAGGCCAACCCGATTTTGTGTACACCACGCCATTAACGATCACCCAGTTACGAGATGCCCGCGAGAAGATAGATACTTTCCACCCCACATCGGAGCCACTTCACTTTTTCGAGTTAGTGAAACAACAAACGCTCATGAATGGTTTAGACGAGCCGGAACAGGTTAAGCTCATAGTTATGTGCTTAGACCCCTCAGTTAGTTCAGCCCTTCCCGACCCACAAAATGTAGGAGGAGGTAGCCTCCAAGAAATGAAAACGGCCATTTTAGACGCCGTAGGATATAACAGAGGAAATCCGGTAGACGGACTCAACCGGTGCAGGCAGAAAAAGGGAGAGCATCCAACAGCGTTTGCTGGACGTCTTTGGATCCATTTTACTGCTGTATTTGGTGAGTTAGCCCGCGCCCATTTATCAGCAGACAATACGGCCAAATGGACCCGTACGTTGGTATCCCATGCCACAGAGGCAGGACAGAAGGCTTGCGGCAGTTACGACCCCTCAGACCCAGCACACAATGAAGTGTGGGTTCTGAAACTATTGTCCAGAGCTTGGGAACAGTCTGTACAGAAAAAGACAGAGCATGAGAGAGTAGATGCCACAATGAATCCAGTAAGGACACACCAAGACCCCGCATGGGTAAATGAAGGCACAAGTAACGCACAGCACAGCACCCTAAAGCGCAGGAATACTACAATTGTGGACAGAAAGGACATTACGCACGAGAATGTCAAGCCCCCCCGAGACAACAAAGGAATCAGCCCACAAATGCTCCCCCGAGCCAGCAACGACACCAATAGCCCAACCCCCCACCCAGGGAACCATATCCAAGGAGCAATACACCAGAGAGCCTGCTCCACCTTACGTGCCCCAGGGGTAATGTACAACTGTGGGCAGTCAGGACACTTCACCCGAGATTGCAGGAGACCCCCACCACCAGCTAGACTAGCCCCCAGATATGAAAGAGAACACCATCCACAGCAGCTACAAGGTCCCAGCTGCCCCATGCAAACTGTGAGCGCTTACCCTCCACTTCTCATGGCAAGGACACCTCAGCAATGCCACTTCATTTTTGTTTCTCTCCTCCTTCCTCTCTTCTTCGGTCACACTACACTGATTCCATATGCTAGTTACATCCCAGGCCAAATGTGATTTACGGTGTCCTATAC
The DNA here is from genome assembly GCF_047496885.1 of Scyliorhinus torazame. NCBI lineage: Eukaryota > Metazoa > Chordata > Chondrichthyes > Carcharhiniformes > Scyliorhinidae > Scyliorhinus > Scyliorhinus torazame. Next base: position 52,156,962 of record NC_092720.1, on the reverse strand, counting down.
TCTGATGGAGCCTGCCCGCTTTTCTTTCTTTAATTTGTTATTTTTAAATGTTGAATGTTTGTTATTTGTGTCGATCTCACTAAAATTTTTGATACAGTTTATTCTTTCGGTCTCACACCAAATTTCTTGATGCACTCATAATTACTCTTCCGGCGCCACATGGCAGTTAGTGAAACAAGTTTGTCTGGAGCCCATATAGTTACAAATTCTTACCGCTCTTGGAAGGTCACTCAGGCAGTGGAGTAACGGCACTTCAGGCAGTGGAGTAACGGCACTTATCCCTGCCCTGCCTGAGGACCTCCTATACTTTGGTCAGCCAAGCTCGGGTAGTGGAGCACCTGTACTGATCACCGCCCTACCCGGGGATCCCACCCATTCTTGCCCTGCCACGGATCATACGCACCACCCCATTCGGATACTTGTTTTCAAAACTCTTTTGCTGTTCTTTTCTAGTCCTGTGGTTTAAAGAATGCATTTTGGCACAACATTTGCCCTTTCCGGCAACCCTTTGGTTGCTATCCCCCACATGCTATTTACATGTCAGAAACACTTGGTTGGAAAAACAAGTTTTACAGAGGACGGAGAAATTGTCCGCCCACTCAACCAATCGACCACAGGCTGCGGGAGTGCTCGCACTGTCACACAGAATTTTTTCCCGGATGTTTTGTCTCCGCAAATGGTTGTTTAAAAAAAAAAAATGAGGATGTCACATATGGTGATTATAATGGGAAATTGACGTTAAGGAGAAACAGACAGACATGCAAGATGTTAAACAACACTATTATGACAGATACTATGCTTGCTCCCCTAGGAAGATACGAAGATACTCGACGGCGAAGGAAAGCCCGAATAAGATGAAGACGACCCTGATGATCAGCATCATGATTGTCTCCCCCCCTCACCACACAGGCCCCGAACACGACTACCCAACACAACACACCCAGCCCGGACATTACATCTCACACACACCCAGCCACCGATACCCCTACATGGTGTGAGAACCTCGTCCAGTGGTATTCACTGTCCTACACAGTGGAAGCCTTACTAGTGATAGCCATATTGTACAGTGTCATTCAGACAATTAGATTGCGAAAATGGAGAAGGAGAGCCTCCCGTCCTCCAGTATACACATTTAGAGCCCCCTTCCTTGGACTCCAGAAAACCCCACACTCTTTCTGAACCCTTCTCCTTAATAAATTCCGCGGTTGTTGCTTTGTTAATAAAGTTACTTCTCTGTATGTGAATGTTAGTGATAAGAAGAAATGTGATGTTGCTATCGGATTTGTTTTGTATTGTTAGAAAAGTTCTTTGATTGTTAAATAGCAGCATGAGTGTAGTCTAGTTAGAGACAGTTTGAGGTTCCCCTTTTTACTGAATGTTAAATGGCCCCTTAGAAATTCTTAGATATGTGTTGTTTAGAGAAAATTAGGTAAATGTTTTTGGACCCATAGGACAGAGTAGAGTAGAACCTGTCCTTGGTTTAGGGTACCCGGCATTTCAGAGAATGAAGAAGACCCAGTTTTGTGATCCTTCACGCTTCGCGTTGAGGATCAAGAGCACGGAGTGTAGCCATCTGGGATGGCCACTTCCAACTAGGTACAGAAAAACTCGCAAAGCCTGAAATGGACAAGCCAAGACTCGGGCAGGCTCAGAGCCTGAAATGCATATTTGTAAGCAAGAAATCCAGACAGTATCAAAACTCCGTCCAATTAGCATTTTAATGGGGCCGATTAGCATTTGATGGCCCACCTTCCCAAAAACAAAGGACTGGTACTCAAGCAACCGGGACAGTCACAGACATTTCGGCCCCACACCCTGTTCAAGGGAAACGCAAACAAAGGGGTCAGTGACCGCTTGGGACACTCCCAGCCATCCAGATCCCCGCCCACTTATTGGCTAAGGAATCGAACCAAGTGATCAGGGATCACCAAATTAGTAATGCCCAAATTGAAGGACCGCCCAAAAGAGCGCGAAAACCCCCCGAGTATAAGAAGAAGAGTTCGCCATACGTTCGCTCTCTCTTGGCGCCCTCTTGGCCTTGGTACCCCGGTCACGGCCATCGCTAATCGTAGCAACACCAGAAGCGAGTCCAAGTTTAATGCCCGCTACCAGACGGATGAGCCCAGCTGAGCAGCAGTTACTCCTTCGAACCCGAGAGATCCAGAATTGAACAGCGGCCACTGTTTTCTGACCTAAACCGGGTGCCCGAAGTTAATTACAGGTTGTCTTAGCCGATAGGTGTAGTTAACTAGTAGTGTTTATGTTGCATGACTAATTGCGTGTAAATAAAGTACCCTTGACCTTGAACTAACTAACTGGTGTTTGGCTAGATCGATAGCCGGTTGAAACTTGTGGTGGTATCATTCGATACCTGGCGACTCTAAGCATTAAGGCATAGATAACGTAGAAAGAAAGGCAAACTCACTGATTGCCATAATTGGAACAGAGCCACAGAAAAGACAGAGTAAAAGAAAAAGGCAACAAGCCTATCTCTCCAACATCAAGACCTCTTATTTTCATCTCCTTCCCGACTCCAGCCTATTGTTATGGGCCAGGGTTTAGAAAACTCCAAAGTATATCATGGAGTTCACCTGACCCACAACCTTTAATAGATTTTGGTTATGGGGAGCACAAGGGCCCACTTTACAGGTGTGATGCAACAGCGATCTAAAGTATTTTTAAAACAAAACAATGTTCATTCTATGAATTCAGTTAACACTTTATAACACACAGTAAACATCTTATCAACTACAAACACTGATACTTTCCCAAATACAATATTCTATCGGTAACCCTTAGTGACTTTCCTAACAACATCCATAAGCTAAAACACTTTTTAACAAAGACAGTAGGTTTGAATTCTCTACAGGAACAGGTATTACTTTGAAATCATCAAATGAACTGAAGACATTCTTTAACTTGTAAAGCAATACCAGTATACATCTGCTTGCTTTGACTGCAGCTCTCCAACTCAAAGCGAAACGAAACAGAGCCACAAAGCAGCTTTTCAGCTCAAAACGAAAGTAAAAACAGAGCAGAGCCCAGCTCCACCCACACATTGACATCACTGCAGCTATTTGATAAACACCCATTTCTTAAAGGCACTCTCTCATGACACTGTCTACCACTGAAACTCCTATCAATACTTTAAAAAAAAAAAATTTAGAATACCCAATTCATTTTTTCCAAATAAGGGGCAATTTAGCGTGGCCAATCCACCTAGTCTGCACATTTTTGGGTTGTGGGGGCGAAACCCACGCAAACACGGAGAGAATGTGCAAACTCCACACGGACAGTGACCCAGAGCCGGGATCGAACCTGAGACCTCGGTGCCGTGAGGCAGCAGGGCTAACCCACTGCGCCACCGTGCTGTCCTTCTATCAATACTTTTGTCACCACCGACCTTAAATATTACAATATTCTTCTTACTGGGTGCCTTTTATCTATACTCCAAAAGATCTCAGTTGGCCAAAATGTCGATGCCCCTATCCTGTTCCCACTAAGCTATGTTTAACTATCCACTTGTTCGTGCAGACCTACACTCTTTATTGCCCGGTGCAGTGAATTGAATTAAAATTGTAAACCTCGTCTTCAAGTGTCTCCGTGACCTCCCTGAATGCTACTCTGCTACTTTGCCAGACGTAATTTCCCTCTTATACTCTTCAGTCTTTATGACTTTAGCCTCCCATGCATTCCATATTTCTTCACCCTACTATTAGTGATAGAGCTGCTTGCTACCTAAGGTGGCATTCTGAAATTCTCTCGACTAAACCCCTCCATATCCTTTCCCCAACTCAGAACTCAGCTTCGTATTGAAGCTTTCAAGCAGCCCTTCCAAATGTTTTCTCTGGTTTGGTGCTTCATTCCAGTTAATACTGCTCTGTAAACTGCTTGGGATATTTTCTGTAGTAAAGGCACTCAAGAAGTTCAAGTTGTTCTGGCGTCCACCTTACCCACTGGAGCCGATGAACTGAGATGTAATTTTTCAGCAATATATTTAAACTGCTGGATGCTGGTATGTGTAACATTAAGAGCTTTTGGTCAAGGTCTTTATTATGTGGTGTGACTAATGTTTTGTGCAGCAGTAAATATTGTTTAGTTCACGCCCTGGAAATGGATTTTTGAAGAGAGCGCACTTGGTAAAATAGTGAAGCAACCTCATAACAAGTGGGCTTTTATGATTAATTGGCCTGACAGTCAGTTGTGTTGTGTACTTTGGCACAGATCTTGATTATTTTACTGCAAAAACAATCTATCTTAGTAAGAATAATAAAGAAATTACTGGTTCTAGTTCATGCCAGTTCAGCAGATTCACTGTTGGGGGCAGGTGGTGTGGCAGTGTTGGTTGAAAACAGAAAGAGATGCCGGTTGTTCATGAGCATAATTTTGTTGTTCCCGTTTAGAGAGTGAGATTATATACATGTTCTCAAGAAGCTAAGTTAGCAATTGGAACGGAGAAAGTAATAATGAGACAACTCACCAAGTAAACTGTAAGATTATAGGCACAAACACTATGGATGCTGAAATCATATCAAAAGGTGTGCTTATTACTGTCAATAAAAGGTCAATTATACTGTCTTAAGACCTCTATTTAATTTAGTAGGATCAACTCCTATCTTTTGCCTGTTAGGTGAGTTTCTGTTGGAAGAATTAGGAGTAAAAGGTGATGGAGGCAGTAACCCTCTGTGCATTAAAACAGCTGGATGTGCACTTGAAGTACCTTAACTAACAGGTCTTTAAATCCAAAGCTGGAATATGGGAATAGGCTAGATAGCTCTATCTTGATTAGTACAGACACGATCGGCCAAATGGCCTCCTTCTGTGCTGTAAATTTTCTATGTGATCATAAGGCAAACTTGTTTTATTTTGGATAAATGTGTGTTTGAGCAAATGTTCCAATTAGAGAGTGATAATTAAAAGTTGTGCCAGGCAGAGATAATGTTTAGCTCATCAGAGATTCCGTGGTGCACAGTAGGCTTTCTTTGACAATAGAGGCAGCTTCCAGCCTCTTACAGCTGTTGGCTTTCCAGTGAAACATGAGTATGCAATATCTTTATGACCGTTAAATGTTTTTCCAGAATATTATATGCAAAGACATAATCTGGCCATTAAAAGTTATTATTTTTATTTATTCTCGAAGCCTAACATTCAATAATGCTAGAAACATAGTTTGGGTGTATTAACTACTCCCAAGAACACATGCGCATAAAATACAATCAAAGTGATCTTGTCACCTGCATGGGCTTTGTTCATTAAGCTTTCGAACTGTCTCTAGTTTATTGATTTGATTTACAGTTTTGTCATTGTGAAACTGTAACCGTTTCAGGGGTTGTACTAATTAAAAAACTTTAGATGGGAAAGGGATTATATAACTCTTATGAAGTATGTGAGTTGTCGCATAGTCGTTGTGAAAGGGGATATAAAATGGATGTTAGCAGAGCTCCCTTGAAAGTTAAAAAACTGGCCTTCCTAGCTCATGGAACTCCGAGCTGCAAAATGTTTTGAATTTCCCATTGAGCTTTCAAGGTTTTGTCATACCTGTTGCTGTTAATTGAATATTTAATTATTACTACTAGTTATTACTGGATGCTTAATTTTTATGAACATCAACTGTAAACATTTCAAAACAAATTATTTTGAGGGGTATGTTAAGTAGGAAAACCCATCCTCTAATAATTGTTGCTGACCATTGGCCCAATAAGTTTTGGACCTTTGCGTGAGGCTAACTTTCTCCATTTTGGAGGTGGTCTTAGCAAGTACACACTCTTCAATAGGTGGGCATCAACTGGCAAATTTCAGCTACTGTGAAATTACTCTGTTTAATTCTAAGTAAATAAATAATTTGCAATTTAAAGATGGCGTTAGATTACAGATGGTATTAAATATAGGCTTGTACTTGGTTAGTTTCTAAATAATCATTTATATTTTGGAGTCGTGCTGAGAAAGAATTCAAGGGGAAACCTTTCATGAGCATAGCACTTTGCTATGATTTCATTTTAGACAGGTTACAATACTTTCTGGGATAGAAACTGATTCAAGGTATAAAAATATTTAAACCAAGTTTCTCAAATAGCAAGGATGTTGGTTTGGAACAGAAAAACTGAAGACAAATTTCCAGAAAATCCTTAAAATAATTCCTATATGGCCTAAGCTTCACCATATCGTAAATTCCGTATAAGATGGGCTTTTCCAGATATTGTACTAACTGAACAGAATAAGATGGGAACAATCTCCATGTGCTTGTTCAGAAAGTTATTGGGTAATATAGTGGAACGTTGTGCAAAAAATAAAAGCTGTTGAATCTGGGACTGCACCACAGATGATCCAGAGATATGGAGCTATTACGATTATTGATGGACCACGGAACCAAAAGAATGACAGTTTATTTTGTTATTAACTTTCCATTATATTGAATGCAAAAGTGCTGTTCATTCATTTTCAGTTATTGAGCCTGCAGTTTGTTACTGATTGTATGTAATCCTTAAAAGTTGTCCGCCACAGTATAACCCTCACTTTGTTTTATTTGTTCATGGGATGTGGGCATTTTTGGTAAGGCCAGTATTTGTTGCTCACCCCTAATTGCCGATTAGAAAGTCACTGTGAACTGCCTTCTCGAACCACTGCGGTTCATCTGGCATAGGTACAACCATAGTGATGTAAGGAAAGGAGTTTCAGGATTTTGGCCAGCTACAGTGACGGAACAGTAATATGGTTCCAAGTCAGGTTGATGTGTGCATTGGAGGGGAACTTGCAGGTGGTGAGTACCCATGTGTCCGTTTCTCTTGTCTTTCCAGATGGTAGGGGTCATGGTTTCAGAAGGTGCAGTTGAAGAAGGCTTTGTGAAATGTTGTAGCATATCTTGTAAATGGTGCACATTGTGGCCACTGTGCATTGGTTCTGGAGGCAGTGCATGTTTAAGATTGTGAATGGGGTGCCAATCAAGTGGGCTATTTTATCCTGGATGGTGTCAAGTTTTCTGATTGCTGCTCAGAATAGTCTATCTCACTCGATTTGTGCCTTGTAGATACTGGACAGGCTCTGAAAGTCAGGGGCTGAGTCAGAATTCCCAGCCTTTGATCTGCTCCTGTAGTCACCATATTTATATGGGTGTTCCAGTTAAATTTCTGGTCAGTGGTAAGCCCCAAATTGTGGAGGATTCCGGGAATTTGGTAATCCCATTGAATGTCATGGAGAGATGGTTAGATTCTCTTTTTCAGAGATGGTTAGATTTTCTCATTTTGAAGATGGGCATTGCCTGGCACAAATGTTAATTGCTACTAATCAAGTCCAAACCTGAATGTTGTTTAGGTTTTGCACAATTCAGGTACGACTGCTACAGTATATGAGGAGTTGCAAATGGTACTGAAGATTACGTAGTTATCAGCGAACATCCCCACTTATGACCTTATGATAGAGGTACGGTCATTGTTGAAGCAGCTGAAGAAAGTTGGACCTAGAACATTACCCTTGGGCTGAGATGTTTGGCCTCCAAAACCGCAACCATCTTCCTTTGTACTAATTCTGACTCCAACCAGCGGAGAGTTTCCCCCCTGATTTCCCATGGGCTTTAGTTTTGCTCGGGTTCCATGCTGCCACACTTTGTTAGATGTTGCCGTTATGTCAAGGGCTGCCACTCACTTCACCGAATTTAATTATTTTATCTATGTTTGGACTAAGGCTGTAGTGAATTCCGGAGCCAAGGGGTCTTGATAGAACTGCAACATAAACTCGGTTTAGTTTATCTCTTTTGCAGACTTGCTTGTTTGATTAATATTTAGCTTAGTTAAATAATTTGAAAAATATTGCATTTATAATTTCTATTTTTTGCCTTGTCAGAAGTCATGATGAAGCTGTCAAAGAGTTACTCTGCACTGCTCGACTCAATGAATGCTGAAATAAGGATTAGATGGTTACAGATTGTAGTCAGAAATAATTATTTGCCAGATTTCTACAAAGTGCGACAATTCCTGGAAAACCATGTAAGATAATTAGAATGCTTGATTGATTAATGAAACTTAATGAAATAAGTATTTAGTAGTTAATCTATTGAAGATACTTATGACCATAGTTTATAAAATATTTTGAAAAGCATTTAGCTCAACAACAATGGTGCTCATCTATTTGCACACTTCATACCAAGTACTTTTCAAGCTCTACTTGCTGACAATGTCCAGCTTTAGAATTGAGTGGGAGATGGATAAGTGAAGCCCAGATGGTTGCAGACATTTCCATCAATGATGGGCTGAGATTGGGTACAGTGTTGTACAAAATGCCTTCAACTGTAGCATTATGTATCTCACCTGCTCTTTGTCCCAATATCAGTGTCTGTGTTTTCAGCCATGTAGAACACATGCTGTAAACATCTTGTCCTAAACAGCTTGGTCTCCCTACCTGCCTGTTCCTTTAAGAACCTCTTTAAAACATCAGGTGTCACCAAGAACCTTTGTGCGTTTTTACAGGATTTAACAAATTAAATACTGGACAGTGAAATAGAAATCATATTGAAGTATTTCTCTATACTAGCTATAGAATCTCTACAGTGCAGAAGGAGGCCATTCGGCCTGTCGAGTCTGCACCGACCCTCTGCAAGAATAACTTACCTAGACCCAGTCCCCCGCCCTATGCCTGCAACCCCACCTAAATTGCACATCTTTGGACATGCGCAATTTAGCATGGCCAATCCACCAAACTGCACATCTTTGGAATTTAAATTAATCTTGTGAGTTGCTTTTGAATTCAATGGGGAAACCTTTTTCTAATGTGTCCCATTTATGGCCTTTATTTTATATTTAATTTGACAGCCAAGAAACTCTAACTTCTCTTGTTGCATCTCTTCCAGACCTCACGAATGTACACTGGTCCTTTGTATGAGGATCTGTGTGCTGGAACCATGAAGGCCATTGCCATGGAGACCTTTTACTTGACTCAAAACAGACTGCATGTGAACTTGAGGAGAGCAATCCAACAGATTTTTGCACACAGTGCTAACCCTGCTGCTGTTATGACACTGCTTGAAGATAAACCATCAGATGCGTCAAACCCCATCTCACTCAGGGATGTGAATGTCTCCGCATAGCTGAGCAACCCATGCCATTATAGGATGAATCTTTAACTAATTGGCTGGGGTCCCTTACATGAGAACATAACAGCTCTGTAAACTGAAATGTTTCCAGCTGTTATTTTTTAATTTAATCAGAATTCCAGGATTTATGCTGGTTACCTTGACTTCTTCCAGGGGATGAAGAAGCCTAAACCAGCATTCCAAAATGTTTCTTCCAAGATAGCATTTTGTTCAACCATTGGCCACAGTTATACAGTAATAATAATCTTGTCACTCTTGAGTGTTTGACACACATACAGGACGTGTAGATTCTAAGATCATAGTTCGAGGATGATTCATTGATAATAAATATACACTAAATCTTCAGTGAGCAGGACATCTTGAAATAAAAGACAGCATCTCCGCTCTGGCAAGTTAGCTACTACAGTGCAGAACCTATTGCTGCTGAAGAGGTAATCAGCAAATGACCTGATTTTGCATGGTTGATTCTAATGAAATGATTAGTACAGTGTTGGTTGATTATGCTTACTGGTGTATTGCTAAATGCAAAAGGAATTATCGAAGACCGAATTTGTTACTTCCAATGAGTACATCAGCACACATGTGAATTCTGATTTTGCCAAAGCAGGAAGATTAATTGGTAGAGCAGCTTATTTCAAATAAGTTTGATGGTACAAGTTTGCCCAGCTCAATTTTTTTTCCAAATACAAATTTAATTTGTAACTTCGCAGGCTTTCTTTAGAAGTATTATTCGATGCAAGGACTTTTGGTAAATTAGTTGGTGCATAAAGTATGTTGTTTGTTACTGAGAAAGGAGGTTTCAACAGTAACAAGTTGGGACCTAAGTAAATTCATTCTACATTTTTCAGGTCGGCTAGAATACACACGAGGATGCAAACTAAAGAATAGAGATGTGAAGCTAATGACATAAATGCTTCACATTTGGGTTGTTTCAGAGTATTTTCTGTTAAACCCATTGCATTTTGTCCAAAAGTTATTTAAGATGAGTTTTCTTTTGCCTTTACATTGTACTATGATTAGAAATGTGTGTTTATTCTGTTGTTATTCTCTGATATCCTACTTTACATTTTTCCAGAATATAATTTTTACAAAGAATTATTGGAAAGAATGTTTTTGAGAAAGTAAATGAACTCTTGATTTCTTTGAGTTCATTCTCTTGCACTCCTTTGAAACAATGGAATTAGGCACATGATTATTTTATCCAAATTGGTCAACTGTTCTGTCATATATCTTATTGTGTTTTTTTTTAAAGAACAAACATTATCTCTAATGTTTCAATTTGTCATTTTAGTGTTAATCCATAGGAGAAGCCTTCCTTTTAAATTGCTCTTTGTGCAGTGGAGTCCAAGTTATTGCATTTCTAATCCAAGCACCATTTCCTTTCAATTCCATTATACTTATTTCAATTGTAACAATTTTGGCAAATTTTGGCAGGTTAATAGGTATGTGAGTATTTAGCTATTGCTCTGTGCTGGAGCAGGACATTACGGAGTTGGGTTGAGATGATTAAAGTTCAACATTGGCTGTTGCTTCTACTGTCTGGTAGTTTAGGTGCCTGGTTGTGGTTCAGAGGTGATGGTCGGATCTGCTGCAGTTGGTTATAACCAGAGCAGTATTAATGCTGCGGTTTTGACTATTGCCAACAATTTCTGCTCATTTGAATGCCTGATTATCGTTCCCAGGTTGGGTAGAATGTCTCTGACACTCATCTTGATAGTTTGCATGCTCTGCCATGGCTGTAAATGTCGGAATTAACAAACACACCCATAAACACGATCCAGGTGACAAAGATGACATTGAGAGAATTGTAGCTTTTGAGTCAACACTGGAACCACATTAGCAAAAGTCCATTTATTTCGATAAATCTTTGTACTTTTTCCGACTTCTGGTCTGTGTGCTTCTTAAGCATGTGCAAAAAAAAAAGTAAATTTGTATAGGGGCCAAAAACTGTATAACGGATTTGCACAAAAACGTGTATGCAAGTGTTGAACTGGCTGTACCTTTCTCAGGTAGTGCAGTCAGTGGTGCCTTTCTTATCAGTATTCTACTGATTTATCATCTACAAACTTTTGTTCTTTTTGAACAAGAGCCTCACTATACCATGTTTAGTAAAATGAAAGAAAACACTTTCTCAAAAAATGTATTGTTAAATGTTTACAAAAGAATTCTGTAAGTCGGAACGATTTTATAATGTCCAGATAATACACTTATCTAAGCAACACAAAAATGATTGAGCATTATTCTTTTTAAGAGCCACAATGTTTTGCACAATGTCAAATTATCAATAAGAGTTATATTTTCCAGGACCGAAGATACTCTTTATCCAACATCTTGTGTGTAAGTTGTAGTTTTCAGGTTTATATCTTTCACAGTATTGGTAACCTGATGCAGATTAAAACAAAAACGAAACAACAGTTCTGATCAAGGGTACACACCCAAAACATTCTAACATGTCCTCATCTTCTCAGGTGTCAACTGACCTACTGTATACTTCCAGAATTTTTTTTATTTCAGATTTCCAGCATTCAGTTTTGTTTTCTATTTTTGCTGATAAAACTAACTTTTTTATTAACCAACTAAAACCTTGGAAACATTCTCATGCCTGCAAATTCTTCAAGCTGATTTGAACGATATTTATCTGTTTTGAAAAATGAAAGGCCAGTGGAAACATTTATTTTATCAAAGTATTTTGCAAGTACGGATGATATGAAAAGTATGAATGAAAACAAAAATAAACAAGGTAGCCTTGATTTGGTGGGGGACTGGATAATGCAGCGATTTGTTAAATCTACCTGCCTTGGGGTGGCACATGGCGCAGTGGTTAGCACTGGGATTATGGCGTTAAGGACCCGGGTTCGAATCCCGGCCCTGGGTCTCTGTCCATGTGGAGTTTGCACATTCTCCCCGTGTCTGCGTGGGTTTCACCCCCACAACCCAAAGGTGTGCAGGTTAGGTGGATTGGCCACACTAAATTGCCCCTTAATTGGAAAAAAAACTAATTGGGTACTCTTATATAAAAAAAAAAATTTCAATTACATGCCTTGTAATTACCAAAGCATTACCAAAACTGATTAAAACATTTGTATGTGCATGGGGGAGAAAATAGTGCAGGTTGAAAACTGATTATTTTTTTTAGATTAAGAATGAACAACTTACAGCTGTACGGAACTTGTTTTCTGGGGCAGTTGAAAAAAACCTGTGACGAAAGTTACATACTTTAAAAGTAATTGCTGGAGAAAATGAGAGTACAATGGATTGGGTTTGATTGCATGATCATAGCCTCAAATGTTTCAATTGGACTTTTACCAGAACTTGGCAATGGAGGCCAGAAACATAGATTGCATTAAAGGTGTAAATTCTGTATATTGGGCAATTTAAAATAATGATTTAATTTTTTATTTTTATTTCTCAACTTTGATGATGTGGATATAAATGTACATACAATTGATGGATATGTGTATATTATTGATAGATATGTATTTGTGGACTTGCAGTACTTTGAAATTTTTTCCTTTTATTTTTAATGCTTCAAATGCCTTGCATTTGGTCCATCGTGATCACATAGAAATTTTTAATCCAATATCCTGGTCACATTTATAGACCCTGAATCATGTGATGTATCAGTAATACTCAATGGCCGGTAATTTCCTGGATCCCCAGCGTTGGATTTGGGGGTACCCCAAAGATGCATTGGGGATCCCCTTCGGAGGTTCCCAGGGAAGGCTTTATGTGGCAATTGCCCAGAAGTGCTAACTTCCCCCAGACAACTGCACTGTGCTGTGAACCATAGATCGCTATTTAAATTTAAATCGCTAACTTCAGATGGTTCTGCCAATTTTACACCAACAATTACTCAGTTAGAGAAAATAAAACTATTTCTAACTTCGGTACCCATCCCTCCCTGATGAGTGAGACACCGGTACTCACTCATCATCTATCTGAACAGCATTCCTAATAAAAATCATTCCCCTATTGTATTTCAAGAAAATGTTCAGTGCACAAGAGAAATGTCAAAAGATCTATGTTGTTTGGTTATCATTCTTTTGTAAACTCAATATGATATATTTCAGCATAATTTGAATCATGTGTAAAGAATAGCTAGTTTGTTTCAGAAGAGATGTACAAAATATACTGGAAGACATTAGAGATCCATGTTAGGAGCATTGCTCTTGTCATCAATATGTTTGATGAAGGCAACTAATTAATAATTCTCCAGGTTGATTGTGATGAAAAAAAATCAGGAAAATAGATATGAATTAAATTTAGATATCCCCACAACCCAAACAGGTGCATAATAATAATAATAATCACTTATTGTCACAAGTAGGCTTCAATGAAGTTACTGTGAAAAGCCTCTAGTCGCCACATTCCGGCACCTGTTCGGGGAGGCCGGTACGGGAATTGAACCTGCGCTGCTGGCATTGTTCTGCATTACAAGCCAGTTGTTTAGCCAACTGTGCTAAACCAGCCCCAGCATGGTAGGTGGATTGGCCACGCTAAATTGCCCCTCAATTGAAAAACTAAAAATGTTTTTAAAAATTAAATTTAGATGCATTCGGGGAACAAATCCATGTGTCACGGACATCTTCAATTTGAGTAAATGCAGTGTAATTTAAGACATGTCTTACCATGCAGGGATTTTGGATAAGAGTTTTGGGCTCATAGTAGATTGAAGCTCTTCAATCAGTATTGGAGAGACGATCAGGATTTAAATGCTCATTGTTTGAACTTTAAGATTTACAATTTGTTGATTGCATTCACGTACGTTATTCAGCTTAGAATCATTTATATAATTGCATTATTTCTCACACTGAATATGCAAATCAAATTCTCGGTGCTGAATTTAGAATGATAAAATTATGCAGTGGAACATCGAGGCTGAGGGATACTTTTTAAATCTAATTAATGATGCTGCTATTCCTCCCCCAAAGAAACATTATCTGTAAACCTTTACAGAATTACGGAAATACACAGTGCAGGAGGCACGCTTCGGCCCATCGAGTCTGTACCGACACGTAAAAAATACCTGACCTACTGCCGAATCCCATTTGCCAGCACTTGGCCCATAGCCTTAAATGTTGTGACATGCTAAGTGCTCATCCAGGTAATTTTTAAAGGGTGTGAGGCAACCCATCTCTCCCACCCTCCCAGTTCCAGAACGTCACCACCCTCTGGGTAAAAAGGCTTTCCTCAAATCCCCCCTAAACCTCCTGCCCCTCACCTTGACCCGTCAATTAAGTGGAACAGTCGTTCCCTATCCACCCTGTCCATGCCGCTCATAATCCACCTCGATCTGGTTGCCCCTCAGTCTCCAGCCAACCCAAGCCTATCCATCCTCTCTTCATAACTTAAATGTTCCATCCCAGGCAACATTCTGGTGAATATCCTCTGCACCCCCTCCAGTGCAATCACATCCTTCCTATAATGTGGCATCCAGAATTGCACACAGACCTCCAGCTGTGGCCTCACCAAAGTTCTATACAACTCCAGCATGACCTCCCTGCTTTTGCGATCCATGCCTCGATCGATAAAGAGTCCCATGTGCCCTTTTCACCACCCTATTTGCTTGCCCTGCTGCCGTCAGAGATCTATCGACAAACACTCCAAGGTCCCAGTGTCATGCTGTTCATTGAATACTGTTATAACCTGCCCAGATTATGTTGGCTGGGGACAATTGGTTACCCCACGCTCCTTGGGAATATGAGCTCCCCAAATGAGGGTGAGTGGGGGGGGGGGGCAATCATTAGCTGTGCAGCTGTGGTGAGGCACGGTGGCACAATGGTTAGCACTGCTGCCTCACTGCACCGTGGACCCGGTTCGATCCCGGCCCCGGGTCACTGTCTGTGTGGAATTTGCACATTCTCACTTGGGTCTCACCACCATAAGCCAATAGATGTGCAGGGTAGGTGGATTGGCCACGCTAAATTGCCCCATATTGGGCACTTTAAATTTAAATAAAAAATATTAAAAAGCAGTGCAGCTGTATAAATAGAGCTGGCCAGTGTGGTACCAGCGAGAGAGGAAACCAGTAGTGAACTGCTGGTACTGTGTACTTGTAAATAAAGTTTACTTTCTGTTTGACTCTATAAACTCGTGCTGGATTCTTCATGGCCTTCACAAAACTGGCGACGAGGAATTGAAATTGAATAGCTATCCAAACTGCTGAAGGCATTTTCTTGGACTTTTTGTTGGATACAGGTTGGATTTTTTTATTTCTGTTGCAACATGTCACTTTACGGTTATTTCAATGTATTTGATGCTGCGCTGGAGAGCTGGAACCACTATGCTCAAAGAATGCGTTACTACTTCCGGGCGAATAACATCAACGAAAGCGAATGGCAGGTGATCATTTTTCTAATTGCCTGTGGTGCACAGATGTTTGGGGTGATAAGAAGCCTTATGTACCCAGCCTTACCCGACAGTAAAACATTTGATGAGGTTGTGACTTTGGTGGAACAGCATTTTCACCCAACCCCATCCGTGGTAGTCCAACATTATCGATTTAACACCACAGCAAGGACCCCTGGGGAATCACTTGCTGAGTTCTTATCCAGAATACGCAGGATTGCGACGTACTGCAAATATGGGGACATTTTGTCGGAGATGTTACGAGACCGGTTAGTTTGTGGCATCAACAACGCGACCACCCAAAGGAAACTTAGCCAAGCCAACATTGACTTTTCAAAAGGCCATCTGGATAACGTTGTCCCAAGAGAGCACAGAATGGGGAGTGCAGGAGTGACGGAATGGAGATGCACGCCCCTTCCACCCGAAAGCGCCTCCCATACCCCCGCCGTGCATTGGATTGGGCGCTGTAAGGGCCCACGCCGGTGGCCGCCCGAAGTTCCTTCCCAAAGAGAACTTTCTCCAGAACCCATGGATGAGGAGCTGTGTAGTGTAGGACTTGTTGGCACCAACCCCGGCGTAGATGCTGGTCATGGCCGCATCAAAGGACCAGTCGCTCCGGCAGAACCTGGGGCCAACCCAGGGCCCATACTTTACATTTGGATGAACCCGATGGAGGACGACTGCCTACAACTGCATTGCATGGCAGACCCCTGAGTGGCCTCTTTAAGGTGACGATACGGGTATGGTCACCCGCTTGAGATGGAGTTGGACACCGCTGCAGCGGTCTCCATGGTTAGACAGAAGATGTTTGACCACATCAAGCTGGTTGTACAAGTAATTTGGACATTCTGAATTCTCCCTATGCGTACCCAAACATGCACCGAAATGTGGCGACTAGAGGCTTTTCACAGTAACTTCATTGCAGTGTTAATGTAAGCCTACTTGTGACAATATAGAATATTATTATACAGACCCTTGCGTTCACTGATATACAGGTCAGATTGGTCACTTGTACGGGGGAACCAATAGACTGCTGGGACAACGATGGCCCCTGTTGCTTACGAATGGCAGTCGGGGCGCCTCCTGCTCCTCGTGTTGTGAGGCCATGGACCCAGCCTGTCAGGCCTGGACTGGTTGCATCATTTGCTGCTGCAATGGCAGCACATTCTTCAAATGGGTTCTGGTGGATTGACTGAGGTACTACGAAGATATCCAGAAGTATTTCAGCCCAGTTTGAGGAAGGTAAAAGTGGCCATAGCCCGTATTCAGGTTGACCCGGAAGCCACACCACGGTATTTCCAGATGGGCCAGTTCCTTACGCCTTGCTAGAGAAAGTGGAATCGGTGCTCACTCGTCTGGAGTCCCTGGGTTTTTTTTTTTTAATTTTGAGTACCCAATTATTTTTTTTCCAATTAAGGGGCAATTTTAGCGTGGTCAATCCACCTAACCTGAACATCTTTTGGGTTGTGGGGGCGAAACCCACGCAAACACTGCGAGAATGTGCAAATTTCACACACTGACCCAGAGCCGGGATTCAATCCCGGGTCCTCAGCGCCATAGGCAGCAGTGCTAACCACTGCGCCACCGTGCTGCCCTGTCCCTGGGTGTTATCAGGCCTGACCATTTCGCCGACTGGGCAGAGCCGGTCGTAGCAGTAATGAAGCCAAATAACAAAGGTTTGCTCGTGCGGCGACTATAAACTAGCGGTGAACGCAGCAGCCTGGCTGGACAGATATCCTATGTCCGCATAGAGGATCTCTCGGCGAAGCTCACCAGCGGACTCATTCACAAAATTGGATATGAGTCACGCCTATCTGCAGTTGGAGTTGGATCCTGCCTCCCAACAGTAGGTTATTCTAAATACGCATACGGCCTGCATTAGTATACATGGTTGCGTTTTGGAGTGTCTTCTGCTATTTTTAAACCCGTCAAGGAGAACATTTTGTGAGGGTTGCCACGTGTCGCTGTTTATTTGGACAGTTTCGGAGCAAGGGCATTTAGATTATTTGGAGGCTGTGCTAAAATGCTTCTCAGAAGTTGGAGTGCATTTACGTCGCACAAAGTTCATCTTTCAGGCGAAGGAAGTGATCTACCTTGGTTATCGCGTGGACCGCAAAGGTTTGCACGCAATCCAACAGCCCCCCCCCACCCCCACCCTGATGGACGCTTCTGGTCTTTGTTCTTTTCTCATAAATTACTAGGGGAAGTTTCTTCCCAATCTGGTCACCACGCTGGCCCCATTAGACCTGTTGAAGAATAATCATGTCTGTTTTTGGGGTCGGCCGTGGGAAAACGCTTTAGAGCGGATAATGCAACAGTTGTCGTTTTCCGGGATACTATTTTTATTTACATGTATTTTATTACAAACGTTTATCAAAACAGGTTACAGCGAACAAACGCCCCTGGAAACATACTTCCCAACAATCAACCATACAGTCTGTACAGATTTTTCCTCTTTTTCACCCCCCTCCCCCATGATGAACATCCCCTCAAACACAGTCACACACATCTCTCACCTTTCCTCAAACCCCCTTGAAGAGCCCCTTAACTCATACTTTTATCTTCTATAATCACAGGAAGTCCTGCAGGTCACCCAACCAAGCCGCTACCCCCGGTGGCAATGCCGACCGCCGCTCCAGCAAAAATCGCATCCGTGCAATCAGGGCGGCGAAGGCCAAGACATCGGCCTTCCCCCTCCCCATGAGCTCCGGCTTCTCTGAAACCTCAAATAATCGCCACTAATGAGTCCGGGTCCACCACCTTTTAATAATCTTTATTGTCACAAGTAGGCTTACATTAACACTGCAATGAAGTTACTGTGAAAAGCCCCTAGTCGCCATCTTCCGGCACCTGTTCGGTTACACGGAGAATTCAGAATGTTCAAATTACCTAACAGCACGTCTTTCAGGACTTGTGGGAGCAAACCGGAGCACCCGGAGGAAACCCACGCAGACATGGGGAGAACGTGCAGACTACGCACAGACAGTGACCCAAGCCAGGAATCGAACATGTGACCCTGGCTCTGTAAAGCCATAGTGCTAACCACTGGGCTACCGTGCTGCCCATTATCATCCACTATCCTAGCTAAGACGCTTCCGCCCAGAATCGTCCCAATTTTATGCAACCCCAAAACATGTGCGCGAGATTCGCTGGCCCCTGCCCACACCTCTCGCACTCATCTGCTACCCCCTGAAAGAACCCACTCATTCTCACCCGAGTCATATGCACCCTGTGTACCACCTTAAACTGTATCAGGCTCATCCTTGCACAAGAGGGGGTCCCATTTACCCTACACAGTGCCTCACTCCATACTCCCCAATTGATCTCCCCTCCCAACTCCACTTCCCATTTCTCCTTGATCTTCACCACCCGCTCGCCTCCCTGCACCCCCAGCCACTTGTATATATCCCCAATTCTTCCCTCCCCTTCCACAACTGGAAGCAGCAGTCACTCCAGCAGGGTGTATCCCAGCAACCTAGGGAATCCCCTCCAGACCTTTCACGCAAAGTTCCTAACCTGTAGATACCTGAACTCACTCCTCCTCGGCAGCTCTACCCTCTCCCTTAGCTCCTCCAGACTGGCGAACCCTTCCTCCAAATACAGATCCCTCACCTTGACCAGCCCCACCCCTCCACCTTCTGTGTACACTATCCATCCCCTTCGGCTCAAACCCATGATTCTCGCACAGCCGCGTTAGCACCGACATCTTTTCCACCCGAAAATGCCTCCTTTACTGATTCCATATCTTCACCGTGGAGTGCACCACCAGGCCCGTTGTCTGGGTTATTAACCCAGTATGATCTTGTGAAGCCTTTGCGTATTACATGCAATCCCTCCTATGGTACTGAGGCCATCCTGTTCCACAAGATGGGGAATGGCCGATAGCGTTCGCCTCCCACCATTGACTGCAGTGGAAAAGAAGTACGCACAGATTGGTAGTGGTCATTGCGGTGAAACGCTTCCATCAATATGTTTATGGCCGCCACTTCACTATCGTGACCGATCTTTTTAAAAAGGATAAGCCAATCCATCCATTGCTCCCTTGCGAATCCAGCACTGGGCTTTGCTGCTCACTGCCTACAGGTATTCTTTGGAACATAAGGCAGGGCGCAAATTGCGAATGCCGATGCACTGAACTGGTTGCCTTTGTTGACAGGCCTCTTGTCGACCCCCATGACTGGCGAGGTGGTCGCGACCCTGAATATTATGGACTCAGTACCTGTCCCGGCATCGTGGAACAATGAATGGACTCTGACAGACCCGGTCCAATCCAAAATTCGGCACATGGCCTTATATGGTGGGCAGCATAGACCACTCCCAGGTGAGTTGCGGGCATTTTTCTCCAAGCTGTCAGAATCTAGTGTTGAAGATGGTATCCTGTCATGGGGGACACGTGTGGTCGTCTCAGATAAATAGCAGGACCTCCACAATGGTCATCCGTCCATGACAAAAATGCAAATGTGGGTGGGGAGTTATATCTGGTGGCCAGGGCGTTTATTTACTGTAACCTGTTTTGATACATGTTTGTAACAAAAATACATTTTTTTTTTTTTAAATTAAAAAAAAAAAAAAAAAAAAAATCTGGTGGCCAGGTTGTGATGCCGACATTGAGAAGGCTTTGTTTGCCAGGAACATCGGAAGCTTCCGCCAGACACAGCCCTGCATCACTGGGAATGGCCAGGCCAACCAAATTACATGCCGATTTCACCAGCCCTTTTCAAGGATCCATGTTCCTCTTATTGATTGATGCCCATTCGAAGTGGCTCGAGGTACATAGGATGGAGGGAACAATGTCCCGTGCAACCACAGAGAAGATGCGTTTATCTTTTTGCACACATGGCCTCCCCAAGGTGCTGTTCACTGACAATGGCACTCCTTTCACGAGTGAGGAGTTTGTGGGTTTCATGAAGATGAATAGTATATGATATATTCGCACCGCTCCATATCAGCTGGCTTGCAATGGGTTGGTGGACTGCGCACTAGACTGGCTCGTTTTTGTTTGTTATAGGACCACTCTGCATGCAGTGACTGGGATAGCTCCCGTAGAACTCCTAATAGGCAGCAGACTTTGTACCCTCCCCGCTTGGTTTTGCCGGACATTGGCGTGAAAGTACACCCAAATCGGGAATAACAGGGCATTGCTCTTCACTACATCGGCCAGTCTGGCAGCTTGCGCCCAGAGATCCTGTGTATGTTCGCAATTTTGCTCACGGCGCTTAGTGGATCTCCGGCATTATCGAAATGAAATGAAAATCGCTTATTGTCACAAGTAGGCTTCAAATGAAGTTTACTGTGAAAAGCCCCTAGTCGCCACATACCGGCGCCTGTTCGGGGAGGCTGGTATGGGAATTGAACCGTGCTGCTGGCCTGCCTTGGTCTGCTTTCAAAGCCAGCGATTTTGACAAACGGGGCCATGCTCTTATCAGGTGCAAGGCCAGGGTCATGTTCGACGCAAGTATTTAGACCACATTAGATCCAGGAGGCCATCTCTTCCATAGATCCCTCGTCCCCGGAAATCGCTTCTCCAGCTGAAGCAGCTACTGGATACAGATGCAGTGGATGCTTATCCTCGAGATCTCCCTCTGGCAGCGAGCTCATGGCCTGCTCGGGTCGCTACAGAAACCCACAAAAATAGGGACACCGAGATGATCGAGGTTCTCAACTCCGAGATGGACACACAGGACGCCTCTGAGGATAAGCCCTCGGTCCCACAGCCCACGGACTTGCAGCGTTTGTCTCCGTAGCGCCGTTCGCCTTCTCGTTATATGCCACCTAATCCAGCACCTCATGAGCATGACGCTCAGCCTGATGTCAAAAGAGTCCGACACCCTCCTTTGCTAGGCTCTTCGGCGGATTGCTTGGACTTTGGGACGAGGGATGTTATAACCTGCCCAGATCCTATTGACTGGGGACAATTGGTTACCCCATGTGATCTTTTGGGATGGTTAGCCCATGTTCCTTGGTGAATGTGAGTTTCCCCAATTAGGGGGGTTGGGTCAATCATTAGCAGTGCAACTGAATCAATAGAGCTGGCCAGTGTGGTATCGGCGAGAGGCGGAACCAGTAATGAACTGCTGGTGCATATTGTTGTAAATAAAGTTACTTTCTGTTTGACTCTACAATCCCGTGCTGAATTCTTCGTGGCCCTCACAAAAAATACTTTCTTGTCAAATTACTCCTTCCAAATTGTATCACCTCACACTTTTCAGGGTTAAATTCCATCTGCCACTGAACCGCTCAGTTGACCATTCTGTCTAGATGTTACTGTAATCCAAGACACTGTTAACCACCTGGCAATTCTTTGTGTCATCTGCAAACTTACTGATCATAAACCCCCCCTCCCCCCTCCCCGCAATAGTCGTTTATGTTGTTTATAAAAAATGATGAATAATAGAGCACCCAGCACAGATCCCTGTGGACACTAGCTTCCAGGCACTAAAGCAGTCTTCTGTCATCACTCTCGGTCTCTTACAACGAAGCCAATTTTGAACCCACCTTATTAAATTACCCTTTTTTCCCATGTGCATTTGCCTTCTTTATAAGTCTCCCATGTGGGACCTTGTCAAAGGCCTTACTGAAATCCACATCAGTTTTGTGAGGCATGACCTCCCTCTGACAAAGCCATGCTGACTACCCCTGTTCAAACCTTGCCTCTCCAAGTGTAGATAGATTCCCTCCTTCAGAATTTTCTCTATATGAGACGCACTTGTCTGTGGTTCCCTGGCTTATCTCTACAACACTTCTTAAATAGTGGAACCACTTTGTTTCTTCCTGAGAAGAGATTTACATGTGTTACGTCGTAACTGGACGTGAAGGTCCCAAAATGGAACCCCGGCTTGAAAGACCTTTTACTTTTTTTTATAAAATACGGAAGAACAAAGTTACAGCCAATTAGTTTTAACAAGAACAAAAAATGTATTAAACACAAAAAGGGTGGCACAATGGATAGCACTGCTGCCTCACAGCACCAGGGCCCCTGGCTCAATTCTGGCCTCGGGTGACTGTCTGTGTGGAGTTTGTACTTTCTCCCCGTGTCTGCGTGGGCTTCCTCTTGCGGTTTACTCCCACAGTCCAAAGATGTGCAGGTTAGGAGGAATGGCCGTGATCAATTCTCACTTAGTGTCCAAAAGATTAGGTTAGGGCGATTACTTGGTTATGGGGATAGAGTGGGGGCCTGACCCTAGGTAGGGTGCCCTTTCGGAGGGTTGGTACAGACTCGATGGGCTGAATGGCCTCCTCCTGCACTGTAGTAATTCTATGATTGTACAATACTCAGTTATTCCCCCTCAGCTTAATAATTACAAACCGATTGCAAGATTAACACACAAAGTCCCTTTTAAAAAGAAAAACATAAGGGAATTTGCAATTTTTTTATAACAATAACAGTGACATACACATGGCACAATGAACATTTCCACCCGCATCACAATTTTCACACACCCCAACAACGAAACAACAGTCTGGCCTCTCTTCCCCCCCCCCCCCCCCCCCCGGTGTGTTATTTGAGTTGGTTTAACATTGACTGCAACTGGATGCAGTGAGACTAGAAACAGGCTTCCGACACAGGAGATGGTCCAACACTGTTTTATTGAACCTGTTGGTTGCTGTACATAATCTGCTGTGGGCTGACACTCTATTAATCTAAACTGATAACCTCTGTCTGGCTTGACCAGACTAGCTCTCTGTCACATGGAGACGGTGCTCACGGCCTTGTGCACTCTAACTATCTCTGTAGCTGTATCCTGTGAGAAGAGGGAGAGTCTTAATGCCTTGTGTGTTTTATAGTGGTAGTGTCCTGTCTGGTGATTGGTTGTTCTGTGTCGTGTGTGTTCATTGGTTAACTTGTGTGTCAATCACTGCCTGTTTGAATCTCATTATATACATGAGTTGATATTATGACAACCCCCCCCCCCCCCATTTTTGAATTCTGCTTCTGCTGACATTAAAATTTTCCCTGAGTAAGTCGACGAACGGCTGCCACCTCCGGGTGAACCCTAGCATTGACCCTCTTAAGGCGAATTTTATTTTCTCAAGACTAAGAAACCCAGCCATGTCACGAACCCAGGTCTCTACACTTGGGGGCTTAGAGTCCCTCCACATTAATAAGATTTGTCTCCGGGCTACCAGGGAGGCAAAGGCCAAAATGTCAGCCCCTGAACTCCCGGCTCTTCCGTCACTCCAAAGATCGCCACCTCCGGACTCGGCACCACCTGTGTTTTGTGTACCATGGACATCGCCTTAGCGAAACCCTCTAAGCTTCGGGTATGCCCAAAACATGTGGACATGATTTGCTGGACGTCCCGCACACCTCGCACACCTGTCCTCTACCCCAAAAATCTTGCTCATCCGGGCCACCGTCATGTGTGCCCGGTGGACTACCTTGAATTGTATCAGGCTAAGCCTGGCACATGATGAAGATGTGTTATCTTGCTTAGGGCATCCGCCCACAGACCCGCCTCTATCTCTCCCCCCAGATTGTCTTCCCACTTGCCCTTTAACTCCTCCACCAGAGTTTCCTCCGATTCCATAAGTTCTTGGTAGATGTACAATACCTTCCCCTCTTCCACCCATGTACTGGAGACTACTCTGTCCTGTATCCCCCGTGGCGGCAGCAGCGGGAAGGCCGGGACCTGCCTTATCAAAAAACCTTGTACCTGCAGACACCTAAACCCGTTCCCTGCTGGCTATTCAAATTTATCCTCCAAGGCTTTCAAGCTGGGGAAGCTCCCGTCTATAAATAGATCCCCCATCCTCGTAATTTCTGCTCTCTGCCATCTCCGGAACCCACCATCCAGCCTTCAGACTACCCGGTACAAACCGATAGTTATTATAAATCGGGATCCAAACCGATGCTCCCTCCACTCTCTTATATCTCCTCTATTGCCCCCAGATTCTCAGAGCCGCCACCACCACCGGACTTGTGGAGTATCGGGCCGGCGAGAACGGGAGAGGTGCCGTTATCAGTGCTCCCAAACTTGTGTCTTTACATGACGCCGCCTCCATTCACTCCCATGCCGACCCCTCCCCCACTACCCACTTCCTTATCATGGCTATATTTGCCGCCCAGTAGTAATTACAAAAGTTCGGCAGCGCCAACCCACCCTCCCCCCGACTGCGCTCCAGCAACACTTTCTTCACCCGCGAGGCTTTACCCACCCACACAAAATCTGAAATAACCTTATTCACCCGCTTGAAAAAGGCCTTGGGGGTGAAGATGGGGAGGCGCTGAAAGACAAACAGAAATCTGTGGAGGACCGTCATTTTCACGGTCTGTACCCTCCCCGTTAGTGATAGCGGGAGCATGTCTCATCTCTTAAAGTCCTCCTTCATTTGTTCCACGAGCCGGGACAGGTTTAACTTGTGCAGTGCTTCCCATTCCCGGGCCACCTGGATTCCCAAATATCGAAAGCTCCTTCCTACCATTCTAAACGGCAGCTCTCCCAGCCTCTTCTCCTGCCATCTTGCCTGGACCACGAACATCTCGCTTTCCCTATGTTCAATTTATACCCCAAAAAATTACCAAATTCCCCTAAGATCCGCATAATTTCCCCCATCCCCTCCAACGGGTCTGAGATATACAAGAGCAAGTCATCTGCGAAACCCGGTGCTCCACACCCCTACCCCGAATCAGCCCTTTCCAGTACCTAGAGGCTCTTAACGCCATGGCCAGTGGCTCTCTAGCCAGAGCAAACCGTAGCGGGGAGAGGGGACATCCTTGCTTCGTCCCTCGGTGTAGTTCAAAATAACCCGACCTCAACCGGTCCGTACGCACACTACCTTCTGGTGCCTGATAGAGCAACCGCACCCAGTCAGTGAAGCCCTCACCAAACCCAAACCGTCCCAGCACCTCCCACAGGTAATCCCACTCCACCCGACCAAAAGCATTCTCCACATCCATCGCGACCACCATCTCCATCACCCCTCCTGAGGGCATCATCATAACATTTAGGAGCCTTCGAACATTGGCCCTGAGTTGCCTGCCCTTTACAAATCCCGTCTGGTCTTCCCCTATCACCCCCGGGACACAATCCTGTGGCCAATATCTTAGCCAGCAGTTTGGCATCCACATTCAGTAGAGAAATCGGCCTGTATGACCCGCATTGCTCCGGATCCTTCTCCCGTTTCAGGATCAATGCAATCGAGGCCTGCGACATTGTTCCGGGGAGGACTCCCTTCTCTCTTGCTTCATTAAATGCCCTCACCAGCAGTGGATTCAATATCTCCAAAAACCTCTTATAGAATTCCATCGGGTAGCCATCCGGCCCCGGGGTCTTGCCAGATTGCATGCCCTCCAACCCCTCCATTATTTCTTCAGTTTCAATTGGAGCTCCCAGCCCTTCCACCAGATCCTCATCCACCCTCGGGAACCTCAACTGACCCAAGAACTGCCTCATCCCCTCCACCCCAGCCGGGGCTTCCGACTCATATAATTTGCTGTAAAAGTCCTTGAACACCTCATTCACCCCCGCTGGATCCAGGACCGTGATCCCACCTCTACTCTTTACTCTCCCTATCTCCATGGCCGCCTCCCTTTTTCTGAGCTGGTGCGCTAACATTCTGCTTGTCTTTTCCCCATACTCACAGATTGCCCCCCCCCCCCCCCCCCCCGCCTTCCTCAGCTGTTCCACCGCCATCCCTGTAGTCAACAGCCCAAATTCCACCTGCAACCTCTGGCGCTCCTTCAGTAACCCCGCGTCCGGGGCTTCCGAGTATCTACTGTCCACCTGGATTATCTCCCCAACTAGCCATCAATTTCAGCTCGTTAAACCTTTTCTCTGTGGGCCCATATCGAGATTAATTCCCTTCTGACCACTGCCTTCAAAGCTTCCCAGACCGTTGCTGCAGAGACTCCCCCGTATCATTTGTTTCCAGATAGTTCTGGATGGACTTGTTCACCCGCCCACAGACCGCTTCGTCTGCCAACAACCCCACATCCAGCCTCCATAGCGGGCATTGTCCTCTTCTCCAAGCTAACCTCTAGACAAAGTCCCTTTTGAGCACACAAGATGACTGGTCAAATACACGCATTCTGCTCTGGACCCAAGTTAGGGTCTCCTCATAATTCCCCAGATGATTCTTTTACCATATAATTATAGAATTTATAGTGCAGAAGAAGGCCATTCGGCCCATCGATTCTGCACCGGCCCTTGGAAAGAGCACCCTATCTAAGCCCACATCTCCACCCTATCCCAGTAACCCCATCTATCCTTTTTGGACGCTACGGGCAATTTAGCATGGCCAATCCACCTAACCTGCACATCTTTGGACTGCGGGAGGAAACCGGAGCACCCGGAGGAAACCCACGCAGACACGGGGAGAATGTGCAGACTCCGCACAGACAGTGACCCAAGCCGGAAATCGAACCTGGATCTGTGAAGCAACTGTGATAACCACTGTGCTACCGTGCCGCCCATTCTCTGTGACTCTACTGAACAGTAATCTGTTCTGGTTCCCAGTTTTTTCCATGTTGTTATCTCCATTCTTCTTGGAACCTTCAATTCTCTAGTTTCCTTATTTAGCTGGAATTTAGATTTCCAGCATCTGTTTTCTTAACTATTACTCCATCGTATGGCTTTTCCTCCAGCAAGACTGAGGGAGATGTTCCCTTTTAACTTTCTAAAATCAACTGCTTCTAGCAAAGCTGAGAGTTGCCTTCTACATACCGATCTACAACTGTAATCAAATTAGCTCAACTAAAACTGAAACAGTTCCTAAGCAACCACTGCTGGTATATTTACTCTTCAAGCCATAGCCCTCGCTAAGCACAATAGAATCAGAGTTGGAATTAAAACCAACCCCACATGTACAAACACCTTTGTCTAGCATGAATCTAATTATAGGTTTTATCTTTCTTGGCACAGAAACACTAAATTAAACCCACTTAAAAGTATTTTTAAAAATAAATTTAGTGTACCTCATTTTCTTTTTCCAATTAAGGGGTGAATTTAGTGTGGCCAATCTACATACTATGCACATCTTTGTGTTGTGGGAGTAAGACCCACGCAGGCATGGGGAGAATGTGCAAACTCCTTACCGACAGCAACCCAGGGCCGTGAGGCAGCAGTGCTAACCACCATGCCGGCCGCACTTAAAATTATACCTAATTTCTAATACAACTGGAAATCCCATAAAACTACCTTTGTTTTCCTAACGCATGTAACACAAGCACCCAGTGAAGACCCACCATTTCTAGTCTCATTTCCCATATGATGTATGCCTTATAATTCCAAAGCATCCTTTTAATTAAAAAAAAAAAATAAGTTTAGAGTACCCAATTCATTTTTTTCACTTAAGGGACAATTTAGCGTGGCCAATCCACCTACCCTGCAAATCTTTGCGTTGTTGGGGCGAAATCCACGCAAACACAGGGAGAATGTGCAAACTCCACACGGACAGTGACCCAGAGCCGGGATCGAACCTGGGACCTCGGCGCCGTGTGACAACAGTGCTAACCACTGCGCCACTGTGCTGCCCTCCAAAGCATACTTTTTATATTGACCTCTTATTGTAACTCAATTTGTTTGTGCCATGTTACACTAACAATGCATTCCATACCATAATAGTCTACTATTTGAAAATTCTTTTAAAGAGATTATTCTAAGTATAAATACACTTGAACGCACAACATTCGCCTGTTGTTTCCATTGGCATAATAACAAATATGCAAAGGAATATATATCATTATTAAACTCCATGTTGAACATTTTTATTCCTTTAGTTACATGCGATTCTTTACCGGAATCATTTAAAAATAATAGCAACAAAATATTGCAGTTCAACCAAGTTTGAATATGTTATACTTGTGGCACACACAATTTATTTGCAACTTCATAGAACATAGAAAATACAGCACAGAACAGGCTCTTCGGCCCACGATGTTGTGCCAAACTTTTGTCCTAGATTAAGAACAAATTAATCTACACCCCATCGTTCTACCGTAATCCATGTACCTATCCAATAGCCGCTTGAAGGTCCCTAATGTTTCCGACTACTTCCACAGGCAGTGCATTCCATGCTCCCACTACTCTTTGGGTAAAGAACCTACCTCTGACATCCCCCCCCCCCTATATCTTCCACCATTCACCTTAAATTTATCTCCCCTTGTAATGGTTTGTTCTACCCGGGGAAAAGTCTCTGACTGTCTCCTCTA
Organism: Scyliorhinus torazame; assembly: GCF_047496885.1. Lineage (NCBI taxonomy): Eukaryota > Metazoa > Chordata > Chondrichthyes > Carcharhiniformes > Scyliorhinidae > Scyliorhinus > Scyliorhinus torazame. The sequence goes on along the minus strand of NC_092720.1, from coordinate 52,128,382 downwards.
TCTATTCCCCTGCTCATCTTATAAACCTCCATCAAGTCTCCCCTCATCCTTCTCCGTTCTAATGAGAAAAGGCCTAGCACCCTCAACCTTTCCTCGTAAGACCTACTCTCCATTCCAGGCAACATCCTGGTAAATCTCCTTTGCACCTTTTCCAAAGCTTCCACATCCTTCCTAAAATGAGGCAATCAGAACTGCACACAGTACTCCAAATGTGGCCTTACCAAGGTTTTGTACAGCTGCATCATCACCTCATGGCTCTTAAATTCAATCCCTCTGCCAATGAACGCTAGCACACCATAGGCCTTCTTCACAGCTCTATCCACTTGAGTGGCAACTTTCAAAGGTGTATGAACATAGACCCCGAATGCCTTACTAAAATTCATGTACTCTACATCCACTGCTTTACCTTCACCCACGTGCTTGGTCACCACCTCAAAGAATTCAATAAGACTTGTGAGGCAAGACCTACCCCTCACAAATCCGTGCTGACTATCCCTGATCAAGCAGTGTCTTTCCAGATGCTCAGAAATCCTATCCCTTCGTACCCTTTCCATTACTTTGCCTACCACCGAAGTAAGACTAACTGGCTTGTAATTCCCAGGGTTATCCCTATTCCCTTTTTTGAACAGGGGCACGACATTTGCCACTCTCCAATCCCCTGGTACCACCCCTGTTGACAGTGAGGACGAAAAGGGTCATTGCCAACGGCTCTGCAATTTCATCTCTTGCTTCCCATAGAATCCTTGGATATATCCCGTCAGGCCCAGGGGACTTGTCTATCCTCAAGTTTTTCAAAATGCCCAACACATCTTCCTTCCTAACAAGTATTTCCTCGAGCTTACCAGTCTGTTTCACACTGTCCTCTTCAACAATATGGCCCCTCTCATTTGTAAATACTGAAGAAAAGTACTCGTTCAAGACCTCTCCTATCTCTTCAGACTCGATACACAATCTCCCGCTGCTGTCCTTGATCAGACCTACCCTCGCTCTAGTCATTCTCATATTTCTCACATATGTGTAAAAGGCCTTGGGGTTTTCCTTGATCCTATCCGCCAAAGATTGTTCATACCCTCTCTTAGCTCTCCTAATCCCTTTCTTCAGTTCCCTCCTGGCTATCTTGTATCCCTCCATCGCCCTGTCTGAACCTTGTTTCCTCAGCCTGACATAAGTCTCCTTCTTTCTCTTAACAAGACATTCAACCTCTCTTGTCAACCATGGTTCCCTCACTCGACCATCTCTTCCCTGCCTGACAGGGACATACATATTTGACTTATCGGGCCATTCTACTCATAAAACCTAATGATATCTTACTGTTGTTGTGATGTAAACACATTTTATCGTGTAGAACTTTGTTTATTCTAAATCTGTTTGAACCTTGTTTAGTAAAATATCCAATCAGTATAGAATCGAGCTGAGATTAGTTTTCTATCACATCTATGGATCTTGGCTTTAGTAAAAGAATAACAATTTATATTTATATGGCACCCGAAAGAAGCCACGGCACTTCATAGAAACATTATAAAACAACCTATGACACTGGGCCACATGAGATATTTGGTCATATGATGAGACTTGTCAAAGAGGTAGATTTTAAGAGTGTCCAAAAAGAATAAAGTGATAGAGGGAGAATTCTATGCTGAGGGTCTTGGCAACTGAAGACACGGTCACCAATGACAAAATTGGGCTGCTCGAGGCCAGATTTAAACGGGTTCAGAAATTTCAGGGGTTTGTGGGCCAGGAGGAAATTACAGTGAAGGGTGAGGCCGTGAAGGGATCTGAAAACAAGGATGAGATTTTTAAAATGAAGACATTGCTTGACCAGTAGTCAATGTAGGTCAGCGAATGGAAGGCGAATGAGACTTGGTGTGAGCTAAGACACAGGCAGCGGAGATATGGTTGACTTCCGGTTTTAGACGTTAGAATTTGGGTGACCATCCAGCAGTGCATTTGAATGGTCAATGAGGTAACAAAGACATAAATGGGATTTCAGCAGCAGTGAACTGAGACAGGACAAATTATGGGCCATTATGTTAAAGGGGCAAATAGGCATTCCTCATAATGGTATCAATATGAGGTCAGAAGCTCATGATCAAAGATGACGGCAAGATCGCAAACAGACTGGCTTAATCGCAGGCTTTTACCAAGGGAAGAGATGGGAGTCAGTAGCTCAGGAAAGGAGAGAGGACTGAAGACTACGGTTTCAGACTTTCCAATATTGGAGAAATATTCTGCTCATCCAGTCCTGTACGTCAGATAAGCAGATTGATAATTTGGCAACAGCGGAGAAGTTAAGAGGTGGTGGTGAGGTAGATCTCTAAATATGGAAACTAATATGCTTATTTATGATGTTACCGAGGGGCAGTATGTAACTGAGAAATGGATGAAGGCCTTGGGTAGCTCCTTAAGAGACATCAGAGGCAAGAATGCGGAAGTGGGAAGATAAGGCATTGCCAGTGAATTTCTGGCTGCGATTTGTAGCCGATGACGAACAGCTAAACTTCTGCAAAGCATGATGGAAAAAGTACCCAACCTTACAGAACACCAGGCCTGTGAAAAACAGCTTGTTTTTGCATGCAAGTGTGATAAGATGTACTTAACAAACAGATAAAGAAAGCAAGGCCAACAGATGTATGCTGTTTTTGCCAGTTAACATTGAGGAAAATGGGTATCAGGTCATCCGTGAACATGGTTAAAGAATGTTCTCAATGCTGGAAGAAATTGCATGAAAAGGGAAGGCTCGAAGCCTCCCCAGCGATGACATGCAGGAAACACCAACATGAAGACCACCCTGAGACCGGGACTCTGAGGAAGACACCCATTGAAGGGAGGCTGATTATCTCACCTTGAAATGGGTAGTATAAAGTCCAAGCTGTGAGTCTTGTGATTTATTCTAACAAGTACCCAGTGTTTTTTAGCAAGTGATTTAAGTGAAGAGTGGTTCAGTGTTTATCAAGTGCTTTAAACATTAATTTTTTTAGAAAATATTTTATTGAGGTATTTATAATTTATCACTTTTCAACATGATATGCCATCAATGAACACAAAACGAGTAGTCAACGTAACTGAGGCTTTAATAAACTAAACAGAAAGCCTCCTGGCCTCTGATCTCGAACTGGGTCAGAGGCGGAGACCAGCCACCTTTATACCGGGCCCGAGGCGAGGTGGAGCCATCGGGCAGTGGTTTACCACATTACATATAATACAGTAGCCGTTTACAAAATACACATATTATACACTACAGTGGTTTACCACATTCACCCCCTGTTTAAAAAAAGAGTCCAGCGAGGGTGAAGTGGACTTAAAGATCAAGTCTGTCGGGGGCCTTAACCTTCCCCCGTGATCGCCTCAGTCCCGGCTGTGGTGTGGGCACCGGTGTCGAGACCTACGCGTCCGGGAGCGTGTTGTCCTCTTCTTCACCCAGTAGTTGAGTCGGTCGAGGGGAGGGGGTTTATGGGCGGGGGTGGTGGTGATGGTCCAAATTGTTTTTCCTCCCCTTATTCGTCACTTCCATGCATCCCCTTTTTTCCCCCTCACCCCATCCTCTTCCCCCCCCCCCCCCCCCCTCCCCTGCTGAGAGTCTAATTTTTCTCAAAGAAGTCAATGAACGGCTGTCATCTCTGAGCGAACCCTTGTAATGAACCACTCGACGAATTTAATTTTCACCAGCATGAGAAACCCCCGACTTCAGGGGCTCCGAGTCCCTCCATCCCAATAAAAAGCTCTCCCCCCCCCCCCCCCCCAAGGCTCCCGGGTCTTCCAAAACTCCAAAAATCGTGCCTCTGGACTCGGAGCCATCCTCCCTTGCAGGACCTCTGACATGACACCCGCAAATCCCTGCCAAAAGCCGCTCGGCCTCGGACACGCCCAGAACATGTGTACATGATACGCCAGACTTCCCCCACACCTGTCCTCCACCTCCTCCGAGAACCTGTTCATCCGGTCCACATTCGGATGAGCCCTGTGGATCACCTTGAATTGGATCAGGCTCAGCCTGGCACACAACGAGGATGCGTTAACTCTCCGCAGAGCCTCCTCCCATACCCCAGCCTCCAACTCCCTCCTCCCCGCTCGTGCCTGCCTCCGTACAAAATCCTTCACTTGCAGGTACCGGAACCTGTTCCCACCTGGCAACTCCAACTCCTCCAAACTCGGAAAACCTTCATCAAGAAAGAGATCCCAAATCTCTCGTTCCCTGCCCGCTGCCACCTCCGAAACCCCCCAGAGCGAACCGATGGTTATCACATATGGGTGCCTACACCGACGCCCCCTCCAAACCCCTGTGCTGCCATCACTGTCCCCACACCCTCAGGGCTGCCACTACTACCGGGCTTGTGGAGTACCGAGCCGGCGAGAACGACAGAGATGCCATTAACAATGCCCTCAAACATGTACCCTTACAGGATGTCGCCTCCACCCGATCCCACACCGACCCCTCCCCCACTATCCACTTCCTGACCATTGATATATTCGCCGCCCAGTAACAGTTCATAAAGTTCGGAAGAGCCAGCCCCCCCGCCTCCCCATGCCCCCGCTCCAGCAGCACCTTCCTCACCTGCGGGGTTTTACCGGCCCAAATAAATCTCGAAATTACTGCATTCATCGTCCTAAAAAACGGCATGGGGATAAAAATTGGGAGACACTGAAAAACAAACAGCAACCTCGGGAGGACTGTCATTTTCACAGTCTGTACCCTCCCTGCCAGTGACAGCGAGAGCGCGTCCCACCTCCGGAAGTATCCCTTCATCTGCTCTACTAGCCTACCCAGATTCAATTTGTACAGCTGTCCCCATTCCCATGCCAGCTGGATACCTAAGTACTTAATTCTCCCTCCCACCACCTTGAATGGCATCTCCCCCAATCTCCTCTCCTGCCCCCTCTCCTGGATGGCAAAAACCTCACTTTTGCCCATGTTCAATTAATACCCTGAGAACCGACAGAATTCCTCTAGTATCCCCATAATCTCTCCAATCCCCCCAACCGGTCTGATATATATAAAAGCAAATCGCCCACATAGAGCGAGACCCTATGCACCACCCCCCTCATACTATCCCCTGCCAGACCGTCGAAGCTCGCAGCGCCATTGCCAAAGACTCCATGGGCAGGGCAAACAGAAGTGGGGAGAGTGGATATCCCTGCCTCGGCCCCGGTACAGCCTAAAATACTCCGTACTCACCCGATTCATGCTCACGTTTGCCACCTGTGCCTGATAAAGCAACCAGAGGGACTTCCGGGTGTGGCGATGACCAGCTAAGTCGCACGTTTCGGCAGCTCCCGTTGGAACGGACTTTTGGGCTCTTAATAGGAGCCCCAATGGCAATTTAAACGGCCAAAAACACTGTGCGGTAAACCAGAAGGGAATCCCCCCGGACACGCATGGATAAGGGAGAGGATAGCGGCCGGATTGCGGAGGATCCTCTGGAGCAGCGGCAAGGAAGGGAAGCTCAAAGCAAGATGGCGTCGGAAGGTGGCCGTTTGTTATGGGGCCCGGACCAACAAGTGTTCCTGCGGCGCTGTGTGGATGAGCTGAAAAAGGAGTTGAAGAAGGAGCTGTTGGCTCCTTTACAGGCGATTGAAGGGCTAAAGGAGAAGCAGAGGACCCAAGAGCTGGAGCTTCGGGTCGTGAAGGCAAAGGCTGCTGAAAATGAAGACGAAATACAGGGCCTGGTGGTGAAGACAGAGACACACGAGGCACAGCATAAAAGGTGTGTGGAAAGGTTGCAAGTACTGGAGAATAATTCGAGGAGGAAGAATCTAAGAGTTCTGGGTCTTCCCGAAGGCGCAGAAGGGGCGGACGTCGGGACATATGTGAGCACGATGCTTCACTCGCTAATGGGATCGGAGGCCCCGACGGGCCCTTTGGAGGTGGAGGGAGCTTATCGAGTTCTGGCGCGAAGACCGAAGGCTGGAGAAATACCTCGAGCTATAGTGGTGAGGTTTCTCCGCTACAATGACAGAGAGACGGTCCTCAGATGGGCGAAGAAAACTCGGAGCTGTAGGTGGGAGAACGCGGTGATCCGCGTATACCAGGATTGGAGTGCAGAGGTGGCGAGAAGGAGGGCAAGTTTTAATCGGGCTAAGACGGTGCTTCACAAAAAGAAGATCCAATTTGAAATGTTGCAACCGGCGAGATTGTGGGTCACACACCAAGGGAAGCACCACTACTTTGAGACGGCAGAAGAGGCGTGGACATTCATTGTGGACGAGAAGCTGGAATAGTCTGGCGAGAGAAAGAACTTTTGGGACCAAGTGGTGGGGTTATTATGTGGGGCGAGAAAAAGAGGGGGGGGGATGAATTTTCAATTTGTTAATTTTGCGATCCTGTGGCTTTTCTCTCTTCCCCATGTTGGCGGGGGGGGGGGGGGGGGGGGGGGGGGGGGGGGAGAGGGGGGAGAGTATGAGGAACTGTGGGCGCCGGCCATTATGGGCGGGGCCGAGTGGGAAACGCGGGCTTTGTTCCCGCGCTATGGTAATTATGGCGGGAACAGGGACACAAGAAGGAGGGGGCCCCGCACAGTGGGGGCCGAGGATAAGGGGGGAAGCCGAGGTCAGCCAGAGTTTGCTGACTTCTGGGAGCAACATGGGGGGTGCAACTACGCTAGAGGGGGATCGGGGGGAGGGGGGGGTTAACTGGGTTGCTGCTGCTAAGGAGAAGGGGGAGCTGTTATGGGATGGGGTGGTCGAGGTGGGAGGGCGCCGTCGGGGGGATATACGGGTACGTGGGAACCGGGTGAGGAGCTGGGTTAAAAAGGGGATGGCTAGTCGACAAGGGGGGGCGGGTAAAGAGCCCCCCAACCCGGCTGATCACGTGGAATGTGAGAGGGCTGAACGGGCCGATTAAAAGGGCATGAGTACTCGCACACCTAAAGAAATTAAAGGCAGATGTGGTTATGTTGCAGGAGACGCATCTGAAACTGATAGACCAGGTCAGACTACGTAAAGGATGGGTGGGGCAGGTGTTTCATTCGGGTTTAGATGCGAAGAACAGGGGGGTGGCTATCTTGGTGGGGAAACGGTTACTGTTTGAGGCAAAGACCATAGTGGCGGATAGTGGGGGTAGATATGTGACGGTGAGTGGCAGAATGCAAGGGGAGGCAGTGGTTCTGGTGAACGTATACGCCCCAAACTGGGATGATGCAAATTTTATGAGGCGTATGTTGGGACGTATCCCGGACCTGGAGGCGGGAAAGTTGGTAATAGGGGGAGACTTCAATACGGTGCTTGATCCAGGGCTGGACCGGTCGAGGTCCAGGACCAGGAGGTGGCCGGCAGCAGCCAGGGTGCTCAAGGACTTCATGGAGCAGATGGGAGGGGTAGACCCATGGAGATTTAGTAGGCCTAGGAGTAACGAGTTCTCATTTTTCTCCCATGTTCACAAAGTATACTCACGGATAGACTTTTTTGTCTTGGGAAGGGCACTGATTCCGAAGGTGACAGGGACGGAATATACGGCCATAGCCATTTCGGACCACGCTCCACATTGGGTAGACCTGGAGGTAGGAGAGGAAAAAGAACAGCACCCACTCTGGAGAATGGGTATGGGCTTATTGGCAGATGAGGGGGTATGTTTAAGGGTGAGGGGGTGCATCGAAAGGTACTTGGAGCTTAATGACAATGGAGAGGTTCAGGTGGGAGTGGTCTGGGAGGCGTTGAAGGCGGTGGTTAGTGGGGAACTGATATCCATAAGGGCACATAAAGGGAAGCAAGAGGGTAAAGAAAGGGAGCGATTGCTGAAAGAACTTTTGAGGGTGGACAGGCAATATGCGGAGGCACCGGAGGAGGGACTGTACAGGGAAAGACAAAGGTTACATGTGGAATTTGACCTGCTGACCACGGGTAAGGCAGAGGCACAGTGGAGGAGGGCACAGGGTGTACAGTATGAGTATGGAGAGAAGGCGAGTCGGCTACTTGCCCACCAATTGAGGAAGAGGGAAGCAGCGAGGGAGATAGGTGGGGTGAGAGATGAGGAGGGAGAGATGGAACGGGGAGCGGAGAGAGTGAACGGGGTGTTCAAGGCATTTTATGAGAGGTTATATAAGGCTCAGCCCCCGGAAGGGAAGGAGGGAATGATGTGTTTCTTGGATCAGCTGGAATTCCCTAAGGTGGAGGAGCAGGAGAGGGCGGGACTGGGAGCACAGATTGAGATGGAGGAGGTGGTAAAAGGGATTGGGAGCATGCAGGCGGGGAAGGCCCCGGGACCGGACGGATTCCCGGTGGAATTTTATAGGAAGTATATGGACCTATTGGCCCCGCTTTTGATGAGAACCTTTAATGAGGCCAGGGAAAGGGGGCAGCTGCCCCCGACTATGTCGGAGGCAACGATATTGCTCCTTTTGAAGAAGGAAAAAGACCCGCTGCAGTGTGGGTCCTACAGGCCCATTTCCCTTTTAAATGTAGATGCTAAGCTCCTGGCCAAGGTGATGGCGACGAGGATAGAGGACTGTGTCCCGGGGGTGGTCCACGAGGATCAAACTGGGTTCGTTAAGGGGAGACAGCTGAACACGAACATACGGAGGTTGCTGGGGGTAATGATGATGCCCCCACCAGAGGGGGAGGCGGAGATAGTGGTGGCGATGGACGCCGAGAAAGCATTCGACAGAGTGGAGTGGGATTATCTGTGGGAGGTGCTGAGGAGATTTGGTTTTGGAGAAGGGTATATCGGATGGGTACAGCTGCTGTATAGGGCCCCGGTGGCGAGCGTGGTCACGAACAGACAGAGGTCTGACTACTTCCGTCTTGTTATAGGGACGAGGCAGGGTGTCCCCTGTCTCCGTTACTGTTTGCATTGGCGATTGAGCCCCTGGCCATAGCACTGAGGGGCTCCAGGAAGTGGAGGGGAGTACTCTGGGGAGGAGAAGAACACCGGGTATCCTTGTATGCAGATGATTTATTGCTTGTATGTTGCGGACCCAGTGGAGGGGATGCCTGAGATAATGCAGACACTCAGGGAGTTTGGGGAATTTTCGGGGTACAAATTGAATATGGGTAAGAGTGAGTTGTTTGTGGTGCATCCGGGGGAGCAGAGCCGGGGAATAGATGACTTACCGCTGAGGAAGGTAACAAGAGATTTCCGGTACTTAGGGATTCGGATAGCCAGAAGTTGGGGAACCTTACATAGGCTTAATTTAACGAGATTGGTGGAACAGATGGAGGAGGATTTTAAGAGATGGGACATGGTGCCCCTGTCACTGGTGGGTAGGGTGCAGGCGGTCAAAATGGTAGTCCTCCCGAGATTCCTTTTTCTGTTTCATTGCCTCCCGGTGATGGTCACGAAGGCTTTTTCAAGAGAATTGAGAAAAGTGTCATGAGTTTTGTGTGGGCCGGGAAGACCCCGAGAGTGAGGAGGGGGTTCTTGCAGCGTAGCAGGGATAGGGGGGGGCTGGCACTACCGAGCCTAAGTGAATACTACTGGGCCGCCAATATCTCAATGGTGTGTAAGTGGATGGGAGAAGGGGAGGGAGCAGCGTGGAAGAGATTGGAGATGGCGTCCTGCAAGGGAACCATCCTACAAGCAATGGTGACGGCACCGTTGCCGTTCTCCCCGAAGAAATACACCACAAGTCCAGTGGTGGTGGCAACACTAAAAATTTGGGGGCAGTGGAGATGACATAGGGGAAGAACGGGAGCCTCGGTGCGGTCCCCGATAAGAAATAACCATAGGTTTGTCCCGGGGAGAATGGATGGGGGATTTGGAGCATGGCAGAGAGCTGGGGTTGTGCAACTGAGAGATCTGGTCGTAGACGGGACGTTTGCGAGTCTGGGAGCGCTGACGGAAAAATATGGGTTGCCCCAAGGGAATGAATTTCAATACATGCAACTGAGGGCTTTTGCGAGGCAGCAGGTGAGGGAATTCCCGCAGCTCCCGATGCAGGAGATTCAAGATAGAGTGATCTCAGGGACATGGGTGGGGATGGTAGAGTGTCGGATATATACAGGGAAATGAGGGACGAGGGGGAGATCGTG